>NC_138101.1:121558010-122758010 GCF_964146895.1 Miniopterus schreibersii
ACATGTTAATGCATGAGCATGGCCAAGTCCCAATAAGATTTTATTTGCCAAAGCAGGCAGAGGGCTGCAGTAGTTGGCCTACGCGGTTTACTGACTCCTGGTCTAAATTGTAGCGGTAGCATGAGAACGAAAAGAAGGAAAAAATTTGATGTGTTAAAAAAATATATTATATTCTAATATCTGCTTGGATAAGGGGGACTAAGAGAGGAGGGAGTCAAAGATTTCAAACAATGCATCAGTCCTTAAAATATCAATGAGGGATTCATCAATATAAAGAATTCATAAAAGTTACTTGTCGAAGGAGAAGCATGAAGGTTAAGGACTGGCTATTAGGGTAGCTTGGGGTGGGGTAGTTATTGGCCTCCATGATGGTGCCAATATTCTGTTTCTTCATCTGGATGCTAGTTACACTGAAGTGTATATTTTGTGAAAATGTATGAAGCTGCACATTATGACTTTTTACTTTTGTTGATTGATGTAATACTTCAATAAACATTAAGGGTTTGAAGAGGAGGTAAAACCAGTGAGAGGGCAAAGAAATCATGATCAGAGAAATAGGAGAAGAACCAGAAGAATAAAACATCACAGAAACCAAGAGAGGGCAGGTGAAGAGGGACTGATCAGTAGGGCCAAAGGAAGAAGCAAGGTTAAGGTGAGGGTGGAGAGATGAGGGTAAATTTAACTAGGAGGAGAGACATTACCTCCAATGCAGCTTCAGTGGAGTGGTATGGTTGAAAATTAGATTCCAGGTTTTTAAGCTGAAAGAAGGGGGTAAGGAAATGGAATAGTTTATTAAAACACTTGAAGACAGAGGCTGCAAAGGAAAAGACAAAAATAAGATGTATTAAAGGGAATAATAACATAAAGTGAGGGTTTTATTTCTTGTTTTTAATGGGACATATTATATATGTTTGAGAAAAGGGGTAAATAAAACAGTGTAAAAAATGAAGATGTTAATAAGAGATGGAGAATATATGGGACAAAATAAGGTAGGCCAGAAGGATGTCTACCTCTGTAACACAAATGGACAAGGCAATCAGAAAGAACAGCAAGATAAATTCAGATAGGAAGTTACCCAGAAGAAGGCCAGATTATGCCTGGTGGTGAAGCCATTTGCCCAGTTTTGTTCGCTTGTGTTTGGGAAAGTGGATTTGGGGGTTGAAAGAAGGAGGAGAATTTGTATAACTTTAGGAGTCAGTTAGTAAAAACTAATTAGGTGTGGTGGCTAAAGAGTAAGATGAAATTCTAGGATTTTCTCAAAATAATCATATTTAATAATTGGCTGGCCTCCGTACAACAACTACGATTATAAATGCATTTGATCAGAACATGAAATTACAAATTTCTATAAACAATAACATTGTATTATTGTGTGATAAGGGAAATCCCTCTTCTTTGAAGATCCATCTTGATATTGCAATTTCCTTGTAGTTGACTTTACTTTATGGAATTGGTATAAGGAAGTTGAAAAAGAAATCTGGCATAACTAATTTATCAAACAAAATTTCTAATATTAATATCAAATCTCTAAGCTAGTCTAAGTTTATAAAAGTATTTAATCACATGAAAATAGTATTCACCCACAAACCCTTAAAAATTCAGTGACATTTTTTTATATACTCTTGAAAGGCTATGTTACATATATGCACACAATATCATAAAAATCAGACTCCATTCCTAATTTTAAGGACTCTGGATGTTTGTTTAAGTATTTTAATAACAGGTAATTCACTTTGAAAATATGCCAAACTCCATCAAATTCAGTAAAACTAAGGCTGTGAAGTAATAAATAAAAATCAAATCACTTTGTGAAATCACATTATATGGATATACTTGGGTGCATCTAGCTGCTTCAAGCTGATACTTAATAAACATTTTTTCACATTGCAATATATTAGTCCCCACTGAACTATGTGCGCAAAATTGATGAAACAGTTGAGGCTTAATGAACACAGATATTTGCATTTCATTACTAGGTTGTATAATTCTTCTCATAAACTTTATGAAATGTTTTTAATGCTCAATTTATTGCAAATGAAAATTAAAAAAAAATTATCCTGAAGTCTTTTATTCCTCAGCAATGTCCTTTTGCTTATTTTCCTTTATTTCAACAAGTGGATTGAACCAGGGGAAGATGAAAAATGTAAAGTTTCATGACTTTACCAATTACTCTCTAAGACCCATGAAATGCTTATCAGTAAGTTGAATCAAGGCAGTATTTTAAAACATGCATATATTTAAGTAGCTTCGAAAGGTAGTGGACCTTAACTTATTTTGATTGGTATTAACTCTTCTAATAAAGACTGACATTACTTACAACTTTGGTCTTACAGTTCCATATGAGTATTACTAAGTAGTGAAAGGTTAACAGGGATGACTATTAAACTAATTTTCATATTTTTTCTTATAAAATAGTAAAATATAAACGGAATTAAAGGAAAAACAAACCAACATTAAAAACCCCAGAACGTTCATGGTGTATGTAGTGGAAGTAGATAGGACAACAATTAATATCTTGCTTTATAAAGCTTTTTTGCAAAGTATTTATACATAAATAGAAAAATAGAGAAAGAAATGAGGACACCATTAAAGAAAAAAATAGAAATAACATTAAGGCTATAACATCTATTTTTACTAATAAAATGTAAATTAAAACAATAATGTGATAGTACTTTTAGTGTATCAAATTGGTAAGCACAGAGAATTAAGAACACACAGCAGTGGCTTTGTTGATGGCAGATGGGAATTTTGACATGCTCTGGTGGCAGTATAAATTTATACACCCATGTGTTAAAGCCAAGTATTAGTCTAGGCTCTCTAGAAAAACAGAACTAATAAAATTAATATCTACCTATATAGAAAGAGATTTATTTTAAAGAATTGGTTCATGAGATTATGGAGGCTGATAAATCTCAAGATCTGCAGTCTGCAAGCTGGAGGGTCAGGAGGCCCAATGATATAGTTCTAGGCCAAGGCTGGTAGCCATGAGACCCAGGAAGACCTGACTTTTTAGTTCAGGTCTGAAGGCAGGAAAAATCCAGTTCCAACTTCATGTTTTGGTTCTAGCTCAAAGGCAGTCAGACTGAAGGAGTTCCCTCTCATTCAAAGCAAGGTGAACAGTTTTGTCCTATTTAGTCCTTCAACTGATTGGATGAGGTCCATCTATATCAGGGAGGACAATCTGCTTTACTCTATCTACCAATTTAAATATTAAGCTCATCCAAAAATACCCTCACAGAAACACCCAGAATTATATGTGACCAAATATATAGGTACTCTGTGGCCCAGTCAAGTTGACATATATAAACAAACATACATATCCTAAAAATGTGTGCACCTTTTGAAACACAAAATCTATTTGTAAGAACTTATTCTAGAAATATTATTAATAATAAATGCAAAGATTTAGTTCAATACATTACTCTATTTACAATAAAAAATGGAAAATATACAAAATAAGGTTAAAAAGTATGCAATATGCTATAATTTTTTTTTAAAAAAAGGATTCATACATAGAAAAGTATTCAGAAGTATATATACACTACTGTTAATATTGTTCTTCTCTGTTTAATGGAATCATAGCTATTTTTTTCTTTTCATCTGTGTTTTCTGATTTTTTATTTTCTATTTTTTAATATTATGTTCTATTTTTCAATTAAAGTTGTCATGCAATACTATATTAGTTTCAGGTATACAACATAGTGATTAGACATTTATATAACTTACAAAGTGATCACCCTGACATCATACATAGTTACTACAGTATTATTGATTATATTGCCTGTGATATACTTTACATCCGTGTGACTATTTGTACTTTGTTTGTTTGTTTTTGTTAATCTTCACCTGAGGATATTTTTTCCATTGCTTTTTTCAGAGAGAGTAGAAGGGAAGGAATGAAAGGAGAAAAGAGAGAGATAAAGACATCAATGTGAAAGAGCCACATGGACTGGTTGCCTTTTGCATGCACCCCATCTAGGGACAGGGAGCCAACTCAAAATCCAGGTACGTGCCCTTGACCCTTCAGTGTGCTGGCCGACACTCTAATCACTGAGCAAAACCTCCAGGGCTATTTGTACTTCTTAATCCTGTCACCTTTTTCACCCAGCACCGCAACCTGCAGGCCCCCACCTGGCAATCATCAGTTACTTCTCTGTGCCTATGAGTCTCTTTTTTTTTTGTTGTTGATTCATTTTGTTTTTTAGATTCCACATATAAGTGAAATCACATGGTATTTTTCTTTCTGTTTGTCTTATCTCACTTAGCATAATACTCTCGAGGTCCATACATATTGTAGCAAATGGTAAAATTTTAATTTTGTATGGCTGAGTAGTATTTCATTATATATATATACCACTTTTTTATCCAGTCATCTATCAATAGACACTTAGGTTGCTTTCATATTTGGGGTATTGTAAATAATGCTTCTATGAACATAAGGGTGTATATATCTTTTCAAATTAGTGTTTTGGATTCTTTCAGATAAATATTCAGAAGTAGATTTGCTGGGTCATAAGATAATTATATTTTTAATTTTTTGAGGAACTTCCATACTGTTTTCCATAGTGGCTGCACCAATTTACAATCTTACCAACAGTACATGAGAGTTTACTTCATATCCTTACCAACACTTTTTTTTTTTTTGGTTGATTTATTGATGATAACATTTCTGACAGGTGTGAGGTAATATCTCATTGTGGTTTTAATATGCATTTCCCGATAATTAGCAATGTTGAGCATTTTTTCATATGTGTATTGACCATCTGTGTGTGCTCTTTGGAGAAATGTCTATTTAGGTCCTTTGTCCACTTTTAAATCAGATTGTCAGTTTTTCTGGTATTAAGTTGTATGAGTTCTTTTTATATTTTGGATAGTAACCCTTATTGGATGTATCATTGGTGAATATTTTCTTCCATTTAGTAGGTTGTCTTTTTATTTTGTTGATGGTTTCCTTCTCTGCACAAAAACATTTTAGTTTGATGTAGTCCCAAATATTTGTTTTTTCTTTCCTTTTCCTTGTCTGAAAAAACATGGCTAAAAAATATTACTAAGAGAAATGTCAAGAAGTTTACTTGTCTGTTTTCTTCTGGGAGTTTTATGTTTTGGAGTCTTACATTTAAGTCTTTAATCCATTTTGAGTTTATTCTTATATATGATGTAAGAAAGAGGTCTCGTTCATTGTTTTGTGTGTATATGTGTCTATATATAGACACATATATATATGTTTTCCCAACACCATTTATTGAAGAGACTGTCTTTACTCCATTATACATTTTTGCTTCTCTTGTGATAAATTAATTGCCCTTATAGGTGTGGGTTTATATCTGGGCTCTCTATTCTGTTCCGTTGATCTATGTGTCTGTTTTTATACTGATACCATGCAGTTTTGATTACTAGAGCCTTGTAGTATAGTTTGATATCAGGTAGAATGATACCTTCAGCTTTGTTCTTTTTTCTCAAGATTGCTTTAGCTATTCAGTGTCTTTTGTGACTCCATATAAATTTTAAGGTTATATGTTCTAGTTTTGTGATAAATGCCATTGGTATTTTGATAGGGATTATATTGAATCTGTACATTGCTTTTGGTAATATGAACATTTTAATAATGTTGATAATTCCTATCCATGATCACAGTATATGCTTCTATTTATTTGTATTGTCTTCAATTTCTCTTTTCAGTGCCTTATAATTTTTCAAGTATAGGTCTTTTACGTCCTTGGTTAAATTTATTCTTAGATTTTTTATTTTTTGGATACAATTATAAGTGGGGTTTTATCTTTTTATTTCCCTTTCTGCTAGTTCATTATTGCTATATAAAAGTGCAACCAATTTCCAAACATTAATTTTGTATCCTGCCACTTTACTGTATTCATTTATTAGTTCTATTAGTTTTTTGGTGGAATTTTTAGGTTTTGCTCATCTTCAAATAATGACAATTTTATTTTTCCTTTCTAATTTGGATGACTTTTATTTCTCTTTCTTGTCTGATTGCTGTGTCTAGGACTTCCAATACTATGTTCAATAAAAGTGATGAAAATAGGCATCCTTGTCTTGTTCCTGATCTTAAAGAAAAGCCTTTCAATTTCTCACTGTTGAGCATAAGGTTAGCTGTGGGTTTGTCATTTATGACTTTTATTATGTTGAGGTATATTATCACTATCTCCACTTTGCTGAGATTTTTAATCATAAATGAATGCTGGATTTTGTTAAATGCTTTTTCTGCATCTATTGATATGATCATATGATTTCTATCCTTCATTTTGTGTTTGTGAACCTTTGCAAAATTTTAAGAAAGTCTGAAGAAGGCTATGTGGAAAAGCCACTGAAAGAGGTTTGGACTGAGCCTTTGAGTTGGGTAGGGTAGAGTCTCAGGTAATCATCAGGGCCAGGAGAATGGTGTTAGCCAGTTTAATGGAGTATTCAGATTTGGAGAATGACTGGGTCCTCCATCTGGGGAAAGCTCAATCATGTTACTAGGGCATGTGCCTGCACTTTCCTTCCAGAGAGATTTACCCTCCCCTGCCCCTGCCCCTGCCCCTGTAGCCCTTGCCCCAAAGCTAGTCAATTCAGCTCTACCCTACAAGTCCTTGATGCTTTTCAAGCTGCTGCTCCTTGTGCCAGAGTCCAAGCAAGTGAGTTTGTGAGCAAGGGAATCCGTGCTCGTACCCTTTAAGACCTGCTATAGCACCTAGGTCTCAAGTAGCCTGCAGTCTTTCTCAGACACAACCCCCGCTGGTTTTTACTGCCATATGTTATGGGGATTTCTCTTCCTGGCACTGGGTGCCCCAGGCTGGGAAGCCGGATGTGGAGCTTCAACCCTTCTTTCCTCAGGGGGCCCTCCACAGCCAAGATACCCTTCTTGACTCTTAACTGCCACACCATGGGTGTGGACCAGACCATTAAGCATCTCCTCCCCACCTACCAGTCTCCTCATGACTTCTTTATATCCTTAGTTATAGGAATTCTGTTCAGCTGGTCTTTAGGTTATTCTCAAAAATGGTTGTTCTATAATTTAGTTGTAATTTTGATGTAGTCATAGGAGGAGGCAAGCGCAATGTCTACCTACTCCACCATCTTGACTGAAAGTACAGAAAAACTGAGTCAGTGTTTTCTGATTATAATTGAACAAATATGAACTAGATATTTAATAAAATACTTTTAAAACCAGATAAACTATTACATTTTTATGCATTGTTTTTCTACTCTGTATCTGTCTAACAAATTGGTTAAGTGTTTTGCTTGTATACTGCTTTGTTGTTTTTATCTTTACATTTTGCCATGTCATTTAAACTATTTGAAAGCATAATTTTAAATGTCAGCATGAAACTTCATTATCTGTATGAATCACACTTCATATAATCATATTCTGTTGTTGAATGATAAAAATATTTATAATAGTGAAAAATTGAAAACACTGTGATACACACACACACACACACACACACACACACATATATATATATTGATCCATGGTTCTGAATATCTCCATATATATATTTGAAACTTATAGCATTTTATGTATGTTTTAAAAAATTAAATCAGTGCCAGGGCAACTTCAACATATTTTATTAAATGCAAAATATGTTTTGAGATGTACCCATGTTTCTAATCTTATTTATTCATTGCAACAACTGTCTATTATTTATTAAATAAATCTGCTCTAACTTATTTATTTATTACCTTGATGAACATTTAGGGTTTTTCCACTTTTTTTTTTCATTATTACAACAAGACATTTTATATGTAGCAGTTCTCAAATTTGTTGGTCTCAAGATCCCTTTACCCTGAAATAATAGTCAGAGCCTGAAAGGGCTTTTGTTTATGTCACTCCTATCTGCCAGTATTTACTGTACTAAACAGATAAATTTAAAAGGACATTTAGCTATTTATTTTAAAATAATGATTAATTATGTGCTAACAAAAAATAATATATTTTTTTCTGAAAAGTAACTGTATTGCATTTGGTATTTGTAAGCTTTTATTGTGGTCTGGCGTAAGACTTAGAAAATTGTAACCTATGAGCCAAATCTTGTTCACTGGTTGTTTTTATACATCCTGTAAGTTAAGAGTACTGGAAATATTAGAGGGAACACTTTTTAAAGTATATGATTGGCTAATCACTATGCTACACACCAAAAATTAATACAAAATAAGATTGAGTGTAAATTATAATGGAAAAAATATACAAAAATTTAAAAAGAGTAATATTTACATTATTAAATGTTTGGGAAAAAATCAAAAGAAAGATAACAGTTCATGACAAGTAATAATGACATGAAATTCAAGTTTCATTGTCCATAAAGAAAATTTTATCAGAATGCAGACATGCTCATTCATTATGCAATGCCTATGGCTGCTTTAGAGCTACAAGAGCAGGTAATAATAGTTTGCTAAATGAGGTCTACATATTAAGATTATTCAAATCTTCTATAGCTTTGTGTTGTTTTTTTTAACCTGCTTCAACTCCTAGTTTGGAGAGAGATGTATCAAAGTACCTTATTCTAATTTTGGATTTATCAGTATTTCCAGTTCTATTAGTTTTACTTTCTATATATTGAGGCTTAGCTTTTTTATTCATATTGTGAAATTTTATGGTGTCACTCTTTATCCTTATAATGGATTTTTAAAATTTAATTTTATCTGGCATTAGTATTATTATAATTTTTGGTTAGTATTCTCCATTGTATTTATTAATCCTTTTCAATATTTTTTTTCTTTTGTTTGTTTGAATTGTGTTTGAATTAATAATGTCTCTTTCAAAGATTATATAACTAAATTGTAAAATCCATGCTAGTATTTTCTGTCTCTTAATAGATAAATGTAAAGCATTTACATTATTACAATGACTAAATACTTGGACTTATTTATTCTTACTTATTTTGTGTTTTATATGCATCATATTACTTGTTTGCCTTATTATTACCCTATTCCTCCTTTGGGTTTAAAAATTATATGCTTTATTCTTGTTTTGTTGACAGTTTATCTTAAAAGTTTGATATATATATATTTAAATTAATAAGACATAAAGATAATTTGTATCTTTATCTTTTTCTTGAACAATATGCCAGCCTTGTATTTCTTTATCAGTAATATTCTTGGTGTTTGTTGTCTAGTATTTAGTTCTATTTTATTTTAAATTTTCTAGTTAGAAATTATTTGTATAATTACAATTATTATTACTTTTAGCTGCCAAATAGAACCTAGGTTCAAAATATATTTATCACTTTCTTTGCACACCGTCCCTCCTTACGTCTTATATTTTTCATTTGGGTTCAATTTTCTTTTTGTGGTACCTTAATTAACATTTATTTCTGGTGGTATTGTAAATAATGAACTTAGGTTTTCACTCTAACTTTTGCATTGTCATTTATAAGGGCAGAATTTTAGTTGACTCTTATGTCTTTGATTATAATTTTCTTTCTGGATGTTTACAAAATCTTTCTTCTCAATTTTCATGATTTCAATGTCCCTATAATTTGTTTTATAAATTTGTTTAAAATAGTTTTTTGTTAACTTGCTCAGTACTTCAATTTACCCATTTTCAAGTCTGAAAAACTACCAGCCATTATTTCTTTAAATATTTTTTCTCTACCATTCTTTCCATTTTCTTTTTTGAATTCTTATTAGACATATATTCAAACTATTCACTTTAGTTTCTATTTCTCATAGTCAGTCACTTATTTATATTTTCTATTTCTTTAGCATTTCTTCAATGATTTATTCATATCTAGATTCCATTTTTCTAGAGCATTTTTCTCTTCACTCATATCTAACTTACTGTCAAAACAGTAAGTTTTGACTTAATGTTCATCCTTTTTTTTTTTTTTAGTTTAGATAAGTTCTTTTTAAAATAGTTTAATTGAGATATAATTTACATACCATAAAATTTACCCCTTTAAAGTGTATGATTTAGTGATTTTTTAAAAATATATCTTTATTGATTTCAGAGAGAGGAAGGGAGAGGGATAGGGAGAGAGAGAAACATCAATGATGAGAGAGTCATTGACCGGCTGCCTCCTGCACACCCCCGACTGGGGATCGAGCCCGCAACCCGGGCATGTGCCCTGACCAGGAATCGAACCATGATCTCCTGGATCCTAGGTCGACGCTCCACTACTGAGCCACACCCGGCTGGGCGATTTAGTGATTTTTAGCATACTCACAGAATTGTAGGACCATCATAACAATCTAATTATAGAACATTTTATTACACTAACAAGAAACCTGGTACCCATTTGCAGTCCTTTCCTATACCCTTCCCATTTTCCCTCAGAGAACCAAATCACTTTTGTCTCTTTAGATCCGCCTACACTGGGTGTTTCATATAAATGGGACCATGCGATACATAGTCTTTGTGGATATACCACGTCTTGTTTAACCATTCACCAGTTGATAGATACTGGGTTGTCTGCATTTTGTGGCTATCTTGAACAATACGCTGTAAACATTAGTGTGCAAGTATTTGTGTGGATGTATGTTTTCCTTTTTTGGGGGCATAAACCTAGGAGTAAAACTGCTTAGTTATGGGGGAAATCTATGTTCAGTATTTTGAGGAATTGCCAAACTGCTTTCCACAGTGTTTACACCTTCTTAAATTCATACCAGTAATGTGTGAGGTTTCCAATTTCACAACACTCAGTACTTACTTGTTGTCTCTTTGCTTATAGCCATCCTAGTGTGTATGTGAAGTGGTATTTCATGCGGTTTGATTTTCATTTCCTCAATGATTAAAAATATTGAGCAGTATTTCATGTGCTCTATGCCCATCTGTATATATTCCTTGGAGCAATGTCTGATCAAATCATTTCCCAGTTTTTAATTGTATAATTTAACTCTATATTGTTAAGTTGTGAATTTTTTATATAGTCTGGTTTAAAAAAATCTTAGTTACATATATGATATAAAAATATTTCTCCAATTGTGTGGGTTATATTTTCACTTTTTTGATGGTATCTTTTTAAGCACAAGTTTTTAATATTGATGCAGTCCAATTTATCTATTTTTTAAATCTGTCACTTGTGCTTTTGGTGTCATATCTAAGAAATCATTGCCTAATCCAAAGCCATTAAGATATTAATCCTGTGTTTTTGTCTAAGATTTTAAACAGTTATAGCTCTTATACTAAAGTAAGTGATCCACTGTTAGTTAATTTTTGTATATAACTAGTTATATGCCTTTGAAAAAGTCACTTAAGCACTCCTGACCTCTGCTTCCTGATCTGTGAAATAATGGCAACTGATAAGTTCTAAAATGCCCTCGTAATGTAAAATTCAATTAAAGTTAAAAAAAAACTTCCTTTACGATTTAGAAGACATTAAAGCAGCACATGGCTTCTGCTCGTTTAAAGCAGATTGGTGATTAATGCAATCCTTGAGTTACTTTCAGAGACAGTACTACGCATGTGTCACCTTGTCCCCAAGATGACCCCAGAACCAAGAATCTTCAATCTATGGACCTAGAAGTAAAAAACTGTGTAGGTAGATGTTGGATTCCATGTATCTTAATATTCCCACATTCCTGGAGCTATCAGGTGAAAAGTTTAGGTTTCCTATCTACTTTTCAGTTAAATAATTCCTTCTTAGGACAATATCCAGAATGAAAGGGGTCAGTTTCTATTGATGATAGTATACCTTGCAATTAGCGCAATCTAAAAAAAGTTGTTAGTAAACGTTTGTGAGAGACAGATAAACAGTGTAGGGGCAGAAGGGTCTAGAAAATTAACCCTCTGAAATAGCAATGTTTTTCTGTAGCTTTATTGTTCAAAAGTGTTTTTATTTTTGGTTTTTTATTTCACTGGTGTATACAGTGAGAAACTAATTAGTAAAATACTGGTAAAAATGTTTCAATTTCATAACAGAAATTAAAAGAAGGAATGTCTTTTGACATTACTAGAAACGTTTCTTTGTACTTAATTGAATTACTTAGTGTTGGTTTTAAACTGCAGGAAAAGAAAGGAAAATATGGTTGTATGGTTCTGAGAATAATTGAATTGTTTTAGTTATTGTTGCTTTTTTATCCAGAAGTAATAAACCATTCATATTTTTTAAAAAATAAAAACTTAAGAAATGAACCCTATACCTCTTTGCATAAAATAAGAATTATAATAACTTACTTTTGTTTTAAATATTTTTTTCCCCAAGGAACTTTCTGTACCAGTTTTCATGAAGTTCTTAAGCAAAAAGAATAAGGAATCTACAGGGCAGAAGTAGAAATGGCAGGCAAAACTTGGTGCCTTTATAAAGGCTAAACAGCAAATGTACTTTATCCTGCTTATTTAGTCAGGGACTGGTCTAGAATTAAAGTAATGCTTCCTGACTTTTATTCAATTCATTTGTTTCAATCATTAAGTGCCAACCAGTTATTGTACTGCAGGCACTGGGCAAAGCATTGGTGGCCTAAAGATAAAAGACAAACATCTCTGCCTTCAAATTGCTCATAGTTCCATTGAGAACAAAGAAGAGTACATGGACAATTATAATATAGCATAGAAATTCAGAGAATTTGGGGGACACTGGAGGGGATCCTGTGCATACTGGAGGATTAAAGAACATGGAGTTCATTTGCCACAGTCTAGTTCATTGAAGTGTTTACCATTTCCATGTCATTTTTTAAGACCCTCCAGAAACTAACTGCTACCTGGAAAGAATAATAAGTCCCAAGTGTCACAATGTTCTCATTTCATGGTCTGTTTTTGCAGAAGTATTTTATTCATGAGTAAGATGCAAAATGAAGGGAAAGATTATGGACCTTTTAGTAATCACTCCAGGATCCAAATCATGGCTTACCCACTCAATGGCTCCATGACTTTGGAAAAATGACTACATTTCCCTGGAGCTCTGTTTCTTAATTTTATAAATGTCAATAATTATGAGGGAATTTGTAGGTCTCAATGAGACAACATTTAAGGAGTTGATATAGTTCCTGGCATTTAAGAAATGTTTTAAATCCATGAACATTCATTAATATTTATTCCCTTTTAAAATTGTTATCCTAACCAAAATTATTAATAGTAAAATTAAAAACTTTAAACAAATTTCAAATAATTTAGTTCTTTGGAGCAATATTTATCAATACCCTGATGGTAAAGGAATTTCTCATCATAAATAGGTTTTATATCAAAAATGTATGTGCAAATCTAATATTTGGATCTCACAATCACATTTTCACACAAAAACAGTGCTACTAATCAACAGAAACACCATCAAATATATATCTTTGTGTTGGTGTTTCAGATTAAAGCACAAAATCTTATTTAACCCACAATGTAAGTAAAAGGCAAGAAATTCCTTCCATTTGCTCTTTCACACATTGCAACTTATATTGCTTGGTGCCAGCTGAGTTAATGGACAGTTTTACCACTTGTATCAATTTTTGCAAGAGTATTAACATGGTAGTTTTTGCACGGGTGTAACAGACAAAGTATACTCAAACATGTCCATGTAATGCAATTTCACTTGACATAATATTTAATTAGTCTTTACATTGGTCCTTTATAATGACTTTGTAATTGGTATTGTGGATTATCAATAATTTATTAAATGCTCTGAGAGCTCTCACCAAAGCCTTAAATAATTTTATTCATTTCATTGAACAAACATGCTTAGTATGGTCTAGCTCTATGCTAGGTTTTAGGTATAATTAATAAATAAAGGCATTTTCCAGCTCAGCAATTCCTGTAAAATTACAAAAGAAGATGCAGTGCCACCATGCATGTGTTACTCAGTGATGGACACAACACCAACCTGTGCTTGTTTGATGTCCACAGTTGCAAGTTCACATGTGGTATAGTAATAATAACTTGTATACAGGGTACATGTGTGTATAGTATTATATACAGTGTGCAGATTAATAGAGGATACAAGGTTATAATAGCTTAAATTTTTTAACAAAAAACATTCTTACTAGTCTTCCTTCAAACTTTTTGATAAGTTAAATTTTTAAAATCCTGAAATTACAATCTGTTACTTTAACTCTTGGCATTTGCATTCCTGTGTATTAGTATTAGTATTTTCCTGATACTGTACTATGCAGCCGGAAAAATATCACAAAAACAGATTAAATATCTCCTGAAGTTGATCTAAAAGTGTGGCTGTTGCCTGTCTGTGTGACTCAGCGGTTGAGCATTGATCCATGGACCAAGAGGTCACCAGTTTGATTACTGAGCAGGGCACATGTCTGGGTTGCCACTGGACCCCCAGCAGGGGGCATGTGGAAGACAGCTAATTGGTGTTGATGTTCTCTCTCATCAATGTTTTTATCGCTGTTTCCCTCTCTTTTCCTCTCTCTCTAAAATCAATAAAAACATTTTTAAAAAGTTTTAAAATGCAGCTGTTATTAACTGCTCCTGTTTTCATTTTTTAAAATTTAATTGAATACATCTAGTATTCTCACTGATTAAATCTGTTATAAGGAACTTTTTTTAAAACTTGAGCTTATAAAAATACATGTTCTACTAATTAATTTTGGCATGTATTTTTATTTTTTAATTTTTCTTTATTGTTGAAAGTATTACAGATGTCCCCCCTTTTCCCTCCACTGATCCCCTCCAGCTGGCATCCACCCCTCTCCTCCCCCAGGCCTTCTCCACACTATTGTCTGTGCCCATGGGTTATGCATATATGCATATAAATTCTTTGATTAATCCCTCCTGATCCACTCCCCACCCCTGCCTTCCCTCTGAGATTAGTCAGTCTGTTCCACGATTTGGATCTATTTTGTTCATCAGTTTATTTTGTTCATTATATTTCACATATGAATGAGATCATGTGGTACTTGTCTTTCTCTGACAGACTTATTTTGCTTAGCATAATACTCTCCAGTCCACACATACTGTCCCAAAGGGTAAGAGATCCTTCTTTTTTACAGAGAAAAGCTTTAATCCCTAAGTCATGTATAGGCATTCAGTATTGAAGAATGTTATATGGAGCATGCATTGCGCTTCATTACTTAGGAACCTTGAACTGCAAACTCAAAGCATGGCACCGATAAAATTTTACTAGGCTCCATCCGAAGAGATTAGTCTAGATCAGTTAGGTGCATTTCTATGGAAGGTAAATGAATATTTGAAAAAAGGTTTAAATCTTTTTCTGACTTACTAAGGAGCTTCCAGGCTAAATAAAACATCTGGACTATGTCATTTGGAAAGCTAATCTTAACTCATTTTCCTCAGCAGCTCCATGGGAAGCCAGAGCATGGGAGGAGAGGAAGAGAAGACAAGGAGGTGTGGTATCACTAAGGGGTTATAAAGTTTGTCAGAGCCATATTGCTATGATTTTCATTGGACATATTTTTCCAAAATTAAGGGCCATCCATCTTATGCAAAACTGGAAAAAAATTAACAAGGGCCTCAAGGAGGTTACTTGCCTTAAATAAAACCCAGAAATTAAAGGTTTTTAACAGATGTTTACAAGGTTCAAACAGATAATGTAAGTGCGTGAAGCTCACCAAGTGCGGCCCATGGTGAACTGAAGAGCAGAGCACAGGTGCCATCTAAAAGTGGCAGCTGCTACCCAGTTCCAGGTGACCGCTGGCAGGTGAACTGTGGGTCAAGTTGCCACGCTTGCTGATCTTTCAAAGAAAGTGAGAAATTGTTTTCCCGTGAAATCAACAATTTAAAAGAGCCGGTAACTACATTTTTAACACTCTGTAGGCAAAACAAAACATCTCTTTGAGTCACCAATTAACCTCTTCTGAGTTATCATGAGAAATGCCAACTATTGCTGTATGTATCAGTAAGACTGCTTTGAGCTGCAAACCCAATGAACAGTGAGAATATCAATAGTTCACTTAGCTATCCCATGGTTGTTGATTCATTGTCTTAATGATGTCTCCTAGAAGTCAGGCTGCTTCAATCCTGCATTCTCCCATTCTCAGCACTTGGGTTTTTAATTTTAAGCTTGTCGCCTTATGGCTGAAACATCCCCTAGCATCTTATCTTCTTCATACATTCACATTAGAGCAAGTGAGAAAAGAACTTCCCTGCAGTGCCTCTTTCCCTTTGTCAAGGAGGAAGTGGGTGTTTTTCCCCACAGAACACCCAACACATAGCTCTCACCTTGTAGGCCCACACTGGACCAAATGCAAGAGAGTCTGGGAACCTGAGTACTTGGCCTGTTTGACCTTAAAGTAGGAGGTGGGCAAGGTGAAAGCAGGTTGATGATGGATGCTGGGAGGCCAGACAGGATGATATCTGTTGTATCATTGTCATTATCTATTTGAATTTCTTTCAGTTGTACTACCACAGCTGAGTTAGGACTCATACACTGAATGTCACCAATAAATTTTTCCTTCAGAAAGAGACAGAGAATATCACTGCAGAGGAAAAGTCACAGCTGCAAAATTCCAGAAGTTCTCAATGGAAAAGTTATGGCAGCCCCTTTATATCATTTTATTATAATAGACTTTAAATTATTTAAGGGGTAGAGTGCCAGGGAAATGTTTCAAAAGCCTTGGGACAATCTGTTAATTTTAACTTTAAAAAAATAAGTGGCTGTTCTGAGAACGGCACTACATTTTTGTGGATTTTGTTCACCAAAACACCCTGACCCTGGCCTAACCATTAGAAACACATCAGACAAATCTAAATTAGGGGCATTCAGAAAAGAAAAGAAAGAAACTATCAAGGTCAGTAAGAACAAGTACATTCTGAGACATTGTCACAGCCAAGAGGGGCCTGAGGAGACATGATGACTAACTTATGTAGTGTCCTGGAAAAGAAAAGGACTTTTGGGGAAAACTAGTGAAGCCTGAATAAAATATCAAGTTTAGTTGATTGCAAGATATCAATGTTGATTTCTTAGATCTAAAAAATGTACTATGAGAATGTAAGATGTTAACAGTATGGTAAATTAGGTGAGGGGTGTGCGGAAATTCTCTTTAAAATCTTATGCAATTTTTCTGTAAAATCTGTAGTAACCTCTCCCCCAAAGTATGATTCCCTCCCCCCCCCGCCGGTTTACCCTTAGAGCTCAGTTGTCAGTATCTCTGTAACACAGGAAAGGAGTTTGGCATCAGCTTCATTCTGCAGAAAAACTTTTGATCAATGAGTGTTTATGTTTTAGGTCATATTTATTGGTAACTAGTACTTTAGGGCAGCAACTTGTATTATCTGTCTAGATTATGTCATTTTAAGAAGTTTTATTGATTTTTTTCCCTATATTTTACTCTTTTGAATTATCATAAATCCCTCTAGCAGCCCTGCTACTTTCAAGCTCATATAACACATGATGAATTTTAACTAGTTTACGTCTTCTTTGGACCTCAGTCCTGTCCCCCTTGCTCTCTTGATTTGCTTATATTCCCTTGATAGATTTCAATGATGGTCTGGAAAGTTAGACTCTTTTGCATGAACAGTGTATGTGCAAGTTTATTTGAACAAAGTGACTTTGGATCCTTGCCTGGGATTCTTAGCTTCCTCTCTCTAGCATCCAACAAAACAGCAGACACTGAAGTAATAAGGCATCGTGAATGTGTAGGGCAAACTGAAACTCTAATAAACAAGGCAACATAAACAAGTCGACCCAATATTTGAGGGAAAACAGAATCAAGTAACAAATCAGGGAAGATAACCTAGGTATAGAATTAAATATAGTATCTAAGTATTCTAAAGGATTTCAAGTTCTCAAAAATTTCCATTTCTCCTTTCCCTGGTCACATCATCATTTTCTCTTTCTTTCTCCAGAGGAACATTTCTTATTTTCATCCAATAGGCATTGATTATTGAAATAGGTGCTCGGAGATTTCAGAGTATAATTAATAACAATTAGGCCTCCATTTTCCTTCAAAAGATAGTTTCTAGTCCTCTATAAATGGAATAAACATGACTTAAATCAAATAGAGGTAAGGCTTTTTTAGTTTTTAATCACTATAATCAGCTCCAACAAATCAATTTTTTTTCCTGCCACACTCAAAAACAGTGAATGTGTGTTTAGAAGGTATTTTTCCTAAATTCCCCAAACTGATAAAAATTCCAGTTCTATTGTTTTCTTCTTTCTGGATAATTGGAAGAATGCTACCACACTCTCAGACCACATTGTCACTGTTCTCATTCCTCTCTGTGGATACTGCTCCTGTTGAAGGAACAAAATCCATGTCAAGGGAAAGTAGCCTTTCTCACTATTTATTCATATTGGGAGCTGGGGATATTTCCTACTGTATCGATTTCCTTTTTCAGTGCACCTTGGGTTGCAACTCTTTGAGGCTACAAAAACAAAAGGGTTTCAACAGACAGAACATCTCTTGGAAAGTGTATGAGTGGTTGATGACAGGAGGCACCGTGTGCAGTTCTTAATAGCTATGGTGGAACTGTCTGCTGATCCGAGACACACACAGAAGATTTAAAGATGTTTTACTTTTATTTTTTTAATTTTATTTTTCAGTTACAGTTATATGCAATAGTATGTTAGCTTTAGGTGTACAGCTTAGTGGTTAGACATTTATATAAACTTGCATAGTGAGCCCCCGATGTCTTGTACCCAGCTATTACAGTACAATATTACTGACTATATTCCCTATTCGTACTTTACATCCCCATGACTATTCTGTAAGAACCAATTTGTACTTTTTAATCCCTTCCCCTTTTTCACCTGACCCCCAACTCCCTTCCATATGGCAACCATCAGTTTGTACTCTATCTATGAGTTTGTTTCTGCTTTGTTTGTTCATTTTTTTTTATTTTTAGATTCCACATATAAGTAAATATGTTTTATTCTCTGTGTACTTCACATACCATTTAGCTGTCACTTGGAAATTTCTAATCTTTTTTACTATGAGTGCCCCATTTTAATATACAATATTGTTTCATATTAACAGGGGAACTAGTTTTCTTAGAGATGCTGGAAGGAGCATATAATGACATAATCTTTGAGAAGGTAATTTAGCAATATATATTGAAATCTTTAAATAATATAACTTTTGACTTAGCAACTTCACATATAGGAATTTATCCTAAAAATAATTAAGGGAGTACATAATTTTTAGCCATGGCAAAAATGTCTACATCATTTATAATAGTGAAATATTACAACAACATAAATTTTCTACAACAGGGAATGTTTAAATAAAGTATAGAGTAGAAAAAAATACCAGTCAATATTTTGAAATTATTTATCTGGATATTTGTTCAGATAAAAATGTACTCATAGTCAAAGAGATGTAAATTACAAATAGAGTTAATAATATTGTAATAACTATGTATGGGGGCAGGTGGGTACTAGAAACTTCTGGGTGAACACTCTGTAAAGTACATTACTCTCTAACCACAATGCTGTACAACTGAAACTAATATAGAATAACATTGAATACAAACTGTAATTGAACAGTAAAAAACATACTCATACCCTGGCTGGGTGGATCAGTTGGAGTGTTGTTCCATACACCAAAATGTTGTGGATTTGATTCCCGGTAAGGGCACATACCTAGGTTGTGGGTTGATACCCAGGGGGGCATGTATGGGAAGCAAGTGATCGATGTTTCTCTCTCACATGGATGTTTCTGTTTCTCTCTCTCTCCCTTCCTCTCTCTCTGCCTAATAAAAAATCAATAAAAAGATAAAAAACCATACTCATAATATAATAATGCAGACAAAAATAGTAATTTAGTATAATGTATATTATATATACAGTAGTTTAGTTTCTTTAATCTGAATAAAACAATGAAATTATATGAATCACTAGTTATTCTTTCAGTGTAACTGATTGAGAAAATGCAATAGTGCTATTAAGTGAATATTTTCTTTATCACTCACAATGGCTTTTGAAAGATAGTGGCTCATATTTGTTGATGGTACAATTTATTAATTTTATTGCCTGGGCTAAGATTCCATTCATGGTCTGCTTGAAATAATTCAGTTCTCTCCAGGAGTCTGAAGTTCTCAGGTTGTGAACTACTAGTTTATTTTAGAAATTTCTGGATATTCTTATTTCAAATTTCTTACTTAACTCGTACCTCTTAGTTACAAATTCATTTTTGGCATTAAGTTTCCTCTTCTTATGTAAGTAGGCAGGATCCATTGTTTTACTGGTCCTGAAAGTGTTGATTTTTCTCAGACAGTTTTTCCTTCCAGCCATGGCTCTTAAAATATGAAGAACCCTTCAAAGCCCAGTTCATACTCCACCTTCTCCACAAAGTTCTCCCTGACAATACGTTTCCTGAATATCTCTTAGTAGATATTATCATTCTTCTTAAAAACAAGGGCTGAGTTGTAAACTTTTCATTTTCCACCCCTACATTATAACATCATCTCGTATATATTAATTGTTTAATAATCATTCTTTGAATTTATTTTTCAATAGTGACAATAATATAGAAAACCTGAGTGATCAATTTCAAGGAAACCTTTGAAGAGAAATCTGAATTATAACATTAATAGTAGCCAAATGCAATTTGTAATTATTAGAGGTGCTTTAATTTAAAAGAATCTCTAAGGATCCCCCTAGGATTGTGTTTTAGGCCTTAATTAAATGGTTATTTAGAATATTCTATTCTGAAAGGACCTGTCGCTGTTATGGTTATATATGGTGTTTTAAAAAAATCTGGGAAAGGAATCTATCAACATCTAATATAACTACATGCTGTTATTACTTGGAGAAGCTCCAATGCCTGGCTTCACAACCTTCATTGCAAAATTCTCTTTATTTCTTGTAGCTTCTAGGCTAAAATTACTTATGCCTGAGACCTACTCTAGTATCCATCTACCACAAATGAAGCAATTAAGCAATCTCACTGCTTAATTATTAACGTCAGAAAAATGTGTCCTGATACTACTCTTATTTTCTTTTTTAAAAATAACAGATACTTAATCACATTTAATTAAGAGAATTTTTTTTGGTCTCACTAAAGTCCTTTCATCACCTGATTTCCTATCTCACACTTACTCTGTCATTTTTAATTTTGTGTTCTTGCCACTAATATGCAGTTTCCTTATCTTCCAATGTCATCTACCCATTTCCTTCAGGAGAGCACAGCGCAGTCCAAATCTCCCGATAATAACACCATCTGAGCAACCTATTATGAGTTTCTTAATTTGGCAGACAGTCTGCACTATTTATGCAGAGCTGATTAGGTTCAAAACACATAGTTGAATTTCCTGAGGAATTTTAGTCTTTAACACCTCCACAAGGCTGAATTTTTTTAAACGCAGTATGTCCCATTTGTTACTAAGCCTTCTTTGTTCCATTAATGTTTAGGAAAATGGTACAAATAATTGGAAAGCAGATAACATGTTTGTGGTTTTAAAGCACTCAGAATATTCTGAAGATTCAAGTAATATAATCAAATGCTTATGGGTTCATGTCAAAATTTTTAGCATCTTTCTTACTGAGAAGTAAGAATTGAAACAATAATCCACCCTATTGTCCCTCTAATCTTTTTGTTTCCTATAGATTGTCCAGGAAAGTTTGACTCCGAAACAGCACAGAATTTTACTCCATCTGTTTGGAAACATAGATTTGTCTCTTAGAACTATCATGATAAGCAAATCATGATTTACTATTATTCCCAGAATAATTTCCTCTGCAACGGTTGTCAAATCCTTTAACCAATTACTCCCATTTAAATGTGTGGATTTTAATGTTGTATCCTTTAATATCAGATGAAAGTGATGTTTGATGTTGCCACAAAATATACTTTAAAAAAAATTGTATTGGATTTATTGGGATGGCATTGGTTAATAACACTGTATAGATTTCAAGTGTAAAATTCTATCATACATCATCTGTATATAGGATTGTGTTCAGCACCCAAAGTCAAGTCTCCCTCTGTCACCATTTATCTCCCTTTTACCCTTTCTACGTCCCCTGCCCCCTTCCCTCTGGTAGTCACTATACTGTTGTTTGTGTCAATGAGGCTTTTTTTTTTCTTAGTCCCCTCATACAATATACTTTTTCTTAGTGTAATGATTACCATTTCTCTGCTTCTATACACTAATCTAATTTTTGGTTATGGTTATAGTCGATCATTCTGCTGGGTAAGCTACAACCTCACCAATATAAATGCTTATTTTGGTATATGGCTAATCCACTTAAAACTTTTGTTAAAACAAATTTAGCTATGAATTTTTCTATATTACATTGCTCTAAATATTCAGGGTGTCTGTCAAAATGTATACACTTTAACAGATGATAGCCTAATTTTGAAAGTGAAATGTATTTTAATAAACACTGTCCTAAAAGAACTAGTCATGATAGACCAATGTATTCCGATGGCCGTAATGAAATATATGCTGAGGCATTTGATTTCTTTTTCTATTTAATTTTTAATGAAACATCTTACACTAGCAGCAAAAAAGATAGTATCCACCCATGTATTTCTTTCCCAGATTTAACAGGTTTTAACATTTTGTCATATTTTTCATCTGATCTCTTTCTCTCTCTCAAAATAAAATTATATAGATACACCTAAATCCTAACTCTGTCATCCATTTTATTCCTCCTCAAAGATAATCACTATTCAGGAGCTGAAATGTATTATCTCCATATATATTTTAATGCTTTTAAATTTGGACTGGAATCTATAAACAATATATACTATTGCTGTTTTCTTTTTTTTTAATTTTTATTTTTTTTAATTTTATTTTTTTTTAAATATTACAGATGTCTCTTTTTCTCCCCAATGACCCATTCTACCCCGTCCCTTCCCCCTCTCCAGTACCTCTCCCACCATTGTCCATGTCCTTGGGTTGTGCATATATGCATATAAATTCTTTGGTTACTCTCTCCCCCTCCACCCACCCACCCTCCTCCATCCCTCTGACATTCATCAGTCTGATCTATGCTTCCATGTCATTGAATCTATTCTGTTCATCAGTTTATTAAGTTCTTTAGATTCCACATATAAGTGAGATCATGTGATATTTGTCTTTCTCTGCCTGGCTTATTTTGCTTAGGATAATATTCTCCAGGTCCATCCATACTGTCCCAAAGGGTAAGGGATCCTTCTTCTTTATAGCTGCGTAGTATTCCACGGTGTAAATGTCCCACAGCTTTTTTATCCACTCATCTACTGATGGGAGCTTGGGCTGTTTCCAGATCTTAGCTATTGTAAACTGTGCTGCTATGAACATCGGGGTACATATATTCTTTCTGATGAATGTTTCAGGATTCTTAGGATACATTCCTAGGAGTGGGATCACTGGGTCAAACGGCAGCTCCATTTCTAATTTTTTGAGGAACCTCCATGCTGTTTTCCATAGTGGCTGCCCCAGTCTGCATTCCCACCAGCAGTGTCCCAGGGTTCCCCTTTCTCCACACCCTCGCCAGCACATGTCGTTTGTTGATTTGTTGATGGAGCCATTCTGACAGGTGTGAAGTGATATCTCATTGTGGTTTTAATTTGCATCTCTCTGATGATTAGCGACATTGAGCATTTTCTCATGTGTCTCTTGGCCATCCGTATGTCCTCTTTGGAGAAGTGTCTATTCAGGTCCTTTGCCCATTTCTTAATTGGATTGTTTGTCTTCCTCTTGCTGAGTACTGTGAGTTCTTTGTACACTTTGGAAATTAGCCCCTTATCAGATACATCCTTGGCAAATATGTTTTCACAGACCGTGGGGTTCCTTTGTATTTTGAGGCTGTTTTCTTTTGCTGTGCAGAAGCTTTTTAGTTTGATGTAGTCCTATATGTTTATTTTTTCTTTTGTTTCTCTTGCCCTAGGAGATGTATCAGTGAAAAGTCCACTATGTGGGATGTCTGTGACTTTCCTGCCTATGTTTTCTTCCAGGATTTTTATGGCTTCATGACTTACATTTAAGTCTTTTATCCATTTTGAGTTTATTTTTGTATATGGAGAAAGTTGGTGGTCTAGTTTCATTCTTTGGCATGTATCTGTCCAGTTTTCCCAGCACCACTTATTGAAGAGACTGTCTTTACTCCATTGGATACTCTTTCCTCCTTTGTCAAATATTAACTGATTATAATGGTGTGGGTCTATTTCTGGGGTCTCTGTTCTGTTCCATTGATCCATATGCCTGTTGTTGTACCAATACCAGGCCATTTTGATTACAATGGCTTTGTAGTACAGTTTGATGTCTGGCAACGTGATCCCTCCCACTCTGTTCTTTTTTTCTCAAGATGGCTGCAGCTATTTGGGGTCTTTTTTGGTTCCATATAAATTTTCGAAATGTTTGTTCTAGGTCTGTCAAATATGCTGTTGGTATTTTAATAGGAATTGCATTGAATTTATAAATTTCTTTGGGTAGTATGGACATTTTAATGATATTAATTCTTCCAATCCATGAGCATGGTATCTTCTTCCACTTGTTTAAATCTTCCTCTATTTCTTTTTTCAGTGTCACGTAGTTTTCCAAGTACAGGTCTTTTACATCCTTGCTTAAGTTTATTTCTAGGCATCTTATTTTTTCAGTTGCAATGGTAAATGGTATTGCTTTTTTAGTTTCTCTCTCTAAAAGTTCATTGTTGGTGTATAAGAATGCCATTAATTTCTGGATGTTGATTTTGTGTCCAGCTACCTTGCCAAATTCGTTTATCAAATCTAGTAGTGCTTTGATGGAGTCTTTAGGGTTTTCAATGTACAATATCATGTCACCTGCAAATAAATGACAACTTTACTTCCTCCTGTCCAATTTGGATGCCTTTTATGTTTTCTTCTGTCTGATGGTTATGGCAAGGACTTCTAGTACTATGTTGAATAAGAGTGGTGAAAGTGGACATTCCTGTCTTGTTCTGGTTTTTAAAGAAAATGGTTTTAGTTTTTGCCATTGAGTATGATGTTGGCTGTAGGTCTGTCATATATGGCCTTTATTATGTTGAGGTATGACCCCTCTATTCCCACTTTGCTGAGAGTTTTTATCAGAAATGGGTGCTGGATTTTGTCAAATGCTTTTTCTGTGTCTATTGATATGATCATATAACTTTTGTCCTTCATTTTGTTTATGTAATGTATCACATTTATGGATTTGCGGATGTTGTACCAGCTTTGCATGACCGGAATAAATCCCACTTGGTCATGATGGATGATCTTTTTAATGTATTGCTGAATCCGGTTTGCTAGTATTTTGTTGAGGATTTTAGCATCTATGTTCATCAGGGATATTGGTCTGTAATTTTCTTTCTTTGTAGTATCTTTATCTTGTTTTGGGATCAGGATGATGCTGGCCTCATAAAAACAGTTTGGGAGTTTTCCCTCCTCTTGAATTTTCTGGAATAGTTTGAATAGAATAGGTGTTAATTCTTCTTTGAATGTTTGGTAAAACTCGCCTGTAAATCCATCTGGTCCAGGACTTTTGTTTGCTGGGAGTTTTTTGATTACTGCTTCAATATCATCAGTTCTTATTGGCCTATTCAGGTTTTCTGCCTCTTCTTGATTCAGCTTTGCAAGGTTGTATGCTTCTAGGAATTTGTCCATTTCCCCCATGTTGTCCAATTTGTTGGCATATAGTTGCTCATAGTATTTTCTTACAATCCTTTGTACTTCTGTTGGGTCAGTTGTTATTTCGCCGCTTTCAATTCTGATTCTATTCATTTGAGTCCTCTCTCTTTGTTTCTTAGTGAATCTGGCTAAAGGTGAATCAATCTTATTTACATTTTCAAAGAATGAACTCTTGGTTTCATTGATTTTTTGTATTGTTTTTTTAGTCTCTATGTCATTCATCTCTGCTCTGATTTTTATTATTTCCTTCCTTCTGCTTCCTCGGAGCTTTTCTTGCTGTTCTCATTCTAGTTCTTTTAGTTGTTGTGTTAGATGGTTCATTAGATCTTTTTCTTGTTTCTTGAGATAGGCCTGTAATGCTATGAATTTTCCTCTCAGAACTGCTTTCGCTGTGTCCCATAGATTTTGGGTTGTTTTCTGTTCCTTTTCATTACTTTCCATGAAGTGTTTGATTTCTTCCTTGATCTCCTTGGTAACCCATTCATTGTTTAATAACATGCTATTTAGCCTCCATGTGTTTGAATATTTTTGAGTTTTTTTATAGTGGTTGATTTCTAGTTTCATGGCATTGTGATCCAAGAAGATGCTTGATATGATTTCAATCTTCATATATTTGTAATGACTGGCCTTGTGCCCTAATATATGGTCTATTTTTGAGAATGTTCCATGTGCACTTGAGAAGAATGTGTATTCTGCTGCTTTGGGGTGAAATGTTCTGTAAATGTCAATTAAATCCATTAGGTGTAGTGATTCATTTAAGGCCTGCGTTTCCCTGTTGATTTTTTGTCTTTATGATTTGTCCAGTGCTGACAGTGGGGTGTTAAAGTCCTCCACTATGATTGTGTTCCTGTCAATCTCCCCTCTAAAGTCCTCCAAGAAATTTTTTATATATTTAGGTGCTCCTGAATTGGGTGCATAAATGTTTATAAGGGTTATTTCCTCCTGTTGGATTGATCCCTTTAGTAATATGTAGTGACCTTCTTTGCCTCTTGCTATGGTCTTTATTTTGAAGTCTGTTTTGTCAAAAATAAGAATTGCTACTCCAGCTTTCTTTTCCTTTCCATTTGCATGGAATATTTTACTCCATCCCTTCACTTTTAGCCTGGGTGAGTTTTTTGCTCTCAGGTGGGTCTCTTGTAGACAGCGTAAATTTGGGTCCTGTTTTCTTATCCATTCAGCTACCCTTTGTCTTTTGATTGGACCATTTATTCCATTTACATTTAAGGTTACTATTGATATCAACTTATTTAATGTCATTTTCCCCCTTTATGCTGATGTACCTTTCTCTCATTATATCTTCTTTTTCTTAAAGCAGACCTTTTAGCATTTCTTGCAATGCTGGTTTAGTGGTACTGAACTCCTTTAGCCTTTTTTTGTCTCGGATGCTTTTTATTTCACCTTCAAATTTAAATGATAACCTTGCTGGATAAAGCAATCTTGGTTGCATGTTCTTGCTTTTCATTACTTGTAGAATTTCATACCACTCCCTTCTGGCCTGAAGAGTCTCTGTTGAGAAATCAGCTGTCAGCCTTATGGGGCTTCCCTTGTAGGTCACTGCTTGTCTCTCTCTTGCAGCCCTTAATTTTTTCTCTTTGTCCTTGACATTTGCCATTTTAATTATGATGTGTCTTGGAGTGGGTCTCTTTGGGTCCCTCTTGTTTTGAACCCTCTGTGCTTCCTCAACTTGTGTGGCTTTCTCCTTCGCCAGCCTAGGGAAATTTTCTATCATTATTTCCTCCATCAAGTTCTTTATCCCTTGCTCTCTTTCTCCCCCCTCTGGCACTCCTATAGTGAAAATGTTGTTTCACTTCATGTTGTCCCAAAGCTCCCTTAGACTGTCTTCATGCTTTTTAAGCTTTTTTTCTTTTTGCTGCTCTGAGTAATTTTTTCTACCTTGTCTTCTAAGTCACTTATTCTATCCTCTGCTTCATTGAGCCTGCTTTTATTTCCTTCCAGTGCATTCTTGATAACAGATACAGCATTCTTTATCTCTGTCTGAGTTTTGTTTATGGTATGTATGTCTTTTTTTATGTTTTCACTAAGGTCTTTGATCTTATCTAGTGTCTTCTTAAGTTCCTTGAACATCTTCATAATCAATACTCTGAACTCTGTGTCTGATAACTTGCTTAACTCCATCTCATCAAAGTCTTTTTCTAGTGATGTTTCCTTTTCTTTAATTTGGGGGTTGTTTCTTCGTCTCCCCATTTTGGTAGGTCTTAGTGTTTGTATCTATATATTAGATATATTTGCTGTCCCCCAGTCTTGTGGGATGGGATTTTGTCTTGTGGGTCCAGTGGAACACAGAGGTGTGTTTTCCTTACACTTCTGAGCTCTTTGCTCTAGGCGTGTCCCTCTTGTGGGTGTCCCTTTTGTGGTTTCTTTATGTTCTCCTGTTGTGGTTGGGTCTAGATTGTTGTTGATCAGTCCTTGGGAGGACCCTCCTCTCAGGTTGGCTAACTGTGTCTCAGCTCCAACCTCATCATGTAAGCTGTTCTACAGGTGCTGGCAAGGCAGGACAATACACAACTAAACTTCCAGGAAACAAGAGGTATCTTACAGAATATCTTGACTGTCACAATGAAAACAACCCATGTGAAAATAGAACTGGGAGAGTGAAGTGAGAACACACACACACAAAAAAATGCTTTAAAAAAAAAGAGAGAAAGAAAAGTAACATTTAGAGAGAGATGTATATTGTTGTTAATACTGGTGAAAATTTAGAAAATAATAATAAACTAAAATGTAAAAAATAGAGAAGCTACTGGGAGATAACAGAAGCAGAGAAAAGATTCTGAAAGAAGGGCCAGCAAAAAATTAAGGGTGAGAATAGGAATAGGATAATAGTTGAAAATGAGAAAACAAAAATACAATAAAGAGAATAAGAGAAACTAACAATCAAACAAAAAGACAGGAAGATAGAAGGGAGGATAATGAAAGAATGAAAGAAAAGTAGAAAAAGAAAAAAGAAAAAGAATGTTATGCAATGGATCGAGAGGAGAGAGAGAGATAAAGCCCAGGCAGAGAGGGAGTCTGGTAAGAGATTTGGGGGAAACTATAGAGGGAAGCAGTAAATTTGGTTATAATGATAAAGTCCCAGTATTTGAGCAGGGAATATCAAGAAAGCCTTGAGAGGAGAAGCAAGGATAAAACAAAACAAAGCAAATAACCAAAACAAAACTAAAATCAAGCTAAGCAAGACAAAATTCTTTTATAAAAAAGAGGAAAAAAAATTTAGTTAAAAAATGTTTAATAAAAATTTTTAAAAAATTATTATAAAATTTAAAAAAGAAGAAAAAACAAATTTTCTCCCCTTTCTCTTCTTACTAAGGAAAAAAAGAGAAAAAATAAACAAACCCACAAATAAAAAACAAACAAAAAACCCAAAACCAAAAAAACCAAAACCAAACAAAACAAAAAAGCAGAAGAACAAAAGGTAGTCAATCAGGTGAGTTTCTTTCTGGGCAACTTATGTTGTCTGAGGCTCACTGTTTTGTGTGCTGATTTTCATTCTCCTGGGAAGTACTTGTGTATCAGCCAATGTGAGGAGCCGTCTAGGTTTGGCTCTGCTGACCTTAGGTAGATGGCTGATCTGAGGCTCTCCGTGGACCACCTCCTCTTGTCAACTATTTTGCAAGCTTGTCGTTGCCTGGTCTTACTCCAGAGTCCTCTGTAGAGTCTTTAAGGTGCAGGGTGGTTAGTGTAGCTCAGGGTATCACTCCCCTTAGAGGTGTCACTGTCAGGCGCTCACTCTGGGGGGGTTAGTCTCTGCTCCACAGCCAGCTCTGTAGTCCCCACCTTGTCCTCTGATTCTAGTCCCCCAGGCTCTGTTCTGCTGCAGCTTCAGATTGATTTCAGCCTGTTGCCTTTTCTGTCTGGGCCGTTTCAGCAGCCTGGGCTCAGTGGGTTCGATAAAAAACACATTCTGCTGAGCTCTTTGCCTGCCCCGCCCCCAGGAGGGGTTTTCCGTGTTTCCTCCAGTTCCCAAACAACAGTCCCTGAGAGTCTTATTCTTGTAAAGTCCTCCCGTGAGCTGCTCTCCCTTCCCCCTCACGACCGTGCCCTGCGGGGGTGTCTGGAGCTTCAGTGAGCGGGACCCACCCCTTTCCTGCTGCGGGCAGTGCTCCTGGCTGCCGGAGAGGCAGGTGGACTCTGCCCCTCCCTGCTCAGCTCTGATTGGCTGGTGGCACCAGGCCCGCCCCTCAGACCCTCTACTGCGCAGACCCCAATCCCAGCCTTCGCTGGTCTGTCCCGGCTGTGCCCGCCAGGATGGTGGGAGCCAGTTCCCAATTGAACTCACAAACACACAAAGCAGCACACAGGCAGGAAGTCTGCCCTGCAAGGTCCTGCTGCCCACGCGCCAAGGCCCCCAGCGGGAGGGGACCCAAAGTCAGCTCCAGGCAGCTCCCCGCACCGCTGGTCTCAGCAAAGCTGGGGCGGCTTCATGCGTTACCACAGCGTCCTTCAGGGCTGGTCACAGATCCCAGCCTCCTGGCACCGGGAGCTCAGGGCGGGAGGGCTCTTCCCCTCCTCCGAGCCACGCAGATTCAGTGCTTTCTGGGGCTCAACACAGTGCCCCACAGGGAGGCAGAGGGTCCCTGTGTGCGGCTGCTCAGCACAGTCCTCTGGTCCCTTACCACTCGGGTGCCACACACTTTGGGACAGCCTTCCCTATGGTTGGCACCCCGAGCACTAGACGCCTGTCGCAGCCTCCACTAGAGGTTTTGTTTCCTAGGAAGGTGCAGTCCCCTCCTCGAGAACTCACTGCTCTGCTGGGTCCCTCTGCCCTGTGTGTGGGGCGCTCCTCCCCTCATCACTCCGGGTGTGGGGGTCCCAGCTTTTGGATGCCGTCTGCACTCCCGAGGGGAGGAAGCTTTGCAGCCTCCAGGCTCAGAGCCCAGCACAGGCTTCAGGGGGACTCTCCCCTCCTACGCCCCCCTCTCTTACAGGACTCCGTGATGTTTCTTCAGTGCTCCCCGCTGGCACTCTGTCCACTCAGGTATGTTTCTCCAGTTTTTTTAAGCTGGTTACATTGGATTTTAGGAATAAATCGAGTCCGTGGCTGGGAGCAGGGGCACTCTGCTGCTTCTCACAGTGCCGCCATCTTCCCTCTGTTGTATTTTCTTTTTTTAAAAAAAATTATCTTTATTGTTGAAAGAATTACAGATGTCCCCCCTCCCTTTTTTGTTGTTAAAATATATCTTTATTGATTTCAGAAAGAGGAAGGGAGAGGGAGAGAGAGAGTTGAAACATCAATGATGAAAGAGTCGTCATTGATCTGCTGTCTCTTGCACACCCCCAACTGGGGATCGAACCCGCAACCCGGGCATGTGCCCTGACCAGAATCGGACTGTAATCTTCTGGATCCTAGGTCGATGCTCAACCGTGGAGCCACACCCGGCCAAGCCAGATGTCCCCTTCTTGATTTTCCACTTGACATTATGTTTTTGAAATTTATTCATACTGATACATTTTAGGTAGCATACAGTATTCCAAGTGGGGAATAAACTGTCTCCCTTACAGACAAGTTATTTCCTGTTTACATTTTTCAGTGCTGCAGTGAACAGTTTTGCTCAAGCCTGGCTGAGAGACATTCAGAGTATCAGGGATAAGGAATTTCATTCACTCTAAGAGACTGTTTTCTATGTGCAGAAAAAGCAAAACAGTTCTCCTCTCATCAGCTTCTGCTTGAATCTCTTACTTTAATTTCATTCCAGGTATACTTTGGTTATTTATGTCCATATTAAGCTTTGTCTGCTTAAAATGAAGACCATCTATTTTTTTCAATTAAGTGCTATAGTGCTACTCTAAGCACTTAGAATGATAACCATGAAAAATGGCTTTTCTAATAGTTAATGCTTTAGAATACTGTAGAAAGACATCTGCTTTTGGTAACATATTTTTATATATTTATACTCTACTTGACTTGCTTTATGACCTGTAATGTTAGAAATCAAGGAGAAAACGTTTTTCTCTCCTGAGTTGTGATTTGCTAAAATGTTGCATCAGTAAAATTTGTTCCCATTTCTTAGGATCTGTGATCAAGCCAAGGCCTTACATTATTTACTTAGAGAGAAAGCTGTTTGTGAAGGTCATTTAAAGGACTTAAAAAATAAATTAGCTTGGGGTGATTTTATACCATTTATTATGGTTAATCATAACAGGAATTAAAATTAAACTAAACAGTTTATCATTGGATAAATTTAAAATTTAATCCAATTACATTCTTACATATTAGAGCACTTGAAAATGCATTTCATCGGAACATCACACTGGCTGGTTGTTGTGAGATGGGCTGCTAGAAACTCTAAGAGGAGGGACACTACCTGCCCCCGGTGCTCAGAGAGAGCAGCTCTCTACCCAGCAGTCTGGAGGGCTATCAATGAGTATTTCTCCCCATAAATATGGCCTTTGAGTGAATGGTATGGGAGATTTTGACTGAAGGAATTTACTCACCATTCATCTTGTACTTAATCCTAACCACCTTTCATTATCTTGTGGATCTGCTATGTGCACTCTACCCTTTCCTCTGTACTTCAGATTGTAAGTTTAAGAAAGGGAAATGAAGATCATTTGGCAGTGTATATTTTGTTATGTAAATAGTAGAAAAGTCATTGATGCCCTTAGTCCAAACTGGAAGGATAATTCTTTTAAGACAAACTTCTTTTTTTTGTTTAAAATATTACAGATGTCCCTTTTTCTTCCCAATGACCCATTCCACACTATCCCACCCCTCTCCCCAGTCCCTCTCCACACCATTGTCACTTCTGCCACACGGGAAGATATTTTTTAAGTTATGATGCACGTGACAGATATGAGGCTAAGAAGTTTTATGGCATAAAATAAACACCATGAAGAAGGAAAGAATAAGGCTCATGGTTTCTCTGATATGAAGGCACCAACACGCAATTTTCCTTTATCCTTGGATAACTGTACTGAATTAACTGTGGCTTTTATTTATTTATTTTTAATTAATTAATTAATTAATTTATTTATTTATTTATTATTTTTATTTTACAGATGTCCCCTTTTTAACCCCACTGATCTCTTCTGCCCCACATCCATCCCACCCCCAGGCCCTCCCTGCACCAATGCCGGTGTCCATGGGCTATGCCCATAAACATACAAATTCCCTGATTAATCTCTCCCCACCTACACACACCCTCTCGGCCTTCCCTCTGAGATCCCTCAGTTTGTTCCATGCTTCTATGTCTCTGGATCCACTTTGTTCATCAGTTTATTTTCTTCATTATATTCCACATATAAGTGAGATCATGTTGTATTTGTCTCTCTCTGACTGGCTTATTTCACTTAGCATAATACTTTCTAGTTCCCTCCATGATGTGCCAAAGGCTAAAAGGTCCTTCCTCTTTACAGCTGCATAATATTCCATGGTGTGAATGTCCCACAGCTTTTTTATCCACTCATCTACTGATGGGCATTTGGGCTGTTTCCAGATCTTAGCTATTCTAAATTGTGCTGCTATGAACATAGGGATGCATAACTTCTTTGTGACTGGTGTTTCGGGTTCCTCAAGATATATTCCTAGAAGTGGGATCACTGGGTCAAATGGCAGGTCAATTTTTAATCTTTTGAGGAAACGCCATACTGCTTTCCATAGTGGCTGCACCAGTCTGCATTCTCACCAGCAGTGTACCAGGATTCCCTTTTCTCCACATCCTTGCCAGCACTTGTAGTTTGTTGACTTGTTGATGGAGCCATTCTGACAGGTGTGAAGTGATACCTCATTGTGGTTTTAATTTGCATCTCTCTGATGATTAGCGACCTTGAACATTTTTTCATATGTCTCTTAACCATTTGTATGTCCTCTTTGGAGAAGTGTCTGTTTAGGTCCTGTGCCCATTTTTTAATTGGATTATTTGTCTTCCTTTTGTTAAGTTGTATAAGTTCCTTATATATTTTGGATATTAATCCTTTATCAGGTGTGTCATTGACCAATATGTTCTCCCATCAGTGGGCTCCCTTTTTGTTTTGTTGATGGTTTCTTTTGCTGTGCAGAAGCTTTTTATTTTGATGCAGTCCCATTTGTTTATTTTCTCCTTAGTTTCTCTTGCCCTAGGAGATGTATCAGCAAACACATTGCTATGAGAGATGTCTGAGATTTTGCTGCCTATGTTTTCCTCTGGGATTTTTATGGTTTCATGTCCTACATTTAAGTCTTTTATCCACTTTGAATTTACTTTTGTGTATGGTGTAAGTTGATGGTCTAGTTTTATTTTTTTGCATGTACCTGTCTAATTTTCCCAGCACCATTTATTGAAAAGACTGTCTTTACTCCATTGTATCTTCTTGCCTCCTTTATTCAATATTAATTGACCATAATGGCATGGGTCAATTTCTTGGTGCTCTGTTCTATTCCACTGATCGATATGTCTATTCTTGTGCCAGTACCAGGTTGTTTTGATTACAGTGGCTTTGTAGTATAACTTGATATCTGGTATTGTGATCCCTCCAACTTTGTTCTTTCTTAGGATTGCTGTGGCTATTCAGGTGTTTTTTGGTTCTATATACATTTTCCAAGTGTTTTTTCTAGATCTGTGAAATATGCTATTGGTATTTTAATAGGGATTGCATTGAATTTATAAATTGCTTTGGGTAATATGACATTTTAATGATGTTAATTCTTCCAATCCATGAACATGGTATATTTTTCCATTTGTTTATATCTTCCTCTATTTCTTTTTTCAGTGTCCTGTAGTTTTCCGAGTAAACGTCTTTCACATGGTTGATTAAGTTTATTCCTAAGTATCTTATTTTTTTAGGTGCAATGGTAAATGGGATTGTTTTTTTAGTTTCTGTTTCTGAGAGTTCATTATTGGTGTATAAAAATGCCATTGATTTCTGGGTGTCAATTTTGTATCCTGCTACCTTGCTGAATTCATTTATTAAATCTAGTAGTTTTTTGATTGAGTCTTTAGGATTCTCTATGTACAATATCATGTCATCTGCAAATAATGACAGTTTTGTTCCCTCCTTTCCAATTTGGATGCCTTTTTTGTTTTCTTCTTGTCTAATCATTGTGGCTAGGACTTCCAGTACTATGTTGAATAAGAGTGGTGAAAATAGACACCCTTGTCTTGTTCTTGTTCTTAGGGGAAATGGTTTTAGTTTTTGCCCATTAAGTATAATGTTGGCTGTAGGCTTGTCATGTATGTCCTTTATTATGTTGAGGTATGATCCCTCTATTCCCACTTTGCTGGCTTTTAGATTTCAGTTATACAGGAAAGAAGGCTCTCTTGATGATTACATCTGTGGTTTCCTAGAATATGCCTAAGGCATAAGGGAACTTAAAAAATGTTTAGGATGTCACCAACTCCCTTCAAGAGGCAAACAAATTGCAAGTCCATTTATTTATTAGAACCCCAGCATAACAGGACTGAATTCTTTTACTGCAATACTGACCATATCCATGCAAAGCATACTTAGTAGGGTGAGACCAATGACTGCCTTCACAAATGATAGACTCTGGGCAGAACTGATTTATAAAAAGCCTTCTTAGGCACATTGTATAAAAGATTCTTAACAAACAGTGTTGGAATAAAAAATTGGCATGTATTTAGTTACTATATACTTACATTTTCAATTTTTTATGCAGAGTTCATATTGTATAAAATCCTTGCATTGAGACAAATATTGTAGCCTTTAGATTAAATATCACTCTTTCCAAGAAGACCAAGTTCAGCAGGAGTCATTTGTCAGCTTCAGCATCTTAATTATTCAGCCTCATGGGTTCTTCATGTCTTATGGCTGGATATATTCTGACCTCTTGACTTGACAGATGAGCTTAGTTTCTTACTGTTGTCTCATTTTTGGTAATCATAGCAGGAAGCTATAACTGTCAAATTTTCAATTAGTTTTCAGAGTTAAAGAACTCACCTTAATGGTGCTAGGTAGAATCACCCTACTGAGGATTCAGTGAATATACGCCTGTAAAAGGTTTAAAATTGCCTGACACTGAGTAAATGTTAGCTGTTATTAGAATTATTTGATATTTCGAATAATTCCCCAAACAATGAATGAGTGAAATCAATGAAGTACATTTTAAATAGAACTGTAGGAAAAATATTCCCCTAACTGACCCCGCTGCCTCAGAGTGAGCAGAACAACTTCATAATCCTGGACAAGCGATGACTGGGAAATGTTTTTCTTCTGAGAACTATAAATGTATGTCAGAACTGCTCTGAATATCAGAGCAAAACGGGTGCATTTGTTCATTCCCCAATGGCTGACAATTTGTGAGTGGTGAGTGAAGATGTGTTTTGGTTTTGGAAGTTGTAGGATAATGGAGTTTCTAGCCCAGCAGTTCTATTTCAAAGACCCTGCTCAGTTTGCACATGTAAAAATAGTCCTCTACTGAATCCCAGGGAGGCGTGATTTCAGCAGTCCCAGTAGCTCTATCGAAGTGCACAGAAGGGAAATTGTTCTAAGAAATGAGCTCTCTGAAAATGTCACATCATTCTGCCACAGCATGGTCATTTGCTGACTATTTTTCATGTTATATATCTAGTCTTCTTAATACCAAGGGCCTTTTTATAATGCCAAATATACTCCTCCAAAAATACACATGAATCGGTCATTTGCATTTGCTCATAAAACTTCTTTGCCTTTTAAAGAGCAGTGGGTTGGAGACAAGGACATCTTTCTGTCTTTTCACTGAGACCCACTCACTCAGAACACCAGAGTTTCCCTAATTTATTTATGTGAATGCCTCATGGGGCGCTGCTCCCTTCATACTTTCAAAGCCTGAAAATCTATTAAGCCTTTAAATATCAGCTGTCCTGCTCCCTGATGTTTTATACACTGTTTGGAAGAATGTTTGGGTCACCAATACTTCTTATGATCAGCCCTATCCAGCCCTAAGTAGGTGTCATTTTCTCTTTAGAGGATCATTGCCTTGCCAGGCTTCTATTAGTTGACTTTTGCTAGAGGAAGACATTCCCCCCCCCTTGAGGTTTTAAGCATCTACAGTTCCTTTTTATCACCTGTCTGGCTCTCTCATCTCTAACTGACTCATTTCTTTCCCCCAGCAGCCACAGCACTTTGGGAGCATTGCTTCCGTACAGAGCAGTCCTGGAAGCTTGTGTGTTGGATAGGATTGGTGTTTGGATCTCAGCTATGGGGAGCAGACAGTTCCAAGGCTGGCACTTACGGAATTTGGTGAGGTAACAGGCGAGAGTAACACTAAGGTCAGGAGCTGAGTTTTCCAGAGATTCACAATATACTGAAATTAAGAAGAGATGCCAGTACGGGCAAAGAAGTATAGAAGTTGAAACTACTCAGGATTCGTGGGCTCCCCAGAACCTCCAGCAGCCATTCCAATGCAAAGTGAGGCAAGTGTCCTACAGTTTAGAGGCCTGCTGTGAACACTGTCAGAGAAGGGCACCCTTCATTCAAGACCTTAAATGGATCTTGCTTTGGGGTGGGCCCCAAGGGCACAGCATTAGCCCGGTATAGGGATAGGCAGCCAGTAGGTAGGTGGTCTGTGGGACTGACACTGTTCCCTGTGACATCTTTTGAAATACAAGATCCTTGGCCATGAGTCACCATGCCAAAAATTTTGCACTGTCAGCAGAACGAAGTTCAGTATTTTCCTGAGTTCTGATCTTAAAAGGTACTCACAGCTACCTTGAAAGGATTGGAAGGGATTGATAAATTTTCATTTTATTTTCACCTCATGTTATTCTATACATATTAACTATTCAAAGCATGCTGTGCTGATTGAACAAGGGAATGATAAAGCTGACACAGAAGTTAATTGTAAGGACTCTACAAAAATTTATCTAATTATTGCCATTCACAAAAGTAAATGCCAATTCTTAAGTCTTTAAAATTAAATGGTCATTTGATTTCAGAGATACGTCTGCAATAGGAGATGAGCAGACCAGGCACTTGACAAGAATAGCGCTGATTTGTGTGTGATTGAACTGTGCCTGTGTAGTAACAGATAACTTGCAGACACCAAGGCTTAAAGAATTATCTCTCTATACTAAAGGAGGAAAGGGTTATTTTTATTTTAATATTAATTCTTCATCATTTCTGCAAGGTATTTTTATTTCATATAATTCATGCTTTTCAGAGCCTATAAGTCTCCTTAGAGAAAATAGTCACCTTGGGGAAGTAGAAATTTCACACTGAGTCTCATGTGACTCTTTTCCTGGCCATGGAATATTTAAAGTGAGTTCAGAGGAAGGGTATTTCGCACTTACTGTATTATGCTCTGCATTTAAAGGGTAATCCAAATATCTAAACTGTGTTTGCAGTAAAGCACCCCCTGTTACTCGCAGTGTCCTTGAATACCACTGAATGTATCATTAGTTTCCCACACCTGTTACAGAAAAAAATCTAACAGCCATGAGGCTGTAAAACCTAACTACTCCCTATCAAAATAAGAAGATAAATGCAGAGTCGTCCTACTAATACTGCCCTGAAGGTGGGACTCTCTGCTGGAGCTTATCCTGTGCTTCATGAAAGATACAAGCAAACAAATCAGGCTCCATGCTTTTATCCACAGCAGTGCAATTCTTCTTTTGTCACACCCTCTCACGAGGGGCCCGGTGTCACCACTGCTGGCCCTGGGCCCACCCCGCCACCCCTGTCCTTAGGAACAAGAGCACAGGCAGCCCTCCCGCAACAGGCTGAAGACAAATGGAGCCTGGGTCCTGCCCTGGGGCCAGGAAATGCACCGCTGCCAGGTCAGGTCACCAGTAGTCTTATTTTTCTAAGTCAACCACAAGCATCACACGTCTCTGGGATCCAGAGGCAGCTGGGAGCCCGGTGAGTGGGAAGACACACAGGCAGGGTTTCCGCTCTGGTCCTCACTGCTGGCCCACTGACAGAGAAAAGAAAGTCGAAATTTCCAAAAAGACCTTTACCAGAGAAGGCAGAGAAAACAAACAGAACCAAGCTTCAGTGGGCTTATTGACAGAGCGCAGCTTATTATGTGGTGTCGGCCCCAGCCAGCTCCGGGGCGTATGGAGCAGCCAGCCCCTCTTCCTCACCTCATGGGCCCTTGGAGGGTGTGGAGATAAGACTGAACTTTCACTTCGCATTTCATTACTTCCCGTGGTTCTCTCCGGGCCCTGGGGTTCTGTTCTGAGTGTGTGTCTCTTGTAGACAGTGTGTGGTTACACTGGCTTTGTGATTGGATAGGAATCGTTTTCTTTACTTTGGAAAATGCTGACCTTTATTAACAAGACAAATGTTTATTCTTAGTTTGATCACCTTATTTTACATAATCCTTTGTTTTTATTATGTATAAAATCTTTTACTTTAAGTTTCTTCCTGATGATTAACTGTATCCAACATACTGTGTTTTTAGGCTCATATATTGACTCGTTATAAACAAGAATAAATTTAAGATATATACGCTTTCACCCTCCCCTCCCGCTCCCCTCCACTATCTGAATTTAAGGTGATTATATATTTTATTTTAAGTGTTTATTCTTATATTTTTAATATATTTATACTTTAAGTTCTTGCCTTATCCACTTTAAATATCTTTTGACTCCTTGGCTATGAACCGTCAACTTAACTAACTGACTCTACTTCTTACTCTTTTATCAACAGCTCTGATTTCTGTTGTTTCTGTATTGTTAGGGATTAAGACATTTACATTCCAGTATGCAAAAAAAAAGTTCCTATCTATTCTGTCTGTGTGTGTTTTTCAGTCCTGGGATTAAATGTATTTCATGATCAGCCATGCATTTTGCAGTGGAAAGCTAAAGCTGCCTCTCTTCCACTTTTTCAAGATGAAGCTCAGGGGATGTATATTTGTTGTATGTCCAGAGAAGTTTGTCTTCTGTCTTTACACCTGACCTACATTTTGTCTGGATACATAAACCTTGCTTTATTCTCTTTCTTGGAGGGCTTTTATAGGCATTACTCTGCTGCCTTTAGAGGAAACTATTAGATTCCTATCAATTTCAGGATATACATATCAGGCAACTGACCCAGAAACACAACTTCTGCGTAGTTAGCCAAGTGAAATGAAAACATACGCCCACCAAAAGTCTTGGATGTTAGTGCTTATAAAAGCTGTATTCGCAATAGCCAAAGACTAATGAGAACCCAAATGCATGCCAGTGGGAAAATGGATGAACAAGTCCTAGCGGATTCATGCAGTGGAATATTACTTAGCAATGAAAAGGAATAAGCCACTGATACATGCATCAACATGGATGAACTTTACAGACACTATTTGGAACAAAAGAAAGCAAACATAGTAGTGGTCAAATGCAGGTGTAATATCTTCCCAAGAATATTGCCCTAGAAATCCAAAGGCCTGGGTTTCAAGCCTTAGTGTACAACCAGCTTATTAAGTTCCAAACTTTGATTTTTTTTACTTTCATTGTCTATAAAAGGATAAGGTTATATGATATCATTTTCACTTTTTTGCAGTTCTAAAATCCAGACAATTTAGTCATTTGTAGCCTGCTTGAAAAAAAAAAAATCAAGTCTTTCTTTCCTTATAATGTGTGTTATAATGTCTAGGGACCCTCCAGTTTTAACTCAATAATTTCTAACCATTGAATAGAATTGTTACATTCTTTAAAAATGAAAAACCCAGGGCTATTAGTGAGTAAGATCAAGTTGCATCCAATTCCCCAACCTATCTCATTACTCATTTTTTATTAATCGCTTCCTCTTTCGTTCTAGTAGCAGTGAAGCTTTTCTTATGTTTAGTTATTAATTGAACAAGCACACATGGAATGCCTACTTTGAAACTGTGTACAGGTCCATAACTCTGTTTTATTATTGATTAGGGAACTGACTATTATATCTGTTTCTTCTTAATGAGATAATACATAAGTAAAAGGTGTCTATACTTTATGAATGAAATAAAAAGTACTCTGATTTATCTATTATCTCTACATGGCAAATTCTTCTTTCCTCAGGTGAGGTTTCTCTTCATAAAGGAAATTGGGACTCATGGAGAATGTAGCTCTCAGGAGGCGGGGGAAGAGTAAAGAACCTAACAGCAACTATCCGTAAAGATTTTAATGATTTATGGGCCACACACAAAGTCCTATTTAAAGCCGTAATACAGATACAGGTTATGGCTACTTGAAGTATTTTATTTACCTTCTAAAGGAAATTTGCTTGATTCCAAAAGTGTTCCACTGTGGCCCAGTGGTCTAAAAAGTCCTGGATTTTAGTGCTGCTTCTGTTGTGCTCTGCACAGCCACACTTTGTTTTTCCCACTGCTAGTCAGACTGGAGGGCACCAATCCCAATGTTCTGTTTGTCAGGTTTCTGAAGCTGATCCTCACACAAGGCAACAAACAGAAATCGCCATCCTAAATCTCAGCTCATCTAAGGGAGAAGTTGCCCTGCAGGTCAGGAGTCTTTGTTGTGATAATTAGAGCCTCACTTATAACTGTCTGGCGGTTATGGGACAGCTGTCCTAATCCTAGTGAAGGCAATTGTCACATAAAATGAGAGGATCAGAGTTCTCTGTTCCTGGAGAGCACTAATTTTTCAGGGCTGACCTCCAAATCCTTTACAGAAGATTGAAAAGACCTTTGAAAAGATTGAAAAGGTCTTTGGTGGGATCCCCTTTCTCTGATAGAAGCATATACTGTGGCATTGGGGACACTGGGGACATTGGGGCCCTGTTCTGAAGCTTTGGCTGTTTCACTCATGTGAAACTGTAACTCTTTCTGTCAGCATGTCTGGTGGCAGGTTGGCTGTTTCATAAGGGCAAATACCTCATCTTATACTCTGCTTTCCTCACTGGTCCTCACACAGTGGCTTGTACATCCCAGGTAGGTATTTAACATTTTATTAACTGATATTTCCTGCTAAACATTGTGCTTCTTCTAAACTCAACTCAGCAGGTTTCTTAAGGATTTCTCAAAATAAGGAAAAGTTATATACGTATCTTCCTAGGAAATATTTAAGTAAGGAACTAGAGCTTTATTTCAAATAATCAGTGTCAAGCCCTCTTTGGACTGGAGAGAATGACAGTGAAATAGATGACACATTTGTTCCCAGTCCATCCTTTCCCACAGTCTCACCCTTAACTCTATGACTTTGAGGTTCCTCCTAATAGGAGTGGACTAAATTTCCCATCCCACTGAAGTTGTGAAGTTGCTTTGACCAATACACTACAGGCGGGAATGCCCGTGTGCCAGTTCTGAGCTAGGCCTTAAGAAGCAGCCGCGATGTTTCTGTTCACTCCTTTGGCACTTGTGCTGTCACCATGAGAACAGGCAATGAGACCAACGGCTGGTCCCAGAGCAGTGAGAAAATGTGATGCCGAAATGCCTCAGTGGCCTGCAGCCCAGCAGCTGCGGTGATACTGGCTTATTGTTGTCTGCCACCGTGGTTTGAGAGTGGTTTATAATAGTGTGATTGTGATAATAGCCGACTGGTTCAGACAAGAAACACAGAAGACAGAATTATCTCCTGAGGTTCATTTTAACAGAAATTCCTCTCAGATCTGATACAAAGGTCAAGCAGATGAAGAACTTTTTAGCATGTGATAAAGGCATTGTCACCATGTCAGGGTATTAAGTATTCATTTTTATTTAAGAGTCAGTGGTTGAGTGACACCTTCTGAAACCTCCTAATTGTTTAGTTCCCTCCAAAGCAGTAGACAAGGGTCTGTGTGTGTGCTTAAGACATGCACATTCTGTTGTATTTACCTATGAAGATACAAAGCTATGTAGTCCACCTTGGTAAACTATAAAACTATGTCCCAAAAATCTCCATTTCAACTTCAGGACAGACACAGTCTTCAAAAGAGACACATGCAGATGTAATGAGTAAAACCCAAAAAGACCTCCTTAGAAAAATATGTGTGTGAGAGAGAAAAAGAGAAGAGGCAGACTGATTTTTAACAAAAGGATATACACAGACTTAGCACAACTTAAGAAAGAGTCCTGGTAGAACACAGGCTGCAGAGGCAATGAGTGACATAGAACGAATCGAAATCGTTGACAACCAAGCACACGTAGACAGGGAAGAAAGAAAAGATGTTAGGAATTAAAAGGAGCCGGCTCCCAGTACAGAGACCGCCCATGAGCTTACGTTCTTTCAAGGCCTCAGGCAGCCAGTAAATGAACTTATCTGTGAAGAAGCAAAATGCCAAAGCCTCAACATGTGCTCTGATACCCACTTGAAAGGACAAGTGAAGAAAGGGTAAGGCGATACGGGACAGAGGCAGAACAACACACGAGAGAAGGACACTGATGGGGAGGGAGGGTGGAAAGATACAGAATGAAGTCATAGTCCCCACTTCAGCAAGAACATCATTCAGCAGTGTTTATAGAGGCGAGAAGATGACAGCCCTGCGGGGCAAGGACAAGAGGGCCACGGCCTTGGTGGTCAAAGAGAGAGGGCACCCTATGAGGAGCTGTTCAAAGCCTAACAAGAATGGAAAGCAAACAAAAACAGAGAAAAGCAAAAACAAATCAAAACACAAAACTTTGTTATTAATGAAAACAATAAAAAATACTAACAGTTGTTGAAAGTTTGATCTTTTAAAAGTTCAAAAAAGTTACATTCTTGAATCTTCATGGAATATGTACGATACCCCCTCCAAGTATAACTATCTTTGTATCTTTTTTTAAACTCATTTTTTCACATTATGATCTGTTTGAAATGTAATAATCGTTACATTTAAAAGAAATTTTGTGCCTTATACACACACACAGACACATGAATTATGAAGTCCAATAATAAAATGAATGTCCACAGACACGCCCGGGAATGTTGAGATGATGTGCTGACCCTTTTCTTTCCCTCTGCCTCACTTTCACAGAAAACCTCTGTCTCGAATTTTCACATTACTTTTCTGCACAGTGTGTACCCAGTGAGATTCCACAGAGCTCTCCAACTTCCCTACCAGGCTGAATTCTATATATTCTAAAACTCACATTTTTATTTTAAATGTCAGGAAAGAATAAAAAATGCAAGTCTTCTCAATATTTTCATATTCTTAACCAGCTACTCTTCTGTGGTCTGTTGAGCTCTCCCCACCAGCCTGGCCCCCTGAATGTCAGCATGGGGCACTGGCATGGCTGCTCTACTCACTTGACACCGAAGGTGTCCACAGGCCAGTGATCTAATTGGCAGGTGAGATTTCATCTCTCAGAGTTACCCAGGGAAAGTGGCTTTTAGGAATCAAGAGCATTTCATAACCAAAAGCAAGACAGACTTTGTTAGATAGAGTATGCATTTGAAAAAGGAATGTTATTTCTTGCAACACATTTGCCATGATGTATCTAAATATAAACCAACCCACAGCCCCTCGGTGCCTGCTGTAGCCACTTACTTAGTAAGATTTACAGATGCCTCCATTTATAGCCACCATTATTTTTACTATCTGGGACTTACGCTGCTTTTAAATATTACATGACTAGATATAATAGTCATTTAACACTTAAAAACAACAGTGATATAGAGCTGGGAAAGAAGTTTCTTGACAGCTATGAAATAAAAGAAAAGGAAAAGGGAGAGACACACACAAAGAGTGAGAGCGAAAGAGAGGAGAGAGAGTTTTATATCTCATTAAATCATTCTACTTAATTCAATTACTTCACATAATACTGCCATATTAGGGTCTCTACCATGTATGACTTATGTATGACTCATTCTAAATAAAGTTGTTTCTCTTTTTGTTTCCAAGATGTCTTTACTTAGGGTAGACCCAATTATGTTTATATTTTTTTAGGACTTCACATCTGATAAAATGATCACATTTTCTGCATTTAAAACAGAAGTAAAACTGTATATAATACAAGTAATACAATGTAGTGTTCTTAAAACAAGAGAGTGATATTCAATCTCTAAAAGACACAATGTGTGTCCCCCATACATACCTATTAATTCTTGTCCACTGCACAATTCCAACCTCATTTTCATCTCAGAACAGAGAGTGTGAAAAACAAGTAGCTATAAATTAATTTTTCCTTTGGAAAAGATCAAATTATATAATGTCTCTGAAAGCACTTTGAAACTCTAATACATACACATATCAGGAATAAAATGTGCAGCTCTATCTAAATGAATAATCTTTTGAGAAATTTCAGAACTGGATATTCCAGTAAACTCTTAAATATTAACTCTCTAATTTTTGGTTCAATATTATTAGAAATAACTATATTGAAAAAAGATTCTTTCAGCAATAAAGAACTTTTGAACTTTTTTTTCCAGTGGAATTGTAGTGGTTGAAACTTCATGTTGGTGAAATATGTAGCAATTGTGAGATAGGTAGTGAAATATGTAGTAAACAGTGCTAGATGTCTCACAGCTCTCACAACAGCATAAACTGCATGTTTCTAACAACTTCTAGAACTAGGGGTAACACCTCACAGTACTGCTGTTGAATGTAGCAGGGATTCTGATTTTCAGTGCTACATTTCAGCTGATTTCTTCAAATGTGTCTATTCCGACCCACTGTCAGGTCAGTAAGTTCTCCTGTTGGCCTCTATGATGCTCTTGATGGCTTAATATGTTTCCTCCCCACCCCATTGAACTTTCCCATAACCACCACGAATCCTTGATTTCATTGGATTGCTAAATTTTTGTCATTATTATTTTTCTAAATGTGTTAAGTTGCTTGTTCTCTAAATTACGTTCCATATCATCCAGCAGTGAGCTCATATACCTTAAACTTTTCAAAAGGCAATTATAGAATACATTCAGTTGTACAATCAATAAAATACCAGAAAAATCATCTCTGATCTTATTTCTGAGCTAATGTAATTCAGGAGAAAGGTTTTTATTATTTGCTTTTGTGCTTTCAAAGTATAATGGAAATCTATAAATATAATAATTACCCTTTAAATAGCTGTTCCATCTTGAAAGCACAAAATCTGTGATTGAGTTTTGCCAGATAATCAGTGAAAACCGACAGAGAATACTGCTACCTTTTTTGTTTCATTTGTCAGAATGTTTTATCACTTCAGCTTTTTATTCCAAATTCAGCACATAATTGAATGAAATGTAGTTTAAAATGAAATCTATTCCCTTTTATGAGAACATTTCCTTATTAAAGGTTAAGTAAAAGTTGAAGAGCATTTAACTTATCTTGACTACAAAGGACTGAGCTTTGACTAAATGTTTAAATATTTAATGACCAATTTCCACCAGTAACCAAGATTTTCCATATTCCTAAATATATAGGCATATACCTTTTTTAAAAAATTAAGTGATGTGGGAATTACATTTTTAAAGTATTTTTGAAATAATTAAAAAATAAATTAGATAATCTCTTCTTAATTCTGTAGTTTTTGTGTTCAAACACAAAATATGTGTAAAATATTTTAAAATCTATTACTCTCTTATATTTTAGTTAACTTGTGTATATTTTCTTGCTTACTGTCTTTTTCTCAGTTCAAAAACTTAACTGAAGGAAGATTAACAGGTGATACTGAAAATTTCTTAAAAATAACTAGTAAACTTCTTTCATTGGGATTTAACACTTATGCTGTTTGGAATTCAAATTTATGCATTTATCTATCTACCTTATAAATTTTCCTTGTGATAACTTCTCATGAAATGGATTTTGGAAAAACTATAATTAATCATAAAGAAATGAATGGTACTCACATAGTTCAGTAGTAGAGCAAATTAAATTGCAGTAATTGTTTTATTGCTGTACATCTCTTGGAATACTATGTTCTGAAATAATTTTCACGTTTAGTCAAACTATTGCATAAGAGAGCAATAATTAAAGCATGTAAATACATCATCTTTAATTATGCCTAATTTGTATGTTGCCTATAAACACTGTTGAGAGGATCTTAATTGGGACAGAGTAACACATATTTAAAGTAAAATCTATAATCTCAGAAAACTTAGGCTATATTAGTACTTTTTATGTAAACAGTGTTGACTAGTCTTATACAGAGAAGAAATACACCAGAATATCAATAAACAATGTGAGGATTAAGACATTTTCCTGGATCGTTAGCAAAGAATTGCCTCTTAGATGAATTGATTCAAAGATCTTTTTCTATTTCCACTGATTAATGTAAAACCACTTTGAATTAACATAATATTTTCCTTTGCAAGAACTCAAAACCTTGACATTATTGTTTTTTCAGTGATGTTCTTATGAGGTGTAAATAAGAAAATTTTAAATGTGCAGAATTCAGCATTTTATTGATACTTGACTTAGAATCAGAGCTAATGTTTAAAGGAAGCTCAGACATTATCATGCCCAATATCCCTCCTCAGTCCCTCCAAAGAGCGGGCACCCATCCTCGGCTTAAATATGAAGAATGACAGGGAACTTACTTCTCCATAAGGCTCTCCATTCATTTGTAACATAGGATGATTGTAGTTACTCTGAAAAACTCTACTGAGACGTTATCTAACTCTACGATTTTTCACCTATTAATCTTAACTTTGACTTTCACACAAATAACATTCGCCCTCCATGGCCCTCTGGAAGTGATGTGCTCTGATGGAAAGAGAAATGGACCACAAACCAGCACACTAGGAGTTAGCCCCAGTTTCACCACATTCAACTGTGGGACATTAGGCAAGTGGCAACCCCACACCTCGATTTCTTCATTTACAAAATAATGATGCATGCGTCCTCTCCCTCCTAAGTTATACAACTATTGTGAAAATCAAATAAAAGAACAGATGGAAGCTCTTTCTGAAATATAAAGTGCCAGTAGGTTATTATTATTTGCATTAATTGTTCTTCAACTATCATGTTTCCTTCTGATTGCCCCTTCTTTAGGGCAAGTGTTCCAAATATTCCTATTTACTGTATAATTTGTGTTTAGATTTCTTCACCATTCTAGACTCTCTTGTTTGTCAGTGTTTCGGTACACATGATTTCCAGAAGGATGACAATGCTGGGTGCTTACATTTATTTACAATTTAATCCTCAATATGTCTATTATTATCTGAGGCAAAGAAACCAAGGCTTAGGCTAGAAGACCTGCCAAAGGTCACACAGCTAGTGTGTGGTGGGGCTGATACTCTAACTCAGGCTGGACATCAGAGCCTGCACCCTTAATCCAATGTGATAACCCGCACATGCCATAGATGTAGTGTTGTCATTCCTTTTTTCATTCAGCATTTGTTCATTGAGTACATTGATCCAGCTGGTGGAAATGCAAAGGTTAATAGGACAGAGATTTTGTCTTCTAAGAACTCACAGTGCAATAGAGAACTTAGATAAGAAAACAAATGACTGTCAAAAATGCGATGTGGTAAATGTCATAATAGGTGTGAAAACAATCTGAAGGCTCTGGTTTCACTGATGCACATAATTTTATTTTATTTTAAAAATGTTCTTGTCAACTAGCACCTGGTTGACGAAGTAATGGAAGTGTTCACACAGAAGACAGAATGTCCCTTCCCAGGCACCTTGTTAAGGGAACAGGTGAGTCATGGAGAGGTTTAAACAAGGTGAGCTATAACGTACTTTCAAACTTTCAGATTCTCTGAGCTTGAGCTAGAGTCAAATAAACCCTGAAGCCATATCTACCTAAACTAATACTCCACAGCCCTACACATGTGCAGTTGATTGTTTAGAAGCTAAGTGCAAAACTTGACATTTTCCCTTATGAAATTCCTTCCTGTCAGATGTAGTTTGCTGTGCTTTCAGAAATTGCTTTTATCATCCAGCACAACTGCTCTCAAGTCCAACCTTGTGTCTTCTGTAAATGTCATCTGCATGCCCTCTCTGTCCTCATTCATCCAACAGAATTTATTAAGCATTTGCTCTGGGCCAGGTGTCATGCTGATGAAGGTAGGAGAGGGACTCTCGGGTCAGTTATTGGAAAAGCACCGTGTCATGGTCAATGCCATGATCAAAAGGGGCACAGGGATTTAGAGAATCTCAGGGAAGGTGGTGCCCCATCAAGGCTGGGAGTATTTGGAACAAAGAGGGGAAGTCTGCTTGGCTTGATCTTGAGGTACATGTAGAAGTGGGAAAAGGGGTGAAACTGAGGAGCAGCCTGTGCACAGTGAGGAGTGTGGGTTGGATAAAAACTAAGAAAGTGTGAATTTGTCCAGTAAGTCTGTCGTATGGGCTATAAGGGAGAAATAGTGAGAATGATGCTGGGCAGGTCGGTCTAGAGCCACTGAGTGAAGAGCACCTAGCAAATTGCAATTGAGAACTTACTGCAGACTCATATCAGTAAGTGCCTTTGTGAGTTGGGCCTGGTCTTTTAGCCAAGCAGACTGTTCTACTAAGTCATCCTCAGTGCTAGCGTATGGGTCAAGAAGAAAGGGAAGAAGAGGAGAGAAAGGAAGCTGAAGACAAAAGGAAAAACTAGGAAAGGAAAATGGACTTCTGGCTACAAAGTGTAAAAATACAAAAGTGCAAGGGAAGAACTTCAGGCAATAGAGAGAATGCACCTTACATGTCAAATATGGGAGAATTATCTGACAGGATGCCAAACTCTCAATCTTGACACAACAGCTAAATTCTCTTTCTAAAAAGCTTTACACATTGTGTATGTTTATTTAAAATTAGGTAAGAAACTAGAAACAGGTCCACAATGGAAACTAATCTACCAAAGGTAAAAATAAATTCTATTGGCATCCTGTTTTATACGTAATCTTGCTCAATTGACAGGATTAAAGGATGGTCAGTCTTGTGTTAAACCCAGCTAATTTGTTGATAAGGAACATTGGGCAAATCTTTAAAAAACTTGATGAAGAAAGCTAGGGACAATTTTTAACATCGACCATTTATCTTAATTCATTAAGTGCTATGTATCTCTAACTATAAATTATCACCAAGACATCTTGGTTTGTTTATGTTTTCCAGGCATTGTGGTAATTAAATAGAACCAACATTAATTGGATGGTAGTTTAACCACTTTAGTAGATTCATAATGAACCTGAATTCTACTACCACATAACCTATGAGATTGCCTAAAAGCTTTATTCAAAGAAACAAGGAAATTCAAAGAAGGCCTGAGAATACCTTATCTTCGTACGTATTTGATTCTCTCCAAGGATCTTACCTCCTTTAAGATTTCCAGCAATTTTACCATCCACTGAATAACTGTTGTATACTTGACACTTATATCATAAAGCTCTCTATATATAGTTGTGTGGTTTTTGTTTGTTTTGATATTGATTTTAGAGAGAGGAAGGGAGAGGGAGAGAGAGATAGAAATATCAATGGAGAATCATCGATTGGCTGCGTCCTGCACACCCCCTACTGGGGATCAAGCCCACAACCAGGAGAATCGAACCAGGACCTCCAGGTTCATGGGTCGATGCTCAACCACTGACCCATACCAGCCGGGTGTCTCTATATAGTTGTTTTTAAATTAAATTTATTGGAGTGACATTGGTTAATAAAATTATGTAAGTTTCAAGTGTACAATTCTATGACACATCATCTGTATATAGTTTTTTAAAAATGCTGTATGTGTATGTGAATGTTTTATTGCTCTCTCTTGATTTCAAGTTATGGGAAATGAGGGAAACAAGTTGGGTCTGTGTTAGGCCTCTTTTCTCTGAACATTAGCCAGAAGAATATGTACAAAATACATATGCATTGAAATTGCAGTTCTCTTTCTGTAATCAGCTCACAGAATATGGTGCCAGATGTGAACAACCCTATCCTTTCCCATGGAGCCTCTCCTGAAGCACCATGGAATGTGTTTTCTATACCTTTGCCTTCTGACAGACCCATTGTTACCCTGTTTTCTGTTCTCTGGTAGAGATGCCATCATTCCTGAACCAGAAATTTAGATTCCTTTCAGTCTGCCCTTTGTTATGTAAAGCAGGCACACAGTGACTCTGCCCTGATTCTTCTATTTTCAATGGCCTCTTAAAATTTATATTTCTCCTGTATCCTGCTTTCATGCATTTCTTTTTGAGCTGCTATCTTTCACATTGCCATCTTCATAAGCACATTCTACTGGCAAGATTTCCTTTGTTGTTTTGAATTATTTTGTGTACAGCATGGTGGGGCATGGCTCAGCGGTTGAGCATCGACCTAGGATCCAGGCGATCGGGGTTCGATTCCCGGTCAGGGCACATGCCCGGGTTGCGGGCAGCAGCCGATCAATGACTCTCATCATTGATGTTTCTATCTCTCTATCCCTCTCCTTTCCTCTCTCTGAAATCAATAAAGACATATTTTTAAAAAATATATAAAATGTATTATTTTGTGTACATAAGAGTACTTCAAACCAATACGTATACTTGAAATTAAAATCTATAAGAAAATATTGAGATATATAGTGGTAGCAAACACCACTAGCTTGAAGCATTCTACACAGTTTTGGAGGATTTAACTACCCATTACCCTAATTTCATCTTCTTCACCATCAAAGGATATTGATGACATCAGGTATATTATCTTCTATTTTCAAATTATCAGTATAATTGAATTGCCCTTGGTTTCTCCTTTTTCTGGGTTAACTTTTTTTTTCTGTTTGCTTTTTTTAAATATATCTTTATTGATTTCAGAGAGAGAAGGGGAGACAGAGACAGAGAGAGATAGAAACATCAAGGATCAGAGAGTCATTGATCGGCTGCCTCCTGCACACCCCTGACTGGGGATGGAACCTGCAACCCGGGCATGTGCCCTGACTGGGAATCGAACCACAATCTCCTGGATCCTAGGTCAATGCTCAGCTGCTGAGCCACGCCAAGCCGGGCTGGGTTAACTTTTTATTCTTTTACCTTTTGTCTAAATGCCTCAGCATGTATTTATTCCTCTATAGACACCCATCTGAGTTCCATCTGCACACTGCACAGACATCTAGTACCTATTATGCGTCCTACACAGAGTAAACATTTTCTCACCTGCTTTCCCATCCTAACAGCCTATTTAATGTCACAGCAGCTAACACATAAAAAAATATAATGTGTATTTACTAAATAAATGGATGAATGTCCTCATACTGAACTGGGCTGAGCTTGCATATCTATATTCAAATTTGTCTTGAGTCAATTCAGGCAAGTACCTACTACTTTCCTACCTCATGCACTGTATATTAGACCTCAGGGAATGCCATCTGGCTTAACTTTATAATGCAGAATCCTCCATTATGCAGGTGACAATCATGTTAACCTTCATTCACATGAGTTTAGCTTCCACAAAATGTAAAATATGAATTTTCATATATACTCAGCCATTTTTTTCATGAGACACAGATTTAGATGTTTCAACTGTGGCTGAAAGTAAAATGGTTGGCAAGACGTTTTACTTAGAAATAATAAAAACAAAAACGTACTGCGTATAGTGTATGGAGGAAGGAAATTATAATAGGACAGGACCTAGAATTGAACTTCTTCGGGGTTCAAATCCTTACTCTTTCCTTTATTAGTTATGAGACTGTTATGGACTAAATTTGTTCCCCCCAAATCCATCTGTGGAAGTGCTAACCCCCAATGTGACTGAATTACATGGAGATAAGGCCTTGAGGTAATGAAGGTTAAATGAGGTCATGAAGGTGGGCTCTAATCCAATAGAACTGGTTTATAAGAAAAGAAAGAGATGCCAGAGTTCTCTCTCTCTCTCTCATCTCTCTTTCTCCTTCTCTCTCCCTCTCTCTGTTGCTATCTCCCTCTCTCCACGCACAGGATACAGCAAGCAGACAGCTGTCTACAAGCCAGGAAGACAGGCCTCACTAGAAACCAACCTGGCTGGTCCTTTAGTTTTGGCCTTCTAGCCTCCAGAATTGTGAGAAAATAAATTACTATTGTTAAAGCTGTCTAATCTGTGATACATTGTTATGGCAAGCTGAGCACACTCATGCAGCAACCTTTAGGAGATCACTTAAATTTTTGATCCTTAAGTTTTTTTTTCTTTTAATTGTAAAATGAATATGATGCCATACTATGTGTCATAGAATTGCAGTGAAGAGATAATCAGATGATGTATCTATCACTTAACACAGTGTCTGGCACACAGTAAGTGCTCAGAAACCATTAGCTATTACTATATCTTTTGACTGAGAGTCATTGAGTCACATGTGGGACAATTAGGTCAATAAAAATTTAGCCAAGGCTTCCAGTCAAGACGGAGGCACAGGGAAAAGCAGCACTTACATCCTCCCACAACCACATCAAATTACAGCTGTTAGAGTAGGCAGCTGGAAAGACAGGAGCTGGGTAAGGCAATTAGGGCTTGGAGGGGATATATGTGAGATGTGACAAACTGAAAATAGACACTGGAGGCGGCAGGCCCCTATGCGAGGAGGAAAGATTCAGAGCCCCTCCAGGGTGTGGCCTAATCTATGGCATACCACCTAGATGGAGGAGCCTTGCAGCTTAAATATACATTTTTTGAGACATGAGGGAGGGGGTGACTTGCTCCTTGCCTAGGGGTGTTCCAGCCTAAGGGTATAAATCCTCTAAACTCTCAAATATCAGGGCATTTGGTTTGGTTTCAGCCTGCTGAAGTGCTCGCTCAGGTCCTATCTAAGTGTATTTCTTTCCTACAAATAAATCCTCACCTGCTTTTGCTGCCATTTGTTGTCTCTTGTTTGAATTCATTCCTACAAGCAAGACAAGAACTGGGGGCTCAGAGTACTGTCTCTGGCCAGAGGTTATTTCCAGCCAGAGACCACCTTGACCACTGCTGATACTACTAAACTACAGAAAAACATTATTGAGAACCACCTGAAATCTAGCTGAACAGAAGCCCTATAACTAGGGATATAAAGAAAAAGCCACATTGAGAATGGTAGGAGGGGGGGAGATGCAGAACCTGCTGGTCCCATACCCATGTGTGGCAGATAAAAATCAGGAGGGATATCTCTGCTGCGGAGTGAGGGGGTCGGGCTCAATCCCACACCAGACCTCCCAGCCCAGGATTTCAGTGCCATGAAGAGAAGTCCCCATAACTTTTGGCTTTAAAAACTAGTGGAGATAGTGGCTGAGTAAGACAAAGGCCTGCTGGAGTCCCAGGCAATCCTCTTAAAGGGCCAGCACGTGGATTTACTTGGACTTGCTCCCTCTGAGCCCAGTGCTGAGGCACGAGTTTGAAAGGCACAGGGCATACAAGGATGAACTGAACTGTCTGGCAACAGATTAAGAGCTGGACAGGCAGCTTTCTCCTAGACAGAGGTGCTGGCAAAGGCTATTGTTCCTTTTCTAAGCGCTCCCGTCAAGGAGGTGGCTAGTGGGGGCCTTATCTGAGTTTCCAACAACCTGGCTATCGTTGTTCATCCCACCCTAGTGATTCCCTGAGGCTTAGCCCCACCCAACTTGTGGGCCCACCAAAGCTATTTTCAGTGGCTTTTTCATACTGATGGCCTATCTTGGCTCATGCTTCAAACTTTCTTAAAACCTCTCAGACAAGCAGCATCTGGCCTCAGTGTAACCCATACCTCTGTCTAAGTGGCCCCAGGCCCAGCACTACTGACTGACACAAACTTTGGTTCACAGCTTGGTCTCTCTTGGGAACCTTCAAGCCCAGCACAAATAGCAGCCATCTGAATATCGCTTTGTAGTTCATGCCAAGTGGCCTTGAGAAGAACAGAGGTGGCTACCAACCTTGGCCTGCCCCTCCTGGGAGGCCCCAGAGCCAGTGCACCTGGTGGACAGCTTCAGATCATGCTGGAGCACCATCCAACCACCTTCATGAGTGACACACTCAAGGGGCAGACTCAGCAGGCACCAGAGCCCTGCTAAAGTAAATCCTGCTCTTTGAGGTAGGCCCTGCAACAGCTCATCCTCCACGGTGGTCACAGTCAGTCCTTGCAGCTGATTGGCCCAGGGTAAATCCCTACCATTGATGTTCCAACAGCAATCAAGGCTCAAGTAGAGCAGAAGGGTGTACACAGTCCACGTGGGGTGAAGTGCCTTCTTGTCACATCTTATCAGAGCAAACATGATTTCCACATGAAGAAAAGACTTCATGTGTGTTTTTAATTAGTGTTTCATGGCTTCTTTGGAACTCCATTTCCTTCCCTTGTGACTCATCTCTTCCACTAGTCTCAGGCCTTAATTGAATGCCTAGGTTATGATACCTTTAGCAGGCTGTCCCCATCATCACTGGGACTGCTCTCTGCTTTTCCTTTACCACCACAATTTCTATAGACACTTCCCTGCATTTTTGTTCCTAATCTGAAGATTTTAGTTCTAGATAGGATAGTCAGAAGTCACCAAGCTCACCTAGAATTAGGCACTACTTTTTTTTTTTTGTCTAACCTCTTATCTCCAACTCCTCTGCTTTCCTTCCCTTTTCCACCCACTCTACAACCTGGAAATCAATGTATTTATTTCTCCTCCTTCCTCTTTCTTTCATGCCCCAAGGGGTCTCTTGAAGTCATGTGGGTTGATGATACCAGTTCAATTGCCGGACATCCCCTATTGTCATGATAACCTGGCCTCTTTGCATCTCTGCCTGTTTTCCTCTTAGTTTCCTATGTTTGGGGGATGGCTCCTTTTCTACACACAGTTATGCACAATTTACTTTGTGTGACAGTGTTGTTCTTGTCCTCCACACAGCAGAACACATAAAAATAATTATAATAATCCTCCTAGTAAAAGTCACTATCATTTATTGAACACCCAGCCTGTGCCAAGCACTGTACTGTCTACTTTTATTCATAGACTTACTGAATTCTCACAGATATTGTTATCATATCCATTTTTAGATATAAAAGACTCTGGAGGTTAACTATCTTGTCAGGTTCGCACAGCTCATTTTAGAATTCCAAAGCCATTTTTCCTTATTATGTAACTCCGAGTCCTTCAATCATTATTCAGATTAATCTTGAGCTAACTCCATAGCATATGTTTGGCTCTCTGGATAGTGTTTGAATTTCTGATGATGTTTAAATGAAAGCACGCTAGTTTGTAGGTAATGTTATTCTACTCTTGCTAAAAAATTTAAGCTTTCATCAAAACAATGACTTTGAATAATAATGAATGATGGGTTGTTTTTTGGAATCCTCTTAACAACTCTTTGCACTAGGTATAGTATTCCCTCCATCACACATATAAGAAATTGAATTTTAAAGAATTTTAGTATAACCTGCTCAATCTAATTGCTCAAACAAGTTAGTAGCCAAACTGGAATTTGAACTCAGGTTGTCTAGCTTGGGGCCCATACTATAAACTATTCACTATGTTTCACAATGTTTCTAGGGGCTGACCCTAGCTATGTTTTTATCGCTTCCCCTTAGTTACCTGTGCATACATTACCTGTCTCCTTACTCTTTTATTCTTAGTCTTGAAGAATTATCATGTGGGAAATAAAATTTTGAGTAGTTCTCCAAGGTTAAATGAAGCATTTCATTTAGAAAGCATCATTTAACACATTCTCAGACTGTGATATCACATTTATTTCCAGATCATTGAGAATGGTGAGTCAGAATGGAATATTAGAAGTTTAAACAGGTGTTAGTCACAAAAGAAAAGACATCTGATCATCTTGCTTTGATTACAGATTTCTGTGACAGAAAAACTACAGTCACACTAGCACTACAGATTTATTTCTGTGACATATTCTTAAAATTTCCAAGTATAGTATTAATAATTTACAGCATGCTCTTTCTCATCAAACATTTTGAAATTTCATTGTCACAAGTTTTAAGGGGATGTTCAAATACTTCTGTTTGCTTGGAACATCCCTGTGTTCACCATCAGATGTAATAAGTGAGCCAGGGATTAGGACTTGAAAAATCTTTGAGATTACAGAGATATTCATTATTAGACAATTGATTGTAATGGGATTTAACATGTTAACAACTAACTAGTGCAGGTTTTCTAAATGGAGCAGAAGCTTGTCAATTATTTAGCCATTTCAGTTTTATGGAAAGCCATCCATATAAAAAATAAATCCACTTAGATTCCCCCAAAGCACAGCAAATTAGAGAATTTGAAGAAATAAAAAGCTGCAGGTGAGTTGAACATATTTTCCAACAGTTTTCTCTTGAGTTGCTATATTTATGGTGTCTGATAGAAATATGGGATAATGTTAAAATGACTGAAAAATGAAGTGTGGGCAACATGTTATTCTCCCAAACCTTCGGAGTGACAAAAATGAAGCCCTCAGATTTCTCACCCTCGGGTCTTTGCTCTCCCACTACCATGAAATATGCACCTATATTTATCTCAGACTCTTTTCTTCAAGTCCCTTGATTCTAGAATATTTCCATTCAAATATTGTTCTATAATGTAAAACGATTATTTCTGAAAATAGACCTCTCAGACTATTCTTCACAATGACTCCATTACTATTAATGACCTCATTAATATCAATAGCAGTTAAGTATCACTTACTAATCAAGGATGCAAAAGATTTTGTTATTTTTTGAAAACTGATTTCACATACATGGTATAAAATCCAGAGCACAAAACATTAAGCAGTCTCGAGAACCTCTTCTTCCCACCTTGGCCCCTCCTGCCCATTTTCCTCTAGACACAACCACTGTTGCCAGATTCCTGTGTGTGCTTCCACTCTGCCCACAAGTGATAACATTTTTTTAAATCCTCACCTGAGGATATGTTTTTATCAATTTTTAGAGAGAGAGAAAAAGAGAGAGATAGAGAGAAACGTTGATTGGTTGCCTCCCATATGTGCCCCTACCATGGATGGAACCTGCAACTGAGGTATGTGCCCCAACTGGGAACTGAACCCACAACCTTTTGGTGTACAGGACAATGCTCCAATACAAGTGGTAGCATTTTAAACCCAGTGCTGTGTAGCCCCTTTAAATAATCAAAGCTTTATTGAGACATAGTTTGCACACTAAGTAATTCAACCATTTTTAGGTGAACATCTGATGATTATTGGAAAGTTTACAGTCATGCAACCATTGCCACTTTTTAGAACATTTACATCACTCCAAAAAGATCCCTGGTGACCATCTGCAAGCATTCCTTCTTCCCACCCCAAGCCCAGGAAACCACTAAACCACTTTCTGTCTCTATAGCTTGGTCTTTAAGGACATTTTATATAAATACAATCATATAATGTACTATCTTTTGTCATGAGTTTCTTTCGCTTAGCCTAATGTTTTCAAAATTTGTACATATTGTACCATATCACACTACTTTTTTGTTGTTGCAGAGTAGTAGCTCAATGTGTACATGTACTATATGTGGTTTATCTATTAATCATTTGATGGCCATTTGATTCGGTTTGTTTCCATTTCTGAGCTATTATGAATCATGTTGCTATGAATGTTCACACACGTCTTTGTGTGGCCATATTTTCATTTCTCTTAGGTAGGTATAAAGGAGTAAAATTCCTGGGTTGTGTTGCAAATTTATGTTTAACATTTTACATACTGCCAAGCTGTTTCCAAAATGATTTTTCATTCCCAATATCAAGAAAAAGGTTAACTCAATTGGGCTGGATTGCTCAAAACCTGCACATTCCCAAGAAAGTCTGTCATTAGTATTCATCCTTGGCTGCTTCCTGGGAGGTGAGCTCTGAGTTCTTGGCATATTCTGCCTGATAAGGGTGTTTTTGTTTGCCCGATACCTTGGGTCATCAATTTGATCAGATAGGTTATGCTATCAGTGTGATTTATAGGGAACATCAGTCTTTGCTTTGGGGGGCTAAAGTCTGAGTAGCTGAGGTCAGTGCCATAGATGTGGTGAGCCAGCATAACTGATGCTCCCTAAAAGCCTTGGATGCCAGGGCTCAAGTGAGCTTCCCTGGCGGATAATACTTTTTCTGTATTGTCACACATCATTGCTGAAAGAATTGTGTGTGTCCCTGGGAGAGTACGCCTGGAAGCTTGTACCTGGTTTCTCACCCATGTGCCTTTTCCTTTTGCTGATTTTAATCTGTATTTCTTCCTGTAATAAACAGTAATCAAGAGTACAGCTCTTATTCGTCCTGCGAGTCTTTCTAGTGGATCATCAAGGCTGAGGGCGGGCTTGCGGGCCAGTGACTCACTACCTTTTCCACTCTTCTATTTTGCGGTTCATCTTATTGTTATTTTATAAGATGTTTATAAGTAATTAAGAAACTTAGTTTCTGTCTGCAATGTAAATTATAAGTATTTTTTCTAATTTATTTTTTATCTTTTTACTTATGTTTATGGTGTTTTATTCACTGCAAAAACTTTTACTTTTGTTGAATCTAATATATTATTTTTACAGCTTTTCTGTTTTGTTTCATAATTAGAAAGGTCTTTTTCAGACTGATTTTACTGAAATTTTTGTATATTTCCTTTGCGTTTTTAAAAAATTGAAATCTTTGATCTATCAAGAATCTCTTTTGGCTATAAGCAATGAGGTAGGAATCTAAATTAATTGATTTCCATATGACTAGCCATTATTCCAACATCACTTATTGACTACTTAATCTTTCCTTCACTAATTTAAAATGTCTCCTGTCATATATTAATTTTTTAAATGTATTTTGGCTTATTTTTGTAATTTCTTTTTGTTCCATTGATCTGTTTGACTATTCGTGCCAAACTGTTTTAATATTTCACTTTATAATGAGTTTCAGTATTTTGTAGGGCTAATTCTCTTTCTTCTCAGCTTATTTTCTTTTTCAGAAATTTCCTGGTTATTCTTGTTTTTTAAGTTGTTTTTTAATTCTAACTTTTGCTTGCATAGCTCTAAATTCATCTTATTGTCATTATGATTTAACTTGTGTTAAATTTATATTCACCTAACAAGATATTGAATCTTCCTACTTGAATAAATGATATATTTTCCACTTGTGCAAATCTTCTTGCCTTTCAGAGTGTTTAAATTTTATTTCATATAACATTTGAAATTTTGAGCTAGGTTTATTTCCATCTCCTTTTGTTGTCTTGTCTTATCTTTCTCCAGTGCAGATAAATTCTGCATTGTGTCCTTGATTTATAGAAGCAATTACTTTATTTAGGTTTTCTTTTTCTTGACCATATGCTTGGTTACCCACATAATTTAAGGCAATATTATTCTAATAAGAATTCTTCTCTTGTAATTTTTTGTTTCTTCACTCATTTTCTTTCCTTGTAGGATATTTATATAAATTATATTCTACCCTTGAATGAGATGGTTTCTTCCTGGAGCAATTATTTTCAAGAGTATTATTGAGGGGTGCATGAAGAAGGGGACTGTGACATAATGTTTGGTGTGTTGCTGGGTTATTTCAGCTTTTTCTTCCCCCACAACAAATAAGACAATATTGGGGTTGCTAATGCACGATATTTCCCCTTCACTTGGCCTCAGTGACAGTTTCTTACAAATATGATTCATCTGTGTGATTCTTCTCTTCCTACATTTCACTTCACTCCAGGTTCTTTTTTAATTACCAGGTCCAATAACTCCTGCTGCCAGTGCAGATGCACATTCTTGTTGTGCTGTTGTCTTGGGCAACTATGGAGAACTGCGCTTTGCCATATTTTTCTGAGAACTACAGTGTGGTCATCCTCTCTCAGCATCTTCCCATAATCCCATATGACCTCCTTTTTATAGTATGATTTCAAATTAATGATCTCTCCAACTTCCAGTGAAGTTGAGTTTTCACTTTTCTTCTTGTTAGTTTTATGTGATTTCCAAGAGAGAAAGAAGTAAAAATTGCCACCTTGATTTCACAATTAAAAAATAGAAAGTCTGCCCTTCTTATTAATGTGTTGTTTTAATATTTAATAATATATTGAAGTTTGTTCTTATTGTGTTAGAGCACATAAGGATTAAGGTAGAACCAATGCTGCTTTCCGAGTCCCCTTTAGTGACTCAGGGAAATTCAGGTGGCTTGGATCTTTATTTTTCTGGCATGAAGCCTCTTATCCCTAAATGTTTCTAAATCTGAAAAACTACAGTTTTTCTTTCTTCCTCTTCTTCAGGTCTGTGTAATGAGGTGACAGTTAGAAGGTACCTGGTATTCATGGCCTTCTTTATGAGGCCTTGAGAAGTGGATCATCTAAGATCAGATCCCCAACAGGAACCAGCTAAAAACTTTGTAAACAGAAGGCACCTCTAACCCATTAGTCTTTAGGTTTTGAATGCAGAAGTGGATGCTGACTCTCCTGGATCACAGGATCTCTTTTCCATAATGCCTCTTGTTCAGAGTGGAATTTCAGGATCTTGACAATTTTATAATGCTTCTGCCCTGCTATGCATCTTTCAACTGTGTGGTAAATGCATCTCCTTATATATTTGTTATTCTTTCGATATTTGGTTTGACCCAATAGTTCCATCTCCAGGGTTACTGTCAAGAGTAACTGTTAGCATTAAAAAATCTCTAAAACCAACTTGAAAATATATTTCACGTTATTGTTTTAGTGAACTTCTGTAAGTTTATTTTTATAGAGTTCCTGGAAAATAGACAATGCCTGTTTCACCTTTAGCTAAAAGTGTACTCATTTAATTTATAAGAATATAGATTATTTCTTGGTGGCTTTGATGAATTTTGTATCTTAGAGGATGTATTACTTTACAGTCTTGGTGGAATGCATTGGCATATAGATTTTAAATAAAAATCTTCAGTGCCTTTCCATCAGTAGACATTTGAATAATTCTCAGTATCTTTCCTATTGGCAAAATTGAAGTATCCAATTCAACTTAAAAAATATTATGAAACAACTTGAAGTTTTCCTGAATTACTGACAGAACTAATTGGTTTTCTCCTGGATAAACTTCCCTCACTACTTACTCTACTGCAAGACCCAAGAACAAACCAGGTGCTGTTGATACCCACTTTCTTCCCATGTCTGAGACACACAGCGCAAGTGGAGAAGGAAAGGTTATTCAAATAAAAGAGGGTGAGGTGCCATTACACTGCTGGCTCTGTGTGTTTCTCACACAGCTGACATAAGTTTAGGGTTTACTTTAAATGTTCAGTGAGAAAAATATTTGCCAGCCTCTGCATTAAGGGAATTTTAAGTAATAATGCTAAAGTAACAGTTATGAGCTGAATTCATACGCTGAGGTCAGATGAATGGCTACTGCCCCGGAATTCACATGTTAAAGTCCTAACCCCCCGTATCTTAGAATGTGACTGTATTGGAGAGAGGGTGTTAAAGAGAAAATTAAGTTGAAATGAGGTCATTAAAGTAGGTCCTAATCTAATATGACCAGGGTCCTTATAAGAAGAGATAGAACATAGATGCACACAGATGGAAGACCATATGAAGACACAGGGACAAGGTGGTCATCTACAAACCAAGCGGAGAAGCCTCAGAAGAAGCCAACTCTACTGACACTGATCTTGGACTTCTAGCCTCCAGAATTTTGAGAAATAAATTTCTGTTGCTTAAGCCACTCAGTCTGTGGAACTTTGTTTTGGTAGCTCAAGCAAATTAATACACACAAACCCACACACACACACACACACACACACACACACACACACACACACCCTTAGATTACTTTAGAGTCCATAAGCAGAATTCCTAGAAATAGCTGCTGCCACTGATTCTGTTATTATTCCTGGCCCCTCCCCCACCAAAAGTTGCATGATGCTGTTCTCTATAATCCATTGACCAAACTGGTATGGAAGGGACAAAGATTAAAAGGCCAGCTCTTAGCACATGATCTCTAGGAGCTGACAAGTCCTCTCCCCTACATTTCTCCCTGGATAACAACACAATAGACTTGGGAACTATCTACCCCTATAATTGTTGTGAGGAACATATGAGTGTGTGTGCGTGGGGGGGGGGGGGCACATAACAGTTCAGGACACGCAATGAGCATCATGTAAGTGTTTGCCTTATTGTTATTTTGGTCATCATAGTCTTCTTGAAATAATTTAATAGGGCAAAATATGTAAACCATAGCCGCAGCATATATGTGTCTAATAAATGAAAACCGGTATACTGACTTATTGTAGGTAAGAATACAAGCTTTGGAATCAGACACATCTAGCTTCAAATTCTGGCTCTATTCCTGCCCCCTTCCCTGCCCCTTTCCTGCTTCTGTCATATTCTTTCCACGTCAGTTAATGGCAGCTCCACTCTCTCTGTCCCTCAGGTTAAGGGCTTTGCTGTCATCCTCCATTATTCTTTTCTCACAAACAATTCGTCATCAAATCCTGTTGATTCTCCCTTCAAAATATATTCAGAAACTACTTTCCACGCCCCCGTTCCTGCTGCTACCACCATGGCCCAAACAGCTCTCATCTCTCACCCAGCTTATTTTAAATGCATCCTTTTTAATAATAAAAAGTACATAGATAAATAAATGCATCCTAAATAGTTTTTCTATTTCTTCACTTTCTCCTCTTCAGTTTGTTCTCAGCACAGCAGCAAGAATCCTTTTGAGATATGTCTCTTCTCTACTCAAGACCTTCAAGGTAAGAAGCAAACTTACACTGACCTACCAAGCCCTGTACAGTTCGCATGCCCCAGACCCCCACGTTACCCATATGACCAAATGTCTTCCTTCTCCTCCCCTGCTCACTCCATGTGGGCAGCACTGACCCGGTTAGCTGCTTTTTGAACATACAAGGAAGACTCCTGCCTCAGAGCCTTTGCATTTGCTGTTTCTTTTTTTAAATTTATTTTTTAATTACTGTTGAATATACAATATTATATTAGTTTCAGGTGTACATCGTATTGATTAGACATTTATATACTTTACAAAGTGTTAACCCCAATAAGTCCAGTACCTACCTGACACCATACATAGTTATTACAATGTTACTGACTATTCCTTTTGCTGCATTTGCTCTTTCTTCTGCCTGGAATGCTCTTCTACCAGACAACCTCATACTTCTCTTTTCAACACCCTCAAGTCACTGTTTTCATGGGAACCCTATTTAAATTTGCAACTCTCACCCAACTGTCTTTATCCTCGTGTTTCTATAACATTTTTTCATCACTTTATCATCTAAAACACTATATATTTTATTTTTATCCTGTTAATTATCTATCATTCCCCACTAGAATATAAGTTCCTTGAGAGAAGGGATTGCTATCTCATGGTAACTGCCAATGTTTGGAGCATTTCTAGCTGGCACATAATATGTGTTCAATAAACATGTTTAATGAATAAAAACATTATATTAAGTAAGGTGCCAATAAGATGAATAACCCAGTATTGAAACATGTTAGAAAAAATTAAGAGATAGACAAGAGGAGAATTTTAGAAAGTTTAAGGAACTTAAAAAAGCTCAGCACATGGATTTTATTATTTTTACACATTCTGACACATGTCAGTAGTTCTCATGGGCTTTCATGAGTTATACTTGCATGTCAGTATATAAAAGTTTTGTGGTTCAACAAGATATTTGTTCTCTTTCTCTGAGGAAATTTCTTTTATTGTTGTAATCATTTATAATATGTATAAATATACCAGAAAATCGCCATATATTCACCTCACACATATAAATAGCAATAATTGCAATAAAATCCATTTACTGGACTCTTAATATATCCAATAGATACTTTATCTTATTTGATCATTGCAAAAATGCTTAATGTATTTCCCATTTCAGAAATGAATGGCAGACCTGGGATTCATATACAGATTTAGAATCCATACCTAAGACTAATTCCAAAGCCTGGTTCTTATTATTATCCTAATGTACCATCTAGTTAGTAGTATAGTTATTTCCGTGGGAAGTATATAACATGTTCATCACTATTTGAAATAAAATTCTCAGGAAGAAATAATTTTATAGTAAGAATTTGTTGAATAAAAAGCTTTGCATTTGTTTTTGGAAACTGTTCTTTCTTGCCTGAGTATGAGAAAACAGGCAAGGGCCAATTGTGGATTTGGTTTAAGACTATTTCCCCCAAACAGTTCTACTTCCCTCAAATGTTCCAAGTTGATTACAAAATAATTTAGTAAGATAGTATTTTATAGGTTTTGTGTAATAAAGAATTTGGCTAGCCTTTGTCCCTGGTTGCTGTGAGGTGGCCTAAACCCTTGGTATTTCCCAAGTCATAGGACTTTGTTTATTATGGTGAGTCTATAGATAATTTATGTTACCAAGATGACCCAGTATGGGGACTGACCATGCTAGAAAGACCAATCATGTCATTGCAGGGTTGGGGCTTCTAACCACTTGATATTAGCCCAATCTCCACAGAGGGGAGGGGGTAGAGATTGAGTTCAACCTTGGGACCAATGATCAATCACATCTACATAATGAATCCCAATCAAAAGTCAGGACACTGAAGCTCAGGTGAGCTTCCTTGGTTGGCACTACTCTTTGCATAGTCACACAACCACATGCCAGGAGGGTTATGTGTCCTGACTCCATGGGAAGAGGGTAATGTAAGCTTTATGTCTGGGACCCTCCCAGACCTCACCCTATGCATCTCTCTCTGTAGCTGGTTCTGATTTATATTCTTTTGCTATAATAAAACTATTATCACAAGTGTAGCACTTTTCTGAGTTCCATGAGTCATTTAAGTGAATTATTGAACTTGAGGGAATATTAGGAACCCCCAAATATATAGCCTGCTGGTCAGAAGTGAGGTTAGCCTGGGGATCCCTGAATCTGTGGTTGATGTCTGAAATAAGAGCAGTTTTGTGGAAAACTGTGCCCCTAACCTGTGAAACTTGGGTAGTTGGTGTCAGAAGTCATTACAGCTTGTTTTCTCTACCTCTATCCAAATAGTTAAACCTCTTTTAGTGGAAGTAACTCCTAGCTAAATATTGATGCTTTTCTACATAAGAAGGCACTTCTCCTGTGTTAAAAGGAGATAGTACTTTAACAGTGACAGATTCATTTTCATGATTTATTTTGCAGGATAACTGTATTGTCATGATCCCCTTAAAAGGATACAAAATAAGAGAAATTCAGTTGTAGATCAGATATCTAAGGACTTTGCTTTGAATCTTCAAATGAATATAAAATAAAAAGTCTGATAAGAGGAAATGTAACTCAAGATCACTTCCATAAGAAGGTGAAAATTAGATTGCCATGGTTCCATCAAGAAAGTACAAAATGTATGATTTTCATGTGTTTCTAAAATATCTTTAAATTCAGTTTCTAAATAAATTTAAAATTTTCATGTGTTTCTAAAATATCTTTAAATTCAGTTTCTAAATAAATTTAAAGACATTCTCATGATGAAACCATGCATGGCCATTCCTAAACAATGGTAAAAATAAGCCTGAACATGCAGTTCTCTGAATCTGGAAGATGCTCTTGCATGTTTGATTAAATGTAGCTTTGAGAGAATAAACCAAAGAATTATATACCTTCTTAATACTTTAAGACTATTACAAAAAAAATATTATTTATTCTTCACTCATATCATTGAATCATTCCTTAAAAGCAAGGGTAATATTCAAACATTTTTTTTTCTGCTGTTTATGTGACAATATCAGTAATTTTTTAATGTTAGCATTTAATCTACATGACTTCCTCAGACAAATCAAAGGGTATACAGACTTTCTTTGTTTCTAGAAGCAGCTCTAGATCATGGGCTCCAGGTGACACCTCCATGACATAGAATACCCAAATGAATCTTTGAGGTGTCTCAGTTCTGGATGGAGTTATGATGGAAGAGGCTCAATTCAACAGCCAAAGGTAATTTTAAAAACATTTCATTCTTACTTACAATTAAGAAAGATCCAATTCAAAAGCTAGACAGGAGTCTCCTCAGAACCTCTTTACAGGTAAAAACCCAGTGTCTATAGCACCCCGCCTCTAGCAGGTTTTCTCTCCCTCTCCTCCAGCCCCATTCACCCTTCTTGATCTCTTAATAATGAAGACCAACCTGATCTCCTACTCTCATAGTGAAACCCAGTGTCTATAGCACCCCGCCTCTAGCAGGTTTTCTCTCCCTCTCCTCCAGCCCCATTCACCCTTCTTGATCTCTTAATAATGAAGACCAACCTGATCTCCTACTCTCATAGTGAAAACCCTTCCACTTTAAGAAAGGATTTCAGTGGAAGGGTAAGGAAATTAGGTTTGAGTTTGCAGGGTGCTCTTTTTCAAACTGTTGTAGGAGTAGGCCGAAATAATCACAGTGATGTCATTTTCCTTCACATCTAGTGTTTGTTGGAAGACAGTAAGAGCAGCCTATTTTTTTCTGATGTACCCATTCTCATTGCAAATCTATATGAAAATATCTAACATCCTAAATCATAATACACAACAGACTGCTGTTGTAATGATAAATGCACTTTTAAAAAGATCTATATATTTTAAAAGTTTTTTATGACATACTTCACTCATACATTGTCACCATCACTCACAGGGGTCCAGCTCAAAGAAAGCAGGCTAGTGACATTATTTCTGTACAAATGTTGAAGTAAGCACCAGCTAACTAGCTTACCTGATTGCTTGCTTAATTTTTTTAATTTTTTATAGATGAAATTATTAAATGAGAACATTTTGAGAAAATGTTCCTCAGTCTGAAAGTAAATGCCTCAAATTTGCCTTTTTTCTATAAATACCATGCATTTTATACAGCAGGAGAGATGGATGACCCATTTCAAAATGCTTTTCCATTGTCATTATTCTTTTAATTAGACTACATGGAATAGGTAGTCAGCAATTGGAATGCTAGCTGGTTGTCTCAATTATTGTTGTTTGCTGTTTTTTTATCTCACTCAAGCAAAACACCTCCTCACCCACTGTCAGCACATTCTTTATTTTCTTCCTGGGAGGTACAAAATTTTATTCTTTTGTTTTTCTGCTTGCTCTCCATTGCATTATTGTTTTAACAAAACTTAACTGGATTTTAATACCATAAAGATTTTCTTTAGAAGGTTTCTGTTTTATCTTTACTAACATTAGCCTTTTTTGAAAATTATATGGCTCATTACAAAGAAGATAGGCTTTGTTTGATTGCTGCACACTTTTTGCTGTTTTTGTTTATCTGTTTTTATATTCAGTGCACTTTAAGGGAACTTTATGATTCTGGCATTCTCCGTTACCTAGTGAATTAGCATGCAGTTTCTTTTCCAAGGATTGCTGATATCTTCTGTAAATGCAGTCATTAAAATGTATTCCCTGCTACTTAATTGGGTGGAAATTGTATTCCTGGTTATTTTATACTCTAAAGATTACATTTTAATGTAACTGATAACACTGATTTCCTGTTTTGTTCATTTTTTAGGGGAGGAGGATGAAATTACTAGATCTAAGCTGTTCTCCCCCAAGGAAAAAGGTGTTTTAGAACTCTGAAGCAGCTGGAAAATGAACTTGTGAAATTTCAGGGCAGTCAAAAATATCATTGTCATACAACAGGGCTGAGTGACAGAATCATCCTCAAGGTCTAGGGTATGGGACTGGGTTGCCCAGAATACAAAAAAGACCCGTTTATTGATAGTTACGGAATCAGTTCAGAACTTTTGATGCTGGATTGTATATAGATAATTGGTGTTTGAAAGAGTGGCCGGAAGCAATTAGAATGTTTCAGGAAATAGCAAAGAAAGACTCAATTATTTTTGATAAAATTTTTAAGGACTATCTTTTATTATGTTCAAACTCTTTAAATCATACATTGTGTTTACATAAATATATCCAGTATAATATTTATTATATACTAATTCTTAAATAATGAAAGGCTGTACCTCAGTCACTTGGGGCAAATTAGTTTGCTATAATGAATATGTCTGTAATCTAAAGGAATCTGTAATCAATCTATGTTCTATTGGATTTTGCACTATAGTAGATGGCATCCAGAGTGAGTTCCAGTTTATTATACACTCATGCCATCATAACCGTAACAATCATTACTATTACTATGTATATTAATTGGATGAATTAGATGAATATCAACTAAACTCATTAAAATAGTAGAGGCCTGGGGTGTATGCCAGGTGGAGGGGATCAAGGGGGGGAAGGGGACATTTGTAATACTTTCAACAATAAAGATAAATTTAAATTAATAAATAAATCAAAAGGTTACATGCTCATCATAAAAGTAGATAAATAAAATAGTAGAGATCTCACTGACTACATTAATTGGTTCTTCGAGTAGAAATTTCCTGTAGCTGTAATATATGTTCACATATATTGTTTTCTCTGCACTTATCTACATGTGATTGATATCTTTCTGATGGTTAAGTAGTATTGTGAGCATTGAGTTAATTCACTCCTGCTGTGCAGTCATAAGCAGCTAAAATCAGCAGCTGTACAGGAGAGACCCGCATCTTCAGACTTCTCTCACTGCTGTTTCCACCATGTTTGCAGGTTTCTTCTTTTGACAAGCTACCATCCTGAAGGGACAAGATGTGATTTCAAGTTAGTATATATTTATGTATGTGTGTACGTGTGTACGTGCATGTATGTGTACCTTTGTGTATTTTTTGGTGGAGTCTCTATATGATAAGTGTCTAATTTCAAAATATTCTTTTTGTCATGTAACTAACCTTAAAACACAAGCACATTTTCAGAAATCTAATGAATAAATGATCAAGAGCATGCCACTACAGTAAAATAGTAGCTTCCTTACTGGGACTGACATGTTATGCAGATCCAAGCAGCAAAAAATTAATTATTTATTTAATAGCTTTACCCTGAGTGGCAAATCAGCATTTTGTGTTGATGTAATTAGATAAATAAAAAAAGAAAAATTACCTATTTTTTCCTTAAAATTTTAGAGATTTAGCTATATTTGATGAAACTGAAAGTGATTGAGTTTTTCAAAATATAACATACCCACCTTTACTGGAATAGAGTAATATTGTTCAGTTTTCTTTATGATGTAAACCAGAGATTTTCAACCGATGTGCTCCAAGAATTCTTAAAACTGCTACTTAGTCAGGGGTACTGACCTCTTTTCCCTAAGACTTCCAGATTAAAAAAATGACAACAGCCAACACAACAATAGCCATCTGGTGTGAGTGAATCAAAATCATACCAATTTTTTTTGACAGGTGGGAAAAAAGTATAATATATATTTTGGTGTGCTGCAGAATTCGAGTAATTAGTTTATGTGCACCATGAGATGAAAAAGATTGAAAATCTCTGATGTAAACTATGAAGACTAGAAGTTGTGGGATTGTTATGTGATGGGCCTGATGAGTAGGCACTCAATGAACACTTTTTGAGTGGATGAGCACACCTGCAGCCATCAGGCTTGCTCAGCCACTGCAGTGTTGTATGAAAGCTGTCAAGCTCACATGGCCTGGACTTCATTAAATTCTTCTCTAAGGGAGGTAGTCTTTACTGTGGTTAATTTAATTAGTGTATCATATTACTCCATTATAATTTTAGAATCTACACTAAATTGATCAGAGAGTGAAGTAAGTCCATTTTAGCCTGAACCATGAGAAAAAAGAATGTTCTAAGTCAATTTAAAGTGTAATTTTTTGGTATTGATTTATATTTTAATTTTTTAAATTTATCTTTACTGCTCAAAATATCACATATGTTCCTCTTTTTTCCCCCCTTTAACCCCCTGCACCCCACAACTGCCCTGCTCCCCAGGCCTTCACCACACTATGGCCTGTGTCTATGGGTTATGTATACATGCATATAAATTCTTTGATTAATCTCTTCCTGTCCCCTCTCCCCTCTTCCCTCTGAGATTCATCAGTCTGTCCATGCTTCCATGTCCCTGGATCTATTTTGTTCATCAGTTTATTTTGTTCATTAGATTCCACATATGACTGAGGTCATGTGATACTTGTCTTTCTGTGACTGACTTATTGCACTTAGTATAATCTCCAGGTCCATTCATGCTGTCGCAAAAGGTGGGAAATCCTTCTTTTTTACAGCTGCATAGTATTCCATTGTGTAAATGTCCCACAGCTTGCTTTATTATTTATTTATTTATTTATTTAACATTTTGAAAGTATTACAGATGTCCCCCGTTTTCCCCTAATTGATCCTCTCCATCCAGCATCCACCCCCACCCCACCCCCAGGTCTTCTCCACACCATTGTCTGTGTCCATAGGTCATGTGTATATGCATCTAAATTTTTGATTACTCTCTCCACCCACAATCCCCATCCCCACCTTCCCTCTGAAATTCGTCCGACTGCTCCATGGTTCTATATCTTTGTATCTATCTTGTTCATCAGTTTATTTAGTTCATTAGATTCCACATATGAGTGAGATCATGTGATACTTGTCTTTCTCTGACTGGCTTATTTCACTTAGCATAATCCTCTCCAGGTCCATCCATACTATCCCAAAGGGTAAGAGATCTTTCATTTTTACAGCTGCATAATATTCCACAGTATAAATATACCACAGCTTTTTTATCCACTCATCTTCTGGTGGGCATTTGGGTTGTTTCCAGATCTTAGCTATTGTAAATTGCGCTGCTATGAACATAGGAGTGCACAAGTTTTTTCTAATTGGTGTTTTGGGTTTCTTAGGATATATTCCAAGAAGTGGGATCCTTGGGTCAAATGGCAGTTCCATTTTTAATTTCTTGAGGAACGTCCATACTTTTTTCCATAGTGGCTGCACCAGTTTGCATTCCCACCAGCAGTGTACTAGGGTTCCCTTTTCTCCACATCCTAACCAGCACCTGTCATTTGGTGATTTGTTGATAGGTATGAGCCGATATCTCATAGTTATTTTAATTTGCATCTCTCTGATGATTAGTGACTTTGAGCACTCTTTCATATGTCTCTTGGCCATCTGTATTTCCATTTTGTAGAAGTGTCCATTTAGGTCCTTTGCCCATTTTTAAATTAGATTGTTTGTCTTCTTTTTGTTAAGTTGTATGAGTTTGTTATATATTTTGGAAATTAACCCTTTATCAGATGTATCTTGGCAAATATGTTCTCCCATACTAGACATACTTCACAGATCTAGAACAAACCCTCCAAAAATTTATGTGGAACAAAAAAAGGCCCCAAATAGCCATAGCAACCTTGAGAAAGAAGAGTAAAGTTGGAGTGATCACAGTACTACATATCAAGTTATACTACAAAGCCACTGTAATCAAAACAGCCTGGTACTGGCACAAGAACAGACATAAAAATCAATGGAACAAAACAGAGAACCCAGAAATCGAACCAAACCTCTATTCTCAATTAATATTTGAAAAAGGAGGCAAGAGCATATAATGGAGTAAAGACAGTATCTTCAACAAATGGTGTTGGGACAGGTACATACAAAAAAATGAAACTAGACCAGCAACTCACACCATACACAAGAATAAACTTAAAATGGATAAAAGGCTTTAATGTAAGTTGTGAAACCATAAAAATCCTAGAAGAAAATGTAGGCAGCAAAATCTCAGTACTTTGGTATTTTAATATGGATTGCATTGAATGTATAGATTACTTTGGGTAGTATGGGCATTTTTATGATGTTAATTCTACCAATTCATGAACATGGTATATTTTTCCAGTTGTTTTTATCTTCCTCTATCTATTTTTTCAAAGTCTTGTGTTTTTCAGAGTACAGGTCTTTTACCTTTATGGATAGGTTTATTCCTAAATATATTATTTTTTTGGTTGCAGTGGTAAATGGGATTGCTTTTTTAGTTTCCCTTTCTGTGAGCTCACTATTCGTGTGTAAAAATGCCAGGGATTTCTGGGTGTTAATTTTGTGTTTTGCTACAGTGCCGAATTCATTTTTTAAATCTAGCAGTTTTTTGGTGTAGTCTTTAAGGTTTTCTCTGTACAGTATCATGCTGTCTGTGAATAGTGACAGTTTTACTTTCTCCTTTCCAATTTGGATGCCTTTTATTGTTTCTTCTTGTCTGATCACTGTGGCAAGGACTTCCTGTACCATGTTGAATAAAAGTGGTGAAAGTAGACATCTCTGTCTTGTTCCTGTTTTTAGGGGAAATGGTTTTGGTTTTTGCCCATTGGGTATGATGTTGGCTGTAGGTTTGTCATATATCCTTTATTATGTTGAAGTATGATCCCTCTATTCCCACTTTGCTGAGAGTTTTTATCAAAAATAGGTATTGGATTTTGTCGTATGCTTTTTCTGCATCTATTGATATGATCTTGTGATTTTTGTCTTTTAATTTGTTTATAATATGTATCACATTTATTGATTTGAGAATATTGTACTAGCCTTGCATCCCTGGAATAAACGCCACTTGGTCATGGTGTATGATCTTTTTAATGTATTACTGGATCCGATTTGCTAATATTTTGTTTGAGGATTTTAGCATCTATGTTCATCAGGGATATTGGCCTGTAGTTCTCTTTCTTTGTAGTATCTTTACCTGTTTTTCGAATTAAGCTAATGTTGGTCTCATAAAAAGAGCTTGGAAGTGTTCCTTCCTCTTGTATTTTTTGGAAAAGTCTGAGGAGGATAGGTGTTAGTTTTTCTCTGAATGTTTGGTAAAACTTCCCTGTGAAGCCATCCAGCTCAGAACTTTTGTGTGCTAGGAGTTTTTTTTTATTACTGCTTCAACTTCATCAGTAGTTATTGGCCTATTCAGGTTTTCTGATTCTTCTTGATTGAGCTTTTGAAGGTTGTATTTTTCTAGAAATTTGTCTATTTCATCCAAGTTTGTCCAGCTTGGTGGCATATAATTGCTCATAGTATTTTCTTAAAATCCTTTGTATTTCTGTTGGGTCAGTTGTTACATCACCTCTTTCATTTATGGTTTTGTTTATTTGGGTCCTTTCTCTTTGTTTCTTGATGAGCCTGGCTAAAGGTTCATCAATCTTGTTTATCTTTTCGGAGAACCAGCTCTTAGTTTCATTGATCTTTTGTATTGTATTTTAATCTCTATGTCATTTATTTCTGCTCTGATTTTTATTATTTTCTTCCTCCGACTTACACTGGGCTTTTCTTGTTGCTCTCTTCCTAAGTCTTTAAGTTGTAGGGTTAGATAATTTGTTAGAAGTTTTTCTTGTTTTTGAGGTAGGTCTGTTGGTATGAATTTCCCTCTCAGGACTGCTTTGTCTGTGTTCCATAGATTTGGGTTTGTTGTGTTTTCATTTTTTTCCAAGAAGTTTTTGACTTCTTCCTTGATCTCTTTGTTAGCTCATTCATTGTATAATAACATGCTATTTAGCCTCCATGTGTTTGAATGTTTTTTAGTGTTTTTATTGTGGTTGATTTCTAACTTCATGCCATTGTGATCTGAGAAGATGTTTGATATGATTTCAATCTTCTTGAACTTGTAGAGACTTGCTTTGTGTCCTAACATGTGGTCTATCTTGAGAATGTCCTGTGTGCACTTGAGAGGAATGTATATTCTGTGTCTTTGGGTGGAATGTTCTGTAAATGTCAATTAATTTAATCTGATCTAGTGTGTTATTTAGGATCACTGTGTCCTTGTTGTTGTTTTTTTGTCTTGAAGATCTATCCAGTGATGTCAGTGGGGTGTTAAAGTCTCCTACTAAGATTGTATTGCTGTTAATCTCTCCCTTAATGTCCTCTACAAGTTTTTAATATATTTGGGTTCTCCTATATTGAGTGCATATATGTTTATCATGTTATACCCTCTTGTTCAGTCCATCTCTTTAGTAGTATGTAGTGATCCTCATTTTCTCTCATTATGGTCTTCATTTTGAAGTCTATTTTGTCAAATATAAGTATTGCTACCCCAGGTTTTATTTCATTTCCATTTGCATGGAAAATTTTTTTCTATCCCTTCACTTTTATGTTGTATGATTCCTTTGTTCTGAAGTAGGTCTCTTATAGGTAGCATATACATGGGTCATGTTTTTCTTATCCATTCAGCTACCCTATGCCTTTTGATTGGAACATTTAAACCATTTACATATAAGGTTATTATTGATAGGTACTTATTTATTGCCAATCTTTCTTTATGTCTGTGTTTTCATTACTTTTAATACTTCATGCCACTCCCTTCTAGCCTAAAGTGTTTCTATTAAGAAATCAGCTATCAGTCTAATGTGTGCTCCCTTATAGATAACGTTCTGTCTATCTCTCACTGCTTTTAAGATTCTTTCTTTATCTTTAGTGTTTGCCATTTTAATTATGATGTGTCTAGGTGTGGGTTTTGGGGGATTCATTTTGATTGGGAAATTGTGTTTTCTGAACTTGAATGACTTTCCTTCACAAGGTTAGGGAAGTTTTCTGTCATTATTTCTTCAAACATATCCTCTAATCCTTGCTAGAATTCTTCTCCTTCTGGCGCGCACCTATGATGTGGATATTGTTTTGTTTCATGTTGTCCCAAAGCTCCCTTAAACTGTGTTCCTGCTTTTTAATTTTCTTTTTCTAATTGGTGCTCTGATTGGGTGTTTTTTTCTACCCTGTCTTCTAATTCACTGATTCAGTCCTTAGTTTCTTCTAATCTACTGTGGATTCCTTCCAGTGTATTCTTTATTTCAGCTATGTCATTCTTCATTCCAATTGATTCTTATGCAGGCTTTTGAAGTTCTCATTAAGTTGGTTGAGCATCCTTATAACTATTATTTTGAACTCTATATTGGATAAATTGTTTGCTTCCATTTCATCTAGTTATTTTTCTGGCGATTTCTCCTTTTCTTTCATTTGGGTGCTGTTTCTTTGTCTCCCCATTTTATTGTGCTGGTTGCCTGGGGGTACCAGGTCAAGGCTGCAGGGCATGAATAGGGCTTCATTTCCGGTATTTCCATGACACAAGTTTTGTCAGCTAGGTCCTGATGACAGGCCTGTGTGTTTGGGAGGTGTTGGGTTGTGATGGCAGGGCCAGGTGCACTACGTCAAGGCTGTAGGCCAGGTAGGCAGGCAAGCCAATCACTCTGCATCAAGGAGTCAGGAAAGCAGGCATACAGGCCTGGCAGGTCTTGTTGAGGAGGTGCAGCAGGCAAGCAGGCTGGGAGGCCATGAACACTGTGTCAAGGAGGCACAGCAGGCAGGTAGGCCAGCAAGCAAGCCATGAGTACCCTGTCAAGTGGGTGGGCCTGGCCAGCAAGCAGGTAAGCCTTGAACCACATCAAGGATGCACAGCAGGCAAGCAAGCAGGCAGGAAGGCAGGCAGACAGCCAAGTCTGCTCTGCACCTCCATCAAGGAGGAAGGCAGATGGCCATGTATCCCCATTAAGAAGGTAGGCAGGCAGGCTGGCTGACTGTAGGCACCCTGTCAGGGAGGCACTTTTGGCAGAGAAGTGCCACAGCTTTTTTATCCACTCATCTACTGCTGGGCACTTGGGCTGTTTCCAGATCTTAGCTATTGTAAATAACACTACTATAAACATAGTATATATTATTTCTGATTGATGTTTCGGTATTCTTAGGATACGTTATGTAACTGGGATCTCTGGGTAAAACTCCATACTGGTTTTTATAGTGGCTGCACCAGTTGGCATTCCCACCAGCAGTGTACTAGGGTTCCCTTTACTCCACACCCTTACTAGCACTTGAAGTTTGTTGATTTATTGATGGTAGCCATTCTGGCAGGTGTGAGGTGATACCTTATTCTAGTTTTAATTTGCCTGTAAGTTTTGACCTCTGAAGGGAGCTCAGGAACTCTGCCTTTCTGCATCATCTTACTCCAGCCCTTTTGCTATCTGTAAAGGGAGGCCAAGACCTTGATTGTACTTCATTACAGTGGGTGGAGTTTTCCAAGAGATTGAGGATGGCTCCTATCCACACAACCCAAGCTTAGATGTACACTCCACTTGGTGGGGAAGATGTTACAGAATGTGACAAGTCAGCTTTTGTTAGAAGCTTGTAAAGGCTTACTTAGTATAGTAAAAGGCTGTCCTCAGTGTCCAGTATAAATTATATTGTATTATGGGGCCCAAATCCTAGAAGTAAGCAAGATGTTATTTTAATTTGGCGACTTCACAGGAAGACCAGATTTCAATATTATTGGTCCCCTTGGTCAAATAACATTGTAATTTCACCTTAAACTCACCATCATTTATATAATAACAAATCCAGGGAGATATTTAACAACTTGAAAAGTAGTGTTGTAAGCACAAAATAGCACGTATTTCTATTCCATATCTAATAATAATATCTCATAGTAATGCAGCACTTTAAGCACTATGATAAGTGTTGCACATGGCATAGTTTATTTTATCTTCAGAAACACCCTATAAATATTATTATTCTTATTTTATAGATGAGGAAACTGAGGCTAATAGCATTACCAGCCAATATTACCCCATCTCAATAAATTATATCACTGTTTATCCAGTTATGCAAGCCAAAACTCCCAGGGCTATCTTTGAATACTTGCTTTTCTTCAACCTGCTTTCAGTTCATCACCAAATCTTGGTGGTTTTATCACCAGTAGATTTTTCGGTTTTGATCTCTTTGCTTCACCTTTTTAGACCATCCTGATCTTATGCCCACATTATTGGAATGAACTTACTGGGTCTCCTCACTTCAATGCTTGCTTCTCTCCAATCTATTCTCCACCAGCAGCAAAAATGGTCTTAAAATGTAAATGGAATCATGTCAACACTTTGCTTAAAATCCACTTCTGGCTTCCCATACAATGAAATCAAATCCACACTGTGTACCAGAGCCTACAGTTCCCACATCCTTTGACCCCTGTTTATGTCTCCTCTAATACTTTGTTCCCACCTCACCATCTTCTAGCAATTAGTCATCTTTCAGTTCTTTGACTATACCAAGCATATTTCCACCTTAGGGTCTCAGCATAAGATCTCTTCTCTGAATGGGATGTTCTTCTCCCCACTTGCCCCATTGCTTATTCCCTCTTTCTTTTCAGGTCTCAGTCATAGAAAACTACATTTTTTCTTATTACAAAAGTAATACATGTTTACTATAGAGAATTTTAAGCCTATAGGTTAGAAAAAAGTTTAATAATTTATCAATCAATCAATGCCTCTTTCTAGCACACAGGGATTGTCACTAATTTTTTAGTGCTTGTCTCTGTAATCATTTCCCTAAGCTTACACATGCTGGGGTTTGCCCTTCCCCCCATTTAATCATATATCACTAAGTCTGTCAATGCTAGACTACACTTTTATAACATTTCCCTTTTCTCTAGAAAATTATTTGAGGATATCATATTGTCTTCTCTTTTCATGTGTGGTCAGGGGCAGGACACTTCCTCATCTTCAACTTTCTACTGTACAACTCACTGCAGTTTTCTGGTCTGAATCTGACTGTCCACTTGCCAGGATGGGGTGTTGGGGCACTAACAGAGAGAAGTCAGTCTGGATCACCATTTTCAGGTGAACTCCTGAAAAAATTCAGTGTCATGTTTAAGAGGAAAATGGTATATAGTTTTTTTTAGAGCTAGAGCTCTGACAGTCAGTTTGTTTCTTTAACTTGTACTTGTTTTTAGTTTGCTTTGTCATGACAATGGGTCTGGAGCCACAGTTGTGTGCACACCTCTGAACAGCTGACAAGATTACTAGCGCTAGACAGTTGAGACAAGTAATCTGTTATCAGAAACCAGGGCCAAACACCAATAAGCTACCAATAAAAGGCTTCAAGAAAAGTGGGTAAAATATTAATGCAATTCTTGATCTAGATGATTGAACACTTTCTGATCTCAGAATATGAGATTCATTTAGGGGAGGCATGTAGCACTCAGATGAGTTAAGATATTTTTCATATGTCTAACTAGATCTGCTCTAATATATTTTGGGAAAGTATGAGGAAGACAAGACTGCAATTTTATATTCTATTAGGCTATCTCTTCAGCCTCTACAGTGATAATTTTATAGAAGTCAATTACAGAGGCAGAATTAAGCTCTTGACTGATTTGATATTAGCTTCGGGTAAGTTGCATTTAGATATATCTAATAAGGATGTACACATGGAAATGCATTCGTGAAGTTTGCTACAGATACTGATTACACATCAGGAATACATTTAAACTAATTCATAAGATTCTTGTTAAATCTGTAGTCTGGAAGTTTACATGATTAAAAAAAATGAATGATGATTGACAAGCAAGCATCACATTTAAATGCAGCAAGTCTCCCTTAAAAGCCCTTCTGTTATATTGCATGGACATGCTGCCTTTATGAAATAGCACCTTAATTTGCCCTTAATCATGATGTTTCACTCAGACATAACACAGAGGCCTGTTTACTCTTGTGATGTTCACCAATTTTAGCCCAAGTGACCCAATTTATTTATGTTTCATCTACTTTTACTCTGGCAATGACTACTCACCATCTTGCAACATATGGAAGGGAGAATAAACCCTGTGGATACTATTATATGATGCTGCACAACTTTGCCCTTTATAAAATATTTGCATAACCATTATTTAATTTAATAAATTTAATAATCACATGGAGTAGTAGTTTCAGATACTATTTTGGTTACTTTACATAATGAAAATTGAGATTCAGAAGGATTCAATGACCCATTCAAGGTGTCATAATTAGTAAGTTTTAAATCCAGATCATATAACTTTTATGTTAGTGTATTTTTTCTGTATTTATTTCTATTTTTGTGTGTGCTTAAGGGGTTAACAAAAAGAAAAAAATAAATTCTGAAAAACCAGAAAAGATTTTTTTCTTGTATTATTACAGTAAAGGAAAACAAAAATCAAGAATATCTATTACTGAAATGCTTTTCACATAGAAACAATTGTAAATATGCTGTAAAATGATTAATTTGATCCTATTAAAATATAAAAACATTCAGTTAATATCAAGGTGGTCTACTAATAATGGAGTTTGGAATTAGTTAAAGTAGTGATAGAAAGTTCTGAATAACACAGACAAGGTCTGCATAAAGTAGAAATGGTAGTTACAGGAGCTAGAGAAAAAGATACATTTTTTCTGGTTAAATTAGCAGCTTTCAATCTTTCTTCTGACACTTTAGTTATCTGAAAGGATGCTGCTAGATTCTCAGCAAAAATTTTACAAACAATTTTATTTTAACTTATTGTAATCATTCAAAGTACACCCATACACGCATCTCATTGCACATTTGTAGCAAGTGTTACAAACTCAAAACAGTGATATATTTTTACCATCGGATTAGTTAGGAAGCACAACTTAATATCTTAGTATGATGCATGGATGCTCACCCTGCCCATTTCAGCAGGATCCCATGGATGGAGCTCTTATCTTGTAATGCAATGCTGGAAGACCTACTTGCTGTTTCTCAGAAGATGCAAACTGTCCCTTCCCAGTCATACTCCTTCCTAGAGAACCAACCCCTAAGCCCTGCCTGCTCTGTACTCTGTGATCGTAAGGCCCATCCAAGGCCATTGCAAATTAAAACTGAGCCAATCAGATACAATTAAGAGTCCGAATGACATGGAATCTAAATCAGTCTGGCATACTAGTTTGAAAAGGAGGTTATGTAAGGCTGGGGAAGCCATTTTCATTTTTCTACCATGTAAGCACTGCAGCAAGAAAGCTGGACAACAGTGAGAAGAGGAGAGGAAAGGAAAGGAGAGGAAAGTCAAGATTACTCATCACTTTGACCAGACTCTTGACCAGACTTCTCTACTTTGCAGTTCCCTGTTGAGACTTCCCACTCTGGTGTTCCCTTTGATTCAGTAAGATATTTCTGTATTACCTGAATAAGGAGCACTTAAGGCTGCTTAAATGAACCCTTATTTGTTCCAACCAAATGGTCTCCAGTTATGGCAACCGTGACTTGATCTGAAAGCAGTAGCAACTCTGAACCAAGGAAAATCGCCTAGTAGCCTTGCTGCTTCAGACAGAGTTTCATTTGAATTCAATTCAGAGTCACCTCTTCCTCCTGGGAGAAAATCACACAGTTCACTCAAATTGATACCCTTTCAGCAGGGCTTGAAAGGCAACACTGATGTGTGTCTTACTGTCTCTTACTTGTAAAATTGCATAATTTTCGAACTTAGTAATCAAATTCAGCATCCTTGTTTGGTAAATTAGAAAACTGAGAAGCAGAGATGTTAATTCCCTAATTCAGTGCTTGGGAAATTCCTGGCCCTGGTTTCTTTACCTGGTCTTTCTCCACAGGACAAATCTATTGATAGAGAGGTCTTTTAAGTTTTCTTCTTGGTCAAAAATTGAAAGGTCCTGCTGCCCATAAAACCTCCAGCTAACTTTATGTATCCAGATGGAATCATGTTGGGCTCCATAAAACAAAAAGCCAGAGATAAGATTGGCTTAAACATATAGAGATGTATTGCATTTTATCTGACATAAAATCAGTTCGGAGGTGTACAAGGTGAAGTCCAAGGTGAATGTAGTGGCTCTATGGTCATCAGGGACCCACTTTCCATCTTTATTTCTGTTTTTCCATTCTTAGTATCTGATGTCCACCTTCATGGTCACCTCAGTGGTCCAATATCATGTTTGGAGCTCTAACCATCAAATATGAATTCCAGGAAGCAAGGTGTAGGAAAGGGGAGGGGACAAAGTGGCACACCCTAGCTGTTTGTCTTCTCCACCTAATAGCTTTTGTTTACAGCTTACTGGTCATAGCTCAATTAAATGGCCACTTTAGTACCAAGGGAAGCTAATAAATACATTATTTTAGCTGGATACATTGACACTGAATAAAATTGGAGGTTTCTTACAAAGAAAGGAAAGTAGATGGGTCCTGGGACAGCAACTAGAAATCTATGTCACACCTTTCTAGAATTTTTGTCACCAATTGTTCCTCAAAGGATATCTTTACTGAGTTTATCAGAATATTCCCATAATTAGCTAGCTTCCTGAACCTGATATAGTCAAATAAGTCCTTCCTAAATTCTCTCCTTTTGCTGTGAGAGTCCCCCAGTGCTATCTGAACTTCCGCCTCGTTCTGGTCTCCAGAACTCTGTTCAAAACACGTTCATTCTAAAAGCAGTAGCCTTAACCATGCTTTCTCCTCGAGTGTTCATCTAAGGCAAATGGAAAATGTGCCCAATCCTAAACATATGCAAGAGCATATGAAAATACCTAATACACAGACCTAAGCCTAGCAGAGCATTGCTGGGACTTGGAAAAACCCTGTCATACTTTCATGACATAAGCAGACTAATGATTAATTCCAAGAGATAATTTATAATCCTGTCCTTAACAAATTAGATTCAATGCTTAGAATTCTATGTGGAATAAACTCCCCCTGGCCTCACATTAGTGCTTCCTCTGGCAGTGTGTGGAGACCCACGCAACTCTTCCTGGTGACTTTGTTTGCTTGGCAAGAAAACAAATTCAACTTTGATTTTACTCTGGTGGTCTGCATGTTATTCTTTAACTCCACCTTTCTTTATTTCATCACCATATTCAAGACTTGTCTATAGTCCTGCTTCTACTTTCTTCCTTTCTACTTATTTTCAACTCACTGAAATATGGTTTTTTCTTCTCCCAAACTTACTGAAACTGTTTTGGTGAAAGTCAACAAAAAATGCACTCCTGATTTACAAAACCAGTGTTTTATTTTCATTTTGAATTTTGGGTGGTCTCTCTTGTGGGATTTGGCCATTTCTGTCTTGAAATTTTCCTCAATCCTAGTTTCTTCAACACTATTCCCTCATTCTTTCCCTTCTGCTTATGATTTATTCTTCTTAGTCATTTTTATCCTTCTGGTTCCTTTACCTTAACTGATCCCTTAAATATTATTTTTCCTAAAGACCCTTGTATTAGTGAGTATTTTCTGTGTAACAAATCACACCAAAGCTCAGTAGTATAAAAGAACAATGATTTATTTTACTATCATGTCTGCCATTTGGCTAAAGTTCTGGTTTTCTGGACAAAGTTCACTGGGCTTACTTCCAAAGACAGGTTGGCTCTAGGTCTGCTCCATAAGTCTCTCTTCTTCTTTTGACTAATAAATAGCCTGCTGGGGCATATTCTTTTACGGTGGTGGCAAATGTACAAGAGGGAAAGCTTAACAATGCATGCATATTTCAGACTTCTGCTAACATTAAATCTGCTGACATCTCACCTCCCAGAACAAATCACATGCTCAAATCTCAAATCAAGGGATAAGGAAATACACATGCTTATCATGAAGTCATGACAAGGAACGGCTGCATAATGCTACTATAGATGAGTGAAGGATTGTTACCAATAATTTAATCTATTAAATACTCCTTACTACCTGGATGGCTCTGAATAATCTGACCTTAGCTATCTCTATAGTCTTATTTTTTGACACTTTTTCTCTTCATGGCAAAGTTCCAGACACAAAGCTGCATTTCACTATACTTTTTTTTGCTTAGTCTACCCAATCTGCAGCCTTAGTATAAATGTCACTCTCCCAAGAACTCAAGATTAAGTCAGATACCCTTGCTTTATCTCCTTAATCTTATTGCTAATATTTTTCTTTGTTCCGCTTATGATGCTTTAAATATATATATATATACATACATACATATACACACACACACACACACACACACACAATGTTGAAAGTATTACAGATGTCCCCTTTTACCCCCACATTGACCCTCTCCTCTCCACCCCAGCCCTCTCCCCAGGCCTTCACTGCATTATTGTCTGTGTCCATGGGTTATTGCATATATGCATATAACTTCTTTGGTTAGTCTTTTCCTACCTCCCCGCTCCCTTCCCTCTGAGATTCATTAGTCTGTTGCATGCTTTCATGTCTCTGGATTTACCATGCTTTTGATGGGATAATTTATTGGTTTATTTATTTAATATCTTTCTCCCTAGAATTTCAGTTTTATCATGGTATGAATTGTTTTTATTTTGTTAACTATTATATTCCCAGTGCTTCCTGTTTACCCATCATATAGTAGATATTCAATAAATTATATAGTTAATGGATCTTTTTGTTCTACTTAGCCAATTTCATCCATTTTTATGACTTACACTTTTACGAAGCTAAATCTAAAGCCTCAAATTATTTCCTGGGCTACAAACTATCTCCAATTGGATATTCCACGCAACTTCATACCATGCATGTCTAGAAGCTAAATCTTTCTTCTCTTGCTAGTGAAAACATCACAATTCACCTGACCACATGGAATTGATACTGTTGTAATTAACTAGTTATTAAAAACAGGAAAGGAGCAAAGGCAAGGCCAGACATTATAGGCATGTTCTCTGCAAAATACTGGGGAGGGGGATTCAACAAAAGAAAGACAGACACATGCTCAGTAAAGTTGGGGTGACTATAGAAGGTTTTTGCCTATCAATCACATCTGGGGACAGAGATGATTAGCCAGAAGAGGCATGGCCATTGCAAGGGCTCAAAAATTTAGAACTACATAATGCCCTAAACAAAGAAATCCCCTCTCTCTTTGCACTCAACTCTTGGCTTGTGGGGCTCTTTTGCTCCTACTTTCTTGCCTTCGCCCCTAGGCCCACGGCCATGCAGACCCCACAAACAATGGACTAATGGACTGTATTGGGGAAATACAAGTTAAGCTAGACTGATGCTGAACCGAACCCAGCTCCAACATGAAAGAGAAACTGTGGACACTGACTCTGATTTTAGCCCTATTGAAACCCCAGCTACACTTCTTTTATGACTAGACTGAGGGAAATGGGACTTTGGAAACCTAGGGGTATAATTCCATGGAAATAAAGCTTTCTACCATACCTCATCCTCCCATGGGTGCCTCATGAAATGCTTATCCCAGCAGTGCCCCAAGAGGCCCACTCCCCCAAGCAACAGGGGAGACAAGCCCTTCTTGTCTCCTAAAACAGCATGGTTAATTTTATGTGTCAACTTGACTGGGCTTTGGGGTGCTCAGATATTTGGAGAAACACTATCCTTGTGTGTTCGTGAGAGTATTTCTAGATGAGATAAACATTTGAAGCGGTAGATTGAATAAAGAAGATGCCCTCTGCAATGTGAGTGGGCCTCATCCAGTCTGTTGAAGGCCTGAATAGAATAAAAAGGCCAAGCAAGGGAAAATTTGCTCTCTACCTGTCTTTGAACTGGGTCATTGGTCTCCTTTCTTTGAATTTGGACTAGGACTGAGACTTACACTATCTGCTCTCCTGGTTCTCAGGCTTTCAGAATCAGACTGGAACCAGCAGCTGAAGCTATCAGTTCTCCTGGGCCTCCAGCTTACTGACTGCAGATCATGTGATTTCTCAATTTTCATAATCATCTGAGCCAATTTCTAATGACACCTCCCCGTGTGTGTGTGTGTGTGTGTGTGTGTGTGTATCCCTCTATACATATATTGTATTGGTTTTGTTTCTCTGGAGATCTCTGACTAATACACCACCTAAAGTCCTGGAAATTCTCTCTAGCTGCATATTTCCTTGAACCTTCACAAATAATTCGTCTCTAAACTCAGATGTTTTTCACTTCTAAAATGACATTTTAGTTAGCACCCTGATTTTCTTTTCTATTATGAATAATATTGGCACCAAAAAGTGTAGAAAAATATTATTGGGAAGGACAGGAAATCCAAGATGTGGTAGAACAATCTGAGAAAACACCTGGCAATTCTAAGTGTGTTCCAAGTTTCCTGGGCAGGATGAATCACGTCCTGCAGAGTGGAGAACATATATAAAAGATACCTCCATGAGGGATTGTTGAGGAATTGCTTAAAAAAACGCAAGAGGTAAAGTAGAAAAGGGAAAATTAGAGGTGGGAGCAAGGCTTTTATAGGTGATAGAAGTTCTCAGTTGACACTGTGATTTTGTAGGGACTTAAGCTACAATGTTCCACTCTTACTTTGGGGCAGACACAGTGCACATAAGAGTGTCAGGATCACAACCAGTAAGCTTTCACAAAGAAGTATTTCCTCCCTTTGTCACTGCCTAGGGATAATGATAACAAAAGGAAGTAAAATATACTTTTTAGTATAGAGTACACTGGTATGAAATACTATAACATTTGCATTTAGCCATTTAATTGTTGATCTTTTTGTAGGTGAGGGAGAAGGACCCTTCTCTAGTTTGACAAAGTGTAGTCCACCATCACCACTATGACACACTCATAATGTTCACTTATATTAGATCTGAATAAAATTTGTAACCAGGTATCTTTATGAACATTTATCTTTATTTAAACAATAACTCTCTTCCTGATGTCAAAATACATTAAAACTAGAGTTTTACATTAAAAACAATAGCCTTTCAAATACAGAAGTTAGGGATGTCAGCGTACTGATGTCTACATAGTCTCTATGTGTGTGCGTGTGTGTGCAGGTGTGTGTGTTTGTATAGGGTATAACACTCTTTTACCTTTCTGGCATCTCATTGTCTCGTCTAAATTGAAATGCTTGCCTGAACTAGAAACCCAAATAAACCTTTGCTTATCAAGTCACATTAGGACAAACAAAAGCAATGAGTTATAGTAGACATAGTTAGAAGGGGACAAAGAAAGGAAACACTTGTAAATATGAGAAGAACAAGTGAAAGTTTAGAAAAAAGACTGAAAATGTTTCTTTTAAAACAGATTTTATATTTTAGAGCAGTTTTAGTTTTACAGAAAAGTTGAGCAGAAAGTAGAGGTCCCTGCCCAGCTTCCCCTATTATTAACATCTTGCTTTAGGGCGGTATAGTTCTTATAAATGGTGAGTTAATATGGACACATTACTATTAACTAAAGTCCTTAGTTTACATTAAGGTTCAGTTCACTCTTTGTGTTGTATATAGTTCTGTGGGTTATGACAAATGTACCCACCATTACAGCATCATACTGAATAGATTCACCTCCCTATACACCCACTGTGCTCCATGTATTCATCCCTCTCTCCTTCCCACTGTCCTTGGCAACCACTGATATTTTCACTGTCTCTATTGTTTTGTCTTTTCCAGGATATCATATAGCTGGAATCATACAGGAGTGCAGTTTTTTTAGATTGGATTTTCATTTAGCAATATGCATTTAAGGCAGCTTCATGTCTTTTAGTTGTTTGATAGCTCATTTCTTTTTATTGCAGAATAGCATCATGAATGTACCACAGTTTATCCATTCATCTACAGAACTTGGTTGCTTCCAGTTTTTGCAATTGTGAATAAAGCCACTATAAACATTTGTGTACAGGTTTTTGTGTAGATGTATAAAAAAAAAAGACAGAAGGGAGAATGAGAAACGAGAAAAAAATTAATAAATCTAGACACACACCTTAAACGTTTCACAAAAATTGACTCAAAATGTAGACCTAAATGTAAAACATGAAACAAAAACCTTCTAGAAGATAACATTGGAGAAAATCTAGAGCCTTGGGTTTGGCAACAATTTTTAGATACAACACCAAAAGATGATCCATGAAAAAAAATTAAGTTGGACTTCATTAAATTTTAACACTTATGCTGTGAAAAACACTATTACAAGAATGAAAGGACAAACCAGACTAGGAGAAAATATTTGCAAAGCACTTATGTAATAAATGACTTTTATCCACATATACAAAGAACTCTTAAATCTCACTAATAAGAAAACAAGCAACCCAATTAATAGACAAAAGATCTGAACAGACACCTCACCAAAGAAGATATATAGATGGCATATGAAAAGATGTTAAACATCATATGTCATTAGGGAATTACAAATGAAAACAATTAAGATACAACTACATGTCTTCCAGAATGGTTAAAATCTAAAATACTAGCAGCACCAAAAGCTGTTGAGAATGTAGAGCAACAGAAACTCTCACTCACTGCTGGTAGGAAAGCGAAATGGTATAGCCACTTTGGAAACAGATTCTTACAAAGGTAAATATAGGCTTACCATACCATCCAGCAATTGCGATCCTAGGTATTTATCCAAATAAACTGAAAACTTAACATCTACACAAAAAATGTTTTTCTTTAATATACTAGTGAAGGCAAAATGCAGCATCTTACAAAAATAACTGTCATATCAATTAATTAGTATGTGGGGCCAAAAGTATTTTTACTGAACACTCTGTTCAAGATCTAGAAATGAAGCCTCTGCTTCCATATAAGCCTCACTTCCATTTTTATTAGCAATAACAATAACAATAAATATAAATTGTTACAGAAATAGCATGTTGGGTGATAGAACAATGAAAAGAGAAATCCTTCTTATTTAAAAATTAAATGATTTCATGATATTAAATGATTATAAATGTATTTTAAAGCCCTAATACTCTTCAGTCAGTATTTGGTACAGCTGTTCATCTCCCAGGTTTTTTTCTTATTTCATTTGTTTATTCATTTATTCAGCAAGTATTTATCAGTTCTCCCTATATATCAAGCATGGTTTTACACACAGGAGATAAAGTAATGAACAAAAAACATACAAAAATCCCTTCCCTCTTGCAGTTTACTTTCTAGCAGTGAAAAGAGAGAAGGCCAAGGATGAACTCACGGAGAAGGTTTTATGTAAGACCTGGAAAGCTGTGAGGGAGAGAGCCTTAAAATATCTAGAGGGAAAAATTTCAAGGAGAGAACTAAGTGCAAAGGCCCTTGCATGAGAACACACTTGATGTGCTGGAGAAATTGCAAGGCCAATGGAGAGGAGTGAGAATGGGAGAGTGTAACAGGAATTGAGATCAGAGAAGTATTGGGGTGCCAGAACAGGTAGGACCCTTGGGCCATTGTAAGGCCTATGACTTTAATTGGGAACAACACAGGAAATAGAGGTTTTGTTTTGTTTCATTTAAATGCAATTCTTATTTTCAAATAATTCTAAGTATCTAGAAAAATTGCCTGGCTTTCCCTAATGTTAATATCTTATATAACCCTAGTGCATTTTTCAAAGCCAGGACATTGACACTGTGTACAAAACTGCTAACTAAACTATGGGCTTCATTTAGATTTATCCATTTTTCCACTAAGTCCCTTTCTGTTCCCTAGATTCTGATCTAATTGAGGATACCACATTGCATTTAGAAATAGAGGGTTTTGCAGAAAGGACTGACATGACCTGACTTTCATTTTGCAACATCACTCTGGCTGCTCTATCTGTACTCCGAACTCATTTGCTATGTACAGTATTCCTGCTTCACTTATACTGAAGTTATGAGTACCCAAAATAAAGTTATATTTAGTGGTAGATGTTGATTTAATGCCTTAACCATTAAAGTGGTAGATGGTTTTCATTCAACCTGACATTAAGTAGATGCAACCCATTGATTCCCAGCAGGTGTAAACCAAAATTAATTTTAGACTGTAATAAAGAATAATAAGCATTTATTTGAGTAAAAGCTACAGCCTGGGAGACACAGATTCAGGTAGCAATCCAAATTGTGGCCCACCAAGACAAACGGGAGACCACCTTTTATAGTGAAACTTCCCACCCAGGTTCTCAATTAGGTCCATTTCTCGTAAATGAGGTATCCAAATGTTCCATTCTTATTATACAGGGGAGGTCTCAGTCATTGGTAAAAAGTTGAAGCCAAGGTTTCCCTGCAGTTAGACTCAAACTGTGGGGCATTTCGCAGGAAGCTGAGAGTTCAGTCTGAGGTTCTTACTGGTACACAGAGTAGGTGAAGAGCCCCTGTCAGCAAATGGCCGTGAGGCCCTATATTGTTTATAAAATGTGAGCCCTTCATTGACCATGGGGAGTTCATCCCAGATTAATTGCTTCTCAGGGTTCACATCGAATGAATCTTTCTTCTTCAGGTCCACACAGGTATTAAGGTAAATCAGCCGTGCATTTGAGAACATATACTTAAAGAAGTCCTTATGTGTCAACAGAAGAAACTAAAGCTCATTTAGATCAGTTAGCCAAACATGGCCCATAGCAAAGTTTATCTGTGGATTTTGCTTTATTTCCATGTTATAGCGTATAATTGAGTCAGCTTATGTGGGGCCCAATTAAGCAGCACTTTATAGTATTGTATACTGACAAACCGCGTTCACAAGTAGTTTTCCCACAATCAATGAAATACAAACTATATTACATCAGGCATCATCTAGAAGAGATTTTGTTTCTTAGACTTACGTGTGCAGAGACAGAAGGTCAGGGCTCCCTGGTTAACAAGTTGTTTGAATCATGCAATTTAAAGCACCATGTGATCCAACCACATGTCTTAAGTAATTACCTTTAAATTTGGGTACTGATGAATTAAATCCCATTTTTCTGGTAAATTTACTTAGAGACCACATAGTTATCCAAATAATAGCTCCCATTTTTCTTTAACATTTTGTATTGAGATTTAGTCTTTTAATGAATTCCATCAACTGTGAGGGAGATATTTAATGATGAGGTAAGTAAAGCGCTACCTACTAAAATGACACAAAGTATCCTATTAAATATGTTTAATTCATATTATTTGCTTTTCACACTGTTGACATTTGCACACTTTTACTACCAATTTTCTATGATATAGTTTAATATTGTTTAAGGAGAATTCTCCTGAAACTAGAGTATAGTCCCTTTTTTAAGGATATTTACTTACACCTTAGCCTGATATATTTTTACCTTTTTAGCATGAAAGTCTCAAATTTCTTGTGTTTTGAAAGCTAACCTATTAAGCTCATTATTTCCAACTTAAAATATCATTTAATGGTATTATTAACCATTCTGAGATTCATCTAAGATAAGCATCCTAGAGAAACAAGAAATAGAATATGGATTTGTATAAAAAAATTACTTGCCATTTCTTAATTTTAGTAAAATTAGCAAAGTAGTTCTTTGGAAGATAGTGTCACTGGATAAACAGAGAGAAATGATGGAAAGGATGCAATTGAAACAAGCAATATGTCATGTTTTATGCAAACTTTACAGGGAAGTACAAGAGAATCTGAGTTATGTTATTCAAAGTTGACTGTGGAGGCCATGGTTCTTATGACAAGTGCCACATTAAAATTTGGCTCATGACTTTTTTGGGGTGAATGTTACAAGCTACTATTTCACAGTGCTTATCCTGAAGGCCTTTTCAACTCTTGATTTGCATAATCTACTGACCTGAAAGCTTCCCCTCTCCTTGTCCTACAGCGCTGTAGTGAAAGGCGGCTGTGAGTTGTTATCTGCTCTGCCTGGTGATCTTCACACACTAGGACTGTGTTTCTTTCTTTCTTCTGAAAAAACATGCACTCAGATTAATTGCCTAATAGAATTTAACCTAATTGAAGCTTAGTTCTCTTATGAGATTTTAACATTTAAAATTCTAGATATAATTACAATAACTTCTGTAGCAGAAATTCATATTAAAAATTACCTGATTTGTATGGAGAGTACCATCACCCTTTGATAGACATTGGACACATCCACTAGGAAATCTGAAAATAAAAAGCAGTCTATTCCATCTTCTCTGTTATTATAAATGCCTTCTCAAGAAAACTATCCATAGAATATGTCACTTCAAGATAGCATTATCCAGATGTAAGGGGGGTTGGGTTGAAAAAGGTGGAGGGATTAAGAAGTAAAAATTAGTTGTTTACAGAATAGTCATGGGGATGTAAAGTACAGCATAGGGAATACAGTCAATAATATTCTAATAGCTATGTATGGTGTCAGATGGGTATAAGATTTATCAGGATGATCACTTAGTAAGTTAGATAATGCCTAATCACTGGGGTGACTCGAAACTAATATAATATTGGATGTCAACTGTAATTGAAAAATAAAAAATGATTTTAAAAAAAGATCGTTATTCAATAGGATCATCTCTCATAAATGCCAAAAAAGAGGTGAGTTTTTAGTGGAAATAAACATGTGTATTTACTCTCCAACATCTATCATATCTTATACAATTGTAGCCATTTACTATAATTGTGTTTGACCCTTCATTTATAAAGCTGGTATTATTTGCTATTAGTAGGACCTGGTCTTCTGGTTACCTTTAAAGTAACCTATTGTGTAGTAGTGATAATAATAATAGCTAATGTTTATGTAACACTGTGTGCTCAGTAACATTTTTACTGCTTGTATTTACATGACTGAAATTATTGACACTCTAGTAATATCATTCTTTGTGATCAGTGAGACATACCGGAAACAGGCAAGCTAAAGCATACAGTTGTAAAATACGGAAAAATTACGTGTTACTCATGGTGAAGTCTTCCTTGTAAGATTCTTATCCATGGTATTGAACTCATTAGCATTATTATTTCATTTCAACTAATGACACTAACTGGCCCATAAGTCATTACAATCCTCAGGCTTAAATATAGACATTCATAGACACACCATGAAATATATATGCAAACTAGGATTTCACTATCTATCTTGGTGTGCTTTATACTCTATGAAAGCCACTTTTGAGATAGAGTTTTAATATCTGAAACAAAGCAAGACATATCTAGCTATATAACCAATGATTTGAAAATCAATGGCAAATGGTAAACTTCATATACAAATCAAAAGAAATCTACTTAAGTCAGGACAGTTCTGAGAGTTTTCCAATCCACTTGCCTTGCATCCCAGCACTTTATTAAATTGTATGGGCTTATATGCCCTAGAAGTCCAGGTTCAGTACTTGTGATCAACTTTAAGGATAATGCCTCTTAGTAAGTCTCACATATTTCACACTCTAACCACAAAACTGAACCACAGAGCAGTTGCTTTTTTATTGCAACCAGGGAATAATACTAACTAAAATGAGAAAATGTTTACATGCAAGTAGGTTTGAAGCCAAATAGATATCAGTTCTCTGGGTATTACATTAAGTTCACAGTTTCAATATAAATAAGTATATTGTTTTCTGTTTATAACAAGCAATATAAAACTGAAACTGAACAAGAAAATGCAAGTGTTGGAAAATTCTTACTGCACAATTTGTTTTTAAATATAAATTGTCATTGTGAGACTTCCAATATCAGCCCTCCTTCCCAGTGTCCACTGGCTTCAAACCTGGACCAAGTTATCTCTAGATGACTGCAGAGAGAGACTCACTGATAAGACCAATATTATGTAAAGAGCTAATATGTGACAGAGTTCATATAGTTTATCATCTTCTAAGAAATTTCAGATTCCTCAAGAGTTCCTGTTTCCAGACTGATTTCAATATTCCCATTTACTTTCCAGCAATTAGTCATATTTTTTAAACTTTACACCTTTTCCCTATTTTTTCTTTTCCTGAGAACAGGGATACAGATAAGTAAAGAAGTGGCCCAAAGTAAGTAATAGTGAGAGGAGGGTAAAAAAAATGCTTTCTTAATTTGAAAACAATAATATCTGGATTATTCTTGTCATATTGTAATCCTCTCACTATTTATGGCAAAAAATATCAGCCATCCAATACTAAAATATAAAGAATGCTGCTAACAGACAGAAAAGTACTGAATGTGCTTCAATCCCATTCTTACATATTAGTGATCAGAAAAATCCATTGAAATAAATAAAGTACCAGGATATCATTTAAAATTTTAGCTTAAAGGTTACCTTGCCATTGGGATCAATATAACCTTTGGTCCAATACTTGCTTCAAGCTTTTATGTTACTACTTAAAAAGCAACAAAAACAGGAGATGCCTTACTCACTGTCAGACATTTAATAGCTTTCCTTAATGGAATTCTTGGACTTGAAAACTTGTATTTTAGTTTAACCTATATTCAAACTTTCTACTCATTTCTACTTGTCAAAATTTCAATAAAGCTTTTTGTTTTGAGGAATGCTGTGCATCTTTGAGACTGTAATTAGAGGCTTGTTTATGTATAGTTACATTACCACAGTGTTTCAGGAGTAAATAAAGGAACTGTAATAGTTCAATAGATAAGACAGTTTTGTGGAGCATCCCACTATATCATATGATAGGGATGAAATCTAAGCATTTAGTCTAACAAGATACTACTTTTTATTAACTATACTTAGCACTTTCCCCATCAGTAAAATTCATTCAATCATACAAATATTTACTATCTTTTCGATGCATCAGAGCAGTCCTGGACTCTATAACTACAATGTGCTTTAAATTGTATTTATAAAGACCTGTTTTCATTTGAAAGCCCCATTTAATAGTAATTTTTCTTCAGCTATTAGTCTCAAAACATGTTTTTTTAATCACCTGAAGCTGCTCACCATTTATAAAATATTACATCACCTATTGGATGTAGAAATGGCTTTCTGTTTTCAAATGTTAGAGAGAACTCTGCTATTTAAAAGAAAATGCCTGTTTTGCTTCTCATATTTCATGCAACAAGCACAATATGACTCAAAATTATGTTTGTAATAATTACATGGAAATCCTCCAGAAACTCCTCCAACTTTTTGTGTTAACAGCAGTCTAGAGACTCCTTAGGAAATCCATATAAAGAAGTAAAAGTTGGTACCAAGAAAGCTCATTTACAAACAAGAAAGTAGTGGTTTCTTACTCTAGACTCAGGTTCAAATAGAAAAGTCAGGATAGACAGAAGCCGCTGAGTCAGAGCTCATTGTTAAAGCTCTTAAAAGGTAATGATTTCTTTTCCAGCGTGTTTCTCAGATTATTGATTGATCCCAAGGTCATGTAATAATTTTTACAATTTCCCTTTAGCTTTGTGCCAACAGCAATTGCTACTTGTCACAGGCATTGAGAAGGGATCAAGAGGTTAGACAGGAGGCATTTGGATGTTTTAAATGGCCTTCAGGAATACTAATGATGTAATTGTGTGTGTGCATTAACTAATCAACATTCTAACAAGATGTTAAAGAATTTATAATAAATCATATTAAGCAGCTATAAGAATAAATTTAGAGAACTGCTTGATTTTTTTATCCAAGACCACTTGGAATTATTTTTTAAAGTCATTATTAAGATTTGTTGCTTTCTGCCTTTCTCTTTCAGTCACCCAAGGTAACATGATACAAGGTTTTCTTATTAATAGTAAATACTACCTTTAGGGACAACTTTTTAAAAAATATATCTTTATTGATTTCAGAGAGAGGAAGGGAGACAGAGAGAGAGAGAAACATCAATGTACAGAGAGTCATTGATCGGCTGGCTCCTGCATGCCCCCCATAAAGGATCGAGCCCGCAACCCGGGCATATGCCCTGACCAGGAATCAAACCACGATCTCCTGGATCATAGGTTGATGCTCAACCACTAAGCAACACCAGCCAGGCTAGGGACAACTCTTTAAACCAATAGCCTTTGTATCTACACTTCCCTGGAAATTTCGTTCGTTTTTTTTCAGTTCGTTCAAATTCGTGGCTAGAGATCTAATAAGATCTAGTAAGGAACATATTCAGAACTGGGTATTACAACTGAAATTTTAGGCCAAAAACTAACAGTAGTGTGTGGGATTGCACATTCAGGGAAGCTTTTACTATTAAGGCATTTTACTAACTCAGTTATCTTCCTTAAATTTGCTGATATTTATTTTGTTCAAATTCAGCTACCCAGTTTTGGAAATACAGTTGAGAAATATATGGTACCTGTGCTAACGAAAGGACACTGGGTGCTTTCGGGGCCTTGGAAAAAGGGCCAGAAAAGGAAGCTTGTGCTGCCATGATCTTTGGAGTCTCACTTTCTAGACTCACCAGTGTTATCTCTTTTTGGTCTCCCTAATCCAATATGCATCTGCATTTTATTTAATTTTTTAAAGTTGTATTTTATATTTTATTTTTTAATTTAAATTTTATTTTTCAATTACAGTTAACATTCTATATTACTTCGCATTTGTTTCAGGTGTACAGCATAATGGTTAGCCAACCATAACTTTATGCACTTGCATTTTAAAAGATCTCTTGAATGACACTGTCTAATGTCCTGCAAATCCAAAGTTAGACCTTTGCATGGGTCTCCCTGGCCTTTTGAACACACATTCTAAACTTTGATTCTACAGACTGACAGTCTCCCTTCTGTCCTAGATTGTGGAGAGAGCAAAAACCTGACTCTAGTGAAAGGTATAAATGTGTCTTGGTGGTCTGTGTGTTAATGTGGCTACCTAGAGTCCACTCGAGAGTACCTCTCAACCATCTTTCCTGATCATGTGGAATCAATCTCAATAGATTGAAGCTCTTTAGTTCATAAAATATTTAGAAACAGAACCTCCTAGAGAACTCAGGTGACTGACTGCTGATGTTACCACTGCCACCCAGACTCTGGAACTCTGTCAGATTCTTGGAGTCTAGCTTAGGTCGCGTGCAAATGAGAAACGTCAAGAGGATATCAATTTCCTATGTTCCAAGCCTTCTAAAACTATACTTTTAGTATCATTACAACCCCTAATATCAGTTCTGTTATCTGACCTGCAGTTTTACAACCCACAGTTGTAAATTCACAAAGGAAAATTCAAAAAGTTATGCAGAATTATTGTTTTTTTATTCACCTAGAAGAATTAGAGTTTTCCCTGAAAGTCAACTATATAATGTCATAGGGGTGAAAGGTAAGAGGGAATCTAGCCAAACAAGAATGGGACTTTTTAAAAAAATATATCTTTATTGATTTCAGAGAGAGAGAGGGAGAGGGAGAGAGAGAAACATCAATGATGAGAGAGTCATTGATCAGCTGCCTCCTGCATGCCCCCAACTGGGGATGGAGCCCACAACCCAGGCACGTGCCCTGACGGGGAATCAAACCACGATCTCCTGGATTCTAGGTCCACCCTCAACCCCTGAGCCAGGCAGGGCCAGGCAAGAATATGACTTTTCATTTACGTACATAGCACTTCATTTGCCTCATGTGTAAAGTTCATTCAATTCGACAAATATTTATTGAACCCCTACTATGTGGCAAATATAATTCTAAAAACTAGATATTATTAGTGAACAAAAACCACAATTTATCTTCATCAAGCTTATAGTTCTTTCACAGGGTTGTAGTAATTGAGACATGTACTGTAGTATATTTGACATGGTGCTTGGTACATCAAAACTTCATCAGACGTAGATCATTTTTAATAAAAAATAGACAAATGGTGCCAGGCCAGGCGTGGCTCAGCGGTTGAGAGTCGACCTAGGATCCAGGCTATCGGGGTTTGATTCCCGGTCAGGGCACATGCCCAGGTTGTGGGCTCAATCAGTGCCTCTCTCATCATTGATGTTTCTGTCTCTCTCTCCCTCTCCTTCCCTCTCTCTGAAATCAATAAAGATATATATAAAAAAAAAAGGACAAATGGCAATGTTCCAAGTAGAGCTTAATTTAATCATGTTTTGTCATTGCTATGATTAATATTGTAAAATAAAGGATTTAGATTGATACTTTCTAAGTCAAAACATGACAAAATATATCCTTAGAGTTGATTGTAAAATGACATTAATCTAACAGCTGATGTTGATTTTCACAGCAATATTATAGTGTGAGCATTAATTCAATCCTAGCATAATTTACACAATTTAAATATTAGCTCTGTTATAGCTACTTTTTTCTTGCATAATGCTGAGATCTCATCCCAAGGGTATGTTCTCTTTTTTGAGAGAAGACAAGTTTGATGAAAAACACTCCATGAAATATTTTTAAATGCTGAAAAAAAGAGAAATTTAGCAATATAATTTTCCATTAATAAGAAACACCTCAATCTTTTAAGTAATGCTTTCATTTTGCTGAAAATGAGACTCAGTTGAAAATCAGGTAATCATTTACCTTTTAATCTTTAGAAATTGAAGATATATGAGAATTTGCAGGATTGTAAAGTGTTCTCTTTAAAAAAGTTTAACACTTTTAATAACCACTTTACTTTGTATTAAAATCCTCAATAGCATAACAAAAATATTATTCTTTATTATGTAAGTAAGCACTTAAAAGTACAAAGACCAGAAAGCGAATCATAGTTGGAAGTCAAGGGATTAGTAGCATTAACAAACAAAAAGAAAAAAGAAGCGTAATAAAACTTAAATAATTTTTTTCTAATGATTGAACTATAAACAACTATAATGCAGTCAGAAGAGCTACAATAAACAAATAGCAAGGGACAATCCACATTAACCTTAAAATGCATTATAATGCCATGCATAAAGGAGAGGTGTTTTTCATCAAATGTATTGTAACTTTATGAAATTAGCACTGATAATGTTGGACCATAGTTGGAAATTTCCTTAGAATGTCCTTCATTTGAATGGATATTCCTGTCTGTCAGAGTGCAACCTAATACAGAAAATTGATCGTAAGAATTGAGGTCTTCCATTCCTATGTGCTGTTCCTTTTGACTTCCAAAAAATATGTTTCTTAAAGATGTCTTCATCTGTCTCTACATGAATTTAAACTTCTTTTAAAGTATCTCAACTCTTTATAAACAATCCAGAATAACTCTGAGATTTGTGTCAAGGGCAGTGTCTTGGATTTTAGTCCCCAGGTTTCTAGATCTAGCCAATGGTAAATACTTTTGTTTATTTCTCAGAATCATTGCAAGCCTATAGAAGTTTACCAGATAATCAGTGAACCCATGATGATTCAAAGTGCATAAATGTGAAACATATTTAAGACAAAACAGTTGCAGTCTTTCTATTTATACCCAAGCCCATTTTACAAAGACTGTTTTGTGGTAAGTTGCAACATCTCATTAACCTCATTCCATGGATACAAAAAAGAAAGGAATTGTTTTCTTGCATTTTTACTGTCTTTGAATTGATATAGTGGCTTGTGATCTGTCTAAGAGAATCACTTTAGCAATTTAAAATGCTGTTGAGCATCCTTATAATCATTACTCTGAACTCTATATTCGATAAATTTGCTTATCTCCATTTCATTTAGCTCTTCTTCTGGAGAATTCTCTTGTTCTTTCACTTGGGGTTTGTTTCTTTGTCTCCCCATTTTGGCTGCCTGTTTGAGTTTGTTTCTATGTATTAGGTAGATCTACTGTGACTCCCAGTTTTGGTAAGGTGGCTTTATGTAGTAGGTGACCTGTGGGACCCAGTGGCACAGTCTCCCTCATCACCAGACCTGGGTGCTCTAATAATGTCCCCTGTGCAGGTTATGTGGGCCTTCCTCTTGTAATTGAGTCTTGGTTGCTATTGGCTTGTTCATGTGTAGGCTCCACCCTCAGGCTGGCTGACAGTGAGGCTCAACCCACAACACAGCCTGCAAGCTGCTGTGCAGGTGCTTATCACATGGAGCGGAATTCACCTCAGCAGGACTTGGAGCCTGCCAATACCTCCCTGTGGATATACTGCTTGTGAGACAAGAAAAAATAAATAAAACAAAATGAAATAAAATGGAGGATAATCTCTCAGACTCCTATGCACAAATACAAACTATGGTTAATGAAACTTTCTTCAAGGTAATTTGGGTGATCTAGCAAACTTCTTTAAGGAAGCTAAAAAAAAAAGTGTCATTTTGAAGCCAGATGGTATTATATTCAAGATTCTGAGATGTTTTCTTTATGACACCACAGTGAGGGGTATAATAACCTTGAAGTTGTGAGGGTTAATTTAACAGGTCTTTGGAAAGGCCTTCTTAGTGGCACTATCACATCATGCTACTTCAGTTCTCTGCATAGCACTTATTAATATTGATATTTTTCTTAATTATTCATAAATTTATTTGTTGTCTGCCTCCCTTTACTAGAAGGCAAAATATGGCTACTTTTCGAGCAGATGACATTTCAACAGAGATTTATGTGATAAGAAAGAGTCCAGGGAAAAACATTCCAGCCAGGGTAAGAATAGCTCATTCCAAAGCCCTATATGAGAATGAGTTTGGCATGTTTGAGGAAAAGAAAAGGCATGGTGGCTAGAGCATAGCAAGGTGGAATTGTGTAGATAGATTTGGGGGAGGTGGAAAAGGCCAGGTCACACGGAGCTTGGGAAATCAGAATTAGGAGATTGTATTATACCCTGATGGCAGTCCTAGAGCCCAGGCGGGAGGGTAGGGGAGGTCAGCTGGAGTGACATGGTCTGTTCTAAAAGATCTAACTTTGGCCTCTGTACCAAGAAAAAATAGAGGGGAATGGGGCAGGAGTGGAAGCAGAAAGGTAGTTAGGAAGGCTGGAATATTCCAGTTGAGAGGTATCATTGGACTGAACTAGTAAGAAAGTAGTGAAGATGGAGAGAAGTGGTTGGATTCAGAATATGTTTTGGCAATAAAATCACTCAGACTTACAGATAGACTGGATATGAGAAATGAGAGAACACTCAACTTTCATTCCCTCACCTCCATAAGCACTCTGTTTTTCTTGTACTAGTTCTATTGTATTGAAGTAAAGTTCACATTCAGTAAAGTAAGCAAATATTAAATGCCCGGCTTGTTGACATTTTGTATATGTATATGCTTGTATAACCAACCACCAAATCAAGACACAGATAATTTTCCATACCCCAAAGGGCTCATTTTTGTCCCCTGCCAGTCAATACCCTCAATTCTTAATCACTCTTGATATTTTTACTCAAATCCTTCACCACAATCCATTTTGCATACCATAATTAGATTAATATTCTTAGCCTGCTGCTTTGCTCATTCCATTTTTTGGTTTGGTAACTTTCTGTTTTGTTCCCCATTGTAACAAGATATGTAAACTTATGAACTTGTAGTTTCAAACCTTTCCAGCGACTCATCTCAATGCCTTTCTCCCACTTTTTCCCTCATCATAGATAGAACACATTACTCATTGCTCTTCCAGGGAAATCTTGCTTTTTTTCATCTTCTATAACTTTATATATATATCAGTCTTCTAATCGAAAATACATTACCTTTTTGGTTGTACCCATTCTTTAGGGCCTCATTTGGTCTCCCATGTATATATCAGGATAATTCTCTGTCTGAAGTGTGTGGCATCTACGTTGCTTTAACATCTACACTGCAGTCTTCTTATATTTTGTTTTCTTAGGAGGTGTGGCATCTATATTGCTTTAATGTCTATGCTGAAGTTTTATATTTTGTTCTGTGAGAACACATAGTAACATATTGCTTTTATATCTACTCTGCTATTTCCTCTATTTTGTTGCTTTATGTATCCATCACTTCTAGCATAGAACCTAGCACAAGTTTGGTGTTCAATACATATTTGTTGAACATATGATGAAGGAATTAATTAATATGCTTTGTTACTTATCTTTGATGTTTCTGTCCTATCTCCCCACCTAAATTGCATGATCTCTATAGCAAAGACCAAATCTTATATTTCTCATGATATTATTCATAACATCTAGCAAGGTGACCTAGAGAAAGTAATAGACAAAAAAGTTAACAACTCTTATCTTTCCTAAACCTTAATGCATCTCTGACTATCCTAATTGACTTCATACTGATTCAAGTAACTTTAAGAGGTATGGAGGGAGTGGGTGGGTCACAATAGATACACCATCTGTGCTCAAATTGAGTATCTCAGTTGTGGATTATGTAATTCAGATATCTGGTAGAACCTTCTGGCAAACCCAAACTTAAAGATGCATATAATACTCTCTGTAACTCTGAAAATGCACCATGCCTGCTCTGGTAAGAAGGTTTTATGCATAGGAGCAAGATTGCACTATTTTTAAACACTTCTATAAAATGGTATGTTATAGACATACAGATCATTTCTATGTAATAAAGATATGAGATTAAGAATAATCAATTCAGTGCTCTCAGAAATTTTAATGAGGAAACTAAATTGACTGTAGGGTAATTTGATTTTTAGAGGAAAAAAATCAGTAGTAGTCAGCCATGGTTTAGTGTAAAGAACATTGGAAGATGAAATGGAGGACCTAGATTAAAGTTCTAATTCTTTCATTAACTAGATGTGTGACTTTGAAAAAGTTGCTTAAATTCTCTGAAATGTAATTTCCATGTCTTCGAAGTGGATACGACCAGAAAGTCTGTGAGGAGAGAGTGGGATAGTGCATGGGAAGATCTTTGAAGGCACACATGCCTTATATTAATAATAAGGTGATAAAAATACAACTTAAAAGAAAAGGGAAATGTACATATAGCTCCATTAGGCCACAGCAATGTTGCATTCCTGTTTTTGTTCCTTATTGGCCATACATCTTGCTAAGAAATGATCTGATTCTGGCTGACTCTTTTCACATTGTCAACTGTTGTCATGGTTCTTGTCTCAGACCCCAGAGATTTGTTCTGAATTGTCACTTGGATTCACCTGGCACCCCTTCATTATTGTTGGATTACAATAGTCATGGAAATTACAAGTTATCCTGGTTAATGTGGCAGCTGGTAAGCAAATAGCCCCTTCAATTTTATGTCAATAGTTCATGGTACCTGGGAAGTGCCAGATTAAAAACTTCAATTTCAATGATTGAAAAAATGCATCCTGTGCAACATGTTTACAGCAAGGTATCAGTGAAGGGTCCAGAAAGCCACTTACCTCTGAGCATTTTGGTGTAAAAGTAGTTATAGTCTTGATATCTCAGCAGTGGCTTTAGACTTTCTTCCTTAGAAAACAAAGAATTTCAGTACCTAAACATTTTATTTAAGTATATGAGAAAATAGTTTAGTAGAAAACTATGCCAGAGCATAATGTGCTATTCCAAGTATTAATTATATATATTAACTAGTATGTAAGATAATTCTGAGTTTAGAATGGAGATCAAGGCTAATTTTATTACTAAGTGCCCTTATCCCTCTTCACTTAATAGTAGAGGATACATCATCTATCAAAGTAAAAATAAAAGTGTAAAGCAATTTAAAATGGCTTTAAGAAGGTAAGAAATTAAGTTTTCAGGTATTCTTTCCAGTACTAGGTCATGACTTTAATAACAACTAAAAATAAATGTATACTTTGGAGCATTTTTTTCCCCTGAAGGAACACAGAGCCTTTCAAATACCTTGGGGAAAATTACTAACCTCTCTGGAAATTAATGAATTCTTATAATATTCCTAAAGGTTATAAATAAAGGTTTTCTAATTTTGCATTGCAGATGGGAAACCAAAGAGCTTGGCCAATATTTCCCATTTTCAGGGATGGGCTGACCAGAACTCTTGTAATGCTCTTCCTTTTTCAGTTCATCTATCATTTGGCCTTGGCCTTTTTCTCTAACAGAGTGGGCAGATAACAAATAAATATTTGTTCTTTGTTTTGGAGCCTTATACCAATCACTGAAATTCCTGGGCATATCCTCTGGATTATTTAAAGCTAAATGAAAATCTTAGTATGAAATATTGTCCTCTTATTTCTAATTATTTAATGTCCAACCTATAGGTTTATATATCCCCACATGTGGTCATTTGACACAATAACATCAGTTTGGGCCATGTGACTATTTGTCTAAGGGAATGCAAGCAGAAGTGGCATACACAATGTCCAAGCAGAAGCTTTAAGAACCATAATGTGCTTCAGCCATTTGTCCCTCCCTTTGCAATGACAATGGCATGCCCCAAATGGAAGAATTAGGAAAGATCACCAAGAGTAAAATGTGTCATTAGATACCAAGGCTAAGATTACTCACACCTTCGAATTCCCAGTTACTATGTAAGAATGCAAAAGCTGGGCAGTGGAGACTGATGGGGGGGGGGGGGATGATTCATTTGGAATATGGTGTTGGAGGAGAGCTATACCGATACCCTGGATTGCCAGAAAGGCAAACCAGTGGGTCCTAGAGCAAATTAAGCCTGAAACGTTGCTGGGAGCAAAAATGACAAACCTGAAGCTATCCTACTTCAGACACATCATGAGAAGGCAGGGTTCTTTGGAAAAGACAGTGATGTTGGGGGAAAAAGAAAGCAGCAGGAAAAAAGGAAGAGCAAACATGAGATGGATTGATTTCATAAAAGAAGCCACAGGAATGAGTCTACAGGAGCTGAGCAGGGCTGCTGAGGACAGAACATTGTGGACATCACTCATTCATAGGGTCACCCGGAGTTGGAGCAGACTCAGCAGCATGTCACACATGCCCAGAATGATAAGACAGGTAGAGAGGAGCTGCAGCTGATCCACAGATGAATCATAACATGAATAAGAAATAAATCTTTATTATTATAAAGCATTGAGATTTTGCAGTTGCAAATAACCTAGCAAAAGTTCTCGACACATTGCAATTGATTTAAAATAAATGACTATTTTACCTCTAATGCATAGAAACAGGTATTAAGTTGGCAGTGTACGTAAAAGCTTGATATTTGCATTTGGTTCATTGTCATTGGATTTTCATCTTATAGTATTGTCCAGGGCTTGATAAAAGAATATATGTGTCCCTTACAAAGGAGACAAGGTTAAGCGTCAGTTTAGCACTCAACTGTAAAAAAGTAGATAGAGTTCAGTAAACTGTTGACATTTACAGGTTTAAATTTGACCACTTACAAGTATTTGTTAAATCTGTGGCTTATTTGTAATCTTGCTGAAGCATAGCTTTGAAAGCTATTCTCAGTGAGCTGTGGTCAGAGTCTTCCACTGTGCATGTCACTGCACTGGTGGGAAAGTCTCGTCTAATGGTCCTCAAAGAGCAGTCCCTGCACCATCAGCATCAGAATCACCTGTGACCTTGTCAGAAATGCAAATTCTCGGGCTTCACCCTACATGACTAAATCAGAGACTCTTAGGTTGAAGCCTAGCAATCTGTTTCAACCAGCTCTCCAGGAGGTTCTGGTGCTTATTAAAATTTGAAACCCACTGGCCTTGTCATTTTAAAAGCCTCCTTGTTATTTCTGATATACAGGTGGCTCATTTTCATTGGCTTACATGTTAAGAGATGATATAATAGAGTTAATCAGAATATAACTTTTACAGTATGAAAGTGAAAACTCAGGAAGAGCAAATGTCAAGGGTCTCAAGTACATGCAATTTAAGATAATAAATTGATGTTCAAATACTTATTATCATAAAAATCATTGGCTTTTATAAAATAGCAGAACCACAAATATCCCACAGTGTCTCTTGACATCCACACAAAGGAGCTAGTCCATTGTAAAGAACACAAAACATGACACTCTAATCCTGCTTTTCTCAGTTCACCTTGGGCCGGTCTGTTTGCTCATCCTATGGTGCTGGCAGCATAGGAAGGACTAGAAGACATGAGACTAAGAATGAGAAGTTTGGAAAATAGCTTCCCTGGGGCAGAGGCCTTAAATTAAAACATTAAGGCTGAAATCAAGGTCAAGTTGGAAAAGGTAGCTCTGCCTGAGGTGTAGGTTAGGATGAAAGGGGATCCTAATTGGAGTCCCCTCAAAAAAGAAAAAAAACAGCAAGAAAGGGGAAATAAATGAAAGGAAAGAAGAGGGGAAGGGAGGGGAGGGAGGGAGAGGAGGGGAAGGGAGGGGAGGGGGGAGGGGAGGAAGGGAAAAAGGAAGGAAATAACTTGTTAATCAGTCTGTTTTAAGGGCTAAGGCTAACTTCCCATCTTTTGTGCCAACATTATGCACGTGTTAAATCAGCACCCGTGGACCACAGTCTGCGGCTGGTCTTAAATGCAGCAGAATTCTTTCCTGTGGTTAGAATGTAAATGCCACTAGAGCCTGTATCTTGTCAGTCTTGTTATCACACTACTCCAAACCCCTGATCAGTCAGTGAGGTGCGGAGGCATCTTTACTGTGAAGCTAAGCCTCAAGCTTCCTCCCTTACAATATACAGTTTTATTTTTGTAATTCTGTATTATTTTTCTTAAAGAGGACTCTGCAAATTGTATAAGCTTCAGATCTCTTCAAATACAGATCTACCTCTGGTTAGGAGGCAAGCAATTGATGTTGAAATATGCTAGTGGGAGCGTGAAAAGGGAAAAGATTAAATGAACATGTTTAGGAGAAAATCAGCTTTAACTAGTGATTGACTGTTGAAGGACAGGGAAAAGGAAATAAAAACTGAACTATCCTATATCTTTCTTCGATGGCATTACAGTAAAGCCTCGGTATAATGGACTAATTCAGGTGAAGGGGTGTCCATTAAAGCTGAAAGTCTGTTATATAATAAAATAGGGGTTTTTAATGCATATGTTAAAAAATTGACAAATTAGTTTACCTGTTTTTACTTATGTAGACACTTTTGTGCAATTACAATTAGGCATTTATGAAAAGTTTAATTTTGCAGAAAATCTTTTTATATGTATTACTGTAATTTTAAATTTATACTGAATAGTCTAGTAAATGTGTTCATTCACCAGTCACCCTGAGTAAACAAATGCACAGGGCTGGGGAATGGCTTAGTGCACACGGAAACATCAGCCAGCATGTGTTCAAACTACTGCAGAAAGTCAGGCAGCGAGACAACAGAACCAATGATGGTGCTCCACGTGGTGTGATCACGTGCTCACCATTCACTAGTGGTGACTCTTGGATTTAATTATGTAGATTATAGTTGTCAATATGTAATATTTACTTATGTCGGAGAAATTACTACAGTGTTTTTTTCAACTATGACCTATTCGCTAAAATTTATTAAAAATAATAGTGAATTAATAACAAAAAATAATGTGTTAATTTAATTATAAGCAAATCTTGGTTTAAAGCATTTTAAAATTAACAGGGTGTTAATTTTTATATATGACATAAGCCAAATTTTTATAGTAAAAATATCTGAGGTCTTGTATTACTTGGAAAATTAATGCTCTTAAAGGTCAGTGTATAAAGAGGATGTGTAATAACAAAAAAGACAGTAAAATTAACTTTAATGAGCAGTTCGTATTACACAGGCATTTTTTAATAAAATAAATAGTGGATGACCAAGTTTAGATTTAATTTTATTGCTTCTATGAAAGAGACTAGTTAATTATAATCACTATAATTAAAAGGGAAAAAAGCTATTGATTAGTTGAAGTTATTTAAATATCATGAAAAGTCATGGGAAAAGGTAAAACAAAATGTCAAGATGAGGAATCAGTAATCATGCTCAGAAAATAGCCTAATCAAATGGTAAATCTAACAGAGTACAACCATTATAAAGAGAGATGAGCAGTAATAGACAAAAGTGTTATTATGACATTTAGAGTATATTTATCTTTTGTCTCCCAACATCTTGTAAATTAAGATTCGCCCTGTTACTTCACCAAAGTCTTCACAGGAAACTTGAAATGTACAAGTGCAGTTGGCCTCTAGAGTCCACCTGTGGGTTTCTTCTTTGCAACTAAAACTGTCATTATACTCTCTAGAAAAGTAGCATTTGCAGTCTAAATACTACCTTCCAAGGAACCAGTAGAGAAAGATATATTCATTTAAAAGCAATAAGGTTGTACTTAAATGACTCACTCTTAAAGTTATCCATCATATGTGTCATAGGCTGTTACTGAGCAGCATTCTAGCATATTCTGTTAAGGTCAACATGTGACAAACTCTAAAGCAATCATTAATATTTACTTTTATATAAAAGATAGTAGGAAAATACGTGGAATTTTCGGGCCTAGTGAAGTATGTAAAACGAACAAACTGTGTACTTATGATAGTTGTTAAAAATTTATCTTAAGGGTGACTTTTATTATATATCACCATCATCATCATTGTCATCATAATCATTATATACTATTATATTTAAGTACTGTCATGAAACCTAATGTTGATCTCACAATTCACCCCTTGCTGCAAATCTGATAAGGTCTCACTAATAGAAAGAAAGTTTTAATAAATTGTTTGATAGCCCCTTATTCGAATATAGGGTTTATGTTCACTACAATGTCATAAGCAGGGCTCAGGAATATCAGCAAGAAAAATAAGAGCTCTAGGGTTTCGTGAGTGATTCCAGGAGCAATCATCACGAGTCAGTTGAAGCACAGTCTGCCGCCTCTGCTCAAGGGTTACCTTTGAGACGCCTTTCCTGATCGCCCGTCTGAAACAGCCCTTTCATAGTCACTGCACATTTGCTTACCATACTTTTTCATAGCATTCATCCTTACCCGATCCTCTTAGCATGTTTATTTATTTGTTTATTGTCTCTCTCCCCTTCTAGAATGTAAGTTCCATGAGGACTGAGATGTTGTTTTATTTGTTCATAGTCCTGTAAGCTGAAACAATGCCTAAAACATTAGTGACTTTCAATAAGCATTTGTTAAATGAATGAAACCCAGGGGACGTTGACTATCTGCCAGTGGAGGAAAGGTGCAATTCTTAAAATTCATCTGTTTTGTAGGCATTTGGGATACTGAACACCGTGTACCCAGACGTTGCTAAAAGCCTGTGAGAAAGAATACAAATTTATCCAAATCCAATATTCTCACTGTGATAGTAGGAACCATAAAGAGTCCAAAAAAACCTATCAAGCTTCCTTATGAAAAATAATCATATTGCAAATTCTGTACATAAATAGAGTCCAGAATTTTTGGAGTCTTCCACTTCTATTGAACAGATGTAAGAAGAGCACAATCACCAATGTTTAAAAAATTGGATACACACAATCAGAGATATATAAGTAGAATAGTCTAAGCAATTAGAATGCAGTTATTGTCCATTGCTTTCAATAGTTAATTTAAAAATAAATTCAGAGATATCCTGGGGATAAAGAACACCAGAGAAGACTAACCGAATGTAGAAAAAGGCATTTATAATACATGAGATACTTTTAATATGTTTATGAAATTTTCAGCATTTATGATTGTATTGGGGTTGTTTATTTTGACAAAGGAAAGGATTTGAGTACTATAGCAGTAAGATTAGTAAGCCGCAGGAAGCTGTTTACCCCTTTACTTAGGGTTTTCAGTGAGTTTACACAGCGCCTGGGGGACTAGCAAGTTTCAGAAATTTGTCTCATGGGGTCCAGAACTGCTTGGAGGACCCACTGAGGAGAAGAGTTACTGATTCTCACATTCTGTGTGGGAGGGAAAAAAAAGACATTTACTGGAAGTAGACATTGCACCAAACACTCAATGATTATCTGATAGCAACTGAGGCAAAACCAGAAACATCCTTTGTTGAAGCAGTCATGTTTGTGGTAGCAGCCAATTTAAATTAAGAAATGGACTTATTTGTACTTTCTTTTGCGAAGCTAGTGGTAACGCTTTAAATTTTCTTTCCTATTAGGCACTCATGAAGCGCTAGCTGTTGGAGAAAACTTGCTCATAATCTGATCCTCTTAATTTTTATTCTTTATAAAGACATATCTCAAGTAATATGTTATTTAGAAAAAAAATGTGACGGGCTATTTTTGAAGTACAGATGATGGCAGTTCCATGAGATAATGAAAATTTTCTCATAACCAGTCAAATGGCGTGATTACAGGACTCTGACATGACGGCCTATTTTGAAATTTGATGAAAGTGGCATGTTAGTATAAGGGATGTAAATTTCAATTCCATCAGCATTACTCTGTTTGTTTGGTTTTGTTTCTTTATCCTGTTTAGTCTTTTGCTGTTAAAACACTGGTGTCTTCATCTTTTCTTAGTTCCATTTAATTTATTCAGCAGTGCACACTTCTGTTGTGTGCAAGACATGCTCTGTCTTATTCAGTGTCAACAAAACAGCCTTGTTTATAAGAGAGGTAACCCAAATCAGTTACACATGCAGTAGGCAGTTTCTGCGTTCAGATAGCCAACACTTGCTTCTGACATTTTTTTTCTTAATAACCTTCCCTATTTTATGTAAAAATATGCTTTATGTTTAATGTTGAATGGGAAATAGAAAACCATACTATGATATAGCAATATTATGACAAAGCGATATTATAAAAATACATTAGAGTTTTAACTAGAAAGCAGTAATGCTTGCCCATTTTCATACCCAAAGACTGAGAAACAATTTACATATTTAGAGAACAGAGTAAAGAAATTCTTGTGTCTATTTTCCTCCTTGCCTAATTTTTCAGTACATTCTAACTGATTTTTAGCATATTTTGTTTTCATTTTAGGAGAGTTATTTTAGTACAGCCTTTTATTTGACTTCAACCTTCATTCTTTTCCTCCCTTTTCACTTTCCTGATTGAAACTTGATATATTTATTCAAAGCAGGAAACGAATAAGAATAGCTTTCCGGGTTATTTCCTGAAGATAAAATTCAGCTTCAAATCCAAGGAAAGTAAAACTGAATTTCAATACCCAATTACAGGTTTGAAACAACAGAGCAGTCTGAGTTTGTTTTTTCCTCAGGCCATTTTACAATGCCTGAAGTCTTCCAAATCTGGTACCTGCTGCTCACTAGTTAGTGCCCTGCGCTCTTCAGATCATTGAGTGACTTTTGCATTCTATCAACCAAAGGTTGATAAATGTTTTGAGCATTGTAATTTTTCTACAACACTAACACTTTGGCTTATAGGAACTGCACTCTTTGTTTTGCCATGGGTTTCAAAACTTATCTGTCTTATATTTAATCAGGCTACCCACACCTTCAGGAAGTTATCTACCAGCCTAGGTCAGCCACCACTGCCAGCTCTCTTCCCTTCCTCCCTGTCCTAGACTTTGCTTCATTCCCCACTCTCCCTCTCAGTTCCTCAGCAAACGCCTCCATACTCACAGAGCAGGAATTACTTATGTAGTCCTTTGATACTGGTTAAAAACAATAACTTATTGTTGCTGTAGACTGCCACAATATTTAGCCTCACACAGTTGCAGACTCCTTGGGATGGGGGGGTGGGATAGGCTAGGAATATTAACCACTCTTCACAGCCACCCCATGAAAAGGGTAAATATTTAAGAAAAAATATTTCCTCTCCCATTGGTATAGAAAGTAATTTAGTAAGAAAAATGATAGGAAGGGCTATAGGGCAACAGATAAAACAAAATTAAAGATGCAGAAGGATGGGAAATGGCAGAACAGAAAGGAATCAATGCTAAAAAGTTAATCGATCTAACATGGTTCAAGAACACACTCTGTCTCCAATCCTTTTCCGAATTATATACCTCCCAGTCAAGGAGCATTATATATCAATTTAAGATAATTATTTTTAAATAAAATTTTCTCTCCTGGCCTTGGGAATTATTGTCAACAGGTTTCAGGGTAAAATACTAAAAGTATTTAAAAATGTAAGCATCTAGATTGATTTTATTTTATTCTAAAAGAGTATTGGGCTCAGACAAATTAGAAATGTCTGAACATTACTAAAGCAAGAGATTGTGCCTCAATATGTCTTAGACTGGTGCTTGTGAAATTATCTAGAGATTGGGTTGCTATTAAGCAAAATAAAAAGTCTGTGGCACAATAGGAAAAGAACTGGGGTGTGCTTCGTGTATTAATAGAGAAGGCACAAATAAATCACTGTATCAGGTCCTGGAAAGTGGGAGCTGTTTTATTTTCTCTCTCTCTAGGGTCTGGGAAAAATAGCTTCTTACTCATTAATTCATTCAACAAATCTTGCCCAAATTATTGCTGCCTGGTATTAATTGCTGAGTAAATGACAGAATAAAGAATTATTTTATCATCTTTAAAATTATTGATAAATTTGGTAAAGGGCTTAGTAAAGCACATTGTTGTGCCCTATCCTTCAATAGGCTTGGGATGGGCCAAGAATTTGCACTTCTAACAAGTTCCCAGGGCACTGATACTCCTGGTCTGAGACTCATGCTTTGAGAACACCAGTCTAACTCATCAATGGTTGTTATATAGATTGTATTTTAATTGGTTGAGGCATTTACTTGCTCTGTGATTATTTTGACCAAACTAAATTTTTAAAAAATTGCGGTTGGTTCTCCCAAATGAGAAGGGTCCAGCCTTCTCCAGACAAAATTGTGGAGAAATCAGCCAAGTGACACAATTCTTATTAGTCCGTTAGGTCACTTGCTGCAGTAGCACTGCACTGCAAGGCCTGCCCCAGATTCAGCAGATGCACTTGGAGCTAGCTGAGGTTGTTAGCGTAGGTGGCCAGATATTCATAAAGGACGGGAGAAAGGGGAATCAGGCATTATTAAATATAATCAGCTAGGGAGCATAAGCCTGTTCAACCAGGAAGCTACAGCTTCACACACTCCAGGGGACAGCAGCATTGCCCAGCCAAGGGGGTTAATACCCATCCTTTCTCCTATGTAAGGAGCAGCCCACCCTCCAATGTCAGCTTGTCAGAGGAGCAGGTGAAGGTAAGCGCTTGGGCAATGGAAGACAAAATGGTGACCACAAAGGCCTGTCTGTCTAGCCTGGGAAAAGGAAATGGATTGATTAGTAGGAGGACCCAGCACAAGCCGGGAAAGCTTTGGAAGTTGATTGGTTAGTCTGGAGAAGTGCCTGTTCCATCTCAACCCAGAGATGATATAACCAGCTTAACATAGAACCTCTCTCTCTCTCTCTCTCTCTCTCTCTCTCTCTCTCTCTCTCTCTCTCTCTCTCTCTCCCCTCCCTCCCTCCCTCCCTCCCTCCCTCTCTCTCTCTCTCTCTCTCTCTCTCTCTCTCTCTCTCTGTAACATGTGCTCACACTGTTCCTTGGAGCTTTCTCTTCTTAATAGTCATGTAGCCCTAGCAGCCACCTGGGGCCCAGGGCAGACTGTGGCCTGAGCACAGCGCCATCCAGGAGCACACTAAGCTAGCCGGGTGGGAGCAGAACATCAGCATGGCACAGAACTTTTGTACCTTGGCCTTTGTTTTGGTCTTGATGAGGGCAAGACGGCTTTTTCCATGGCAGGACAGATAGAGATGAGACATTGGGAACCCAGGTGAATCTTACCACTAAACGTCATCTTTCTGTGCGTGACTCTACCGAAATGCTTTCCACGTGACTGTGAAAGGACTACACTTCCACCCGCAACAAGGTGATGATATATGTGGAAAGGTCAAAGCCCTCAGGGAAGGAATTTCTGAGGGAAATGAGAGTTGTGTGAATTTACATAAGCACTCTTAGATGACGCCTGGGACTTACTCTTCCCTAGAGATGTGTATCTCTTACTGGGGAAAAGGTGCTGAGATGCCCTCCTCCTCTTGTGGAACCACAGGAAATGTTTCTCTGCTCTTCATTGTAAAAAAGCTGCTAGAGTTCCTGGAGGTAAAACTCACAAAAGTGTAAGGACCTCTCAATAACTGAGTCCCTATGGAGTTTTTCTCTCTCAGGCTTGTCCACACTGCCTCCAGCAATTCAATTGCATAATAGATTTTTCAAACCCCAGCATTGGTTCCCACACTGGTTTCTGTTCATGGGTTTTATTCAGGTGAGTGTGATTCTCTGTATTTGCCTGTCCAGCTTTTTAATTTTGGAGGTAATGGTTTACTGTGTGACCTCACTTCTCTGGTAGATAAAAAAAGAATCATTAATTTTTCAGTTTGTTCAGAAAATGTTACATTTAGCATGTATTTAGCCAATCTTCTTCATAAAGTATTATTTTACACATTGACTCTCAGGTTTTGGGGTAACTTTGTGTACATTATTGCATTTTCTATCTTGGTTAATGGAATCAACATGTACTGTCACTCAAAATCTCAGAGTCATCCTTTGACTCTTGCTCCCTTGACTACTGCATTAAATCCAACACCTACAATAGCCTCCTCTTCTTTGAGCCAACCTTTCCAATCTATTCTCAATACTGTTGACAATGTCAAACACAGCCTGTTGTTTTCCTTATTCAAAGCTTTTAATACTCTCCTATATTTTTAACTTTTTAGTATGAAACATGAGCTATTCTTGGTCTGAGCTCTATAGACTATATATAGTACCAATCCATTCAACTTTTACATTTGTTTTCATACTCATTTTTGCATTTTATACTTAGGCAGAAATGTACTCACTTTATTTGTTCATATTTACTGAGGAGTACCAGTACATCATATTCTTCTTTTATGCCATTTAATTCTACATTATAAATTCTATTATACTTGTATCTGTGTTACCTCACTTATAATTGTTATATGAACAACCTTTATTGTTAAATGATTTTCAGCCATTTTTTTCCAGTTTCTCACATTCCAACATCTGAGTATTCCATTATTTCTTTATCCAGTCTGGTGACAGGTTGTACTTACAGAGATAACCAGAACCTATTTCCCATCTCTTAACACTCCTTTTTAAAGAGATGCAGTCTATATTCCCTTCATTTGACAATAGATAGGATTTTGACTCATAGATATCCAACAGAATGCAGCAGAAGTAATGCTTTATCACTTTCTAAACAAGGTAAAAACATAAAGTGTAGCTTCAGCCTTCTTTGTTGGAACACAGTGACAGGGCTACCAGAGGGAGAAATAATAAGGGAGTTGTTCTAGCTGCTACCACTACTGTGTAACAAATTATCCCAAAATTAGCGACTTAATTTTATCATATTCACAAGAATGCTTCTCTCTTCTATACTGTCTAAGGCCTCAGCTGGGAAGATTCAATGACCAGGGCTACTCAATGGGCAGGGCTGAAATTTTCTGCGTATTTCTCAAAGGATATTGCTTAATAGAAGACTCTCCCAAATTTGGAAGCTGTGTCTTTTCTATGTGGAAACCCTACCTCCATATCTAATCTCCATAGAACTTTAAGATTTCTCTTTATTGCCTTTGAATAATAGACAATAAAAACATAATTTATAAATATATTTCAGGGGTCATTTGCATCAGAAACTACTGATTAAAACCAAAAACATTACCCAGCCGGGCATGGCTCAGTGGTTGAGCGTCGACCTAGGATCTAAGTGATCAGGGTTCGATTCCCGGTCAGGGCACATGCCCAGGTTGTGGGCTAGGCAGCGGATCAATGACTCTCTCATCATTGATGTTTCTTTCTCTCTCTCTCTCTCTCTCTCTCCCTTCCTCTCTCTGAAATCAATAAAGATATATTAAAAAACAAAAAAAACAAACCAAAAACATTGCATTCAATGTTTTTTAGTATAAGCATCATCTTTTAGGGCATGGTGGTTCTCTGGCTCATGGTTTCTAAGAAGAAACTCTTCACCTAATGTTTGTCATAAAAGATAGCCTCATAAAATGCTTGAGCAGTTTTCCTTTTTTTTAAAAAAATAATGCCTCTCTCTCTTTTTATTTTTTATTTCTCATTTGAAATGATTGAGCAGATATGCACTTCAGAAATTTTGAAGGGCAGCACAGTCTCATTTGGGAGTTTTGTGATCTTATATTTATGTAACAAGGGGTGTAATTTCTCATGTAGAATGCAATTAGAAGGGTTCTCATCTGAGAAAATAAAAAATTTCTTGAAGTAAATATTAGAGGATATCAACTCTTTGAAAGTTCTTGTAAAATTGTCCTCAAAAAAAGCAGCATCTATTACAATTCCACTCTACAGATTATATATATCTATATGTATACATATATATGTGTGTGTATATATAAACATATATATGTGTGTGTGTGTATATATATATATATATATATATATACACCATGCTTCCATTTTTTTCAAGGAGAATAAAACCATAAAAAATTCTGTGCAGAAAAATTTACAAACTAAAAACTAATCTCTTTCATCTCATTGTTACATATTTATTTGCTATAAATAACCTAAAGGAACCATCTAGATACAGCTTAATTTAATTTAGGTATTGAATCATAAATAAATATATACTCTAGTGATTTTGAATAAAACTTATTTTAAAAATGATATGATAGCTTTTCCTCTGGAGAATTCTCTTGTTCTTTCATTTGGGTTTGTTTTTTTCTCCCCTCATTTTGGCTGCCTGTTTGGGTTTGTTTCTATGTATTAGGTAGATCTGCTAGGACCTTCAGTGTTTTTGGAGGGTGTCTGGTGCAGGACAATGCCAGATGCTGTTTGTGGCTGGCCTTGGGTACCCTGTTTGGAGCTATCAGCCATCATAGCTTGTGGGGCCCTCTGAAGGAGCTGAGTGCATTTGGAAAGTATCAAGATGCACACCAAGGTCTGCTTTTCCAAGCCAGGGGTCCAGAAGCAGATCAGGCAAAGACTCAAAGCACCCAGAGATTCAACTCTGCCTGAAAGCTTATTGTTATTCTTAATTGCTTACTGAGCCTCAGGCTGTAAACTCCAGCAAGGCATAAACTCCATAGTGTGGGGTGAGAGGTTTTCCAATGGGTGGGAGCATTGCTTCCCTCCCCCCACCCTGGCAAAAGCTGCCTGGATGGTGAACTTCTGCTTGAGAAAGATGTCCTCTGCAGTATGGGAGAATGACTCAGCATAGGAATCCAGATGACCACCTTTCAAGCTCTATCCCCAGAGTTAGCATCCCTGGATTTTCCTCACACAGCTCTAGTCCACTATTCACTCCTTCCAGCAAAGCCCAAAGTGAGTGGCTGAACACAAAATTTTGTGCATTGGCCCTTTAAGAAGGTGCCTGCATTTCCAGCCGTCACTCCCTGGCAGACAGAAACTCAGCTGCTTTCGAAGCCAGATGCTATGTAGGCGCCTTTCTCAGCTCTGGTGCTCTTGGCTGGGAAGCCCAGCCTGGAATTTAGACCCCAAAATCCTCAGTGAGAAACCCCCCACAACTGAAATATCCCTCAGGAACTTCAGCTGCTGCCTGTGAGCCCAGCTAGCCCTCTAGTGCCTCCACATTTCCTACTAGTCTCTCTGTGGTCTATATTTTACATCTTTGGTTATAAGGTTCTCTCCAGCTAGTCTTCAGTTGATTACTCAGGATGGTTTTTCTCTGTTTTAATTGTAATTCCAGTTTGGTCCTGGGAGAGTGTCAGTGTAGTCTCCACTTAATATGCCACCAAATGAAAGAACAAAAGAATTCTCCAGAAGAAGAGATAAATGAAATAGAGATAAACAATCTATCAGATACAGAGTTCAGAATAATGACTGCAAGGATACTCAATAGTATGAGAAAAGATATGGAAACTATGAAGGAAATTCAGAATGACATAACAGAAATAAAGAATATATTGGAAAGGATAAATGGAAGCTTAGTGGAAGCTGAGGATAGGATCAGCAAATTAGAAGACAGGGTAGGAAAAAAACACTCAATCAGAGATCCAAAAGGAAAAAACAATTAAAACATAGGAAAACAGCCCAGCCGGTGTGGCTCAGCAGTTGAGCATCAACCTATGATCCAGGAGATCAAAGTTCAATTCTCAGTCAGGGCACATACCTGGGTGTGGGCTCAATCCCCAGTGAGGGGAGTGCAGGAGGCAGACAGTCAATGACTAGCTCATTACTGATGTTTCTAACTCTCTCTCTCCCTTCCTCTCTCTGAAAACAATAAAAACATTTTAAAACAAAAACAAAAAACTGAGGCACAATTTAAGGGAGCTGTGGGACAACATGAACCATAACAATATTCGAATCACAGGAGTACCAGAAGGTGAAGAAAGTGAGCAAGTGATAGAGAATCTGTTTGAAGAAGCAATGGAGAAAACTTCCTTAACCTGGTCAAGGAAAATGTCACACAAGTTCAGGAGGAACAGAGAATCCCAAGCAAGAAAAATCCAAAGAGGCCCACACCAAGACATATTATAATGAAAATGGCAAAAATTCAAGACAAAGAGAGAATATTAAAGGCACCAAGAGAAAAGCAATCTGATATCTACAAATGAGCTCCCATAAGGCTGCCTGATGACTTCTCCTCAGAAACTCTAAAGGCCAGAAGGTAATGGCATGAAGTATTCAAAGTAATGAAAAGCAAGGATCTGAAACCAAGATTACTCTATCCAGCAACTCTATCATTCAAAATAGATGGGGAAATAAAGAGCTTTAGAGACAAAAAAAGGCTGAAGGGGTTTATCGCCACCAAACCAGCATTGCAAGAAGTGTTAAAGGGACTGCTGTAATAAAAGTAGAATGCTTGGTAAAGCTCCCCTGTGAAGCCATTCAAAGCAGGGCTTTTGTTCTCTGGGGTTTTGTTTGTTTGTTTGTTTTTTATTGCTGCTTCGATTTCATCAGTTTTTGCTGCCTTATTTGGGTTTTCTGATTCTTCCTGATTCAATTTTACATGATCTCACTCATATGTGGAATCTAGTGAACAAAATAAACTGATGAACAAAATAGATCCAGAGACATAGAAGCATGGAACAGATTAACGAATCTCAGACAGAAGGTGGGGGGTGGGGAAGTGGGTGGAGAGAGATTAGTCAAACAATTTATATGCATATGTGCATTTCCCTGGACACAGACAATGTGTGGTGAAGGGCTGGGGCACCCGGGGCAGGTGTGGGGTGGAGGGGATCAATGGGGAGAAAAAGGGGGACATCTGTAATACTTTCAATAATAAAGATAAATTTAAATAAATATATATATAAAATAAAATAAAATGTATTTTAACAATAAACAAATGTGATATGATAGTCCAAGAGAATATCCCAGAATGACTATTCAAAAAACAATTGTCTAATAAGAGTTGCAGTTACACAATTCACACCAACACATGCTTAGATTGATGAGTTAGCATACTCCTAACCATGTAGTGAAAAAGTTTTTTTGTTTTTTTTTTAAAAATATATCTTTATTGATTTCAGAGAGAGGAAAGGAGAGGGAGAGAGAGAGATAGAAACATCAATGATGAGAGAGTCATGGATTGGCTGCAGCCCGCAACCCTGGCGTGTGCCCTGACTGGGAATCAAACCCCGATCGCCTGGATCCTAGGTCGACGCTCAACCGCTGAGCCACACCCGGCCGGGCGAAAAAGTTATTTTCTACTGATACCTTTAATCTTTTCCAAAGTTACTTTGTTCCAAGAATTGCGTTTTCCTTAGTATCACATCAGAGTCTTTGCTGTCATCATTAACCAATATGTTTATTCAGGTGTTGTGTGAATGAATAGCTTTTATCTGAGAGTTCCAAGGTAAGCTTCCTGAAGTCTTAACCGTCTCTCCTTAAGGGAAAAATATTTTGCAGGAAACACTGAAAGTTGTTTTGGAGCATGATGCAACTGCTTTCCTTTCTTAAAAACTCTGTGCTTTAATGACATTCAAGTAAACTAAAATTTAAACTGTTAGGAAGGTTTTGAATTTACAATAGCTCAGATAGAAGTCTTAGACAAATCTCAAGTCATTAAACATTTGGCATTTATTTTAATTTCTCCCCTAATTTCCCATCAAAGGAGAGGAAATAACTATGGATATGTGAATTCTTTTCCTTTGAAATACATTTGCTCTAATTGGGTTAATTAGGGTGTTACACCTGTAAAAAGGGTGTGTTGACCATGTGCATTAGCTTCTATTCCTTGCTCAAACCTCAGTAACACTACAATAAGAAATTTTTAAAAATAGCATAGCCAAGACAAAGATAATTGGAAAGAACACAAAGGTGACACATTTTTGGAAACTGGAAAGCAGATGAAATAGAAAGCTAAATCTTAAATTAGCGATGGGAATCTGAGGAGCAACTTAACTTTATACTGAAGAACTCTCAATAGATTCAAATTAATGCTACCACTAACCTCAGCAGGAAAATTGAGACTTTAAATGATAACCAAAAGTCTTTTTAAAAATGAGCTAGATGACAGCCCCTTTCTCATCCAAGGAGTTTTAATCTCCGCAAAATATAAAATAAATTATTTCTAGACTGAAGGACTATACAGTAACAGGGAGGGAGCAGCCAGACTTTTGCCCTCCAGGTAGGAGATTAAAAGAACCTTCTCTGAGGACTCTGACTTGTCTAACTAGTCAAGAGGAAAGAGCATTAAATGCTTACTGACTGGAGTTTTATTATAGAAAAGCCCTTAGACAACAAGTGGCATACTCGTACACAGACCTTTCAGTACACTGTTAAGTACATTGCTCTTAAATCCAAAAGACCAAATAAGATTCCCATAATGTAAAGAGAATAGAACAGAGGTTTTAAAAGAGAAAGTTGGGTAAAAAGAACGTTCAAAAAGTATCAAGGAAGAGAAACCGGGTTTCATAAGAAAGCTTAAGCATAATGGCTGGGACATAACGCTGAATGGCTTGGATGCCACAAGGACAAACCTGGAATGTAGAAAACAATCAAGCACTGCTTTACAATGCTAAGGAGAAAAGATTTTCTTCCTAAAATTCAAGACCCAACAAATATCAACTAAATGTGAAAGTAAAATAAAGTCTTTGTCATACATGCAAGGTCTTCCTGGAGGATGTGCTGCATGAAAATAAAAAGTAAACAAACACAACAAAAGAAAACAAAAGGCAAGAAATACAGAAAGAAAGACATAGGGTCCAGGAAGCAAGGAAATAACACAAGACACAGACCAAGGTAGATGCGGTTCCCCAGACTGCAGAGCTCCAGCAGCCTCAGAGATGAACTGACTTATATTAGAGCATGTTGAGGCTAAGAGACCTCTTCAAGAAGGAAAAGATAAGGCACCAGTGTACTTAACAAGTAAAGAGGAGAGTCAACAATATAGGAAACTGGGTTCAGGACACACTTGAACTCTCTGTACTATCCTTGCAGCTCTTCCGTAAGTCTAAAACTATTCTAAAAAAAAAAAAAAATAGAACTATATTGGCAGATCAAAGTCAGGAGGTATGCATGTACATACTGGATGGTAGCTGAAAGAGTTAAGCCCTTATTTCTCTTTCAGAATAAAATTGGATCATGAAGTTAAAATATAAACATGTTATTTAAAGATGCAGAGGTCAATATCGAAATACAAATATGTGGGAAGTGAGAAATAGGGAGAAGTAATCAGGGGAGTGCTGTTACAGTAACGTGTCTTGTTACACTGCTTAAGGCTAAATCATGGGCATGCATAACTTGATAAAAAGAGAAAATAATCTTAGAAGGAAAAGATGTGGTTCCCATATATTATCCAGATTTTCTAGGGAAATCCTAATGTCCAATAATCTTTCCTGTTGCCCTCCTCCCCCATATTACCTTGTTAAACCATATCTATGATGCTTCAAGAAGTAATTTGTATTGGAAAATTTGGCCACTCTAAGAGGGAAACAACATTAACAGGTCTACGTAATTACACATTTGTCTTTTGGATATAAATGACATTACTGAAATGATGCCCAAAAATATTATTCCTCATCCTTAGGTTAAATAAAATTGTTTATTGTTTATACCAAGTACTTCTGTTTTCCACAAGTGCAAGTTATACCACCTTCCATTTTGGAAAATCAAGGTTAAGTACAAATTAAAGTTTTATTGTATCTTCTTTATTTAATCAGATATTCCAGGATACATGACATAACTTGTGTTTATACTTTCCCAAATACTTTCAAATATAAATATTCTGAAAATACTTGAAAGTCGATAAAGGAAACATTTACTGTAAGAGTATCCATTCTGTGGCTGTTGAATCATCCTCTGACTATCATTAAGTTACTTGAATAGTGGTGAAAGTTGGGATCCATTTATGCTGTTTCTCTTTCATGAACAGCTGAGCACATAGTTAGAAAGGTCTCACTTACCTTTAAGTTATCTTCTCTTTGATGCTTCCAGAGAGAATCAAGTTCTCATCTACACACACTGCAGTTAGATTAGAGTTTTTGCTCTAACTTGTTGTGTCTTTGTCACTTTTATTCCAGAAGATGAGATGTCCTTGTGAAGTGCCATTCCTCTCTGTCAATAGGTCCCTTGACTTATACAGTGGGTTTGGTAACAATATACAAATTTCTTACATTGATTAAAATGTGTGTTTAGTAATTGTGCCATTGGAGTGTTTTTGCATGATCTGGAGCGTGCCTGTCTTCTTCAGTTCACACCACACCGCATCTACTTTGATATCCTGTTGTCATTCATTCGCCTCACATAACTAAACCAGCAAGACTGAATTGAAATGAATGGATAAGAACCTGGTGGGAGAGAATGGAAATGAATTTTAAGTCAACAATAAATTTTATTCTAGGCTTCCAAAGGAGTCAATGGGTTTATGACCTTAAGATTTTTTAAAGTCACCCACCAATGAACTACTTGGATTGAACTAAAATGGATTTTAACTTTGTGTATAAGCATGGTGATAATTTTTAGAACTAGATTTTTATTCAAATGATAATTAACAAGGAGATTTTGTGAATTAATTTATTTCTCTACATTTTCTTCCTTAGTAAGAAATTTCATAATACTTGAAAAGTATTAGATTCTGCATATAGACTCTTTTCTAGACCTCCCAGTAATAAAATAATGCTCAAATGATTGTGGCTCCTCCTTACTATTATCTTTATTATTAAAGGAAAGATTTATCGTGAATCTGAATCAGATATAATGCAATCCCTGGTACTACCCCAAAGGTACAGCTGTTGGTGAGAGAAATAAAGGTGTTTAATTTGTACATCTTGTTCTAGGCCTATAAATGAATGAAATCATGTAAGAGGTGGGAGAGAGCTAGAAGAAACCTGCCTAAAGAGCCAGCTTTGGATATAGCCTGTCAAGCCCTTACCACTGCCTCTCCCCACATTCAGCCCATATCTTTCCCTCCATGCTCTTAACTTATATTCTATTAGCCCTGTGCTGGATCCTGTGGAGAAGCCTTCCTTTTGTTCTGAAAAAAATTCTCCTATGTTCTTAATTTTTTCACTAATATTCATTAAAAATTGTAATAAAAATAAGCCATAATTTATTAGATCCTCACTTACACGCATTATCTTAATTTATTATAACCCTATCAGTACTATTATTACCCTGTTTTACAGGTGAGGAATTTGGGTCTTGAGAGGTAAAATAAATCGTCCAAAGTCAGACCACCAGCTGGGACCTGATCCAATGGATGTCAACACCTGTGCATTTAACTTCCATGTTATAGGCATCTGGTAATCCCAAATCCATACTTCTCAGTTACACTACTCCTTACTTATTGCCATTGTCCTCTGAGAACAAGGATGCATCCAGAGCTCCTGCAGAGCTCTTATCTTCTCAGCAAGACTTCTTTCCTGCCAGTATCTGCAGGAGGACCTACTCTCACAGTTTCTGCATTTCCTCAATGTCTTTTTTTTCTTTGCCTGGATTATCTTCCTTCTCTTTTTTGCTGTCTGTGGGCATTTCCCCAGGTATTATCCTTTGCTCCCTTCTCTCCAGTCTCCACATTTTGTTGCTTCCAACTTTACATAAGTACTGAAGACAAGTCATGTCTCATCACATCTAATAAGAGTTCTCTGTATTATTTGAGAATTTTAAATTCTGCTACAAAAACTATAAAACAAACAAAATGGGTGAAATGATTAGAGGTGTTAAGTATAGATAGTTAGTTGGTAGCTTATGACATGCAGGCAAAACTTAGGCCATATGCTAAGTATAAATAATGAGTAAACAAGTAGCTTAGAAGACACAGGCAGAATGCCTAAGAATAAGTTAGTAACCTGTGACACATATTAACAAGAGTTAAAGAGATATATAATGGAACAAACAGGAACATTACTTACAAACCAGAAGGGATGGGAAAGCCAAGTCATGATCATGCCCTAGCTCCATCCCCAGCAGAAATACTAATCCTTTGAAGGTTTTTAGTATTTTGTTTGAACTTCTTGTTTGCTACATTTTTCTACCATGTACACATCCTATCTCTGCATGTAGACTGAAAGCTCCCAGAAAGCAGGCATGCTGACATATGCATCCTTATTTCTGGGAGCATTTGGCATCCAGAGCTGCTGCCTAATACAGACGAATGAATTATGGCATAACATGGGCATCTTGGCTAGAAGTTAGTTGCTTCTCTTTTATTGTCATTTGCATAAAACTGTCCATCTATGAAATATCCGATGTTTTTTAAATTAGAATTTTATCAAGAGTTAGTTCTCTCTAGTTCTTTTAATAGTTAAACATGTGTATCTCCCTGGTAGTTTAGAAAAGTTTCTTTTCTTTTTATGAAAACAAATGATTTACACATATATGCTAATGCATTACACTCACACAATAATATTGTAGATTATAATATGTACAGTAGAGTACAACAGGTAAAAACATTGATTTTTGGGGTCCATGGCTGGGTTTTAAGACCTAGATTTGTAGCTTACTATCTCTGCCACCTTGAATAAGTTTATTTTTTACCTCTCTTTCCCGTGTCCTCATCTATAAATGTTGGGAAATTAGAAATGGTACCTAGTGCCTAGGGCTATTGTATAGAATAAATGAGCTAAAGCAGGGAAAATTGCTTAGACAGTGCTTGGCAAGTGGTAAACTGTCAATACAAGGTAGCTCTCATTATAAAAGCTACAAATCCTACCAAGCCATTTAAAATAGATTTCTTTCTCTATACTCGATCTGAATAACCTCCCAGCCAGAACTGTTTGCCTTTTGGAACCAGATTCCAGTCTCACTTCCTCCTTAGATAACAAACACACACACACTCATTATCAAGGCTAAGAAAAGCTGAAAAGAATGCAGATGGTCATTAACTCTAATAATACTCCTCTTTTATGTCTGTTTTGTCCTGTTGAGTTTATGACCCATTTTCACATCCATTGTATTATTGGAGTCTCACAACACCTCTGCCAAAAAAGTGGCCAGCTATTATTTCTCATTTTTGAAAGATAAAGAAACTAAAGCACAAGGCGGTTAAAAAGGCTTGCCTTGGTCACCTGGAGGATGACCATGAATTCAGAGCACCGGTGCTCATGACCATAGACCTTCTTTCTTCCCAAAACTTGTAGAAATGGTTCTACTGACAAATCTTAAGAGATGGAATAGCTTCAAGCCAATAGTCCCTGACTTGCCCTGACCCATATTTTTTTTATTATTATTTCCAGTATGGAGAAGTACCTTATTATTTACTCCACTCAAGGATTTTGCTGCCAGGATTCTCCTTATGTTCAAGGTGATTTCCAAGTTCTGAGGAATGGCAAGTAGGGCCTCCTCACAAAACCTGTTGTATTTTTCTCATTCCCACCATGCTGCTTTGGCAAGCTGAGTGACAACAGGAGTTAGAACAGCGCTGACTTAAAGATGCCTTATCTGGGTTTAATTTCTATTTGCCACTTACCAGCTGCATGACCTTAAGGAAGTTACCTAATTTCCCCAGGCCTCAGTTGCCCCATCTGTAAAGTGAGAAGATCAATATTACTTACCTCATAGGGTTCTTGAAATAAATAATATGGGTAAAGTGCTCAAGAGAGCACCTGACAAAGTAGGTGTGAGCTCATGCTGTTATTAGGTATGAGAAAGTAGTCTTACTTCTTTCTCACTTTAGGTGGTATTGCTGCAGCTGCCTAATATAAGAACTGTCACTGGGGGAACCAAAATGACCGGACCCCGTAATGATTTAATGCTTAAACCACAGCACAGCATTGCTCTTCTCACCTAAGGTCTTTGACTCCCAGAGCTGCTCTCTCTCACATACCTTGAATAAAAATATTCATGATCTCATATTATCCAAAAATATCTCTTGACAAGTCTGTTTCCTCACTTTTACCCTCCTCACCATGATCACTCTCTGATTTCCTCTAAGGAATAGGTTACTATGGTAACACTCACCACCCACAGTTAACAGTCAAATTTCATTTCTCAGATACAACTATTAGAAAATAAATGGTCCCTATAACATTCTTTGTTTGTTTCCATGTTCATTTGTGAAATCTCCTACCTGTCTGAGACATTCATATGTATAATAAAAGTGCCTTTTAAAATAGTTGAACAATAATTCGTTAATTCAGACAAGAAAACTCTGGTTGGATTCTCAATGTTTTTAAAATAGCTTTCTGTCAACATAAGGTAAAAAAAAAATAAAAGCACAGTCATAAGCTATTTCCAGTTTTTGTTTAGGCAAACTGTTTCTTATTTTGTAATAAGAACATGAAATGAGTTGTAACATATTATTTGCCAAAAATAAATTTTCCCTTTTAATTTTATACCCCAGGCAAAAATTACTTATTCAAGTGTTTCAGGAACAAGAACAGGAATGGAGAATTTCTACTTCTCTTCAACAACCTCCCCACTAAACCCACCCTTATTCCCCCAATCTAAGGCAAAATAATGACATCATATGTAACTGGCTGTGACCAACACTACACATTTCTGGGGTACTTTTCCAGGTGGATGGTCAGGGAAAATCTAGTTCAGACCTCAGCATCAGGGTATCACTTGTCAATAGCTACCATGAACATAAATGGTCCCTATAACATTCTTTGTTTGTTCATTCCTTTCCATGCCTAACTCCCCAGCCTTCTCTTGATGATTTCTTCGTAAGCCATGGTTATAGTTGAGTCTTCCCAAATGTGGAAGCCTGGGAATGGAGGAAAGGAGGAAGCTCTGCTCCGTCAACTCTATCTCTCAACCCTGTTGAATGTTAGAGATAAATAAACAGAACCCCAACCCTGCCCCTCCCTCGATTCTCTCACCTTTCACAATCTCCTGACCTCCTCCCACCCTCCGCCCCCCATTATCAAAACAGCATTTAACAAGAATATATATGGATATAATAACACTAAGTTTAAGAAAAGAGTAAAGCTAGGAAATATTTAGGAGAATGATCTTATAAGAACTTTTTAGAATTAAAATATGTACATTAAGGAATTGTGATCAAGTGCCATTAAAAATCAGTTTATATAAGTATAATAGGTGGTTTCTATTTTACCAAACCAATAGGCCCCCTTTTGCTTTCAAACTTGATTAGAAAATCTCAGTTTATTCATTTAAAACAATAAAGAGTCATTTATATATGGGGACAAAGGAGACAAGAACGAGTTGCAGAAGCATAAAACTTAGAAAGAATTTAAAAAGTTTGATCTTATGAGATTATAAATATGGTATGTAAAATAAATGCTGTTTTAGCCTCTGTGTTGAATAAGAGATACACTCTGAAATTTAAAGGAAGATGCATTTTTTTTTAATTCAGAGAAAATGGCTTAGGAATTCTTCCAAAATTTCTAAATATCAGACAAGTCCTTCCTGTCATACTGACATTTTCTATTAAAAGTTGAATAAATATTACAGCCAAAAATCAATGAAGTAATTCCTTTTGGAGAAGCAATGTAGGGAGGTGGTAGAGAGGTGGTGGATATATATCAGGAAAACTGACATCACAGTAGCAGCAAGATGCCTGATATGGAGCAACTACATAGAGATTAGTAAATGATTTCACTACAATTGGGAAGGGGTGGAAGGATTTATCTTATTAAAAGTTGTTCCAAGTGTATTTTTTGAATCCTAGATTAATATAATTTTTCACCTATAAGAACTATTTATTTTTCTCATATCTAAGGCATTACACTTCCTGGTAATTGCAATTTTAAGCAAGTTAAGCAACAGTTAAAAGAAATAAGATTTAAACATAATGCAAAGAAAAAATATTACTTCTTTGTATTTGGGGTGGGGAAAAAACTGAAGCAATTTTCTGAGATGAGGTTATACATCTATGAATCAAAGAGAATTTCCTAATAGTGAAATCCAAACTAAACCAAAGTTTAGCTAAAGAGCATCTTGATTGTCCCAGGTGTACATACTTGTTGCCAAATGAGTCTCAGGTGGAGATAGCTGTTGCCAAATTCAGCATTTCCTAGAATTTGGCTTTCTTCATTTCAGACTTCAGAAAATTTGAAATTAATAAAAGGTGTAGTACAATATACCCCTGATGACTATTCAGGGTACAGCATGGAAATTCACCAAGAGCTTTGCAGGCTTGGAATTAAACTCACAGTGTATGTTAGTGGAAAGAAGAAAAAAGCAATCATCACTCTCTCTCATCATGTCAACAAAGAGAGTGTCTTCCAGACTATTCTTCTTGTGTCTAGTAGTACCGAGAAGAGGGACCTCCACTTGAATTCCTTTGACAGCATACACAGTTTAACCTGTTACCATGCTTTGTCCCTTTTATATTTACAGGACTAAAAGATTTATACCTTGAGGCTATTTTCTGTCCAACTGCTTTGAAAGACTGCATAGGTGTACTGAACTCCAGGGAGTTTCTGGTGTAATGAATGCACAATTTAATGTGGGATTAACGCTGCCCTCATGAAAATGACCTCCAATGTGTACAGACCATGGGCTCAAAATGAAGAAAGCTAGCCCCACAGGCAACCGAACATTCTGATTCATCAAATAAAGCATGTGTTTATTATTTTAATTATGAAAAGGCAAATCATAGTTCTGACCAGACTCTAGCAATAAAACAGGAAACTCATGGGCTTAATTTATTAGCTGTTGATATTAATCAAACAAGCTGCTTATTACTATTCTACTTGCTCTGGAAGGTATAGATATGGTTCCATTACAAAGTGATGGATCCAGGACCATCACACAGGAAACAAGAGCAAATAATACAAGGCAGTGTGTTTACATAGCAGAGGCTTCTATTGCTGTTAGAAGGAAATAAGAAGCCATGCAAATATTTTAAACTGGAAGCAGGAGCAGGAATGGTGGAGAGAGGGGGTCGACCTAAGCTTTACAATAACATTGGAGGTAATGTGGAGGTCAGACCAGGCAGGGGTGGGGGGAGGCAGGGGGACAGTTGCAGGTGTGGAGACAGGGAATGCAATTTGGAGGCTAGTATAAGACCCTAGGTGACTTAGGGCAGAGGTAATGGGAATAGAAAGAGCACAAAGTGTTCATTCCAGAGACAAATCTAAGGTGGAACCACAGGAAAGTGTGGCCAATTGTTCATGGAAGAGAGAAACAGAAAGATTCAAAAATATCTGTGATTTCTCATTTGGGGAAGGATCTTGACCTGAAGTAAGCAATTTATGTAATTTGGATATGAAACAATGAAACTTCAGTCTGAAAGCAAGGTGCTTTGGGTGTTAGGAAACCTCTGTAAATACTGTGACTACACGTTAGACATTTGACAGAACTCAGGGCTCAGTTGACTGCAGGTGATACATATATACAAGTGAAAAGCAGCTGCTGCCTGCAGTGTTTTCACCACCCAACTCCTGAAAAGGGAGCTCTACCATTCACTCTGGAGTTCAAAGGCCTGATGCTAAGCTGCAGTTCTCATTTATTCATGCAGTAGGATTTGATCTTATTTCTACTCTCAGGACACCTGCTTACCCTTGGGCTTAGCGTCAATGATCATCCTGGCCCTTCCAGGACCAGTGGGTCTAAGTGCATACTCTCTGTAATCTGCTTCTGGAACCTCCTGTTGCTTTCCTTCACAGCACTATCACAATTTGTAACTACTCATCTGTTAATTTACTTAATTGTCTTTCATGTGATCATAAATTTCTTTAAAGTAAAGAGATGTTTTTATTTCATTTATCATTGTATTTCCACTATGAAACTCAGTTTCAAGGATGTGGGAGGTGCCCAACAATATATATTGAATGAAGGAATGAATTCCCCTTTTCATTTCATTGCCTTTGATTCTTTGAGTGCCTCAGGGATACTGCTTCCATGAGGAGGAGTTTGAAAGTCAATCTTATGTGATTAGAGAGGAAGTGAAAATAAAAGAAGGATGGGAAAATGTAGCTGAATTTACTGTATAACTAGATATAGGAGAAGGAAGATGTCAGTGACTCAAACCTGGGTGACTAGAAACTTTTCCTCTCTAATATCATATTCTTAGGAAATGCTATATTGCAGGCCATAGAATTAGGTTCTATTTTGGCAGTTAGAGTTATACTCAGATTCAAATAACAAAGTGATCAATCATCTGATAATTTTATTTTTAATTGTTTAAGGAACTGCCATAATTGTTTTCCATAGCAGTGGCCTCATTTTTCATTCCCACCAACAAAGCACAACAACATGAATATACTTAAAATCACTGGATTATACAGTTAAATATGGTTAAGATAGTACATTTCATATTATGTGTTTTTTATTTTTACCAAAGTTTTATTTTAACGTGAGGTGCTCATTGAGTGCTCACTGGACGCCAGGCACATTGGCGGCATCTCAGCTGGCAGGTTTGTGGGTAATGCTGGTATCTCTGAAGTCAGGCGATTCAGTGAGGAGCTGGCGGGAAGATGGAGGGATGGTTAATAAATGCATTGGAACTTTACCACTGCCCTGAGTCTTTCTCTGAATGGGTTCAAGTGTTCCCACTGTTCCTAAAAGCCTGAATATCAGTTTTTAGATTGACCATGAAGTAGTAAAAAAAAAAAAAATTAAGAAATTTTATAAATTTTATTCAGCCCTCTTTCTAGTAATTACTATTTTGTTTTCGTGAAGCCACATCAAGCTGAACTTGAGATGATTTTACCCTCTTTTATTGTTTGATCTTTCCTGAAAGTGTCTTGTACTCTTATTAATAATGTTGATAGGACACTGGTAACTCAAATATCCTAAGAATATTGACCCCTGACACCTCCCCCATATTTCTGTGCTCTTTTAAAAGAACCCATGCCCAGCCAAGCGTGGCTCAGCAGTTGAACATCAACCTAGGATCCAGGGGATCACGGTTTGATTCTGGGTAAGGTCACATGCCCGGGTTGCAGGCTTGATCCCCAATCAGGGGCCATGCAGGAGGCAGCTGATCAATGACTCTCTCATCATTGATGTTTCTATCTCTCTTCTCCCTTTCCCTTCCTCTCTCTGAAATCAATAAAGACATATATAAATAAATAAATAAATAAATAAATAAATAAATAAATAAATAAATAATAATAAAAGGATCCAGAGTATTTTCTTTAAGTTTCAAAAACTAAGAACAAATTTCCTGAACAGAAACACATTCTCCACAATAAGCATATTACATTTATGTAACACATAATACACTTACATATATTGATTAAAATATATGTAGGTATGTATGTACATGCACACATACGACTTCCCAGGTAGAGAAGATTTAGAGAGGGAAGACTGGGGAAGAGTTCATCCAAGGCTGAGAAACAGCGAAGGCAGAGGTTGTTCATTCAAGAGACTAGGAGATGGAATCCCTAGCTTTCATTTTTGAGGAGGGATAAGATGGAGCTTGTCCTGAAACCTGAAGAGAGAGTCAGAGAAGGACCAGGGCAGTTGCCCCTCACTGCTGGGCTGAGATTCCAAGGTGTAGCCATGTCATGGTGTGAGTGTCTGTCACTTAAAGGGTCCCCTGCAGAGCCTTTTCTGAATCCTCTCAATGCAGAGAGGAAGAGAGGATTTCCTGGTCTGCTGGTGGAGCCTTCTCTGTGCTGAAATCCACTTTCTCCACGGGCCTACTGTTCCTCAGGGTGGTTCCAGGAGTGAATGAGGGGGGATTGACCAAGCCCTTTCCCCGAGAGTGTTCCCGTTTGGTTTCCAGCAATTGGGCACAAGACCCACAGCACACAAGAGGCCCACTGCACCCTCTCCTGTCTCCTCACCTCATCTTGAGTGTACTTTTAGATGCCATTTCAAGAATGCTGCAGTCACTGAAGAGGACCCAGATTGTAATGGACAATGCATTTCTATACTCTTTCCTTGCTCTCTATCTCTATGTCCCAGGACTCAGGGGGCCCTCTTAAATGGAAGACCAGGAAAACCCTAATTCTCTAGAGGATTCCCCAGCTAGATGCCCAGTTGGCACCTACTCAGTCACATAGAGAATGTGTGTGAAAGGGTTATTATTAAACAGTGACATAATCACAAATATACATATTTAAAATTGTGAATTTCTAAATATTCTAAATTTCTAAATATTGAGTTTCTAAAATTGTGAATGCTAAATATTGGGTATTGAAAGAAAGTTGGTACAAAGTATTCCAGTCATCAATAACTACAAAGCCAAAAGGTGTAATTTAGCAAAAATATATAATGATCTTCAGTTTTTCATAGATAGATGTGTACTATAACTATAGTATAGCAAGCAGCACCTTTTCCTCTCTCCCCCATATAATAAATCATGTCACATTATGTGAACTTAATACAAAACGAAGAGGTAGTGTAACATAAAGATATATGGCATCTGATTATATTGAATAGATTTGCCTAAATCATTGCTATCTTAAAACAAAAATCCCTGATACTAAATCCGAAGGTCAAACAAGAACCTTATGAATGTATCAGATTTGAAATGCCTCATAATAGTAAGAATAAGCCACATACCTGGAAAGGACAAACCGATGTAGAATGTGTTGTACAGGGGTGTGTCAGTTTATCAGATACATAGGCCCTAAAATGGGCCAGATAGTAAGTCTGGCTAAAAATAATTTTAAGGTTCCCAATGCCTCGCCTCCACAAGGTAAATGCTAAGGTAACTGTTGATTATCCCTGGTACTTACAAAGTGATAACAGATAAGCCTAATAGGATTTGAATTTAAGTAACTGTGATTTTTCCCTTCCCTCTTCCAGCTCTGTGAAGTGAAACTTCTGGAGGCACCAATAGGAAAGACACACTTTCAGACTTAAGGCATGCCCTGATGTTCGAGCACACGTACAATACAAATCCTTCGAGATCGGATCATAGCATGAAACTAGGGCTAGATCAGGCACCACAGTAAGCTGTCCAGAAACCTAAATAAAAATGCTACCCACTTGCCCAGCTGGTGTGGCTCAGCTGATTGAGTGTCGTCCCATGCACCAAGAAGAGGTCACAGGTTGGATTCCTGTTCAGGGCACATGCCAGGGTTTCAAGCTGTATCCCCAGTAAGGGGCGTGCAGAAGGCAGTCAATTAATGCTTCTTTCCCATCAATGTTTCTATTTTTCCCTCTCTCTCTAAAATCAATAAAAATAATAACAATAATAAAACACAAATAAAAATAAATGAAAAAATGCTACCTACTTTGTTATAATAAGAATTTCTTAACAACAGTTCTGAAAGTAGCACTTCAGATCAATGTATTAGGAGACACACTAGTCAATGGGTCTAGAACTGCTGCCCCATCGAATAACAATCTGATTCTTTACAAAAAGCTAGAAAATCCCATGTGTTCAATTACTACCATACCCACAACCAGGATGAAATCTAAGAAAGAAGAAAGAACACAGAAACCTAAAGTGAGAACTGGAGCTACTTTTGCCCTTGGATATTTGCTGCCTATCCTAGTAATTCTGAACTTCTGTTTTGATAACCTAATGGGTAGGGAGGAACAAGTTTCTAAACCCAATCCAACCCAAGGTGATTCTCCTACTAATCAGTCGAACTACATCCTCAATGTCAGGGCAAACCCACCTCTCCTGATCCCAGAGAACTGCAGGAGAAGTTGCTTTAGGTTGAGCAGAGCAGAGAGGAAATATCCCAAAGAAGTTATAACCATAACCTGGCCCTATTCTATTTCTTGACTTGGATGGTGGCTTCATGATTGTTTGGAAAACTGTACATAAGTGTTTTAGACACTTTTCTATGTGTATATTGTATTTCGCACATTTAGAAAATGCAGGGGGAGATAATAAAAGATTCATTTATGTATTCATTTACTCATTTGTAATAAGTACTGGCTTTTTAAGGAACTTAAGTGGGAGACAGGCAAAAACAACCAAATGTACAAGACAATTTCAGAGATTAATAATTGCTATTAAGAAATAGGTTTATGTCATAGAAAGACACTGGGGATGGAGGGTTGCTTAGTGGAGTGTTTACACAGAAGAGAGACATAATCAGACTAAGGCTCTTAAAGGTAATACTGGTGACTCTGTAAAAAATGGGTTCCATGGCGTCCAGAAAGATGCAGACAAACCAGTGAGAAGACGTATGACAGATGATTAAAATGAAAATATAAAACTGGATCCCTTCAAATTATACTGTAGACATAGAACTGAATATTCCTTACATATGCTTCTGTCCACTGAAGAAAATCACTAATCTCTAGGTCCTATCTTTTTGGCTATAGTGATTGAGCCGATGACTGGCAAATTACTAAAGCTGGACTGATAAAAATCCTTTCTTGGCCTGACTGGTGTGGCTCCGTTGGTTGAGCATCATCTGGTGCATCTAAAGGTTGCCGGTTCAATTCCCAGTCAAGGCACATCCCTGGGCTGCAGGTCCGATCCCCAGCTGGGGTATGTACAGAGGACAACCGACCTATGTTTCTTTCTCACATCAGTGTTTCTCTCTCTCTCTCCCCCTCTCTCTCTCTTTCTTCCTCTCTAGAAGATGTCCTCTGGTGAAGATTTTAAAAGAGAAAAAAAGAATCCTTTCTCAGGATTTTCCTAATGGAGCTAAAGGAGAGCACTTTCCTTTAGTAGAATGTCTTAAGGGTACATGAAAATTGCCAGTGGTCTTGTTTGAGGTTATTTGGATAGAGATCAAAGGAAGCAGGAGAGGATGAGCCATGCAGAGAAAAGAGAAAGGGAGCAACACTGAGACAAATCCTGGAGGGATAGAATCTTCTGGCTGCTGTGGTTCGGGTAGTACTCCATTTGACTATTAGAACTACTCCAGAATTTTCCCCAGTTACACCTATCATATAATTCCTTTTTGCATTTAGCTAGTTTGAGATAGATTTCTGACAATTACAACTGAAAAAAACCTGACCAGTATAACAGGTGAAGGAGCTGGAGGTGCACCTGGGGGATGGATGTGCCATTTATTAAAATGAGTTCAAAATAACAAGCTGGCTCAGAAAGGAAAAACCAAAGTTCTGTTCAGGAAATGAGGATTTGAAATACCTATGAGATATCACAGTGGAAATATTAAGTAGCTGGTGGATATATGAATTTAGAGCTCAGTCAAGACGAATAAAGTATGGATATGTTCAGGCACCACTGGCATAGAGATGATATCCAAAATAGGACAGTATGAGATGAGATAATGAGGAAGAGACTATCCACTGGAAAGATAAAATGACCCAGGACAAGGCCCTGAGGAACTCCAAGATCTGTGCGCCTGATACCATAGATCAGATAGATGCCAAATTTTAACAAAGGAGGTCTGCAACCTGCCCACTGCTCCCCCACCTCCATACAGCTGTAGTTTGTTTGCTGGATGATGCTAACTAACCCTACAAGTTTAAATTTCAATGTCATCTGTCAAAAAACAAAAAGGGCTGGGTGAGGTGTGTGTGTGTGTGTGTGTGACTTTAAATAATAAGACTGATTTTCTAGTGTGGCCCATAAATCAGCTTGTTAGGCAATTTTGAAAAAATATCTGAGTAATAGGATAAACTTTTATACTTTAGAAACTGTTAGGCATTTGGGTTATAATAAGCCTTTTGTGTACATGAGTCATTCCTCCATTATTTCTTGATTATAAACTTGGCAATGAGGAAGTGTACTAATTCTGTAATGGCCACCAAAGAATAACTTTTTATATATGTCCAGTGTACACGGAATATGGTCACCACTGTCCCTGTTTACAGAGCAGTTTGAATAAACAAGCTGAAAGTTTAATGTTTTTAAAAGTTTCTTATTTCTGTTAGTCATGTTGCTCACTGAACCAGAATGCCTATGATTGTGACATACATTCTGTAATGACTACATATGCATGTATCAGTAAGTCTTAAATACAACGCCATCTAAAGAAGTCTTTATCTATTCAGATGTGTATGAATTTATTAGATTATGAGCCTATATAATCTGTTGGGTTAGGAATCAAACCATATATCTTCATTAGGACATGTATATAATGACGATTAGAAGTTGTTTTCAGCAAATAAAATGACCAGGTTTTAGCATTCATTAAACACTTCATGGACACTTGAGAAATAGAACTTAAAATGTTCTCAGTTAAAATATAAAAATATTGATCATTAATTATTTTGTTAAGGTTCAAAACAGTTCTAAAAGGCTGTGAATCTTCACGATGCTTAGTCTCTATAAATTAGCCCTGAGCATTATATTCTCCTATTGGAACACTATCTTCTTTTTAATTTCCTCTAAAGTCTTTTCATGTATCTTAAGTGAACTAGGAATATGTGAAGATCCAGGTGTTGCTTTCTTTCAAGAATGATAAAGGTCATTCAGGGAGGCTCAACAATTTATAAGTTTATGAGATTACATGGGATAAAATTACTAAAATGCTATCTTTCCCCATCTTTGTTTCTCATACTTTAAATTAATAATCAAATTGAAAATGTTGAACTAAATGTATTCCTTATATATTCTCTCATATACTTCCTTATGCGTTCTTTGCATGGCCTTGTATAAATTAATGAAAAAAAAAATGCCATACATGATTATTACCAATGATACACAGATTGGGTGAAAAGTCTAGAAACACAGGGAAAATGTTTTATCTATTGTGTTTTTTCAGATTAATAATTAGCTTAAATTTAGAAATGCTTTACCTACAAAAGAATGTGGGAAGTAAAGGAAACTATATCCACATCTTGATTTTATTTTTACTTCACACAGTGGAACTCAGCTGGTCATAATTAGATTAATTATAGTTCATGTTATTCTCTCATCATTTGTCTAGACATAGCCACTTTCTTTCATTTCTGAAATTATTAATTATTTATTTTTTCATAGTGGAATAATCATCCATAAATCCACTATCTAAAACAAAAACTAGGACTCCAACAACAGCCCGCATCCAACCCCTGGCTCCCCCACCAGTCCATCCCCCTCCTGCCTCCCACCCAAAGGATCCACCACCCAGGGTCTTACGTTCATTTTTAATTGGATCTCATTTTAGTGGTATGTAGATCAGTATAAAGTGATTAATCACAGAATGATATGCCTTACTTTGAGCTAATTTTTTTCTAACTCTTTTCTCACATCATTGTAGGTATGGTTCGTACTGTGATATGTAGTCCTTATAGCCACCATGTTCTCTTCCACTGTCCCCCCTCCCAAGGCAGAATGCCAGGGTGTGAGAGCCTATATTTACTATCAGCTCTCCAGTCATTCATTCTTCTTTACCCTAGAAACCTCATCTCATCCCAATTGATTTTAAAAATATCTAAAAGATTTTTATTGGCTATTTAGGTTTATAAATGGTTTTATTGTGTTAAAATATACAGTGTTATATGGACACATTTACAAACACACAGTCATTGGATTGCAAGGGCATCCAGAACTGGCCCAAGTGATTAAATATTTTTAAAGTCCATTCAATTAGATTTCTGGATTTTCCTGTTCCTTTCTTATAAGACATTAGTTAATTTAAATGCAAAGTCATGTTTAAGGTTATTCTTGTGCATCTGAAATGAATGACTAATGAATGTCCTTTAAATTTGGAAACAGTGAGGATAGGAGAGAAATCCTGCTGCAAAACTCCTCAGTCAGCAACAGCAAGGTAAGTGTGATGATGATTCATGGTATTTACTATCCTTTGTTAAGATACATGGACTTTTTAAGAGAAGAGTGAGAATAGTAGTAAAAACGAGGCAGGAACGTGCAAATGTGATCCTGAAACCTTCCTTCCTACCCCTCCTCAGTAACCTGAAGGGTAGCACCCAGTACAACAAAGTGAGTTTAAAAGGGTGGTATGCATTATTCATGGAATGGCAACTTTCATTCTGAATATAGATATTTAAAAGCATCAAGCATGTTTAAGAGGGCTTAGTTGAAACTCTATGTATTTCTGATTACAACATTTGGTCACTATGAACCAATATAGACATATTTTTCAAAATGATGTAGAATTGCCGAAGTTGCTAACCAGAAAATTCTTTCATAGACAGTGCAGTGTTTAACCTTTCCTTTCTTCACTTACTTTTAATTCCTATCCACTCCCAACTGGGTTGAAGTGTTTATATTTAAACAAAATACCCATTGGAACTCTGAAGAAATTGACTCACCCACTTTTTAAGTTGCAGGGTATTTTTTTTTTTTTTTTACAATATACAATATGCGTTATAATGTTATAAATATTTTAATTTCTTAAGGCTACTGAACTCTAGTGACCCTGAAAGGGACTTTTACAACTTATTGCTGCAAATATGACACTTAATCATAGAAGAAAAGAATGTTAAAATAGTTCAAGGATAAATTCATAGGTGGAGGAGTTGTCCTCAAGCATTAATGAGGCCATGAACTCATTTAGATATAACCTGTAAGCTTGAAGAAGTTATGAAATCACATAGTGATAAGGAACCTAACACCCTAACAAAGGTTAAGATCTACGGCCACTTTTTTTTTTTCATTTGGGCCTAGAATTACATTTTTCCTTTCCTGCATGAACCAGCATAGGCCATTTCAAAGAGAAATGAGTGGAAGCGAAAAACAAACGTTTAAGGCAAGCGCTGACCCAAGAAGCAGTACTTCCCATTTAAGATGCCAAAACAGAACTCATTCTTTTACTAGCAGTTAACACTCCTGAATCTCCTTTGATAGGACAGAGAAGTAGAGCCCAGGAAGAGACCGAGGTTAGATAGCGCTGCCTCTGGTGACAAGAGAGATGCTTCTATTTCTTGCAAAAATTTCCCCGCCTCAGTCGCAGGCCTGATGAAAGCCGGAGCCTTCTACAAAGTGCCGTGGGGCCCACCCCACCGCTCCGGATGAAGCACAATGGGCGGGCGTGGGCTCTGAGCAAGTTCCTCTTCTTCTGCCCTTCCTGTCCGTGTTCACCGAAGTGTTTGGGGAATCTGAGGTCCGAAAATTTCCTAAACTAGGAAAAACGATCCACTTCGCCCCAGGAGCGACTTCCTTTCCCCCCAGCTCTTAGCAGGGTGTTTGACCTTCTTGGTCAGCTGCGTCCCCAGTGCCCCGCGCCAGCTGCGTTCCTGACCCCAGAATAAATCAGGGCCGCCCCGGGCCGGCAGAGCTCCGCGCACATTTCCTGTCTCGGCCTAAGGGTAGCGGTTTGCAGCCAGGGCCCTGCTGGGGCCTCTTGGAGGTGGGGGGCGGGAGTGGGCGGGGGAAGCGAGGCTAGAGCCGGCTGTAGAGGGCGGTGACCGAGCTCTAGGGACATCTGCGAGCTCTCGGGCAGGGCAGATCCAATTTGGGAGCAGCTGTGGGCGCGGGGCCTCCACCATGAGGCCGGCGCTCACCCTGTGCCTCCTCTGGCAGGCGTTCTGGCCCCGGCCGGGCCGTGGCGAGCACCCCACAGCCGACCGCGCGAGGTGCTCGGCCTCGGGGGCCTGCTACAGCCTGCACCACGCGACCATCAAGCGGCCGGCGGCGGCGGAGGCCTGCACCCTGCGCGGCGGGGCGCTCAGCACGGTGCGCGCGGGCGCGGAGCTCGGCGCGGTGCTCGCCCTGCTGCGGGCAGGCCCGGGGCCCGGCGGGGGCTCCAAAGACCTCATGTTTTGGGTGGCTCTGGAGCGGAGACCACCCCAGTGCACCGTGAAAAACGAGCCGTTGCGGGGTTTCTCTTGGTTGTCCCTCGACGACGGCGGGTTGGAAAACGAAACGCTGCCGTGGGCGCAGGAGCCCCAGCCCTCCTGCACTTCGCGGAGCTGCGCGGCGCTCCAGGCCGCCGGAGGAGTCGAGCCCGCGGGCTGGAAGGAGGTGAGCTGTCACACGCGTGCCAACGGCTACCTGTGCAAGTACCAGTTCGAGGGACTGTGCCCCGCGCCGCGCCCCGGCGCCGCCTCCGGCTTGAGTTACCGCGCGCCCTTCCAGCTGTCTAGCGCGGCGCTGGGCTTCAGTCCCCCCGGGACCAAGGTGAGTGCGCGCTGCCCTGGGCAGCAATGGGTCACTGCCACCTGCATCGCGGACCAGGTCGGCGCTCGCTGGGACGGGATTCCCTCGGGGGCCGTGCTCTGTCCCTGCCCAGGAAGGTACCTCCGTGCAGGCAGATGCGCAGAGCTTGCTGATTGCCTAGACGACTCGGAAGGCTTTGTCTGCGAGTGTGCTGCGGGCTTCCAGCTGGAGAAGGACGGACGCTCCTGTGTAACCAATGGAGAAGGACAGCCAGGCCCTGCGGGGACCACGGCGCCCGCCGGGCACCAGCTGGCCACCGCAGCCAGCCCCGTGCCGAGGAGAACAGGGTCGCCGAGGGTCCCTGAGAAACCAGGAGAGATACCCCACGTCCCTGCACGAGGCAGTTCCGCAACATCTATTTCCGAGATTCCTGGGTGGGGAGCACAAAGCACGACGCCCACCCTTCGAATGTCCCCTCGAGCCAACTCCAAGGCCATCACTTCTTCAGGAAGCGTGATTCCCAAGGCCAATTCCACGTCTTCCTCTGACATTTCCCGGGCCTTGGACTCCTCCTCCACCGTGGTTTTCATACTTGTGAGCATAGCTGTAGTAGTGTTGGTGATCCTGACCATGACAGTGCTGGGGCTTTTCAAACTCTGCTTTCACCGAAGCCCTTCCTCTGGGCCAAGAAAGGGGCCTTTGGCCCCTAGGGGCGTGGAGAGCGCTGCGGCGGCCGCGGCTCCCCGCCCCAGCTCCGCGCACCCCGCAGACCGCGGGGCGAAGGCCTGCGGGACCGAGCAGGGGGCGCCTCGCTGACTGGGTCCTGTCTGACTCCGGAGACACGCAGCACTTCTTGTGAGCAGTTTACCCTTTCAATAAAAAGGGAAAGGAAGAGGAGCTCCTCTGTGGAAGGACGATTTCTACAGAAGTCCCCTCCCCCTAAACTCCCTCTCGTCGGGGAGGAGCCGCATCCGACGGGGATGCTCCTTTCCTAAGGTGAAGAAGTGAAAGTGCCTGAGGGGCCAGGAGTCTACTGGGGAGAGGTGTTTTCTTGTGTTTATCCTGGGGGAGTTGAAGAAGTGATGGAATGTTTTAAGATATTGGAAGCACATAAGAAAACAATACAATATTTTATATTTTATTTTTTACCGCAGTGGAAAGAAAAACTCTGCCTACGTTGTTCAGACTGGGGGTATATTGGTTTAAATTCCCAGGCAAAATAATAAAGGATCGTTGATAACCCAGACTCAGCTATCACTGGTTTCCTGGAGGAGAATTTAGGAAGAGCAGCTGAGGGGCACACTGGGCACAGCAATAAGAGTACATCCTGCTTTTAGGTTGAGGGGGGAAACTTTAAGTCCTTGTAATGAAGAGCAGAACTTTAAGAACTGGTAACTTTGTCCTTGGTTCTTCTGTTCTTTGTTTTCAACGTCACTGCTACCTGTGTGCTCTGCTATGAATCCCAACTCAGTGTTGCCAGATTTTCTGGCTCTAGAAGCAAATTATAGTTGACCACCAGTTCAAGTGTTTACTGTGTGTCCTTGCTCCAGGAAACAAACGATTTGTTTTTCTCTTCCAATGTCTGTGCTCACCAGTGTAATGACCTTCCCAACCAAATAGTCCTCTCCTAAACAGCAGGATGCTGATCCTCACTTCCAATTATGGCAATTTTCAATTAAAACATTAATTGAAATTAAATTGAAATAAAGCATTAATTTCCAATTAAAACATTAATGCGAAGTATTGATTTGAAATCTTCTAGGTGCATTAAAGCACAAGTAAGCTGGATTTCCTCCAAAGTTGCTGGTTCTTGTGCACTGTTTAATCCACGGAAAAACTTGAAATCCAGACCTTTTCCTTCCCTGCTTAATAAAAGCATGTGCAGTGACCATACATGCTCATCTTGGAGTGATTTCAATTTCATAAGAGTCTACATGGACAAAACCATGGCAAGCCACTTTCTATAAGAATTACTAGTATAAGAATAAATGGTAAATACAAATATTTATCATCTTTTTATGACTTGGGCTATTAGGAAGTAATCTAAATGAAGCATTCCTCTGAAAAACGATTAAGACAGTAATAATCACTATCTAGTGGAATTGAGGCCTCCTAGAAAATATCCCTCTTCTAGTATGCCAAGTCTTTAAAATTAAGTGTGTGGAGATTGGTGCATGGAGACAGATAGAGAAACCAGCTTAGCAACCACAGAGAATGAAATCAGGAAGTTTACACTATATTTCTGTAGAACCATTTTGATGTTTTTGAGTGTGCAGTGTATAAAATATATACAAGGGTGGACAAAAGTAGGTTTACAGTTGTGAGTACACAAAACAGAGTTTATTATTGTATTATTTATTATTGTATTATTTATTATTATTAACCTACTTTTGCCCCCATATATATAATATATATGCTGTTATAACATTAAAGGAACAAAATGACAGGTATCTGCTTCATATGTTAAAGATTTGTCTAAATAGTTACATTTAAATAAAATCACAAATGGATTAGAATTAACAACATTCAAAGGAATTTTAAATAAAATAATTTCACTAACAAATGTGAAGAATAAATAGGAGTCAGCTCAATTTCTTTATTATTTCCCCCTTGTAAGTAAATCAGAAAAGTATTACAGAAAACTATTTCATATTTGATTTCCTGACACCTGACAATTGCAGACCCTTCATATCATTTCCTTCTATTTCTAGCTATGAAGTCTCATAAAATTTTGAATCTATGGCAAAGTCCCGCCAGTCAACCACGGTGCTTAAGAGCTACTTAAGGTTGGGATCAGTGCCCTTCCTCTGTACTACTTCTCCACAATCACTTTATTATTTCTCCAATCTCTTAGAGATTCATTCCTTTCTTACTTAAAACCCTCCACCCTCACACTCATCTCATAGCTGTCTGTCCAGTCATTTCCTTACAAGGACAACTTGAAACCTAACTTACAGTCTTTCTCTCCAGCCTAAGTCCAGCTATTATCTTACACAATCTCAAATGCTCATGTATGACTCTTCCAATGCCCTGCATTTCAGCTCTGTGACTTCCTCACTTCCAGTGACCTCACTTCATTTCAACAATCCACTCCACAGCCACACTTAGCCTTTTGGTCAATTCTGACGCTGCTCTACATCTGCAGTCACAGATTTAGTAATCCATGTGTGTGCACGTGTCCATGTTGAAACCTGTATGTATATTAATGAATTCTACCACAGATTAGAAGTAAACCATTATCATTGAACTTTGAGATTCCTTCTTTCTTATGATAATAAGCCTTGCTGTGAATAGTAGCCTGACATGGTATCATTATTTTTCTTTTCTCTCTTTTTTTAAAAAACAATTTCATATATACAGAAGTAGCGAGTACAGTATAAAATAACATTTTTTTTCTTGAATTATTTAAGAGTAAATTTCTGGCCTAATGCTCCATCACTTCTGAATACTTTAGTAATCACTTCTAGGTTATTTAATTTGTTGGTATACTGTTATTCCTAGGTTTTCCATATAATTCTCTTTTCATTTCCAAACGATTGGTAATGATGTCCTCTCTTTTATTTTTAATTTTAGTATTTCTTCTTTGGGGATGGGGTCAGTCTAACTAAAAGTCTTTCAATTTTGTTGATCTATTTAAAGAAATAACTTTTGGAATCAGATTTTTCCCTATTGTAGTTCTAACATCTATTTGATTCATTTCTTATCTAATCTTTATGATGTCCATCCTTATCTTTATTTTGGGTTTACTGTGTTCTTTTTCTAACTTTTCAGGGTGGAAAGTTAGATAATTGATTTAAAATTTTTCTTTATTACAGGTGTTTATAGCTATAAATTTCCCTCTAATCACTGCTTTAGTGGCACCCAGAAAGTTTGACCATCTTGTGCTTTCATTTTCATTCATCTCAAAGTATTTTCTAACTTCCCATATGATTTTTTAAAAATCTATTGGTTATTTAGGAGGTGTTGCTTAGTTTCCACATATTTGCCGACTTCCATACATTTTTTTCTGTTTTGAATTTGATTTCACTGTGGTTAAAAAGGATACTTTGTATGGCTTCAACCCTTTTTAACTTACTGAGTTTTATTTTATGGTCTATCCTGGAGTCTAGCATATGGTCTATCCTGGAAAATGTTTCACAGGTGCTAGAGAAGATTGTGTTTTCTGCTGCTGTCGGGTAGAGGGTACTATTGAAGTCTGTTAAGACTAGTTTGGTTACATTTTCAAGTCTTATTTCAAGTTTGATCTTTTTCTTAGTTATTTAAGACATTTTTGAAAATGGCTACTGAGGTCTCTAACTTTTAATGTTGAGTTATTTATCTCTACCTTTAGTTCTACCAGTTTAAAAAATATATATTTTGGAGCTCTGTTGTTAAGAGCATATATGTTTATAATTATTCTATCTCCTGATATATGGGCTCATTTATCATTATAAAATGTCCCTCTATCTTTAGTAACTTTTTTTGTTTTGTTTTATAGTCTATGTTGCATAATATTGGTATAGCAACTTCAGCCGTCTTATGGTTGCCTTTTGCTTGATATATCTTTTTGCATCAATCTTTTTGCAATCAATATCTTTCAACTATTTGTGTCTTTGAATCTAAAGTGTCTCCTGTAGACAGTATATAGTCAGACTATTTTCTTTAATCCATTCTCCAATCTCTGCCATCTGGATGGATGTTAAATACATTTGTCATTAATGTACTTACTGATAAGGAAGGTTACATCTACTATTTTCTATTTGCTTTCTACATGTCATATTTCCTTTTTGTTCTTCCACACCTCCATTACTGTTTTCTTTTGTATTAAGTAAATATTTGATAGAATACCATTTTAATTTTCTTATTGTCTCTTTTGCTTTCCTAAGTTTTTTGTTTGTTTGTTTGTTTTTAATTGGCTCCCATGGAGATTATAATTAACATCTTAATTTAAAGACTGTATAACTAGGATAAATACCAACTAATTTTAATCACAATTTTGCTCCAATGTAGCTGCTACATCCTTTCTTGGGGATGGGATCAGTTTAAGTAAAGGTCTGTTACTTACCTCCTTCTTTGTGTTATTATTGCCAATGGAATTACATCTTGATACACTCTAAGCCCATCATCACAGTTTTATAATCATTGCTTTATTATGCAGTTATTTTTAAATCACATAAGAGAATAAAAAGTTATGAAGAAAAAATTACATTTATACTATCTTTGATATTTACCTATTTAGTTACCTTTACCAGTTCTCATTTTATCTTTGTGTGGTTTTGTTACTGGCTAGTATCTTTTATTATCATTCTGAAGGACTCCTTTTGGTATTTCTTGTAGCAAATATCTGCTGGTGACAAATTTTCTCAATTTTTGTTTATATGAGAATGCCTTAATTTCTTCTTCATTTTTGAAGGATAGTTTTGGTGGATATAGACTTTTTAGTTAGTAGTCTTTTCTTTTTAACACTTTGCTTAAGTCATCCCACTGCCTTCTGGCTTCATAGTTAGTAATTTTATTGAGGGTCTTTTGCACATTTTGACTAGTTTTCCTCTTAAGCTTCTTTTGTGTGACTGCTTTCGTGTTTCTTTGTATAGCTCATTCATTCTGTTGAAAGTCAGATGTTTTAAATAACATAATGTGGCAGCTCCGTAAATCCATCCCCCAATAGCCACACCATAGTTCGTTTTTGCTGTTGTTGTTTGTGTAGTTACTTTTCTTGATTAAACCATGTCATGTGTGACCACTGAACTAACTCTATCTCTGCTCAGTTAGCTCAGTGGTTAGTTAATGATTAAAAATAAATTTATTTAAATAATTAGACCAATAAATCTTCCACCCTCTGTGGAGGGGCTCTGTGTGTATGTTGGAACAGGACTTCAGTAATCAAACAGTTAAAAATTCTTTCTTAGGCTTCACTTCTTGTTTTGTCGGGGACTCAGCATCACTCAGTTGGAGAAATTAGGGCCTTTTTGAATCTTTCCTGGGCAAGTACACAGCCTTACATTATACATGCATTTATCTTCCTAGATTCCCAAGAATATATTAGAGCTTTGCAAAACCCTCTATGGACATCTTTTCCCCAAAATCTTCCTTTTTAGTTTTTGTTCAGTCTCTAGCTTGCCACACTGGCATCACCACCTGTATTAGATTCCTATGGCTACTATAACTTACTGCCATACTCTGGGTAGCTTAAAACAAGAGAAATTTATTCTCACAGTTTTGGAGGCCAGAAGTCTGAAATCAAGGTGATGGCAGGGCCTTGATCCCTCTGAGGTCTCTAGAAAAGAATCATTCATTGCTTCTTCCTAGCATCTGGTGGTTGACACAATCTTTGGTGTTTCTTGACTTGCAGCTGTATTACTCCAATCTGTACCTCTATTGTCACATGGCCTTCTTACCCCTGTGTGTGTCTCTTATTTGTCTCTGTGTCCAAATTTCTCTCTTCTTATAAAGATACAAGTCATTGGATTTAAGATTCATCCCAATTCATTTGACTTTAATTTAATTTGTAAAGATACTATTTCCTATTAAGATCACATTCACAGGTACTAGAAGATAGTTTTAAATATATGTTTTGTAGAGACACAATTATAGACAGGTAAATAGTGATAATTTTCTGTGGGTGGGGGTCTTTGAAAGTTCAAAACCTGGTCTGTGTCTCTCAGTGGCCACTAAGCTGATTGTTTTCATAGCTCCCCTGCTTGCAGTTCTGGTTTTCAAGGCTTCTTCAGGGCTGGGGGAGAATAATAATAGCATAATAAGGAAAAGGGTGGGAGCAGCTCTGAGAGTCTGATAGGCCTCCACAAATTACACCAATTAATTTGTGGCCACAGGCTTGCCTCAGTGGCAACTTACCCTGCCTATTCTTTCTATACCTACTTCACCATCAGAATGATCTATGGTGATTTTATATACAGTCATTATATATTGTCAAGATGATATTTCAAGACTGCAATTTGGGTTCTATAGAATTGGTCATGGTTTCTAGACCTTTTCAGAGGCTAGATCTAGAAAGTAAAATACTTTCTAAAATAAGATAGAATTCTACCAGCAAAAGAGAGAAGCAAATATGTAGAAATACAATAAAGGTAAATATAGGTGAGTGTGCCTTAGAGGACCCTTAAATTTATTCACTTTCTCACTTGGCAGGAACCCCCAGTGGGATGGGTGAAGTGTTGACAGAAGCTGGATAGACTGAGGAATAATGAGTATAAAGGAAACGGCACCTTGCTTCTCAGGGCATGGCCCAGGGAAACTGAAAACCTCTTAGAGAACCACAGTCACACATGGCATTGATGCTGTTAAGTAGCAATATTTAGGAGAGGTATCTGAGTGGAAGGACCAGAGGGAAGCATTGCAGAATAGTGTGAGAGAAGCTAAAATTTCTTTTGTCTGATGTGGATCTTGTGAAACCTTAAGGTTGGAGTTATCATGACACTAAATAACCAAAAAGGATCCAACACACAAAAATCAAAGGGGAACTTGTACCTTACAGCCACAGATGTAGACAGTCAAAAGTACTGGAAATTGTATGTGCCACTGTAAACAAGATTAGACCGATCTAGTGACCATGAACCATGGAACTGGGCATCCAGCCCCAATACCAGGGAAATATGTAAACTTCCTAGAACTTCGATCATCCTTATGAATAAGTGAGGAAGTGAGAGGAAGAGAACCCTAGAGTGATCAGTTAGCCAGGAAGCACTAAGAAAATCAGAAAAAACTGAATTTACCTTGATGTGGCAAGTATAAGTTTTTTGTCAAAAGTAAAAATGAGGCTCAAGAGCTGATTTCTGTTATTGAGAAAAAAAGAAATTCTTATTTGTACATACTTTTTACTAGCTGTTTTCTTAGAAAAATTGTGCATGCTTTTAGCTTTATCTGTAAAATAGAGGTACTGTTAACTGCCTCATAAAATTGTTATACGAAAATGAATGTAGAAACTTATTACAGTGACCTTAAGTAAAGTCACACTTGCCAAATGCCTTAGTAGCAGGTTGAGGAGGGAAGTTATGAAATGTTCATATCATGATATTTAAAAACCACTCAGACCACACCCATTCAGTGTTTTAGGAAGTCGTATTAATGTCATTATAAACTAGTGAACATAATTCAAGAGTCCTGAGAACACAAAAACAAGTCTACTGGTCCATAACTCTGAAAACAAAGCATTTAAATATGTCCAAGGATAGACAATGCCCCTAAGCTAAACATATTTTTTCTTCTTGCCAAGTATGCTAACTTGTTATGTGATATGAGGATGTGATGGGAGTTAGTAGTAATATTCTTTATTTGAAAAAATTATCCCTCTCCAATTTCCACATTTCTCCTTTTTTCAAATAGCAGAACTGGGAGTATATTGTATCAGCCAATGTGTATTGAATGGATAGACACTTAAAGTGGCCATAAAGCCTCTTCTTCACAGCCTTGAGTAGGAACATGTTCTTTCAATGACCTGCCTCAATAGGTAAGATCTCCTGGAATTACAATGTCTCAGAAGGCAGTAATTGTAGTTTACTGCTTGGACAGGCCCCAGATGGCCTGCCTGTCAAGTGCTGTGAATGTGGGTACATCAATAGTCTTAATAGTGTTTGGTAGACACTATCATTATCACAGCAGTGCACTTGGTTTAAAGTGTTTTCATTAACACTACTCCCTTCATCAACATATATAGAAAGCTCTTAAAAATGATAAAACCATAAAAAAAACTGCTTTAAATTTTTTTTGTAGAAAAGTTGAATATAATTAAAAGAACAAAACAAAATAATTCCAACTAATTCTCTTATGCCATAATATCCAGATAGTACTTTTTTATAGACGTATAAAAAGATCCACATAGCAATTTTTTATAGACAAAATATTTTTACACATACTATCTTGTTTTATTTATTCTCACAAAATTCCTGTGAAACTGTTGAGGGATAAATGGGTAGAAATCTTCATCATCTATGACAGTTCTTCCCAGGCTGGGCCTTGCAGAATAATTGAGACTGTTATCATAACAGATCAGCCAGGGTTTTAATTTTAACAAAAGGTCCTCTCCTGGAAAAGATAAGAAGCTAAGCAATTTTATATAGATTAATATTTCTTTTTAAAAATATGTTTTTATTGATTTCAGAGAGAGGAAGGGAGAGGGAGAGAGAGCTAGAAATATCGATGAGAGAAAAATATTGATTGGCTGCCTTCTGCGCGCCCCCTACTGGGGACTGAGCTCACAACTGGGAATCACCTGGTGACCTCTTGGTGCATGGGACAATGCTCAACCAATTGAGCCACACCAGCCCGGCTGGATTAATATTTCTATGTTCGTAAGGCTGAGCCCCATTTCACTGAACTATTCAGGTCTATGTGAAAGCCAAGGCGGAATTAAGACTTCTTATCCACTTTTCTCCTGTATTTGGCAAATGACTCAAGAGATATAAACCAATGCTAGGGAATCCTCACTCTCAGATGTTAGTATCTCAATTGGCACCTCTCCCCTCCAGCCCACCTTTACATTTATTTCTCCCTATTTCAGGGTAGGCAGAGGTGGAATGCTTTAGTCCTCCTTTTAGAGTGTTAAGATTCTCCTCCATAATTTGAGACTTTGTCTATTTTTACCTTTAATTTTCCTGTCTGCACTGTTCTTCCCTTTGGGCTATATATCCATTAAGTCTGCCCATCCAAAACCACTATCACAAGCAGAAATCTCATCACTCTGCTTCTCCCTTTGACTCTTTATCTTCTTCTCCTGGTGATCAACCCCAGCCTGGTAACAGATTTACCATCCTCATGTGCCACTCCATCATTCAACTCCACTGCTCAAAGGGATCCCAAGGTTATCCCATTATGTGAAGTCCACACTCTTGAGCCTGGCTGAGGACCCTCCAAGTCCTTATCGGGTTAGTACACACTCGTCTCATATTATACCCTGTGTTTTTGCCAAACTGAATTACTCAATATTGCTTTATTGTGGCTCCATAATTTTAAGATGCAATCTTTCTACTTGGAATGCCATCCATCACCACCTGGCATGCCAATATGTGTTTATACCACAAATCCCAGTTTAAATGCTACCTCCCCCAAGATATCATCCCCAATTACCTTAGACTCAAAGCAATTCTCTGAAATCCCACATCACTTTATTTAAATCTCTTATTATAACAACTGGTGTTTATTTTTTCAACTTCTCCACTACAATGCATGTTGCTGAAGTGAGGAACTATACCTTACACATTTTGTAAAAAAACAAATTGCCTTTACATTGCAAGATATCAATAGCTGTTTTTTTAAATAAATTATAATATACAGAAATGAATAAAGTTATTCAAATAAATATTAATTTTTATACTAAACAATCAAGTTCTATAGCTTTAAATCCTTAAAAATAATTTAGTAGCTGTATATCTTATATAAGTTTTCAGTTCATGATATGTACATAGTAAGACAAGTATAAAACAAAGTTCTTTGGCTTGTATCCCTGAAAGTCTAACTTTTTTGGTACCCACAGGTGCCCTCCTACATGCTTAGAGCTGAGACACTCTTCCTTCCCAAGACTACCTTTTTGTTACAAAAAACATCCTTAAATAAGATATCCTCATAGAATCTATTTCTCCCCAAATCCCTCCAACACCTGCCCCCTCCACCTGCTCTACTCAAAGTCATCCTCTCTGAGGACCACTGTCAGATGTCTTGGCAGCTCAAAGCAGTAGTTCAATTTACTGGGCTGCCATTGTTTGGAAGGGAAAGTTGGAGGCAAATCCAAGGCAGGCAGTGAGCCTTAAGCTGAAGGACACATGGCAATGGGCTGTGCCCCTGAGAATGAAATTGCCTGGTAGAAGAACCTATTCAATAGGTCAGCCCCACTCCTTCAGCTGTAACTCAAGGAGAGCAGGGGTCTCTGGGAACATGGGCTTCTTTATTCTGTAGAACTACAATCTCCAGAAGTTCCAACCAGGAATACAGTCCAGACTCTGTCATACAACAAATTTATGATGAAATGGGTAGAAAAAAACAGAGAAAATGCAAATTAAGTTAAAAATAATTTACAAAGCTATAGTCCTTTCCTCCTCACCCCAGACTTCCACCATCACCATTCTTTTTCTTGAGAGCCCACTTGTATCATCTTTCTGCCATCTTTGTGTCCCTTGTATCGTGAACCCAAAGACAGATCTACAGACTGAAATTGGAAGCAAGTAAGGAGAATGCTGGAGAGATCTTTCTAAGACTCCAAAACTGAAAGTAAGCCTTCAGTCTCATTGAGTTTGTCTTCTGGATTAGGTGCCTGCATTTGGGGAGCAAGCGAGGTGGCAGTAGCTCCAAGTGCCCATGCCCAGGCCTTCCTCTCCAGGTTAGTATCTTCTCAGATGAGCTATTTCAAAGTATTATCTTACCCAAAATACCTCTTGTTTCTGAAGATCTTTACCCAAACTCTCTTGCTTTGAGGCAAGATTGATAGAATTAAGAGTACACAGTTCTCTCCTTCCCACTTACTACAATTTTAGTGAATTAATTAATATTTATGTTTTCACCATCTATATGACCTTTAATATATAGGGCCTCTGAAGGTGGAGACCAGATCTGCCTGATTCTTTTCCATGTCCACAGTGTCTGGCACATAAATGGCATTACATCCTTTTGAATAAACAGAGGAACAGGTAGGTGGTTTGAAACATAACTCAGGGGAAGTGTTGGTGGGTGGAGACACATTTGCTGGTCTTTTCTGAACACATATGCAGCTTACTGTATATACACATGTACACACACATACAGACACGCACATCTCTATGGAAGTTGCCTATGTGCCTCTGCTCTGGACCTCTGAGCTTCCCAGTCATGCCATTCTTTCCGGAATGCATTCCTTCTACCACCTTCTGTCCCTCCAGCCATCCTCTATCCTACCCTTCTGCTAGTTGATCTGGCATCTTTCTCTCCCTTATTGTTCATTGATATTTACAAATGGTCCAGGGACTCCACTGACAGGGAAAGTGTTCACAAGAGGAGGAGGTCCACTTGACAACTGGATTGAAGATTGCTCCTGTTTACCTTAACATATGCTGGAAAAGATAAGAGTTGAACAGAGGTCTGTTCAGGTCTTGCATGTCCACAGAACGAGGCTCCCAAGACTACATCTTCATTACCGACAACACCTGCTCTCCAGGCCTCAGCTGCCTGCTCAATATCCCCCCATTCCTCCTGCCACAGCAAATACAACATACCACAAATTAAACTCATCACAGGTTCCTTTTGTAACACTTATCTCTTTAATGGTATGATTCTCATTCCAAAATTCCAGGCTGGAATCCTCAATTGGCCCTTTTCAATCTAATTTTTTTATCTTAACCTTTATATTCTATGACAACAATTCCTATTTATCTTCCTTTTGACATGTCCATTAGATTGGCCCTTTTTTATTGAGGTTCACTTTTGCCATCCCAACCTAGATTTCCATCATATAACCTTCCCTTAGTTATCTTTTTTACTTTAATATTTATATCCAAACCCTCTTAACAGGCTGTTTAATCTTTCTACAACCTCCCCATTTTCAGAAAAATAGCATATGCTTCTCATTTTCTAGCACATAAAGACCAAAGAAATCCATGACTGACTTCTCAAAATCTGGTTCTACACTGTGTACTGGTCCCCTATGTCCCAAGATTCCTCAACACGCCCCTCTCAGGCCACTTGCCTCACAGTTCTCCATGAAAACAGCAAAAACATTTTAAGCACCTATTTTGTGCCAGACTCAATCGACACTGGAGATAAGACAGACTTCAAGACAAACATGATCCCTGCCCTCATGTACCCTACAGTCTACCTCAGGATTTTCTTCCTTCCCTTATCTGCCAATAGTGCTCTGCCACTTAACATGTAATCACATGCCATCATATTACTGACTTATTCACATATTCCACCATAGATCATGTATTAACCACGTAACTTGGGTAGGGTCCTGTGCTAAGCAAGCTCGGGAAGTCCGAGATTATGTCACCATTTTATACCCACTGCCTAAGTCAATGCCTGGAGGTAGGTAAGCAGTTCATAATTTTTTTAAATGAATGAATCACCTAACAAAACGTTGCAAACATTGAGAAATCAGAATTTAGAGGAGAGAGAAATCGGAATGTTGAGGAATTTGCAGACAGCTGTGCCCTGCAGGATGTGTGGGATGTGCACAGACTGAGAAGTGGGAGGAGGGCATTGCAAGCAGTGCAACGCTGGAATGAGAGGCAAGGAAGTGAGGCCGACTGTCCCCCCTCCACTATCTGCTCCCCTCTGTTTCCATAGTAATGGAGTGCCAACACCCCAGCTAGCCCCTGAACCAGAATTATCCATGTGACTATATTCTCTCTGATAAAATGTGGGTGGAAATAATGTGTACAATGTCCACACCATCTGCTGTAATAGTCAGGATAGGACAGGTTATGTTGTGAAATAAACAGCACAAGTCTAGTTGTTGCTCGCAAAAATCTGCTGCAAGCCAGAGGACTTCTTTGCATTCATTCAGGATTCCTGCATTTTTTGGGAGCATCAACATGTGTTTTGAGGTCATTATGGCAGAGGAAACAAGTGCTAGAGAGTCAAGACGAAACAAAAATATGAGAAATCAAGCTCTACATCTAGTTATACAAAAGATACAAGCATCTCTGAAATATAGCACACAGCCTCCAAACTGAGAAGGACATGTGCCACCTTGACACAGAAAAAGGTTTAGACGGTCATTCCCCTAAAGGAAAAGGAAGTGATACTTAGGCAAAAGCATCCATTGATCCCTTGCTCCTCCAAATGTGCAATGTGAAATGACTTTACCCTTTTGAATACCACAGAGAAAGAGTATGACTACATGGGAGGCACTTTTGTTTGTTTGCTCCTTAAGTATTACTTTATTTATATTATTTCTTTTGCTTTTTGCTTAAGTTGGAACAATAGAGAGTGGTTAAGGGTTCTCCAAAAAAAGTATTTATTTCACTTTTTTATTATAAGTGATTTTCTCCTCCCCTCTGTTTCCAGGATGACCAGAGAAGTTGTTTCAACAAGTAAGGTCATAATCATACCCAATAATACTCCATTTGAACATAAGAAAGGCCCACCTGTTAGTTCATTAGAAATATTATATTACAAGCACTACACTATAGTAATAATATAGCAGAATACAATTCTCCTCTTAATCATGCTTAACTGAAATATACTTCAACCAGAATAGGGTTAATATTCTGATATCGTATCAAAATAAATGTCAGAGTGAAATGATAGGTTTAAAGAGTCTTCATGAAACAATGTAAAATCAAACAAAAATTAGAGAATTGACTAAATAATTTAGGGAAAAGTAAATATAAACATGTAAATGATAAAAAATGCATTTTAACCTGATTAGCTCATTATGAGATATTTAGATTTATCTTATTAATCTGATCATTGCTCAATTTTCCTAGTAAGTTGACTCTATAAACATTTATTTCATTAGCCTCAAAACATGTTCATGGTAAAATCATTATAAATATGTCTCTAATGAAAATCAGCACGGGGAACACAGGGATTAAAACACAGTGCTGTCCCTGTAGCTCTGGGTCAGGGTTCTGGCTGTAGTAGAGAGTTCAGAAGTGCTGAGCAGGAAGGTGTGGTGAAACTGGCTGAGGTAAGCACAGTATTCATTGGAAATCAGAGCTGGTGCTTGGGAAGATTAGTCCCTAACTTTGACAGTGTCCAGTTGTGGAGCTTTGGCATTGAGATGTAAGGGGACTAAGCTCACCTAGGGGACTAAAACAGAAAGAGGAATCAGAAAATTATTTCCTTTCAAACTAATAAAAGGTAGATTTGAGAGCAGAGCTTAAGTGTGCAGGTACCATGGCTCTGCAAATACCAAATCCAGAAGTGGGCAAAATAAGCCCACCAACCCCAGTCAGAAGCACAGCTAGAAGCTGCAGGCCTTCCCATGGGGCAAAGCCTAAGCCTGAAAACCTGGGGCAAGGAGAAGCAGTGCAGAATTTTCATGTCCTATGGTGGATCCCTAAGTGAAAGGGGCTGAGGGACTGGACCCACAGACCTAGTTCTTCTCTTAAACTCAGAATCATCTAACTCACTCATCCTCTAAGGGGAAGTAAGAGACAAGGAGTGTTTAAGGAAAATTCCCTCATCAGGGAACCTAGAGGAGCAGGAAAGTGATCCCCCCTAAGGTAAGTCTCTTTAGCTTGATAAATCTAGAGTTTCCCATCTGGAAGTGAATATCTCCAGTGTACCATATATTTATGATTTTAAAAAGCATCTCTAGGGCAGGCTTGTATCCAGGACTGGCAAAAAGAGGACAGTGCTCCTGGGGGTCACTAACAGCCACTTAGAATGGGAAAGGAGTTCCTGAGCTAAGTGGAATATGAACTCTATGCCATCGAGTGATTTCATTCCATTGTATTTCAACCAATATTCATTATGTACCTTCTATGTGCCAGTGAAGAGAGTGATAAACAAATCAGGTCCCCACCTGCCTTCCTAGAGCTTACACTTTAGTGAGGAGGGACATTAAATAAACAAGCACAACAATGTGCAGTTACCAATGCAAGAAAGGATTTAAAGTAAGAAAAAGTGGAGGGGTAGTTGTAACCATGGGGAAGGAACAACCTTCCAGGCAGAGAGAGAAGCATGTGCTAAGGCCCTGAGACTGAAATAAACACAGCATGTGTAAGGTGTTAAAACAAAGGTCTAGCTGGAATTTAGTGAGTAAGGCATGAATCATATGAGTTGACTACAGAGGAGCCAGGCAGGCAGGGCATTATAGAATATGGCAAAGAATTTGAAATTTACTCCAAGTGAATGAAAATCTGGTTAAGAGTTTCGAGCTCAAGGAAAGATATGATCTCATTTATGATGTTAAAAGTTAGTTGTGTGGATAACAGGCTTGGGGGCATAAAAGATCAATACCCCCAGGAGGTACTGGAAGCCATGTAGGCAAAGCCACAGAGGCAAATGGAGAGAGTCCCAGGCCACTGGAATGTAGCCACAGAGTTCCTGTGTAGCAATCATCACTAGTAAGAGCTTCTGATGCCTAACTGGGTCATTAGAACCAAGTTGGTCAAAAACTGATGGTTGGATGTGATAACTGTAACCTGTCATTTTATGTATTGATGTAACATGATTCAGTGCTTAGTCCAGAGAAACAGAAGTGAATTTTTGTCCAACAATCCCCCAAATACAACTTATTTCAAATAGATGTTTATACTTGTTTCATCAAAAGGGCATTCTTATGCTCTATCCACTTCCAGCCCTCTGAAAGATACATTTGAAATCTGGATTCTCAAGTCAAATTTTGTCAGGCAGCTCTGCACCGGCCCACTTCCCCTGGAATCCAGATTAAACTGCCCAACTAGTTTGTGTTCACTGTGGTGCTGAGTACAATGGAGTCTCCTGAGCTGCCCATATAATAACAATATCCACACCCTTCCCTACCATAAAATGTTTCATAGGCCTCTGTATCTGAGATCTCTAAATATATTTTTTCCATATATTTTTATACACGGCCTCTTAGATGAGAGGACATGTGAGAGCAGTGTTTATCGGGCAAGTAAGACCAAGCTGGCATTCTGAAGTGTATGTGTGCTTGGACAATGTTCCTCTGTCGGTGAAAGTAGGGAGGTGGGGAGAGAAAGGTTGGGGAGAAGATGGTTTTTGCCTTGTCAGTGTATGTCCAATCTCCAGTTACTTTTATAAGCAATAGCTGGAAGAAACACCTCCTTTTACCTCACCAGCTCTCCCCAAATTACTATCAAGTCACTGATGGCAAAAGTGCCTATAAAATAGAAAAACAAAGAAACAAAACAAAAATGAGATCATGTGTTGACTGCCCCAGGGGCTCTCCCTGAAGGAAGCACCACTAGGGTGGAACATCATTCACAGTCCTGAGACTGCCCACCAGTAACTACTTCATTCACTCAACCCACTCACTCAGGACTCACTGGGCACTTCCTATGGCCCTGTACTCATCAGTCAGGAAAAGAAGAATCTTTTTTTCTACAAAGGACAGAAACACAATTCAAACTGACTTCAGGAAAAGGGGAATTTATGAGTTCATATAACTCAGAAGTTTGGGGTTAAAAAAAATCTAGTTTCAGGCCACACTGAAGAAAAAGTCTCTAGTGGTTTCTTCAGTGTCCACTTCATTCTCATGAATAGCTCTCCTTGGACATGAAGGGTTCCCCGGCAGTTCCAGGCTCACAGTACAGCTACCAAAGTGGAAAGTGAGCTTCCCCTTCCCCACAGATGGAACAAAATTGGCTCTAACATGACTCAGCCTGTGCAGCCCTTGTGCAGATCTTCGCCAATCACAGGCTGATGAAGGCTGACCAGTGACTTGTATTACTTTAATCAGTGGAATCTGAGTCATGTCCTTAAAAACAGACGACAAAGGGGAGGGGGGTCAGCTCCACCCAAATGACATAGGTGGGTGTCGGAAGCATACAAAGAGTGGGGTAAGGTGATTACCTAATGACACCTTTACTAGAAGAAAGGTAATAGTAAAGTGTAGATATTCACTAAATATTTAAATACCACTAGCCATTGCACAAGGTACAAAACAGCTTTTCCCTTACAGTTCACTTGCAGGAAGTGGCTGGTTCCATAATACAATGCCATCAGCGCTGTAAGTAGAGTGACCACATATCCTAGTTAGCCAGGACAGTCACTGTTTGTACCTGATGTCCCAGTGTAATTAAAAACAATGCAAAAGTGCCCTGGTTTGAACAATACAATATAAGGCCACCCTAACAATAACTGATGCATGTTCAAATGCACATAGAAGGAATGGAGAGGGGATGACTGAGAGAGTAAATGGGGCCGACTGGAAAGACTTCATATAGCAGGTGAAGCTTTACCTGAATCTTGAAGGGAGTATTGAAATATTGCAAGTGGGTGAAGAAGCTAAGGGCATTCCAGGCATCAGGAGAGGTGTGGAGGTGTGAACATTCATTTGCTGTACCAGACTTGCTCCCACACTTCTGGGACCCAACAAGGTCAAAAGTGTGCAGAGGAAAGGGGTGGAGCAGAGGACAGGAAAGGTGGCCAGGGTAACCAGCCTCTGCTCCAAAGAAGAAACACTACATGAAAATGATTTAGCCAGGCTTATAAAGTTTAAAAGTAAGCTAAAGACTTCCATGCTTTAGGGAAACTTTGGAAATTAGAAAGGCAAAACTGCTCCTTTTATTTATGGTCCCGTGAAATACTCTCAAGTATGTTGACCTGAGAAGTGAATTTAGAAGCCTGTTTCACTTCACTTAAATTCACAACACCTGCTGCTGAAAATGTAACCCAGACTGGAAAGATGAAAAATGTCCTGTCAGGAACAGACATATGTTACTGGTTTGGATCATATGTCATTTGTAAGTCAAGTAATCATGACGAGAAATGAAAAAACAAGCAGTTGTGTTGTATCATATGTTTTCTGCTTATCCCCCTGTGAGACACATTATATATATAAAAACAGATAGGAAAGATCTATCATAGTGTATCAACAGGTCAATACATTTGTCAAAAGATCTGGAAAAGGTGCAGATTATAAGTTTGTTCCTGTAAACTCTACCCCAGTTATGCTGATTACATTGCACTTTTAGCTCCACGCAGCCAGAGGGAAGGTTTGTTCTTTAGTGTTAAATTATGTTTGCAGTTTGAGAGGGGAAAGGAAAGCGTAAGCATGCAATCTTATTACCTCTGAGAATATAGCTGCTTTCTAGTCTTATATTTTCTAATCATTCTATCACAATTCTCCATCCCCCTCCAGTGCAATATCCTAAGGTGTCAAAGTTTATTCCATACAATGCAAATTTTAAAATGAGTAATGGAATTGAATCTATTATCATTGTAAATACTTTATGTATGATAGCTAATTACTCTCCGGGGTGCCTCTGTGAGTGAATGAGGTTAAATATCTTGGTGTAATAGAATATAAATGAAACCTGAGGGTTAACTCCAATGAATCCTACCCCTTTCTAGCTATGACCATTGATGGAGTAGATGTTGAGTTGTCCACGCAATACCTCGTATTTAGATGTAAAGAGAATAACTTGGTCATTACTACAGATAAGCCCTGGGGTTTGATAATGAGGTTGGTGTCTGTTCTCTTTGCACTGCTGGCTAGCACATCCTTCCCCTTGAAACTTTCAGACACCTCTGCAATTCATGTCAGACAGGACCATTTTCTTGTAGCTGGCATCTCCTAGCCCCCTGGTCCCGTCCTTTTATGCATAGATTTCAGTATGTGAACCTGTCATCTTCTCTACTCCAATATCTATCATTTTTATTAGTGACTTTAATATCCTTATGAAAAGCCCATTCCTTACATGGCCTCATAGTTCCCTGATCTTCCTCACCTTCCGTGCTCTTCTCCCCTACCTTGCCATAGCTATCCACTCCCGCTGGTATGCCCTTGACCTCATTATCACTGATATCTGTCCGGCTCTCACAATTTTCTGTAACTGGTTCTTCAATCTTCCTGCCCATCATTGTCTCTCATTCCCACTCCAGTTGTGCATTGATCATACCAAGTTCCCTAAATTATCAGTCTTTACTCTGGGTCCTTCATGATCTCCATTTTTTCCTTATTTAGCTGATATTTTTATATTATATCATTATATCTATGTACTTGCCCTTTTTGTCCTCTATTTTACTTTCCTCCAAAAAAACCTCTAACTCTGGTTATCCTACTATCTCAGATTTCACATCAGCAGCTGAACAAGTCTGGAGTAAAGCACATCTCCTGACTGAGTCCAATTCAAGCTCATGACCACAAATTCTTCCTGGATACTCGATACTGAGTGATTATCTTTATACTCCAATATATGCTTGTTTTCCATGCTCCACTATGAGACTATGTTACAGTTTGTATAACTCCTCCAAGATGCATAGCACCTTCTGTTCATCCACTAGCTCATGCTTTCCATGATAAGAGATGCCTCATGACTGCTTTCTCCCAAACCAGGACTTGGGCGCATGCTCTCAAGGCCATGCTTTTCCTACCCCAGGACTCTCTTCTGAAATATTCATCCGTTTCCTTCATCAATTTACCTCTCTGAACTTAATTTTTCCCACTAGTATGAACATATTCTCTTGATTCCTTCCTTCAGCTCCTGCCATATTTCTCGGATCTCTTTTGGAGACAAACTTTTCAAAACTGTTGACTGAAGTTGCTATCTCCATTTCCTCTCCATTTCTTTCCTTCCTCAGCCCACTCCAAATGGGCCTTTCCCTTCCTATTTCTCTGAAACTACGTAGGCCAGCAAGAACCTACATCCTGCCAAATTTAATTGTCGCATGACTGTCCTTATCTTACTAGATTTCTCGTAGGCCTGTGAACAGTCGACCATTTCTCTTTATAGAAACACTTTCTTCTCTTGATTGTCCTTCCGCACTGGCCATTTCTCTTTCCCGATCCTCCTCTCTGCTCAGTCTCCAGTTTATTCCTGGAAAACATCATTCCCATGTTAGGTTCTCATCCTGGAATGCCCTTTCTCTATCTTCCCAGGACAGTCTCCTCTCTGGCATTTATCTTACTTTAAGCTCACTCCTCTAAAAGGCATTTTCTGACAACTCAAGTCTTTCAAAAACACCAACTCGCATCACCTTGTCCTAGGTTCACTATCACTCCTAATATATTCATAGTTATTTGTTTATTGTTTGCCTCAACCCACGAGAATGTGAATTCTATGAAAGTAAGGAACTTGTCTGTCTTTTCTAGGTTATAGGCAATTAAAAATATTTCTTATGTGAATAAGGAAATTAACCTTGGTTTACACAGTAACAACTGTTAATTAACAATTCTAACTTCATTGCAAAATATTTGATGACATATGGATGGAAATTTCTCCACTCATCCATGAAATAATTCAATAAAGTTTAGAAACTACTGCATTTACTTCAATCTCTGTTTTCAAATACTAACCTAGGAACTGTAATACTAATGTTTTATAGTCAACACCCACTCAAAATAAGAAAAGCTTTTTCAAAGACAGTGACAGTAGTTAATTTTAAAATACAAATATGCAACAAGAATGATTTTATCCGCCTCAGTTTAAAATTTAAATGTTAAGATTTAAATTTAAAAATATTAAGATTTATTTAAATACAATTGTGTATTATTTCCAATGGCATTATTTAGAGCAAAGAAAGTTATATTATTTCATAAATTATGCTAATACTTTCTTTCATTTATAACTATAATAAATGATTTTCTTGAACCCTGGACACTGAGGTGGAAAATAAATTCTGGAATAGGAATCTAGAAAACTTGGGTAAGTTTTTAATTTAGTTATTTTTCTTTCTTTTTAAAAAAAATTTTTTTAATTCTCACCAGAGTATATTTTTCCCATTGCTCTTCTGAGAGAGTGGAAAGGAGAGAGAGAGAGAGAGAGAGAGAGAGAGAGAGAGAGAAATATCGATGTGAGAGAGACACATCTATTGGTTACCTCCTGCTTGTTCGTCCACCCACTAAGGCCAGGGATTGAGCCTGCAACCAAGGCACATGCTCCTGGTTAGATTTGAACCTGGGACCCTTCAGTCCGCGCTGACGCTTTAACCACTGAGAAAACCAGCTAGGGCTAATTTAGTTATTTTTCAACCAAAGAGTAAATCAACTAAAAAACCATTCATTATACAATTATGAAATTTAGAGCAGTTTTTATGAAAACCTAAGGACTCAAGTGCCTTTGTAAAAAATCAGCTCCTTCAAGGAATTTGCTTAATAAATATAACAACACTAGGTGCTGCCAAGTATCTCTCTTAATATGTGAAATCAGTGTATATTTCTCAATATCTTCTCATTCTCATGCCAAAGAATTGCTGACTATGGGAATATTTATTTATACTATGAAACAAAATGAATGATATTCTGTCCCAAAGAACAAAGGGTGCCCTTCCTTGGCCAATATGAATGATGACTCATGCTGGTTTCATAAAAAGCAAATCCCAATTTAAAAGAAAAACACATTTTAAAGGAAATTTTTCTCATAATATTTCTATTGTGGAAAGTATTCTTAACCAATATACTTGTCTAGGGATGTTAATCCACATACAGTGCATTATTCCCATAATGAAATAAAACGAATCCTTTCAAGCAAGATATTAATACAAGAATCTACACTGTGAATTTGCATCTAAAATCTGTCATTTTTGTAAAAGAATAAAACATTGTTGGGGACAAGCAACTGAAACAAAGATTCAGAACCAGACTATTTATGAAGTCAAGTTAACATTAATCTTTGATTTTCAAGAATATTATTTGAGTTTTTAACTTACTAGATATAATATTAAAGTACATATTTTCTAACTCAGTTGAAATCTTCAAGAACTGATAAGATGTGATAGTAAATGGGAGTAAATATATGTGACTTTTGTAAAAAAAAAAAAACAAAACAAAAAATGTTTCCAGTACTAAGAATTTTTATTATGTATTACTAAAGATTATGAGAAATAAATTAAGTGGAATTGGGCTCTTAAACATTGGTTTTTCCTCTCTAATACTTTTGACCAAAAAAAAGACAAAAGGCTTTCCTATAGAGAAACCTTTGCAGAATGTTGTCTTATAGTTCACATGATTGGTCATTGTTTATTTTTCTCGTTTCATGCAGTTTATTGGAAACAGATGAAACACTATATTTATTCAAGCTATTCATGAATGTTGAGCTATGGTACTTTTAAACATGGGCCAAATACTGTTTTGATATATTAAGCATAGACCCTACACGCTCCCTTTATAGCCATATCTGTTACTTGATTTTTCCCCCCAAGTCATGAGACTTCCATTTCCTTCTTTTTATCATGGCTTTAACTATCCAGTGAGACTTTATGATTTCTCATCTGAACACTAATAAACCACTCCTTTTAGCTGCTTCAACTGCAGGTGGATAGCCAGAAGGTCATAATAAAAGTGATCGAGATAACGGTCACCGTCATCATCACCATATAATCTCCTGGTAACAGTCACAATTTCCTCAGACTGCAGCATATTCTCTAGTACTTGTAATGGTTAATGAACTAAAACATCCAAGAAAGAAAGTCTCCTTTTTCTCAGGAGTCTCAAAGCATTTTGCAAATTTGACTTGTATATTGGATATGATAATCACATGAGATAACTAGAAAAAATCCCAAGGAAGAGGTTAAGGTTAAGCATGTTATAAATTCTTTATTTAATTTTCTTTATTTATTTTGATAATTAATGTAAACTCATCTTATTTTATTTTTAAAATATTTTATTGAATTTATTGGGGTTAATTGGTTAATAAAGTTATGTAGGTTCCAAGTGTACAATTCTATAATACATTATTTGTATACCACATTGTGTGCTCACCAACCAAAACCCAGTCCTTCTCTATCACCATTTATCCCTCATTTCCACTCATCTACCTGCCCCCATCCCCCTTTCTTTCACCATACTGAGGTCTGTGTCTATTAGAGTTTTGTTTTTTTTGCTTAATCCCTTTACCTATTTCACCCAGCCTCCCAAACCCTCTTCTCTCTGACAGCTGCAAACCTATTCTCTGTGTCTATTTCCATTTTGTTTGCTTCTTTATTTTGTTCATTTGATTCCACATATAAGTGAAATCATATGGCATTAGTCTTTTTCTGACTGGTTTATTTCACTTAGCATAATATCCTCTAGATCCATCCATGCTGTCGATAAAGGTAAGATTTTTTTTTCTTTTTATGGCTGAGTAGTATTCCATTGTGCAAATGTACCACAGCCTTTTTATTTACTCATCTACTGATGGCACTTGGGCTGCTTCCAAATATTGGCTATTGTAAATAATGCTTCAATAAACACAGGGGTACATATACTATTAATTTTAAATAACTGATAGAACATGAACCAAGACCCAAAGGAGAATTAAAGAATATGGAAAGGAAAGTTACAGAAGCTTAAGCATTTACAAAGTCTGGGTTCCCTGGATAGAAGTGTTTGCAGGAAGAATATCAAAGAGGAAAAATGTCAGAATAAGTATTTTCCATTGCCCTTGAAAATAATAACAGTTAAGGATGGGTTGGCAACAACAGTCCTATATTTGGGAGATTTACAGAAGTCTTCTAGAGAGCCATTGGGATTCCAGGCGACTCTAGATGGCGTGGTGCAATTTGAAAGGCCAAAGAAGGTGCCACGAACCTAAACTAAACAAAAACCTCCACCACTAATAGACTAATCACAGCAACCAAAATTCCTTTGGCAGAAATGCAGTACTCTCCTTTGTGAAATCTTTTAAATCTATAGCTGAGGTTCCCCAAATAGCAATTAGTGAAACCACCTGCATCAGTATCCCGTGGAAACCCTGTTTGTACATAATGCCAGAGTTTTATTTTCTTTCTCTTTTTTTCTCTCTTTCTTAAAATCCTCATCCAAGGATATGTTTTTATTGATTTTAGAAAGAAAAGAGAGAAACATGTATGTGAGAGAGGAACATCAATCAGTTGCCTCCTGTTCACTCCCCGACCAAGGACCAAACCTGCAACCTAGGCATGTGCCCCAACCGGGAATCGAACACACAACCATTTGGTATATGAGATGACACTCAGACCAACTGAGCTTCCCAGTCAGGGTCTGGGTCTTTCTTTCAAGTGTTTCTTAAGCTGGCCATGAGGAATCTGTTTTAAAAAGACTTACTAGTTTGTTTGATGTGCTGCCAAGTTAGGAAACAATTGTTCTCTGCCATTAAAAAGCCAACACAATAAAAATTAAGCAATTCGTAATTCAAGTTATTAATAAATTGTACTGTAGAAAAATTAGTTTAACATGAGGGTCAGTTGTTCATGCAGCGAAGACTCCAGAGGACCAAAACAGGGAAAGAGAAACAGGACAGGTAAGCAATGGCCTCAATACCAAAATCAAGGCTTTGCCTTGTATTAATAAATCCATCAATGTAGTGTAATGATAGTTAGCTCAGTGTTTTGGAAACTTACCATGTGCCAAGTATTGTTCTATGTACTTTACAATACTAACTTATTTAATCTTCCTAACAACTCCATGATGCAGGTACTGTTATTTTCCCCATTTTACAGATGAGGAAACCAAAACTAAAGTGCAGATATGAAATCATTTACCTGAGGTCACATCGCTATTGAGTGGTTGAGCTCCACAGTTCCTGCTCCTACCTACTGTGTACTACTCCCTTTCAACCATGTTAGATGGCAGGCTAGACACTGAGAAATCAAAGACAAATGGCCCTTATGGAATTTATAAACTAATGGTAAACTACTGGGAAATCAGATTCCTGCCATCTGTGCTTTAGGAAGAGAGAGTAAGAACAGGGTCTTGCCCAAACAAATCCTGGTTGACCTCTTAGCCTCCTCATTGCAGCTCACCATCTTTGCAAGAATCAATTACTTAACTTTCCAAATTCTTCCCCTTGTTTTGTGCTCTTTTTTTCTTCAGAAAATTTTAAATATATATTCAATTTAGGGTGGAGTCAGTGTGATTTCATTTTGGAAATAGAATGCAACCTGATGTTGGCTGTGATGATTCTAGAGGTTCTCACTTTGGAGAAGCCAGAGCCATAGGAGAATGAACCCTCAGAGGAATCAATTCAGTCATTACTTTATTCTTACAGACCCAGCCTTGGTTTGCAAATGAGATGAGAGACAAAGCTGCAGGTGAGACAGCACTCACTTAAAAGAAATATTTGCCAGCCCCCAGCTTAAAATGTCCACAGCTGTTTGAAACTGTGCTTCACATATTTACCTCTTTGCTTTGCATGCTACTCCTTCTGTTCATAGATTCAGTGAGATAATTTACAAGAAGAATTTATAAAAAAAAAATAATAATTGTTTTATAGTTTTATAATATCTGTTTTCATGATTTGGAAAGGGTGATTTTTTTCTGATTTTCTCATATTTCCTTAACTATATTCTATTCACTTAAATAATTCAGTGAATTCTATTAATTGGGATCCTGATAAGTGATATGATCTTTTATTGGAAACTTAGATAAAAAGATTTGGTTTAATGCTTTTCAATTACTTTACATTATTGTTCCAGCAGAATAACTTACTAGTTTAAATAAAGAGGGAAGAAATCCCAACTAGTTACTAATGTTCTAGAAGCTGTTTATTGTAGGACTGAATGAATGCTGCTTGTCTAGAACTCTGGGTTTTTCTCCTATTCTAATGGCCATTAAAGTTGTAGTCCCTGATAATTACTTTAATATTTCCTAATTATTTAATGCCTAACCATTGGAAAATGTTTACTGTATCTTCATAAGTGAAAAAGAAGCTTTCTGGTTTTCAGTGTTCTTGGGCTATTGCTATGTCCACGATAGTTATGTAAATGAAAAGGAATATTAAAGTACATAAAAGAACTGAAAGGACTTATGTGTCACTTTGCTAACATTATGGGGCAGAAGTTATTTTTATTCTCATTTTTCAGTTAAGAGGTCTGCGGCATGGGTGGATAGATAACCCCTATGGTGACAGAGCCAGTGATTATCAAAGCCAGGATTTGAAACCATGCATTCTGATTCCTGATCCCACCCACCTACTTAATCGCTTTGCTATGGCATCTTCCTCTTTACAGGAAGAGGCAGGTATAGTGTGGCTTTAGATGTATTAATGGAGTTCTTGACACAGGTGCATTTGACTTAAAGGTGAAACTGGTGTTTCTCTTAGGCAACCTGATCATCTCTGTGGGAAATATTATAGCTTTTTTAGTATTTAGCAATAATTAACTTTATTCCCCTTTAGGTCCAGACCACAAGTAGAGTGACACATTTTGACATTTTGGATTTGGTCACTGATTGGTAAAACTTGAGGCAATATCAAACTTCTTCCATTTCTAAGACATTTGTGGGATGGAATCTGAGTGTCATTTAAAAGAACTTTAACTGATACAATAAAAGGATCATGGTTCTTGGATTCAATAGGTCTGATTTTTTTGTCCTGGTTCTGTCAACTACCACCTTTAACATGATAAACGAATTTTGGGGGGTTTCCCCCTTATCTCTTTCCTTGCTTGTAAAAGAAATACAGTTTTCTAGTTCATAGGAATCTTGGGGAAGATTCCTTGAAATGAGATATGCATTTAAAGCACCTAGAAAAATGTATCCCTTATAAAGTAAGTATTGAATAAATGTTACTTCTGTTTCCTTACCTGCCTACCCTGCTGCTATATTTTAAACTCTGGTTACTGACAGTTTTATATAAATGCTAGAAATCTGAGGGGAGCTGTCAGTCTAATTCATAGGAGTTGGTTATCTTCACAATGGTATTTCAAACCCCAAATATGTGGCACAAATATGTTTTTAAGCCACAGTAAAACACAAGGAAACATTTGAATATTATTTTATTAATAATTAGATCTATCTCTGGCTGCGATGGGATTTCTTATTTCTATCACTTAAAACTGTATTAAAGCAAACTTTTCCCCAAGTTTTGCTGATGATAAAATGTAACTTCAGAGCTGGCCTAACCAAACCTTTGTATATCATTTTATGCTTTGTACATATATGTGCCTAATCTCAATGTTATCTTAACTATATGTTGTGTATAACATTAAAATGCCTTTTTCACCTTATTTTAAAATGCATTTTTAAATATAATTTTATTTTCTATCACCCTTTATCTACTCTATGCCCTCTACCACCTCCACCCATCCTCCTTCACCCCCACAATCATCACACTGTTGTCCATGTTCATGAGTTCTCTCTCTTTTTTCCTTTTCTTTTGCTCAATCCCACCCCCCACCCCCAACCTCTCTACCCCCACCCCTCTTGCCCGAGCTGTCCACCTGCTCTCTATCTATAAGCTTGTCTCTATTGTGCTTGGTAGTTCAGTTTGTTCATTAAATTCCACATATGAGTGAAATCATGTGGTACTTTTCTTTCTCTGACTGGCTTATTTCACTTAGCTTAATGTCCTCCAAGTCGATCCATGCTGTCACAAAAGGGAAAATTTTCTTCCTTTCAAACAATGTCATTAATCTTATAGGAATTTTATAAATTGTTACTAACCTGAATTGATATCTAATTATTCTCTCATTTTAAAGATGTAGAGTATGATGCAGAGTGATTACTTTTCTTGAAGTCATATGAAATCTTTTAGTAATATTTGTGAGGCACTTTGAATTTTCTAGATAAATATCATTAGTATTTTTTATCATATAAAAATATATTACGTGAATAAAAATATATTTTGCTCAACTTTCACATGTGCTTACATTTAAAGAAATGAAGAAGGGCAGAGACTCTGTGATCCCATCTAGAGACACATTTGTTGTGGGGTCAGTGCACCAACCACAAGGAATGACATTTAACAAACAAGCTAAATTGGCATTCAAGAGCAAGGTTTCAAGTTCAAGATGGTGAGGAAGGGAGATCCTAATCTCATTTCCTCTTATTGACATCAAAACTACAACTACATGTGGAACAGCTTTCTCCGAGAACAACTTGAAGACTAGCAGATTACCTACAACTACAGTTTTAAGAAAAAACCACATTGAAATGAGTAGGAGGGGTAGAGACTAAGTCTAGTCACCACCCACCTTACCCTCCACTTCCCATGAGGTGACTCACAAGTGAGAGGTATATCACAACTGCAGAAGTTGTGCCTGAAGTATGAGGGGTCTGAGTCCTAGCCTGGGGGACCTGCACCAGGAAAAGGAGCCCTTATAACATCTGGCTTTCAAAACCAGCAGGGCACACATCTGGGACAGCCAGTGGGCTGTAGGAAACCCAGGTTGTACTCTTTCTGAGTCCTAGCACAGAGGTAGCAGTTTGAAAAGCACATAAGTCTTATGTGAAGGTGATACATTGACTAATTTTAGGGTGTGTGCTACAGGGACAGGGATCTGTTGGAACTTTCTCCTCAGTCAGAGGTGCTGGAGGACACCATTTTTTCCTCCCTTTCTTTAACCTAGCTGGTCTGACACTGGCAGGTGCCATTCCTGATACTCTCCATTAACATTGCTAACACTGTTCACCCCACCCTGGCGTTTCCCTGAGGACTGACCCAGTCTAGAAGTCCTCCAAAGTGGCTCTTGCCCTGCCAAATCCAGTGGGAAGCCTCAGTTGGCACCAGCACACAGCAATATGTCTGCAACAAAGTGGTTGGACCTCACAGCCAACCACACCACAGGCTTGCCCTGAACACCAGTGAGCCTGTGACATTTGTGGCCAGGTCTCAGAGCCACTGGGCCAGGGACCAGCCTTACCTGCCAGTGTGTCCGTAAAAGTTGTGGCCCAGCCACAACAGGAGGCCACACTAGTCCACCCAGGGAACACTTCTGGAGCACCTGGCTCTGGTGACAAGAGGGATTCCACCACTGGGCTCCATCAGACACCTTCTAAATAAGGTCAACTTTTCAAGACCAGGAGATTTACCTGACCTACCTAATACATAGAAACAAACAGGTAAAATGAGGAGAGAAAATAATATGTTAAACACACACACACAAAACAAAAAAAAAACACAGGATAAAAACCCAGAAAAAGAACTAAATGAAACTGAAGTAAGCTATCTACTAAATAAAGAGTTCAAAGTAATAGTAATAAAAATATTCATCAAACTCTGTGAACAAGTGGATAAACTCAGTGAGAACTTCAACAAAAAGATAAAAATTATAAAAAAAGGACTTATCAGAACTGAAAAATATAATATTGAAATGAAAAAATACACTGGAAGGAATAAGCAGCATATCAGGCAATGCAGAATAAAGGATCAGCAATCAGGAAGACAGGATAGTGTAAATCACCCAATTGGAAGATCAAAAAGAAAAAATAATTTAAAAGAAAAGATAGCATAAGGGACCTTTGGGCGAACATGAAATGTACTAACATTTAAATAATTGGGGTCCCAGAAAGAGAAGAGAGAAAAAGGGATAGAAAACACATTTGAAGAAATAATGGCTGAAAAATTCCCTAACCTGGTAAAGGAAATGGACATCCATATCCAGGAAACACAGAGAGTCCCAAACAAAATGAACCCAAAGAGACACACGCCAAGACATATTATAATTAAATTGTTAAAAGTTAAAGATAAAGAGAGAATCTTAAAAGCAGAAAGAGAAAAACAAGTTACATACAAAGGAATGCCCGTAAGACTATGAGCAGACTTTTCAACAGAAACTTTGCAGGCCAGAAGTGAGTGGCACAATATATTCAACATGATGAAAGGGAAAAACCTACAACCAAGAATACTCTACCTGGCAAGGTTATCATTCAGAATTGGAGAGATCAAGATTTTCCCAGACAAGCAAAAAATAAAGGAGTTCATGACCACTAAACCGGCATTACAAGAAATGTTAAAGGGAATTCTTTAAGTGGAAATAAAAAGCCAAAATGAGAATTTTTTTCTTCCAGAAAACATGATTTCATTATTATCTACTTTGGGTAATTGTATCTCGCTTTTCATCTTGGGATCCACTCTGCTGCCCCTCTTACTTCTGAGTAGAGTTGACACTTCCAGCTCTAAGGGCAGAGTATATCACCCAGGCTCAGCCAACCACAGTCTCCTAACCTTGTTAATGGGTTCAGTGGTAGAAAATGTTAGTGTCTGAAATTTGAGTTTACCCTATGTAGAGGCCAGTAAGCTAGTCTGTGTTTTCTAGATGCTGGCAAAAGATACAGGATTTCTGGGTCAGAAACAAGGGACTCTATTATTCATTGTAGAGCCAGTAAGCAACATGATTTCTATTAGCTCTTTTTCCCTCTCATTCTAATGGGGGTAATGAAGTATAAGCCTTGATGAATGCTGTTCAGCAGTGAGTTCTTCACACAGCTGAGGGACACTAATCTTAGGGAAACCATCACTTTATATCAAGCCTTCTCTTTGTTTTTGAAAGAGATATTACCTGATCACTAAAGACTGCTTGCTGTGAACACAACCCTGAGAAATAATCCAGATAAACAGTAGTCAGGGTCTCATATTCTTGGCATAGAAGATTTATGGAGGGAATAATTTTTACTCTTCCCCCTGAAATTTGAACCTAGAAAAATGTCAGGTTTCAGTTTCTGCTCCTGTATTGTAATTACAAAAGAATAGTCAGTCTGGGAATAAAGCCAACATGGCAAAAGTCAGAGATGAGAAAAGTTGACTGAAAAATAAGGTCATACTGAGTTATAGATCAAGTATACCCTGAAGACAGATCTTAATGCAAGAATTTTCAGTTATGTAAGCTAATGAGGTTTTCATTCATTCTCAACTAAAAAAGTTCTGATTTGGGATTTGTCATCATTGGCTCATGACAATAGCACTATAAGGGAGGTATTATTGTTCTGATAATATAAATGAGCAAAATGTCCATCATGGAGATTAACTTGCCCAGTATCACACAATGAATAAAGCAGAACCATGTCTGCTGATGATAAACTCCATGCTCTTAACAGTTAAATTATTAGTTCTCAAATTTTAGTGTACTTTTGAAACACTGAGACTAACCTCAGACCTAATGAATCAAAATCTCTATGGTGGAGCATACAGAATATGCATTTTTATATGTTCTTGGATAATTCTGCACACTTGTTAAAAAATATTTGCCTTAGAAAAAGATGTGATTTTAAGAACACTGCTCCCTGACATCCTGGTACTATGTCCTTATTTGAAAGCCTTGTTTTTGGAAGATAACATTTGAAGCCTCACCAGTGATGTAAACTACAAACCAAAAGAAATCCTGTTCTAAGAAGACCTCTATTGGGAGAAGTCAGAAAACAAAGGGTCTTAGCTGGGGACAGAAGGGTTAAGAAATGGGAACTTAAAAGGGAAAGGGGGAAACAGTCTTGAAGTTCTATTTCACCAATTGTTACCTAAGACTTTCCTTTTGCTTAATTAAGATGTGTGTGTATGTGTGTGTAAGTTGAGATCCCACACAGAGTTTATATATAGGAAAATTTGAGAGTTCTTTGAAAAAAGCATATAGACATCTGCTTGATTTGCTAGTTACAGAGGCTCATTGGACAGGAAGGAGAATGTTTAATTTAATTATTGACTTTAAATAGACATTTTGCCACTGCTAATAATATTAGCTAGATTAATGAATTGTTCAAGGGTTATAGAGACAGAAAGAACTCAGTGAGAGCTATTGTTCATCAATATTTAGACAGCCAGTCTCAGAACAGTCATGTAAGTCATATGAGTCATTGTAAAATATTTTCCTGCTTGCCTATCATGTCTTGGATTTTCCCCCTTCTATCTTTAAATTTAAATGGAGTATTAGTTGTCTCTTGATAGAGGTATTATTGTGAAAGTCAGAACTATTTCTGTATATGATATTCTATAGTGTCTCCATGTGTCCTTCCCCAGGTGGACTCTGATACATACTAAGTCTTTCTTAAAATTTTTTCATGAAACAAATATTTTATTAAGCATATATTACATTAAAAGGATGGTTCCAAGAATATTTCAAATAATTTATTTAATCTTCACAGCAACCCTGTGAGGTCACACAAGTAATATCCATTGGAGCCAAGATTTAAACCCAGGCAAGTAAAACACCGAAGCTCATGCTCTGAGCTACTACAACAGCAGGTGTTAGTCATGGAAGCAGAATCAATTGATCTAGCAAAGTAAACAAAGAAATTTGTCCTTGGAAACACCAACCTTTGAGAGGTAAGTGGGAGAAAAAGCTTTCAGAAGGGACTAAAGAACATAAAAGTAGAAGGAAAACTCGATATGAACTTTGACTTTAAAATCAAGGGAGGAAAAAAAGAGGGGAGGGCTGGAGTACTTGAAGTCTTCATCTGTAACTGGTCTGGGCAGGTAGACCTGAGAAGGGGCACTGAGTTGATCTCCGCTGCAGAGGTAAGACGTTAGCTGGTAGCATTCTCCACTTCTCATCTCCTTTTATACTTCTTGTCCACTCAGAATTGAAGACCGGAATCAATCTGGCTTAAAGAGATATTTATTTTTAGAGTTTTGAGCTTATTATTACTCCAAAGAATTTTGGGATCATGCCTATAGTCCCATTCTTGAATGCATGTATACTTCCAGCTTTTGGCTAATAAGATTTAATAGATGATGCTTCTCTCTACCCAACAGTTTGACAAGTGGGTATTTTATATTTTAGTTTGAACTGGTTATTTCTGTTCACAGGCCTCTTCAACTTTGTCATCGTTGCAGAAAAACCTTCCTTTCTTTTATAGTTGAAATCAGAAGCTGAACTATATCTGATCATCCCTAACACAGTCCTTTCATCAGGTACTCGTTATAATACTCTGTGTCCAGATATTGAACAAAATAGTAAATAATCACTTACATTATATCTATACCTGACTTTCTCTAGGGAAACCAGGTAACAATGTTGAGCCTCTCTTTCTTCTTTTAAAAACAACATGTTTCAACAAACTGAAATGTGTTGAACTAAAAGCAAGCTATCCATCTGAATATGTAGAAGAGTTTTGCATTGGCTCAAAAGTGTATGGTGCAACAAGGGAGCAGGGTAGACTTTGCAATACTTTATTTTTAAAGCATACACCACTGTAACAATTATGTAAACATCTATCAATCATTTTAGTTGAGTACCTAACCTCTCTGATGTGGTAATTGGAATAAAGGAAGTAGTGAGAAAGATTTGCAAAATATAGCCATATTACAGAAGGTTTTTTTAGAAGATTGATATAAGTATGACATCTCCATTATTTGTTTCAAATAAATTGTAAATAGAGCACAATTTTTTAAAATGTACCTTCCATAATATTCTCCAAGAGAACTCCTTGCCTTCTTTCTCAGGCCAAAACCATACATTCAGCATTTTGTACAATGGTCAGGATTAAAGTGGATGGGGATCAAAAATTTTCAAATGTACTCCTTTTTGGTGTATTGTGTGAGAAGATGGCCTGAGAGATTGTATCTGGGAACACAGGTCACCAGTAAGCGAGATAATAGTTTATAGACACTGAATTGATACATTTTAACTTAATCGATAAATCACATGTCATTGCAGTCTCTCACCCTGAGGTGAGGCTCATCACCTTAGAATAAGTGAGGGCTTGTCTTCAGTGCTAAGCAACAGAAGAAGGCTTGGAAGTCAGGCGAGGAGGTGCGGATGGGTTTGCACAGAAATGTGCTAAATCCCTTTTTCCTGCTTCAGCACATTGAAGGCTAAGAGTATGCTTTTCCTCTAGTGCAAAGGAGATGTAGGGTATGTGGAATGTTTTTAGTAAGTGAAGTTGACAAAGGTAAGGAGAGATGCAAAAGACCTATGCCAGAGGTACAGAAAGAGATATCAGACAGGGGAGATGCTAGGGTCACCAGTGTAGAGCTGCCCTAGATCCCCTCTAGTCCCTGAGCTAAGAGGTTCACCGTGGGGCTGCCTGCAGGAAGGTGAGGTCACTCCTTGGCAGAGGCTGGGGTAGGCCACCAGGCTGTATGAAGGCAGTAGAAGACTCTAAGAAGGCTGACCCCCACAGGAGCTGAGAGATCCGATCACAGGCTCCAGATTTCAACAAATTGCAGCCAGGAATCACCCAGGTGTACAAATGACCTCTTCCCAGAGAGCAGAGGGCAGAGAGGCTCCTTTCCCAAGGACCCCACCTCATGCCCTCCTGCCCTGGGATGCATAAAGCCTCTTCTCCTTCACGCTAAGGCTATTTTAGGGATGAAAGAGGAAGGGGACAACCAAGAGACTGTCTAAACTTATTTAAATGAAATTTTGTAAATTTCTGAAAATGGCTATTTAAATTATCAGTTCAATTGGATGTTTGAATATTTATTTAACTTTTTATCCCAGCTAGCTAGTTGGAAGGGGCTTGGAATAATGTTCAGATTAGTTAAAACCAAAATAACAAAATGTTTTCTCTGCACATCTAACTTACGAGTTCAATTTGCCACCATGCTATAGCTTTTAAAAATAGCATGAAAAGAAATCCAGCTATCTTTACTCATATTGAGATAATGTATAGAACTATGAAGCCTATAATTATAGGACATTTGAAGGTCATGCACGCCCCCTCCCCCACCAGCACCTCTGATTCTGTAATCACTCGTGTTGCCTGCCTTAAAAATACTCCTTTCCATTCACTTTGCTATGAAAATAAAACTGCCCTAAAAAGTATCTTAAGTATTTTTTAAAAACACTCCTCTAGTACCTTCTTAAAAATTCTTCCAGGGATGGCTTTTCCGGTTTGGAGCTTTTCCAGTTATCCCACAGGACCAATCGGTCACCTTATCACCCTTGTAAAGATGTGGCTGCTGCTCTCCAAGTGAGGTAGTCAAGAAAGAAATTCTTGACCAGAGGCATCTTTGGCTCTTTGGCCTCCACTCTGAATTTTTACAGTGATCCTGAAGGTAGACACAATTAGTGTTTCCATCAAACTGATGAAAAAATGAGGGTGTGGAAAGCTGGCCTCAGCAGGCCTCTCAAACATCAAGCCACGTACATTGTGTGGCTCTCTGGCCTCCAGATGATGCCTGTCTCTGATTTTTCTGAAAGAGGAAGAGAGAGGTTGTGGAAGTGCACAAAACTTTTCACAGACTCAGCTCAGAAACTACCCACTGACCTTTCATTGGCCGAAACCTGTCACTTGGCCTCAGCCAGGTGCCAGGGAGCAGGGAAGTGAAACACAGGAAACAAAGCAGACCTTACACTGATGAGCACTAAGGATACGTGCCACCTCATCAAAGGAGCTAAGCAAACTTAGGGGAGAGAGCGGGAGGGGGAACTGCTATCCTGGGGAAGGCAGGGGAGGTGGGGAAGAAAGGACAGAAATAAATGTATCTTGACAATGTCATCTGATTGATATGGGCACAAGGATCATGGGTCTTATTAAAGAAGGTGGCTTTATCTTGCTTTCAAAAAAAAAAAAAATTCTTCCAGGGATGGAAATGGCCATTCTTGAACAAAGCATAAAATATGTCTTTCTTCTCTTACGTTGATATCTGATTTTTTTCTATTTCTTTTACCCATTGCCCTCTGTAATACCTTTAGGCAAACTCTCTTTTTTTCTTTCCATTATCTTTCCTTAGGATGTAAATCAGCAATTACTTAGTTCCCACACCAAAGTCTGCGATCATAAATATGGGCAGACAGTGATTTGATCTGTGAGAGATTGAAATGGCATCTAGTTAGTTTGGTGACAACATGAAAGCATAGAGAGTGCAACTTAGTACACTGTTTCCAAGTCACACTGGCTCAAAGTTTGTTTGTTTCCTCTCTCTCTAAACTAACAGACTTTTCTTAAAGAAAAATATTTCAATGTGTAACCTCAATCTTGGTAGAAATGTCCAAAGGTGATCTGAAATCTTTCTTCTTAAAAATCTAAGTGGAACATAAAGCAACTGAGCAAATGTGTGTGTGCACACATGTGTATCAGTGTGTGTGTGTGTTTCGGTAATCCGTTGAAACAGTAAAATTCAAATGGCAAAGTCAGACAACTTGAAACAACATAATGCATTTGTTTATTTAGTTACTATTACAATGGTAACAGGTTAAGAGCACTGGATTTGTATCCTCTTATGAGTTTAATGATCAAGATTTTGATTTGTAAAGTTCACTGTTCTTAACCATTAAAAATCTATTTTCCAAAGGAGTATTATTAATAAGGGACATAACTAAACTTTATGATTTAGGACCAAAAGCATATTTGTTCATTAATTTAAACTAAACATAAGGGACATTTTAACTCTTGGTTACTGCTTTCAGGAAAGCACAATGTTCTTGAAGCAAATACACAGAAACATCTTTTTCCATGGCGACTTCAACCACTGTGTACCATGTCAGCGATAGAACCTGAGAGCCCCGATTTACTGCCTCCCTATAGAAACTTGTAATACACTCAGACTTACTTAATCAACCAACAAACATGTATTTAGTGCCTACCATGTACAAGCCAGCATACTAAAGCAATACAGGAAATGCAAAGAAGTAAAACCGCTGGCCCTTGCCCTGCTCAGGCTTCCAATGTAGTTTGTAAGATTAAACAGACACAAATTACTCCATTTTCAATGTCTTTAAAAGAATAATGATATGAACTAGACTGTATGTTAGATGCATCTGTGCTGAAAATGAGAGGAAGCAGGGACATAACCAGCGATATCCTCAACCTGGATTAAAGTCTGTCTGGATCAGATTTCTGAGTTCCAGGTTTGAGTGCTGCTCCAATCCCCTGATCTGAAAGTGTTTCCGCCAGCCTTAGGCCTGTCAGAGAACTGCTTCATGGCTCATGACAATGGAGCAATATCAAAGAATATATATATATATGTATATATGTATATATGTATATATATATGCACATATATATATAACATGTGAACATATATATATTCAAATCATATATAGAGTGATGTTGAAAGCAAAGAGTACAGGACTTTTCACTCTGCATGAGGGAACTAACCCACATAACCATTTATTTATTGTAAGACAAACAAGAGACTACATAAGGAAAGTATTTTTAAAAATCTCCAAACTCTCTGGATACAAGCAAAAATGGAAAGGCTGGATGAAAGGATAAGAAAAGAGGACCCAGCAAAGAGGAGAGGCTTTGAGAGGGTCCGAGGGAAAGAGCCTCGCCGCCCACCCACCCTCCGTGTCCTGAAGAAAAAGCCCTGGGCTTTGCAGAATAGAGGAAAGGAAGGCAGAACGAATTTCAAACACCACAAATAAATAAATAAATATGTTAACAAGAAAATAACTTATTAGGCACCTCTTGAAAGGGGCAACCCTCGGGGCCTGACGGGCCCACTCTCAGCCCGCGGGCGGCAGGGACACAGGCGGGATTGGCCCGGCTCCGCGGGCGGCACCCGAGCCCCGCCCCGTGCCTGGTCCTAGAGAGACTCCGCAGCAGGAGCAGGAGGCGAGGCCGCTGTGCCTCTCAGGTCTGCGCCCCCGGACGGCCGCGTGAGGGGTATAACCTCCTGTAGTTGCAGCCGCGCTCCCAGGTGGCCCGGGGGGACTGCGCCCGGCCCCCGGTGTCCCAACGCAGACCCGCGCCGGGCAGAGCTAGTCCCTGACCCCCGAAGCGCGGGTGTGAGCCGGCGGGAAGGGTGGCTTCCCTTACAACCCCTCGCCCCGCCCCCAACCTCGGAATCTAAACACCCCGCGGCCCTTGTTCTCAGCTCCTTTTGGCTCCAAATGGGGGTTCGGACGGGAACTGCGCCGTGCCGGGGGTTCGAAGCGCGGGACCGATTGTACTAAGCACCTGGCTCCGCTCTGGGTGCAGCGGGAGGGCCGGAGGGTCTCCGGGAAGGACGCCCCTGGCCGGAGCGCAGGAGGAAAGACCAGCTGCCCAGTTCACCCTCAGGTCCGTCTTCCCTTAAAGTAGCGCTGCGCAAAGGGGGGAGCGGGGGCTCGCGGCAGAATCTAGCCAGGGGAGGGGCGCGGCGGGCGGACTGAGGGCCCGCGGGGGACTCACCCCTGGGGAAGCCCCTGACGGAGACCGAGGCTGGGCTTAAACACGCGGGAATGAAGCTGGCGGGGCCGAGGGTCAGCCCGAGCCGGCGATGGTGAGGAGTTCCCGATCTGCACCCGCAGGACCGGGCGCAAGGAGAGACCCAAGTTACCGAGCGGGAAGCGCAGAGGGTGCCGAAGTGCAAGCGCAGCGCCGGAAGGCGGGAGGGCCGGGGGCGGTGTCGCGGGCGCCCGCCAGCCTGCCCGGTTTACAGGCCTACCGCCCAGCTCCACCTGGTCGCGCTCCTTTCCCAGGTCTCCTAGCCCGAGGGCCCGGAGCGAAGAGCGTCCTGCCCCCGCCTCGCCCCACGGCACCCTGACCCCGGGGCACCGTCACCTCCCCCCCCCCCCCGCCTCCCTTTCGCCTCCTCGTCCCCCGAGCGGCCCGGCTCAGAGCGTTGTGATCCGGGACGTGCAGGTGCCGTTCCGGAAGACGCCGCCCGACTCCAGGTTGTCGGGCTGGAAGTCCTCCACGCTGTAGGCGCGGCTCTTGAGCGCGGTGGCGTAGTAGTCGACCGGCTCCTCCGCCGCGTTGTCCATCCAGCTGAGGCACAGGATGCGCTGGAAAGAGCGCTTGAAGTTGTCCGAGAGGAAGCCGTAGAGGATGGGGTTGGCGCAGCTGTTGGCGTAGCCGAGGATGACCGACAGCTGGCTCACCGTGGCGTCGTCCTGCTCCGCGAACACATTCACCAGCTGCACCACGTAGAAGGGCATCCAGCAGATGACGAACACCATCACCACCATCATCACCATCAGGGTGATCTTGCGCTCCGAGCGCTTGCGCTGCTGCCAGCCGGCCTTGAGGGCTACCATGCGCATCTTGGCGATGATGAGCACGTAGCACAGGCAGATGGCCCCGACGGGCAGCAGGAAGCCCATGAGGAACGTGTACAGCACGAAGCCCACCAGCCAGCGCTGGGCGGGCTCGGGCATTAGCATGTTGCAGGCCACAGTGCCGTCGCTGTTGGCCGCCGTGCGCGAGAAGACCACGATGGGCAGGATGACCAGCAGCGACAGCACCCACACCCCCAAGTTCACCACCTTGGCCACGGTGGGCCGGCGGTAGCGCGCGGCCTTGATGGGGTGCACCACGGCCACGTAGCGGTCCACGCTGAGCACGGTCAGACAGTAGATGCTGGTGAACATGTTCACCGCGTCCACGCTGAGCACCAGGCGGCAGAGCAGCGCGCCGAAGGGCCAGTGGCGAAGCAGCGTGGAGGTGACCAGGAAGGGCACGCTGAGCATGAGCAGCTCGTCGGCGATGGCCAGGTTGAGGATGTAGATGTTGGTGGCCGTCTTCATCTTGGCGTAGCGCAGGATCACGTAGATGACCATGGAGTTCCCGCACAGCCCCACCAGGCACACCACCGAGTAGATGAAAGAGATGAGGATGGCGCTGCCCTGGCCTTCGCTCAAGGTCCCGTTCTGGGACGCATTTCGCCCGGGGTCCTCCATGCCGTCCGCGGCTCCGGCCCCGGGGCCCCTGCTGCCGCCGCCTTCGCCACAGCTGCCCGGGCTGGGGCTAGGAGAGGAGGGAGAGGAGGCGGTGCCATTGGGGAACATCTCCGCTGACGGCGGACGGCGGGGCTGCCGGGGCTGGGGCGCACTCCTGCGCCCTCGCTGGGCACCGCGGCCGCCTTCCCGGAGCTCACTGCCGCCCGGCGCCTGCGGGGAGCGCACAGCGGCCGCCGGGAGCTCGGCTGGGACCCGCGCCCGCAGCGCGCATCGCCCTCCCGCCGCCTGCGCTCTGCCGCCGCCTGCCGCTCCCGGGCGCCTGGCCGCACGCGAGCGCGGAGGGAGGAAGCCGGGAGACTGGAGCCCGGAGCCCCACAGCCATTAACTGGCGCGCTCGGGGCTGGTGAATGATTAATAGGCACCACCGGCGCGTCAGCAGCTACGAAAGGGAAGGGGGGGGGGAGAGAAAGAGGGAGGAAGGCAATATAGGAGGCTTATCACCCCTCGCCCATTTTTTTATTTTTTATTTTCCCCAGTCCTGCGCTCGCTTCAACCGGAACAGTTGCTTCCGGGGCTCCCCTGCAGCACCCTTCACCCATCCCTCTGGGGGACCTGGGGACTTTCTCCGCCTTCCTGGAGGGTGGGTGGGAACCAAAGGCGTAGATTCTGCCAGATCCCACCAGGTCCCTACCCGAGGCAAAGACTGAAGCGGACCCCAAGCATACATAGGTGTCTGGAGTTCATCTCAGGTACCCTCAGCTGCCGCCCTCCCTGAGGGACCCCTGACTCCACTCGGTTCCAATCGTCCGGGGCCCGAACCCGCCCCCGCCCCCTCGCCCTGCCTCTCAGCCCCGCCGCGGAGGCTCCCGGCCCGACTCACCTGGGGAGCGCTCCGCCGGGCCCGCGCGGATGGCCAGCGCAAAGTGCCCGTGCGATCTGCTAGCGCCGTGACGTTCGTGTGGCTCAACTCTTTTCTTTGGGCGGGACCCCAACACGAGCACCTACTCACATACTCTTCCAGTCACGGGAGCTGACCCTAAGCCGGGAGCCTTGGGAGGAGGGACAGCTGTGCGTTAGGGGCGTCTGCGTTGCATCACCGCAGGCAGCCCTTCGCTGGCTGGAGTGTTCAAAGCCCTGGGTAAACCTTTTGGAATCTCTTATTAAAGCGCGTGGCGTCCAGAGCCCCCTGTGTCTACCGAGGGAGTGCCCCCTGCAGAAAGGAGGCGGCGCGGCGGCGGGCGCGCAAGGAGCCCGAGGCTCCCTCCAGAACGTGCCCGGCGCGGTCCTGGAAATCCATCTAGGTGTTCACCGCGCAAAGACAGGCTGCGCGGCTTGGAAAGGCTCCGCCCGCGTCTCTGCTGTACTTTGTACCCGGGGGAGTTGGCGGGCCCCGCGGGAGAATCGTGTGAAGGCCTGGGCGAGCAGGGATGCCAGCCCCTCTAAACCCAGGAGGGGCCGGGCACGCGGCTGACCAGACCTGTCATCAACCCCAGGAATGGCAGCCGGCCTTGCAGGCTTTCCAATGAAATATTAGGTTCTCGGCTTTTTCTGAGAGCCCTGGCCAAGAGACCCCGCTCCAGTTCACGTGCCTAAACCTCTCAGACACAAAAATCAATGGATTCAGGCAAGCCTAAAGCTCGCCCGCTGCAGTTAGGAATGGAATTGATTTTGCGTGTGATTACCATGATTTTTAATGACTTCTGGGGCTTCCCACCATCTCTAGTCTAGGCTCCCTTTGGCTTTCCAATTGTTTCAGTCCAAGGAAGAATCACTCCATCCAGCTCCCCTGTTCCTTTGCAAGGTCCCTTCAAATCTTTATATGAATCGCGAAGGCTCCGGGGAAGGCTGGCCTGCAGCAACCTAGCGCTGGGCCCCTCAGGCTTTAGCGCGTCTCGGGTTTCTGCTCCCCCGCCCTTTCAGCCGGAGGGCAACCACTGCGCCGCCTCAGCGCCCCTCCCGCCAGCGCAGCATTCTCTAAGGAGAGGCGAACTTAAACAGGAACTCGGCTCCTCCGGAGGCTATTTGTGCCACAGTCCAGGATGCAGAAATGGATGCAGAAATGGGGGGGAAAAACACACAATTCCTAATGCCCCCTTGTTTTACGGGGTAATCATTTGCGCATGTGTTTCAGTTCTCAAAACCAAGTCCTCCAGCAAGGAAAAGGACAGCTTTTGCAGTGTGTTGATTATCACAATCAGAGGTAAAATAAACGATGACGGACTCTCATAGGAATATGTGCTTTGGACACTGAATTATTAGTGAGAAGTGTGCTAGGAAGGAATTTGATATTTCATAAGGCCCAACCTGTTTAACTCATTGCTTTAAACAAATTGCTTTATCTAAAATGGAATGTGCAATTGGTTGTTAGTTGTATTTAAATAAATATATATATATATAGCACATATGGAGAAAAAAAAGAATGTTCATTGGGTTTTTAAAAATGGCTCCCCCCCCCCCCCCCAACAAAAAAGCTTTTTTTTACTAGCCAAGCCTTATACTAGTTTTGATGCCTCTTTGGCAATCACTGACTAAAGACACTTGGCCATTTCTCAGGGGGTTGATATTTCAACAGTCATCATGTAGACACCAGGCTGTTAATCACCATTGCTCTTGGGGAGAGTGGGTGATGGGAGCCGGTAAGACATAGCTCTGCTGTTCAGAATCTCCTATGTTCACTTTGCAGCTCATCTTAGGGAAAGCTCCCAATTTACTGGTAGCCTCATATATAAACGAAGAAAACTTAAGAGCTGACTTGAACATGCTTCTTTGTTCCTGAAGTGGTTTCTATGATAAATTATCTATCCATGAGGAGATTGACAATGAGATACCACTTTACACCCACTAAGGTGGCTATAATATATTTTTAATAGAAAATAGCAAATGTTGTCAAGCATGTGAAGAAACTGTAGCCCTCATATGTTGCTGGTGGGAATAAAAACCGGCGCAGCAGCTTTAGAATGTTTGATGGTTCCTCAAAAAAGTTAAGCATAGAGTTGCCATATGACCCAGCAATTCCACTTATAGGTATTTACAACTCCCCACCCCCGCAAAAAACTGAAAACAGATGTCTGAACAAAAACTTATCCTTGGACATTCATAAATAGTCAAAAAGTCAAACAGCCCAAATATCCATCAACTGACAGATGGATAAACAAAATGTAATATATCCTCGCAATAGATTATTCATCCGTAAAAAAGAATGAAGTACCAAAAGTGCTACAACATAGATGAACCTTGAAAACATTTGCAAAGTGAAAGATGCCAGAACATATATATCTATTGCATGATTCCATTTATATTAAATGTCGAGAAGAGGCAAATCCCTAGAGACAAAGCAGGAGGCGGGCAGGGGTTGAGGGGGAGAGGGAATGGAGGTTTCCTAGAGAGGGGGTTTCTTTTAGGGGTGATGAAAACATTCCTAATTAAGACAATGGTGGTGATTACACAATATGTGTGTGTACTAAAAACCACTGAATTGCACACTTTAAGTGGTTAAAATTATGAATTTTGTGTCATGTGAATTTTACTTCAATACAAAGAGAGAGAGATTGAGATGGATGTGAGCCATGCAGTGTTATAAAATCTTTTCAGTCATGTATATCTTAATGCTGTGTCTGAGAACTAATACATGAACAAGCAAAAACAATCAAGCAAAAGGCAGCATTTCTGGGCTAAACAATGTGTGATTGGGGTTGCAGGTGTTTTTAAATTATGTTAAGAGCAGGAACCCGGTTAAGAATCTTCCTTCCCCTTAGACCTCAATTTGATGTTTCATTTCCTGATGAAACAGGCACACTGATATAGGCATGGGATTGTTGTAACGTGGAAGGGATGTGAGAAGTCAGGCCTCCACATCTCCATGTCTTGTTTAAAAACTTCTATTAAAAATTTACATATCTAACGTGTCTAAAGCCTTGAAAAGCTTAGCATAAGCTTGCTTTCTCCGTGACAGTTACTAGTCAGTCCTCTAGTCCTCCCTCTGTAGTTACTATCGCTCCTTTGCCTCTGTGATAGGAATACCTCTCAATAGGAGAGAGGAAAGACGATGGCTTCCAAGAGGGGAGAACGGAAAGTCTTAAATTAAGAAGTTGCAGATTCTTAAGCACTGATTCTCTTCCCCCATCGCAATTCTTTCTTACAAGCTACACTCCCCAGTGCTATCATGTACCAGGTGCACGTCTGATTACTGTATTTACCACACTGTGTGGTGATTTTGTATGTGTGCTTATCTGTCTCCCCTTCTAAATCTGTAAGTTGGTTGAGAAGAGGGGCTATATTTTCTTATCATTGTCCCCAGCACTACTCAGCATAGCACCTGGAAAATCGCTCAACACCTCTTTGTTTTATGTTTCCAAGGCATTCCATGAATAGTACCTTCTTTTTTCTAATCCATAACTGGGAATGCAAAGAAATCGCCTTTGGGCCTTTTGAAAGAAAATCTTTTAATATCTGTGAAATAACATCATCTGTAATAATACCTTATGCATTTAAATCATTCTGAATAATTTCAATTTGCATGTCCTGTATCAACAATTTTCATGCTGATGACTCATTCATTGATCATCTTGGTCTTTAATTTCTTGGCCGAGAATGGGCTTTAGAAAATGGGTAGTACATATTTTAGTAGCTAATGATGGTTATTTAATAGTATCATGCAGTGTGAAAGCCATTATACATGGAAGATTGTTTCTTTTTAATTGCAGTCCTAAGTCTCAGTTGGTTCGGTGGAATAGTAATTATCAGGAGCTCAAACTCCACATCTGTCAAAATCATTATTAATGTAATTTTTCCAATTGGTGCTTATGGTGATCCTCAAATGAGCTCCTCTAATCCATGCAAGAGGCAAAGGGCTGGCTGCCACCAGGGATTAAAGGGAGCACTTCCTGGAACAGAGTGTGCACCGCACCATCAGAGCTGTGTTTACAAACACCTGTCTGGGCAGATGGGCTATACGGGGCAGTGCCACTCAACAATACAGCCCACAGCAGAGGTGTGTATCACTTAAGGGCCACCTGCCACTAAGCAGTTAACATGATGACAGTCTAATAAGAAAGTTACCAGAGTGAAAAAAGTGGCTATAGGGCTGAGAAACAATCCTGGGTTTCATTTCCCATGGTCACCCCATCGCTTCCCAGCAGCCTGTATCCTGTGTTTGAGTTCACCACCAATCTCAGCAAACTCGCCCTGCTGCTGACTTTCCTATTGCCTCTTTTGTGAAACAGCACCATGGAGTCTTTTTGTGCCTTCAAAAAAGACACGCAGTGTGACAACTTATTTTTCTCTTGTGGATTCTCTACTCCTAAATAATATTTCTAAGAACAATAATTCAACACCTACAAGAAAGTATTCATTATCACTAATGGTTAAATGGAAGTAGAACAAAAGCAACCACATGCTACACATATTATTTTGAATAGTCCTTCCCAGTAATACATTTTTCCTGCAATGTAGTCTCTGTTAGTCAAGGGTTTCAAGATTGACTGCATTAGTTTCTAACAATTTTGCCAAAAAATTTGGGGGACATTTTTTCCTTTTAGCAGAAACTACAAAAATGCTTTCAAAGTTACAAAACCATGTGTTTTTTCCTTTGATTAATGCTCAGTTTTCAGCAGAACATTTAAACACGTACAACAAATAACTCATTCCTTCAAAAAAGGGTTGTTCCTTTGGTCTAGGCTGTATCTGTCAGTCAGCTTCACCAGCTAAGGAAAAGCCCAAAGTGAGTAAAGGGCTGGATGTGGGAAACAAAGCCAGTTTTGCAGGTGAAAGCTCTGTAATCATCTTTATTTTTTTAATGTAAAAAGTTATACTTTTTATAAAAAGGCATATAATTAGAGAGTGATTGGAATCGATAGAGCCATGAGGATACTGCTCGTTTGTTCCATTTTAAGTATCAATGAGGCAGGAGCCTAGGCACATGCTCCATCAGCCCAAACACTTCTATTTAGAGGGCATGAAGAAACTTGAGTGACTGATCTTTTCTTCTTTTCCACAGTTAAGGTGGAATTGGTAAGTAATGGATCTGCGTTAGATGCATCTGTCTTCTGCTGGCACTAGGAAGAATGGGGAGTGGTGTCTGTGAGCTGTGGGCTCAGAACCGCTAGAGGTAGTCTGGGAAGGAAGGCCTGGTCACCCGCTCTCCTCCTGATGTGGGCTGCCTCAGGCTGACCAGCACCCGCCTCTGCCTCTGCTCTTCCTTCCCCACCCAGCACAGATCGGTGCTTTACTTCATGCTTGAGGAAGCAGCCTCTGTGACAGCCTGACCTTTCCTTTCCTGTCAGAAGACAGAGATAAGAAGGTAGCACAGTCCAGGTAGGGCCTCCTGGCCTACATTAGGACATCACTATTCTTTGTTGGCTGCCTGGGTGAACTGAAATTTTACTGCGTATATACTGGCTTCTGATACTATATCTTGTGATTTAAAAAAGAAAAATTCATAGAAGTAAAAGTCAGACTATAATAGGACAGATCTAATTCCAAGTGGTATTATGTATGGTCACTTTTTGCCCCCATATCTTAATAAAAAAGAACTGGAAATTAACATTGGTGGTTTTAATCAAAACCAAATAATTTATTCATTAATTTAACACACACTTATTGGGTGTTCACTGAGTGGCAGGCACTGTTTTGGGCACTGGAGATGCAGTGGCAAAGATTAACTAGTTTCCTGTGGAATTCTAGTGAGGCAGAAAGAGAGTAAACACTGACATATGGGTAATGTCATTGCATTTCATGATACATTATAAGAAAAACAGTAGGAATGGGGACCAGAGTGCTGGAGAGACTGAGTGTATCTGACCTAGGTTAGATTGAAAGGAAAGGGAAGGAGACGGTGCTTGAGCAGCCCCAAATGCGAAGGAGCCCACATCTGGGGAGGACGTTCCAGTCACACCTATGAAACAGTGGTGATTCTGTTGACACAGGTGCCAACATGCTTAAGTTACACAGTGCATCCTTCCTTGTTCATTTTGTTTTTTTTGGCTTTCTAAAGTAGTAATAACTTAGCCCTGGCCTGTATGGCTCAGGTGACTGGGTGTCCACCGAAAGGTTGCCAGTCTGATTCCTGGTCAAGGCACATGCCTGGGTTTTGGACTCGATCCCCGGTAGGGGGCATACTGGAGACAGTGGATGGATGTTTCACTCTCACATTGCTCCCTTCCTCTCTCTCTAAAAATCAACAAAAAGTCTTTAAAAACTAAAAATAAAAAATTAGTAATGATTTAGAGAACACCTGTAGATCTCATCTAGACTGCTTTTTGAACCCAGTGGACCCCATGGACTATTTCAGTTAAGATTTCCAAGCCAGAGGAAAGCAGATTAGGTAAACAATCACCTTTGTAAAGTGCTCCTTAGCAACGTTTTCTCCTCTTGGGTTGTATCTTCACTACCCTGGCATCTGTTAAAAGACAAGGGAGAAAAAAGCTAGGAGCTCAACCTAAAACTGAGAAAATTTTAACAATGCTCTTATTTTTTCTTAGAGAATTGGGGAAGACTCTTGTTTTTCTTGAGCGGTGAGATACAACCACTCATGCTCTGCCTTATCCATCAGAGAAGAGCTTTTCCATGAGAATGGGTGCTACTGTGCCCCCTGGTTAGCCCACCGGTTTGCCCACCACTAGGATTTAAGAAGCAAACAAAAACAAGGATCTGCTTAGACCAGAAATGTGTACAGATGAGTAAATCTGATCATAAGAACTGGAAGGAAGAAAGCTAGTTAGGGAAGAGGCTTTGTGGAGAGGGACAGCTTCATGTACTTGTAGGACAAGTGTTGCCTTCTACCTTTTATGCAACTGTTTATTATAACCATTCTGGGGCTGGGGGAATTCTGGTTTTCAATCATCACACATTTCTCTCACTGGTGGTAGTACAAAATTCACTCACAAATTACAAAGATCCAGGTGTAAATAACTAATAATTCTTTTTTAATCACACCTCCTGGAAAGCACATACCTTGTGACTCCCTGTCTGGAAGTCCAGTGTGAGCTGACTACATGGCAGTTATGAACAGCTCTAGACTGGAGGGGAGGCCAAGGGGTGATAGTTTAGAGAGGATGAGGTGATGAGGAGTGATTTTGGCCTTGGGGGGCACGGGTATCTATACGTATGTACATAAGGCTTCTATCTTGTGCAGGACAGAGCCAGTGATGGAAGCTGCAGTCCTCTGGGCTGCTGGTGGGGCAGGTTACAGTGCAGAGCTCGTGAGGAGTGCTCAAGTGTAAATTCCAGTCTTGCCAGGTCATAATGAAGGTAAAATGATAGGAATATATTTTACTTAACTGATTGTAAGCAGGACTTATAACTCTCAGTGTAAGCCAGCCAAACAAAACAGTTGGATCTTTGGGAAAACTTTCAGCACAGATGTTTGACCCAGGCCACATAGAAGATGAAGAGAGGATGTCACACCAGCCACTGGATCCTTTTCTGCCCATCTTCCCTTCCCCATTCCAAAATGAAACTTTGCTCTTCCTCTAGCCAAAAACAAAATATTATGTAAATAACAAAACAAGTAACAGCACAAAATATGGTTCAAGCCCTTGAAGAAAAAGGTGGAGAGTGGGGTATTATGAAAGTGTGGTTAGCCTGATGACACTTGAGCCCCAAATTTGCCAATGAACAATTGGCTGTTATCTTTAGCAATGAAAAATGGGATGGAGCAAAAGAGGAATTAAATACATTTCTTGTAGTTAATACAATTAATAGTGATTTAATACTAAAACTAATGTTGCAGGTGAATTTTTATTGACACAGAAAATCATTCAAAACAACATTAAGTGGGAAAAGCCTATTTTAATACTATATGAGACCATTAAATACCCCCCTCCACCCCAAACAAGCATACACAGTATACACAGAGGCCAGAAAGGATGGCTACTAAGATCTTAACAGTGGTTTACACGAGGCAATTGAGTTATAAATGTTTTTATCTCCCTTTATATTACAGTAGAGGTTTTCAAAATTTTTAGCTGTGAGTGTGTATTGCTTTATTTTAAGTAAGATAAATTAATAAAAGCTTTTTGTTGTCATTGTTAATTTAAGAGAAGACTCCAGGCCATAAAGTTTTTGCTCTCTATAATGAAGCATTCACTGATTTATTGCCTCCTTAATTACTTTTACTTTCAGAAAAACACTAATAAATTTATTCTAGAAATTAACATATTATGATGCAAATTAAATAGCAAGCAAAATGTACTCAGCAGAAGGTGGTAAAAGGAACTGAAACAGGAGCTGGAGTTGTTTTATCTTCTTCCAGGCAACCTCTATAGCCCTGTGACCAAGTGGTCTTGACTGTGCTTGAGTTAGCTATGCCCACCTCTTGGAATTACTATGGTCATGATGTTTCTGAAAGAACGGTGCAGTTGTCTAATGCCAAACTTTGGGTTTAATTCACATATTTTCCATTTATTTAATCTTGTGCAGGTGTTTGAGCTGTCTGTGCCTCAGTTTCCTCTTTCATAATGTGAAGATAGTAGTGTATCTACCTGATAAGATTGTTAAAAGGATTAAGTATGTTCAAATGATTTAGAATAGTATCTGGCATGCAGTAAGCATTATATAAGTATTTAGCTATTATAAAATAATTTCTAAAGTACGAGTTACAATGTAACATTATTTTTGAATCCGTCAAAGGAATCTAAGAAATTCATTTTTGCCTCTTGCTCATGAACTTAATTCATCACCTCTAGCATTCACTTATTCAGTGTAGGAAATATTTACTGAGCAATTACTCTGTGCATGTTACCTCTTCTTTCCTGCCTGTACAGTCTCATAATCCAGCACTGTGGACTATGTTCCATTCACAGGTTTTTAGTACATGTCACACATTCAGCTAAAATAATTCTAAAATGTTGATCACTTCTATCAACAACAGACCAAAGTGAATTCTGTCAATCCATATCATAAGGATTTGAACTAACCACTATATCCACTGACTCAAATAGCCCAATTGTTCTAATGTTACACCTGCATAGTTTGAGTTGCTGTAACACTTCTTTTTGTCTCAATTTCCAATGAGACCCCCCCCAGCTCCCAAACTGATAAGCATAATTGAAAAATGTATCTGTATTCTAAAGAGAGGTGTTAGTCCACCCCTATCAATCCATCACCCAGCTCTAGTCTCTGTGTAAGAGTAGAAAGGAAAGTTGATGGAAATTGCTTCCCTAGAGTTTTCAGAGTGCTGTGCAAGATGGAAGATGGAAACTGGGATCTTACCTAGTCTATAAACCACTTGGAGAGCTTGTGAGGTGTCCCCTGAAGTTGGTAAGACACAGAGCCAGCGCCAGATTCCTACTTGAAAATTTACAGGTGGGCAAGAGACCTGCTGGGATTTCTTTGGTTGATAGAATGAACAGAAAAAGCACAAAGTAGGGCAGAGGTGATATTTCCCACGAGCTGGAATGGACAGCACTGTACGCAGACAGGTGGGAGAACCTTGTTGAACAGAGTGAGACAACCTCAGCAGGAAGTTTATGTAACAGAAGGAGGAACTGAGAGGTAAATGTGGCCAGATGGCAGAAGATGTTGGCCAGGGCCTCAAAGGGCTCAGTGGGAGGTCTCCAGCAAGGGGTGTGTGTGTGTGGGGGGGGGGGGTGATGAGAAGAACCCACTAAAGAACTTTGCAAGAGGAAAAGCCACTCCCAGAGGGCACAAATGCACAATTATAATTGCACCAATCAGGGAAGAGTTTTCTCTCCCCTGCAGGAGCCAAAGACAGAGAAAGGAGTGAGTGAAGTAAAGTGAAAAATTAATGTAAAGAAATAATGAAGAATCCAACCAGTCCCCTCTGTCCTATGATAGAGCCCGAGAATGAGTCAGGCTGAAGCTGGGACAGGTACAAGGAGCTTTAAACTGAATGAGAAATTGAAGTTTCACTTTTAGAAAGAAATGCTTTTTATAATGTCTGAAAATGAGACTGTTAATATCTGAAAGTAAGTAAATAGTTATAGGGTCTGTGTGTACTAAGACCTTCCACCTACAGTTTTGGAGTATCTAACCCTTCCAACCACACTATGAAGAAGTTTCTAGCTACTATCTTTACTTTGCAAATGAAGAAACAAAAGCACAGAGAGGTAAAATATCTGGCTCAAAAAAACCCCCTCAGAACTCAGATTTGATTAACAATCTAGCTCAGAATCTATGCTCTTAACCACCAGGTCACATTGCTGAGGTCTTATCTCTCACTGAACTCACTCAATTAAAGGGTAGCTTTGATGTCAAGAAGTTACATAAACAGCAAATCTATCCTTTCTGTGACATGTTTTCCTCAATGAATCCAGTAATTACTTTAATTTTCTCCTTTATTTATGATGCCTAATCATTTAAAAGTTACACATTTGACCTGAATTAAAATTTTTGAATAATATGTTTTGAAACAAACATAATCTTAGTAAAATATTATAACAAGGAATTGAAGACTGATGAGCCATTGTTACATCTATACCAAAGAAAATGCACTTTCTATTAACTGCTGACCACCATTTCTCAGTTTTAAACATGTGATGGTCAGCACTGTAGGTAGCTTAGCACTTTCTTTGCATGTGTGTTTCTGTGTCGTTTTCTTTTTCTGCTTTATTCCTGTGTTTTTGTCAGACCTCACTTTTGCCCCAGCTCAGGCATATGTACAGCAAGCAATGGGTCTGCACAGTTACTAGATAGAGGAGGAAGGACTAAGGACTGCTTTGAAATTTGTACTGACTCCATGAAATTGATAGGGGCACTTCCAATTTCCAAAGATTGAGCAACTGAATTAATCTGAAATATAATTATATCACTTATAAATTATAGAACACACATACTCATGTGAACAGGAGTTTAAGTTTCTTTTTCCTTAAGCTTCTTTTTCCTAGGCCTTTGCTCCCGTACACTCCCCTTGATCCTGGATGAAGCAATGAAGGAGGTGACGCAGGTGTGCACAGTGTATCCTTGAACAGGCATGGTCAGGCCAGCCTAACCAGGAGTCAAGATATCGTCTTATCGAGACATTGCCAGATGACCGAGAACAATGACTGGGGCCTGTGGACCTCTGGGGCTGCATGTAGCTGCATTCTGTTCCCAGCCTCGGTTTACCCCATTTTCCTATCTAATCCTATCCTTCAGGTCATTCCTTAAGACAGGTTTTGGATGCTTGTATGCTCCCTGTCTTCTTGGTTGGCTGGCCTTCTCAATAAATGCCTTATATGATTCAACTCTGTTGAATTGGACACAGCGACAGGCAGCCCGAACCCCACCGGGGTTTCCTGGTAACAAAATTACAGCCAAAATGTATTCACAGGGAAAGGAAGGGGAGTGCTGCTGAAACAAAATCAATTAAAAATAAATTCCCCTTCCTTAGGGCAAGTGCATGCACATTTCAAGTGCTCTAGGGGCTTTGCACATGGTCCTTCAGTGATTTGACTGACAGCTGTGATAAAGATGACAATGTGCAGATGCCAGATTCATTCAGGTGGGGGCACATTCTTTCCTAATTAAAATGTTATGCCTCTCTTCACTAAACAATTAAATGGGAAATTAGCCTTTCTAGTCCATAAAAATGCCTTAACTCACTAGAGGGTAGTGACATAAGAAAAAATTGTAAAACTCAATATTCATACTTGCACATGAGATTAGAGTAAACTGAAATGATTCTACTTTAGCATTAGAATTTTTTATGGCAAGAGTTTAAATAATTTCAATGTTTTCTTCTCTAAGTGTAGAGAGTGAGAGATCTGATACATCTACAATTTTTTTTTTAATGTATCTTTATTGACTTCAGAGAGTGGAAAGGAGAGAGAGGGAGAGAGAGAGATATAGAAACATCAGTGATGAGGGAGTCATTGAAAGGCTGCCTCCTGCATGCTCCTTACTGGGGATCGAGCCCACAACCCAGGCATGTGCCCTGACCAGGAATCGAGCTGCAATCTCCTGGATCATAGGTCAATGCTCAACTGCTGAGCCATGCTGGCCAGACACATCTACAAAATTTTTGCATCTATTTATTTTCTTGGAAAAGTCTACCCAATCCTATTTGTGAAAACACATGCTCTTAAAAATCCACCAGGGGGAGATTTTAACATTGAAACTTCAACAGAAAATTTTAGATTTGATGTAATTGCATTTCAGTTGACAGCTGGAACAACTTAAATTTTGAACTAAGCCTTGATGATAAGGTTTACATCTTGATAAATCTACTCAAAATGTTCCAGCTATATTAAAACCAAGACTGAGTGGCTAGGGAGAACCAATGAAATATTGCTCAGTCTTGTCAGAGAATACACGAGGTGACTGAGTGAGTCTGTTGGAGGGGAGTTGGGTGTGAATGGGATCAGATCTTATGTCTCTAGAGAGAGAATCAGATGACAGAGTAATCTTAGGCTATTGCCACTATGTACACTATCAGTAATTCTTGGTTTCCACTGATGTATAATACCTTAATTTAGTTCATTGAGGCAAGCTTTGAGACTTAGAGTCACACTGCATTCCTCTGTAAAAATGACGAAAGAAGAAATTTTAAAAATGTATACAGGAGTATTTTTGAGACAAGTTGTTTTATTTGGGAAGATATGATATTATTGCAGAAATCTTTGGATAACCAACACCACACTAGTCTGTCAAATCACCTGTTTGTATCAAGTAATAAGACACCAATGCCATCAAGATTCCAGTAACTTTTAAAAAGGAATATAATCTCTAGAGAGAGTTCTGTAACAGGAGTTGAGATGCAACGTGTTCTCCAAAGTTTGATTAACCTCTGCTAACATATGGAGGTGTTCCTGATACTCAGTTTAACACCTGAAGTTTTGTGGATTTTTTGTTTCTAGAACTGAGAAACAGAATGAAAAGACCACTGGTGCTAGTTCTAGCACAGCCCCTTTCCTTTCTACTATTTTCAGAGGTAATTTTCTGCATGCAAATGACTAATTCATTTTTGCCAATAAATAAACTTTTTTATACTCTTGAGTAAATACGTTAGGCAGGACAGATAGCTGCTAAGGCAGGAAGAGGGGGAGGGGAGGAGCTTATCTCACCCACTGAACAAAAAAGTCAGCAGTCTTGGGACTTGCCAAGACAAAATCACCAAATGTTATCATAAATTCTGGGAAAAGTCACAACAATGTAAAAGAGGGACCTTGAAATCTAGTCTGTTGCCCAGGAAATCCAGCAGGGGAACCTTAAAATCTATAGGGAGAAAAGTATAAAGCCTTTAAACCCCTACCAGGTGGGGGGCTCAGACTAGCTGAGTTACCTGCTTGTGCTTTATACTAAGTGTATTCTTAATAAATTTGCTTGCTTTGCTTCCTTAATAAATTTGTTTTGTTTCAACACTGCTTTCTGTAACTCATCTGAATTCTTTCTAGAGAGTGTGGCAAGAGCAGAGGAGGGGAGAGCCCCCTCTGACTCGGCAGCTCTCGGTAACATATATATATAACTTTTCCCCCTTATAATATAATAAGCAAACTAAGCACATCCTTTAAAGTATTGTGTGTGTGTGTTTTAAATATTTGAATTAATGTTTTTTCTCCTTGTTTCCCCAGCACTGTAGGAAACAAACTACTTGGTTCTTGCCTCAGTGTGGTATATGGCTGGCTTCCTGAATTTTGTTCTGTAAGGCCTAAGCTCACTGAGAGAATATGGTTTGAGGAAAAAGTATTCCTTCAGAATAAAAAGAGTCCCCTGAAGACACGTTGGAATTAGGACAAGGAAGAGAAATTCAAGGTGCTCAAGGTGGGGCCCAGTTTCAGCTGTGGCAAGAATAGTGGGTTGGACTGTGCCTCCAAAACTCAGAATGTGACTTTATTTGGAAATAGCGTCCTTGTAGATGTAAATAGTTAAGGATGTCATGATAAAATCATCTTGGATTTAGAGTAGGTCCTAGATCCAATTACTGGTGTCTTTATAAGAAAAAGTGAGGACATAGGCACAGGCAAGAAAGCCCTGTGAAGACAGAGATGAGACTGGAGTGATGCTGCTACAAGACAGGGAACACCAGGAAGAAGCAAAGAAGGACTCTCCACTATAGGCCTCAAAGCGAGCGTGGCCCTAGAACACCTTAATTTTGGTCTCTGGCCCCAGAGTTGTAAGGAATAAATTTCAGTGGTTTTAAGTCCCCAAGTTGTAGTAACTTGTTACAACAGCCCTAAAAAATTAATAATAAAGTAAGAATATTCTGGGAATGTATTGGACTTGTATAAAGAAGGTGAGTTTTTTCAACCTTTCTTTTTCTAAAATATATTTTTATTCTTTCATTTTTTTACATTTTCTTCCACTATACCAAAATAACTCCAGATTTTAAATTTGCTGCTTTTACTATTTTTAATAAATCCATTTTCTCCTTAGACCAGTCAGAGAAAATTCTGTTGTCAGCACTCAGAGCCCTCGTGATACAGAAGAGGAACCAAGTGAATAAAAGAAGGTGAAAAGGGATTATCTGCAAGACAGTTTAATTCTTTAAATCCCTGCCACGCTAATTAAATAATGTTTGACAATGAACTTAAAACCTACCTACTCTATCTTACTTATGCTGACACTTTCTTCCACTGCACTAAAATAACTCTACATTTTAAATTTGCTGGTTGCATATGCTCTGTGTAGATTAGGGAAGAAATGCCACAGAGGGGAGACGAGCCGGAAAGACCATGCAAACTAAGTGTGTCGCCTCTGCAAGAGCAATATTCCCCACTCTCATTTGTTTTCTGGGTTGTACCAGATGACAGAGAGCCAGGAGAGACACAGGGTTTCGACTCTCAGAAAGAAAAGAGATTTTAAAAGCCACCCAGTCCAATGACCAAACAGTTATTTCATTCTCTTTACAACATCCCTAGAATGACTCATCCCGACCACCTTGGGTCTCTCCAGTAACAGAGGGCTCACTACCTCCTGAAGCAGCTATTGCATATTAGGACACTAATTAAGACAAAATTTCTCCAGATGATTTGAAATCTGCTACTTTGATAATTTCCAAATTTTGCAGTGTGGGACCAAGAAACACATTTGTCCTAAATGACAGCACTTCTCACACTTGAACCCAGCTATCATTTCCACTCAGTCTCCTTCTCGGGCTTAAGGTTTCTTTCTTTCTTTCTTTTTTTTTTTTTTTTTTTTGGACTAGCATGATTTAATTCCCTCTCCCCTTTTCAGATTCTCCCCTGGCTGTGCTCCAATGGGCAGAACTAAGAGTTATCTTAAAGCTGAAAACCACACCTTTATCCTTCCTTGATTGCCCAACTCAGTGCAGGATTTTGATTTCCCCACCACCGATAGGTCCATCAATGCTCCCTCCTTAGTGCTCCAAAAGCTTTAATCTGATACGTATCACATTGTGTTACAAAGTATATTTATGTTTCTGCCCCCAGTTGGACAGTAATCTTACTGAGGACAAGGATGATGTCTTTTATCTTTGATTCCCAAGTATAAAACACATTCCTGGGCACATAGCAGGGCTTAATAACTATTTGCACTATAAACGACAAAATGAATAGATCATTAAGATTTTCTCAGGAATGGTCTTTGACCACTGATATGCCTCATGAAGTGACTAAAAGGTCAAACAAAACAAAACAAAACAAAAACCCAAAACTGCAGAGTTTTATAAAACCAAAACTTTGGCATGTGGCCTGGTCAAATAACCCCAAAGAATTCAATAAAAATCACATTAAAGAAAATAGACCTTAGGTCTATGGAAACATCAACTTGGTGTAAGGAGACTCTGGGTTGGGCAGATTATTGGAGTCAGGATGGTAGTTCTCTAACAAAAGTCACACATTCCAGAGAAAGCTAAAGTGATTAGTTACTTTTGGCCAGGTAGTAACTGTGAGAGGAAGGTGATCTGGAGCATGGGGAGGTAGATGTTTCCAACATTGAAGGGTGGTGGATGGTAGTAAGTGATAGCCTGAGATTCAGAAGTGGACACTTTCTTGAAGCAGCGAGGGAAAAGGTCCAGATGGCAATGAGGAGAATGGAGACCACATGTAACAGAGTGAAATGCTTGGCCTCTCTGCCTCCCCTTTGTTCACGTGTGCTTTGCTCCCAAGCCTTCGGATTAATGGCTTCTGTTTAGGCTTGTATCTAGAGATCAAGGAAGTATATGTTGTTTGTCAAAGATTTGTAGGAACCTCATGGCCAAACTCACATGAGCTAGGGACAGCAGAATAAGAACAAAGCAATCTTCCTCGGACCCCTGCAGGCACCTTAAACCCTTCTTGTCTCCCCCTTCTCTTGATAAAAAAGAAGGCTGCATTCTGTATTTTCTTAAATGGTTCTTTAGGATGCTAGTCCACTAACTTCTTGACTTGTTGGCTTTCCAAGTGTAGTCGCTTTCCTTACCCCAACATCATATCGCTCGACTCACTGGCTGTCAGGTGGCAAACGGTACGAGTTTGGCTCTGGGTCCAGAGGTTAAAAGAAAGTGTGAGAGAAACAGCCACTAGTGGAGAGGGTTCCCAGGGAAGAACTGTTCTCAGGAGAAGCCAGGTCACAGTCAGAGCCAGGTGAAGATCTGAGAAGACATTGCAGCTAGAGGGAACCCGGTTTATAGGACCACCTTCACATCGAAGACCAATTACAAATTCAAGGAGTTGACGAAGCCATCCTCAGCTTTGATGATTCACTAGAAGGATTCAGATAACGTACTGAAAGCTGTTATAATCACCATTATGACATATTGTAGGGAAAGGATACAGATTAAGGAAAGGGGAGAATTACTTAGGGCAAAGTCCAGGGAAGGATCAAACTCAGAGCTTCAAGTTGTCCTCTCCCCACTGAGTCATGGACAGCTTTACTTTCCTTGCATTGATGCCTGATCATACACATGGAGTATTGCCAGCCAGAGAAGTTCTCCCACGTCTTGGTGTCCAGAATTTTAATTGGGGCTTCATCACATAAGCATAGCTGACTCCAGTCCTTCAGGAATTTATGTCACACAACTTTAATGCTATGTGACCTAAAGTGCCTACCTTAAATCACATTGTTATTTATCTAACTTTCCCAAGGCCAGCAGGCAAACAAAGGCACTCCTATCAGGCAAGAGCCAATGTTAGATCTCTTTTTGGGCACACAGGGAATTGTACTGATGATTGACTTTTCACATTGTCGTGTAACTATTTGTTTATATGTGTGTCTTGTGCAATGGAGGTGAGATCCTTGAGATCAAAGACCAAGCAATGTGCAATAAATTCATGTTGGATGTAAAAAAGAGTGAATGAATCTCTCTATGTTTGATATGATTCTGCACAGTATGGTAGCTTCTAGTGCCTTGCTTTGGTAAATATAGTTTTACTTAATCTTTTTGAGGAACATGAGTCTTTTAACTTCTCTTGTTCCTACAAGTAAGTAAGAATTACAGTGAACAGACTGGGTGGAGGGGGCAAAGATGAAGAATGGGGGATATCTATAATATTGTCAACAATAATAAATAAATAAATAAATAAATAAATAAGAATTACGGTGAGCAAATGTTTTCATTTTATCAGTGGAAAAGTCTAGAAGAATACTGCTCTAAAGCACCCCTGCTCTTTGCCTTGGGTGACAATACATTCAAAGATTTATTGAACTTCAGAAGGACATAGTTCTCTAAATTGAGGGTTTGTTGCCTAAACCAATACATATTCTATTAAGGGAAAAAAAGTGAATGAATTTGTAAAACATTCCCTGGCTTGACAGGCATCTCATTTACCTCAGCACAAAGAAGATTAAAACTGCTCTCAAAGGCTGATGTCATCTTACCTGTTTGACTAACAGAATTATTCTAACCACTCATCTCTCTCATTGCCACTGCAAAAATAAAAGAATAGCTGGAAATGAAAACATAAAAGAATGTGACTAAAAGATCAGAGTTAAATGGATATACCCAAACTTCTTTTATGTTACAAATTCCCAGGCTGCAATTCTGTCAACAAGTACAGCCCTAGGAAAGGTGAACCTTGCTATTATTTAAAATAACTAGAGAATCTAAAATAGCACTATGCCACCAAAGTATAAAATACTTCAAGGTGTTAGAAAAATTACTGTAGAAATGATTACCACTGGCCTAATTCTTCTAAGTCTAACAAGAGTGTTAAATCCACATAATCACTTAGAACATACCATTCAGTCTATTATTCAATCTCCATCTAGAGTCTTCTCTTTCCCAGCTCTGTTTGTCAATAACTCTTTTTAGCCCCTTCTCATTCTAAGTTGATTTGGATATGGTTTTCACTCTTAGGAAGAAGAGCAGTTTGCAGGAATAACTTAGAAAGCCGTAACTATTTTTGTATGGAAAAAAAGCCGTACACAATTTGAGGTTAGGAACCCATATCAACTTTTCATGATAAAGCGACACCATGATGGTACCTGGTTCAGTCTGATCATTCCTTGTCCTACCAGAGTTGATCTTCAAGACAACCTTGAGGCAGATTTATTAGGTTTGAGATGTGACTTTGAATGAAGCCATTTGTATTGCTGTTTTTTAGTCATTTCACTAGAGATCGTGCATCCATAACTTAACTAGTGTTCTTAGAGCTAATACTGTCCCACTTCATGTAATATGTGTGAATCCTACCAGAGTGCAATTCCATTTATTCCACAGGTTTTTGTGCAATGGTTACCATATTTTTACTTTTTAATACATTATAAGCCCGATTAAATATACTTTATTTCTATTTTAAGCAGCTAGTAATCTTTTAAAGGAATTAAGAAGAGCAAGATCACCACATATTTACTATTTTTAGCGCTCTTCCTTCCTTCTGATTGATTCATGGTTTCATACGGCATCAGTTCCCACTAGCCTTAGCATGTCTTATCGAACAGATGTGTGAGATAAATTTTTGTTGTTTCACTTGTCTAAAAATGTCTTTACTTCTTTCTCACATTGATGGACATACTCATTGTGTATAGAACTCTGGTAAATGTTTTTCTTTTAGCTTTTTAAATATATTATCCCACTTTCTTCTGACCTGATTTTTTCTGATAAAAACTGAGTCATCATTTGTATCTTTGTCTGTATGTAATATGTATTTTTTTCTATGAGTACTTTTGGTATTTTCCTCTCCATTAGCAATTGGACTATGATGTGCCTGGGTGTGGTTTGCTTTATGTTTATCTTGCTTGAGGGTTCCAAAGTTTCTTGGATCTGTAAGCTGATGTTTTTACCAAATTTTTGAAATTTATGGTCATTATTTTTTCTTAGTTCTCAAGCATGTCCCTTCCTCTAGATTAGTCCTATTCCTTAGATGTGGCCTTTTGGGGACTCCAACAAAATGACTGAGGTACACAGTGAGGCTGGCATGGCATTCAAATGTTTCCTGGCATTTCAAGACCCTTTGAATCTCTGGTGTGGGAAAATTCAGTCCCAGAACAGCGACCCTCTGCCAGGCCAAGTGGTATCTCTCCCCACACATGTGCAACCAAACCCTCAGCCAAGAACCTCCTGTGTGGATTTACAGGGTACCGTTTCCACACAGATCCCTCCACATCAGTACTCTATCCCTTCATTTCCAGCAGCTTTGTAGTTTCAAACCCTTATTCCTGCCTCCTGCATTCAATAAGGCCATCGTCTCTGCTTGGGCCCACCTCCCTGAGCCGTTCCCCGGAAAATTCCCCAGGCAGGAGACCAGACCATGATGCTCATCTTGCTTTGCTTTTCTCAATGACAGCAGTCCTGAGTGTCTGTGCTCAACCCCTGAGAGCAGCTGTCTTATGTATTTTGTAGTTGTATAGTTTCTTATGGCAGGAAGGAAAGTAGTACATTTACTTCATCATGGTGTGAGGCAAAATTCTGATTTTCTTTTATGCATACAATCTTGCATGGGTCAGGCAAGATTGTAAAGTTTCAAAACATTGAAATAAGGTTCCAAAGTAGGCCATAAATTACTAGCAACATATTCAGTACATATTCCTTAGTGAATATAAATAAAATGTTTTATATTAAATTGAACTGAAGTTCTTTGATAGGACTAAATTTTCTATTGCTAAGACCTCCAAAACCTCTATTCTTTTTTACTAAGTATATGGAGTATGGTGTTGGGGCTAACATTCATTGGTTTCATGAGAATAAATGTTATATAAGATTCAATTAAAAGTGAAACCTCATTCATGAGGAGAGTGCTTAGGCTAAGTTTTATGTCATCAACATTTATGAATGAAACATGAAAATTTAATCATTTAAGTGAAGTTCATTCTGCTCGATGCCCCAAGTATACAATATATCTAATACATTGGTTTTTATTTGTAAATAGCAAAATTTGTACACAGGCCTCACAAAGTTGTTAAATCTAGAATACTTTCACAAATAGATCATGCTTAAAGGGCTTGTTTTTGTTCATAAAGGAAAAGATAAAGGGGGAAATCTTTCACTAATACAAACAGATTAGCTGTTGTACCCAGATGAGCAGTGAAGTTATTATTCTTGTATGTAACCAGAAATGAGGCTTTGATAACATTGCCATCAATCCAGCCTAAAGTATTCCAGTGACTAGCTGAGCTCTGTTGAAGTTTTACTTTTATGAGACTTGTAATAGATGCTTCCAGAACAGTGTTTTTGTTTTTATCATAGCTTTATGCCAGACTAAGAATTGACGTGTGAATAAAAGAAAAGGAAGATTTCTCTTATCAAGTCCTAGAGACTATGAAGAACAAGTTGCCCCCCCAAATCTGCTTTTTGTAATTGTGTTTTGATTGTTTTTAAAAGACCATTTAAAAATAAAGAATCCAAGTAGAATTTTACCTAGGGGTTTGCCAGCATAGAAAAGATTATGTATCTTAGTTATTCATTATATTTCTCCCCAAGGCCAGGAAGTGATACCAAATAAATTGCTTTACTTGATTATTCTTTAATTTTTTTTAATCTACAAACATTTATTTAACACCTATCATATGAGTTAGATGTGGTTCACTTTGCTTTCTTTATATTGGTGGTGAAAATAGTTAGGATCTGCTGTTTGAGGATAGCTCTGTCCTTATAATTAACCCCATTTGCTGAAACTTTTGCATTTAAGGGCAACAATTACAAATTAAGTGACTTTTACTTCTCTAACTAAAATAAATGTCCTGCTGGTGAAGATAAATTCTCTACCATAAGTTTTTCCCTATTTGCTATTTTTTTTAATATTTTTAAGTGCTCAGGGAATTGGCCTATTTTTTCTTCTTCTTTGGTGCTGTTGCCAGCCATCTTTCCTTTACTCAACAAATATGCATTAAGCATCTACTAAAGGTCAATCACTGTTCAAAGTACCTAGTTACAAACAGATATCAATCTCTTATCCTCATGGAGCTTATATTCTAGAAGAAAAGAGGCAAAGTACAATGTGATTTTTTAAAAGTATTTGGGATATTATAAGGTGATAAATAATGTAGGAGCAGAGGGATAGGGAGTGTGGAGATTGCAGTTCATACAGGGAGGCAGGTAAGACCTCACTGACAAGGTGACCTGGAAGAAATGAGGGAGTGAGCCATAAGGAGGTACATGGAGAAGGGTGTTCTTAGCAGTAGGAGCTCTAAGTAAAAGGTCCTGAGACAGAAGTCTGTTGTGTTCCAGGAAGCACATGGAGGTCATTGTGGCTAGAATCAAGTGAACTTGGAAGAAGGTAGTATATCAGATCCATGAGGGGATAAGAAATGGGACAGATGATATAGGGCTTTGACACCATTATAAAGACCTTGGTTTTTACTCTGTGAGAGATAGGGAGCCACTGGAAGGAACAGAGAATTGATATGACATTTTTAAAAGACCACTTTGACTGCTGTGTTGAAAACTGTCTGAAGAGAAGCAAGAATGGGAGCAGAGAGATGAGTTGGGAGGCTACCTCAGTAACCAAGGCAATCTATTTTGGTGAATTGGACCCAGAGTGGAAGGAAAAGAGAAGGCAAAATTGGTCATATCTGGTTATGTTTTGAAAGTGTAGCTGATGGGATCTGCTGACAAATTGGAAGTAGAGTATGAGAGAAAGAAAAAAGTTGGAAGGAATCTCTGTTAACTGAGATGGGAAAGACTATAGGTTAAACAGGTTTGGTTGGAAGGAAAATCAGAAATTCTGTGTTGGATATGCTATTTTTGTGATGTTTATTAGAGACATCCAACTGAGATGTTGGTAAGAATTAGATATAGGGATTGGGTGTCCAGAGGAGAGAGGAAGGAGCTGGAGGTATAATTCTGGATGTCATCAGCATATACAAGGCATTTCAAGCCACGAGACTGGATGAGATTGCCAAGGAAATGAATAATGTTAACAGTCAGAGATGAAGTGGAACCGAGAAAGGAGATACAAAAGGAAGAGCCCGTGTCACAGAAGAAAAGTCAGGAAAATATGGGGTCTTGAAAACCATGTGAACAACATTCTCCAAGGCAAGTGTTGTTGAAATATCAGAGAAAATGAGGATTAAGAGCTGACTTTGGGGCTAGTATCACGGAGGTCACCTATGACACTGGAGTGGTAGAGGCAAATACCTGATTGGTGTGATTTAAGAGAGTAGGAGAGGAATTACATTGGAGGCATCAAGTTTGCACTTATTTTCAAGGACTTTTGTTGTAAAATGAAACAGAGAAATGGTGAGGTAGGTGGAGGGAAAGATAGAATCAAGAGTTATTTTTAAAATAGAGAAAGTAACAGTTTGTTTTCTTTGATGAGAATGACTCTAGAGAGGGAAAGAGAATGAGAGATCGAGGCTGCACTTTTTGAATAAGTGATAAGGGAATGCGCAGTCTGGGCTCTAGTAAGCAGCACGAACAGTTCACCCACAGCAACAGGAGGAAGAGTGAATGTCACAAAAGTTGGTTGAGGACAGGTGAGTGGCAGCTTGTGGAAGTCCTCTTCTGGGTGCTCCCATTTCCTCTGGAAGTTGATAATAACATGACCTTCAGCTGAGAGTGAGAATGGAGCAGAACTGTTGAAAGTTCCAGGGGAGTGGAGAAAAGGTGAAATAATTATCCCAGCAAGTGGGAAAGTGCATACCATGAGGAAGTAGAGTATGAGTGTGAAAGACACCCTGGAGTTTAACAACTATGCACTGAAAAATTCATTTGTCTGATTCTGCGTTTTACTCCAACCACCTTTAACCGTGTGGGTGGAGTCATGGGACGGGTGGGAGATGGATTTAACCAGGCTTGCGGTTCAGCAAGTGAAACCAAGAGGAGGCATGGGATGAGGAGGGTTGAAAGGGTGTGATTACAATGAGTGCCTATGGAATTCAGGAGTAACAAGGAGGAACCGAGGTCATGAGGAGGTCAAGGGCAATGAAGGTTCTGATGAAGTCGGGAAGCGGCATCACCTTTGGCATGCCCGCCCGTGTTTCCATTGCCGAGCGGGCTCACACGCACGCGCCCCTCGGCACAGCCACGGCGACGAGACCTGTTTCCGCGAGAAGAGATTCCTCATAAGGAACCAGGCATTCTGCGCATTTACTCAGCCCCAAAGAACTCTTGTGAAAAAAAGCACCGGGTGCCAGGCATTTGGAGTAAACACAGGGATGAATGGAGGAAAAGACACAGTCATACCCAGAAGCAGACCGTGGTCTGGAGGAACGCAGGCGGGCGAGCAGGCGGGTGGCAGCCCCTCACCGCGGACCCGGCGGCCGCAGGGCTCCGAGCCCCAGGACACATCTTGCCCGTGGCTGTTCTTACACCCAGGGTTGCGCACTGTTAACGAGAAATATTCACAGAGCTCTCTGTAGATTTCGGTCCTTTTCTGCAAGATGCCTCAGGACTCCGACCTGCACAGCGTGGACACGGCCGAGGCGCTTTTCCTCGCGTTCCCGAGCCCGGCCTTTCTGGCAGCCGAGTGACTGCGCAGCTCCCGCGCACCGTGTAGAGGAGACTGATCCCGGGGACCCGAAGGACGAGGACGGCTCCCGGGGGCTAACTGGCCTCAAATGAAAAAGTAAAAAAAAAAAAAAAGCAGAGCCTAGCTGCCATTTTTACCCAGGGGCCTCTCACGCAAACCGCACTGCAGGGGGACGCCTCTGCCCGCACCTGCCCCGCGGCGGCGCTAGAGCACCTGCCCACGCGGCTTCTGCCGTCTCCAGGAGCCGCGCTGACGGAGGTCCCGGAGCCTGATTTCAACCAATGGGACTGAGGCTTTCCCCAGTCAGCCGGAGCTGCGGCAGCTCTGACCAATCAGGACAGTGCCGTCGGGCCAATCAAACCGTGAGGACTCGGAGGCTGGCCTAATCAGGGCCGGGCGGGGATGCCTGCCTATCCGAGGCCGCGCGCGGGGCGCCGGCGGCTTTCTGTTCGTCCAGTGGGAGTGGAACCCGCGGGCGCCGAGCGGTCCGCAGCCCTGCTGCCCGGGAGCGGCGCGCGGCCGCAGGTGGAGCTGTTCCACGCCCGCCGCGTTCCCAGCCATGCTACGTCGTTGCTATACGCTGAGTAAATCCCTCCCCAAACTGGGGGCTCTTGTTGGCGTGGAATTGCACCCACGACCATCAGCTGACAATCCTTAACCAGTTAACCAGCATAAAGGAAGGTTACAATGAGTGAGCCAAATATCGAATCAATCCAAAATTGAGGGTAAGCAGCATACTAAACGTAACTATAAATAAAGCAACCCTTATCTAAGAATTTATCATCTAAAAGAGATGATAATAAACACTACACGAATATATAATCATTGAAAGTATATAATAAGACTTTGTATTACCAATGAAATCATAAAGCGTTTTATGAAGCAAATTGTTGTCCTGTAATATAGCATAATCTATGGTGGTTGTGATTATTTTAGATCTAAATTTATTTTAATTGGGTAAGAAAAGAGAGGAATGTGGCTAGGAAGAGAAAGTTTGTCAGGTAAATATTATAGACTTGAAAATCTCTATAAGTGCTAGTATCATTTAGGTAAAAAAATTATATGCTATTAACTATAGGGGTTAGGAGGGCCACTTGTTCCACAGGGAAGTAATATAGGCCACTGCTAAATTCTCTCCCTCCAGCCCCACCTCCAAGCTCTACTCTTTATTCTGAGATCTTGAAACTGCTGCTATTAGTGCAGCTTAAAAAGTTAAAGAATAATTGTTGAGAAATAAAAACACACACGAAAATCAATGCAGGAAAGAAAACACACATGATTTCTCATAGACAAGAGAATATTTTGGAAAAATAACTAAACTAATAAAGATATTACCTCACTCAAAGCATAACAAGGGAAATCAGAAAAACCCTTAAAATATTGTCTAGGTAGCTACTTATGACCAATCTAATAAATAGTTGGGTTAAATATTTTTAATGTCATCCTAATTCGGGTAAACTGAAGCTTCATGTTTGCTGCTTAAATGTTTCACAGCGGTTACACCCGTTCACTACCAAGTTCTCAAACACCATTCGGTAATATTAGTAGGAACACAAATGCAAGGAACAGCACTTCATTTCTGAATACAGTGGGAAAAGTAGCTGGCACAATGTAACATTTTTCAAAAGCTTTAAGTATGAGAGAATAAGAGATTGATTGAGTTTCTCTTTCTTTTGTCTTTTAAAAATTGCTAGATATGCTGCCATGTAGATTGCGATAGAGACCAGTATCCTTGTGACTTGATTCTGCAGTATTGTGGAAATAATATGAGACCAGAGGGAGGAGGTCTGGGTTGTCAGGTCGACTCACTGAGAGGACTTGGGGAAACCAAAATTTTCAGGGCCTCAGTTTTTATATCTCTACACACTTCGTTGCTAAGCTCTGAATTTTATTAAGCAAATGAAGAAAGAATGCAGAAAAAATACATTAATTTTTGTTCAGATATTGCAAAGCAGTACCTGAGTAATAGACCTTCAGTTGCCCAGGAATGGATTGATTTTATTTATTCAAGCTCATCATTTGTCTTTTTTGAGGCATTAACATATCTTTTCATTTCTGATAAGAAAATGCCTTTTTAAGCACTCACCACGTATCTAGTTCTATACAACATAAATGTTAATTTTAGACATTTTTCCTAAATATGAAGAATTTAGTGCCTTAGTGGAAAGTCAGGAATTCAATATATGAAGCATTTAGAAAATAATATTATATGTACATATAATAATACTATTTATAAATAATAAATGATCAAATCTTGGACTGAATGGTAATAACTGTAAATTGAAGAACAATGACACTAAATACAAAAACTGCTCAGAGAATGGATAGGAGTGTGGATTCTAGTTTTTAAGACCATGTGAAGGAAACAAGATTTCATTAATCTAGTCACTCAATTAATAACCTAGTTATAGGAAATAAGGGTGTCCCCCCAAAATATACACACTTTAATAGTTGATAACTCACTTAATATTCACTCTTTTTCAGGTTTAACTGATTTGAAATAATGGGTGAAGCCAGACTAAGCTTTGAACAAAGAAAATTTATCCTAAAGTGCCAATAGACATTTTTTTTTTTTTTTATGGGGATACATAAAAGATAGAGTTTATGGTACAAAACCAGCAGCAGTCAACGGACTGAGGGTGCACAAATACAGAAACAAATGATTCTTGATGTTTGCGATTCCATTGCTTTGTGTTATGAGCAGTGCCTGGACCAGAACGGTCATCAGTTTGAAAACAGGCATTGACAAAAAAATTATTCATTTCTGTAGATTCTTTTAAATTTTGAAAATGAACTGTATGTTAATAAACACTGACTTTATAATCATTCAAAGTGTGTATACATTTTGGGGAGACATCTTGTATAAAAAATAACTGAGTTAGAGAGAAGACTGTATGTTTTATTTGGAACATGGAAGTCCTTTGGGACATTCAAGAAGAGCTGTCTAACAGATTAATATATATAGCTAACAGTTGAAGCTATGAAAGTCAGAGCTCACGTGGAGAAAGTAGACAGAACAAGAAGTCATCCAAGAAGAGAATTCTAAAGAACACTACCATTTTAATTCAGTGGTAAATCAGCTGAGACAAGAATTTAAATATCTTCGATGGCATTAACAAGAAAACAACAAAAACAAAACAAAACATTTCTCCCAAAATGGTGTAGACAGAAGCAACAGTTTAGTTGAGTTGCAGAGTGAATGAAGGGTAAGGAAGCAGAGACAGTTAATGTGAGCCACTGTTTTAAAAAACTTGACTGTAAATAGAAGGAGAAATGTGGAGGGACCTGATCAAATCTAAATGATGAGAAGGAACCAGTAGAAACAGAGAATGTTTCCTAATGAGCATGAGAGTCAGAATACAGATAATGGGAATAGGTTTGGAGTTTTCTGTGGAGTAAAATAAATTTGTAAGTGGAATGCCAAACTCGTAGTTTCTTCTTAATGCCTACTGTTTTGTATGTGAAATTGAAAACAATAGGTTATATTGAAACTAAAAGGGAACTGGTGGGGTAGAAGCTGAGGAGAAAGTCAAAGGTTTCTCAAAGCTCTTTTAAGTTTAATTGCACAGAGGGAATAAGTATGAAGAACTTATATACCAAATGTTGGAGGCCATAGGTTTGTGATATGATCAATCCAACTTCTTGTATGACTTGTTTTCCAGAGGTCATCTGTCATGATATAAAAAAAGAAAAGGTGGAAATTAGTATTGAACCAGAGTTATAGTATTAGCCAATGAAAGAACAGGGAATAAGGGATTTGAGAGTATTAGCAACTAAAATATTGAAGATATGCAAGATAAAGTCTTGGCTTTATTTCACATCAAAAAGTGAACCTGGTAAGAAACTGACTAATTGGGAGAAAAAGAAGGAATGAAGTTTAAATGAAATCAAACAATAGGTATAGTGTGAGCAAAAATATGAGAGAAATGGAATGACAAAAGGTTATTGACAGAGAGAAAGATGTTTAAGCCTTCAAAAGTGAAAAGACTTGGAAAGAGCAATGTCAATAGAGTGGTTGTGGGTGACTGGGGTGGAGTAAAAGCAAAAATCATTGGCAAGGATGTAGGGTGGTTTGTCCACACGGTCAGTGAAAATGTGGGTGGGTGGGGAAAAGATGAAGACTTAGCCAAATGCCGAAGCTCTTAATGATCACAGATGAGTGGGTATGTGAGCCCTTGAGTTGGATCTTGACGATAAAGTCCTATGTAAGCTGATTCTTGGGCAGATCAAGAGAGTAAGGACAAACACTTCCACGAGTGAGGAGTTTCAAGAACATTAGCACCTTAGCTAGAGAAGCACAAGTAGAGAATAAAATTGACATTTCTTAAATGTCAGAGCTGAAAATCTTGACTGATTTAGAGTTCTTATTATATTCCTGCTGCATGTCTTTGTCCAATCTTAGTCCTGTAGTAACACAAATAAGAACTAACTCTATATCTGATCTTTCCACAGTTTTTGGTATTAAAGTTTGACTTCAGAGATATTAAAGTATGAAAAAATTGTCAGTTAGAATGGAAAAAAATATAATATTACATTCTTGTTTTAATTAAATCACAGTATATTTTCTTTTTTATGATTTATATAACTTCACATTAATGTTTAATTTAGCATTTGTGTATTAATAAGAGAACACATGCTTCTATTTTCTATTCAAAGAAATTGTAAACCAGTTTCTTTCAGGTCAGGCTGGTAGAAAGTAGACACTATATTTTCTCCTTGGCCATTCTTACGTCAGGAGAGGTGATCCGCATAGCTTTTCCTTTTCTCTTTTGCTTCGAGTAAGCATTGCAAAGTGAGCAAGGTTTTTATTATTACTATTACTTGCCTACTAAATTGCAATCAATTTAGCAATCTGGAAACATTATTAGCAAATTTTAAAAGTCATTTTTCAAAGTGACAGAAATATATGGAACACTGTATGTGCTGTAAAAATGCTGCTTTATTTTCTATGTTCTCTATTTACTTCAATTTGTTTCTGATTCACTAAACAAGCATTCCTGTTTGTTCTTGTAGTACATAATTCTTGTCTCCCCTTTTTATTTCACGTAATAAAACTCTCAAGTTGCTAGAAATAAGTTCTTAAATTAAGAGAAATCTTTTTCTGAGATATGGAAATATGATGAAAGAAAGGAAAATGCCGTGTGAAGGCCCCGGGAAAAAAGCAAGAATGAACACTAAGTAAACTGAAACCTGCCACACTCTCCATTAGTGAGGGTTTCATATAACACTCATTTGGTCACCTTCAATCAGCAAACATAAAATACATCAGATAATGAGAACACAAATCAGCCAGAGGCATGTATGTTCAAACACAGCACTTGGGCCCATCATTGTGGCCATTATCTGTGGACTGTTATGGAAATATGTGTTGATCGTCCATCATTTGGGGGATCAAAAAGAACAGCATAGGGAACATGGTCAATAACATTATGATAACTGTGTATGGTGCCAGGTGGGTACCTGGAATATGGGGGGATCACTTTGTAAAGTATATGATTGTCTAACCACCATGCTGTACACCTGAAACTAATACAGAATAATATTGAATGTAAACTATAATCGAAAAAAATTAAAGTTAAAAAAAGAACAAGAATTTGGCAGTGATTCTGCCATCTGAAGTATAACAGTCTTAGCACGAGTTATGTAAGGGTCACCTGGAAAATTCTGCCTAGACCAGGAAAGCTTAAGACAGAATAAAACAAATAAGGCAAAACTGTCACCCAATTTCTAAGAAGTGTGCACAGCCCTCCCCCCCCCCCCCCCCAGGTCTTAGAACTTCCCCGGGCAAAGGCATTAGAAGCGTAGCATGTCTTTTCCCTAACCCATCAACATTTTTATTCAAGTAAAATTAAGTTAACAATTTTAACCAGTTCCAAAGACCATGTATTGATGGAAAGGATATGGACTTTGCAGCGTAGCAATGACTTATTTTAAATTCACTTGGAAATTTGCTATTTTTAATACTATCAAAAGTATCTTGTTAAATAAAATCTTATTTTTACTTCAAAACCACTTACTGATGAAAAAGATATGAATTTTGGAGGGAACAGGTCTAGCTTCACAATCCTGACTCTGCCCAGACATAATACCCAAGTAACCTTGGGCATTTTACTTAAACCTCCATGGGCCCAAGTTTGTAAAGCTGGGATACTAACAGGCCCTTCTAAGGCTGCTGTTAGGGTTGAATGAGAGAACATATATGTTCCTCGTATGTGGGAGATATATAGCTGGTGTAACTTCCCAAGCTCTGTCCTATGCTAGTCACAATAAGGTAGCCCTCTTAAAGCTTGGGACAAACCCAAATGCCATGCTCATCAAAATTCCAGAGTGTAGGTTTTGAGTAAAAACTAGAAACATAACACACATGCAGCAAATTAAGTAAGCCATTCATAATTTTTGAATAACATGATTTTTCTTTTAAATGTCCTAGCTTCAAATAGATTGTGTATAATTGTGTCCTATGCAAGACAATGAAGACTAAGTCAAATTGTCACCTATTATTTCAAAATCTCTCTTGTGAGTCACCCCTTTAGCTAGTGCTAACAGTTTTCATGGGTATTATTGGCTGTTGTATGTCTGTTGAATGCTTTTGCCTTGTAAATGAGAATGTCTTGTTACAGAATCATTTTACTATGTCTTCATCTAATACGAAAGAAAAATTATCATTTAGTGAGGATCTAGGATTGTAATCAATATCTACTCTGTTTGAAGCAAATTCAACATAAAAAATTCTTTAGTTTTCTGTGGGGAGCCGCTGTGGCCCCAGGCACGGAGGAGCTGCCTGGGTGAGCTGCTGATGTGCTCCCCTGCTCCCGGGGAGATGTGGGTGAGCTGCTGTGGCCCCAGGCACAGTGCCTGGGTGAGCTGCAGATGTTCTCCCCTGCTCCCTGGGAGATGTGGGTGAGCTGCTGTGGCCCTAGGCACGGAGGAGCTGCCTGGGTGAGCTGCAGAGGTGCTCCCCTGCTCCCTGGGAGATGTGGGTGAGCTGCTGTGGCCCCAGGCACAGAGGAGCTGCCTGGGTGAGCTGCTGATGTGCTCTCCTGCTCCCTGACCCAGTCCTTGAGGCACCAAAGCAATACTAATTTAGCTTGCGGCCTTAAGTTCCAGAAAAACTTATCAGGATATTGGTCCCGGCCTGAAGGGTTAAAGGACAGTCAAGCCACATACCAAGCCAAGGACTCAATCCTCCCCGCGCGTTCCCATTAGAAGCCGAAACAAAGACAGGCACCAACGTCAGAGCTCCTGCAGAGGCAGGGTGTTTACTCTGAGATAGCCTTCAGCGGCCTTGAAGGAACTACTCAAGGGGTAGGAATGCGGAGCGGGGTGCTATTCAGCAAAATTAACAGTGTCTGTATAAATTGAGCTGGGAAAATAAACTCGGGGCTGGCAGCTGGCAACAGGCATGAGCTGCAGCCCTCCCGATCCCATCTTTTTTGTGTCTGTCTTTTCTCCATCCTCACCCCTTCCTCAGGACCGTTCGACTCTGCCGGCGGGCCCCGGCAGTTTTCCAACAGATAATTGGGGAGAGGACCAGACTAACATTCACAATGTGTCTGTGGTGTGACAAGCAAACGAAGGCATCTGAATGTTATTTCGAGCTCACGTCTCCCCACAGCCTCACATTTCCTCAGGGAGCATCTTAGAGGCTATCTGATCCAAGCAGAGAGATGGTGTCTGGTGGTCTCAGAAAAATGTGGGACCCAAGTTTCTAACCAGAAAATCTGGAATCGGACATAGGGGAACAGAGAGATCTCAGGGGCAGAAACCTGCCATGTTCCCCTGATTTCCACCTGAGACCTAGTGAAGAGAGACAGGAGTTTCTCCACGCAGGTTATGGAATGCTAAGTTCCAAAGGATATTTTGCGGGGGGAAAAAGAATTCTGTAGTTAATTTGGAAACACATTATACCATATCCCCCTCTCAGATGCAATTAGCATATTGAATGCAAATTAACATATTGAAGGATATGAGTAACATCAGAGGGAAAGAAAATTGTTACCCTAAAAAAAATTCAATATTGCCTAAATTCCTTGCTCTTGGAAATCCTTCTGCATGTAACTCATGTTTCCTGCAGACAGAATAAACCATCTTACAATACAGCCTCTCACAAAAAGAAAGACTTGGTGCACTCTATGTTTCAGATTCACACAAACTGTTTGTGGTGTTCACCTTGTGATTATGCAGTCTAATTAATCGAAACTATTAAAATATTCCAAATAGTTTAAGGTATGTTTTTGCTAGGTAGCCATTACAAAAAACAACAACGAACAAGCATCTGAATAGTTCAGACTCCCCAAACCCACAAAGACTTCAGTTATTAACCTACTTCAAGCAAAAGCTTGAAACGGCCTTTTTTCAAAGTGTCAGAGTAAGAGCTATGTTCTGGTCTTTAATGCAGTGGTAGAAATTCTATTTTTTCAGGAGAGATTGGTGTGGGCAGAGGCAAAACTGTCTCAGTACAACTCGTGGTAATATCTTTTGGTTTAAGTGCTGGAACAGCACTAAATTACTTACCACATACTTAACGAAAACATAACTAATGTCAGATTGTACAGTTTCCATTAATGCAGCTGTTCTCTGCTGTCTCTCAATTTTACTGCTTAGATTCTTAACCTCCCTCATCCCACCTAATCTCCCTCATTTAGTTAATTCAATGGAACAGAAGAAAGTGCTCAGCACAGCATACGTTTTCATTTTAACTCTAAACCTAAAAGGAGAAGAAAAGCATAATGTTCTGTCTACTGCCTGCAATACCATGGCTTAGAGAAGCTACAGGAACAGTGTTAGGCATGGTTGTGACTTCCATCTGATACCTTCTTAAACAGCAGGAATTGATTGTCTGCTACAAAATCAGCTACTCGGACATCCAGGAGAACATTCACCATATATTCATTGGAAGCAAGTCAAAAGCTTTTCATAGATTCTCCTCCTGGAAAAGCCTTCATAAAGCCAGCATCATGGGTAGCATAAGAGAAATCTGGGAACATTATTGATGATATGTTCCTTTTTAAGGTAAAGGTAATTTATTATAAAGAACTGAGAGTAATTTCTTCCTCCTACCCTGGTGGCATATCAAGGGCAGGCATTGGTCCACACTGTTTATAGGAACTAAAGGGGTGCATCGACTGCAGTAAGTTTAAAATAATAAAGCAAACAAAAGATTGGTCTGCTTTTTATTATCACCATGCACCATCAATGCTAAGCATTGTGGGTGATAAAATACTCTGCAGTGAAAAAAGACTGTGATGGTTTATGTTCAAACAATTACTATAGCTACAATTGAGTTTACTAATATATCTGTAAAGGTCAAGTTAACATGTTTTTATTATTTGTGATACTTATTGTAATAAGTAATATTTATTATTTATTATTATTTAATATTTATTACTTTCATTACTTATCTATTCTAAGATAGATTTTACTAAATGATAATAGAGAACTCCCAATTATACACTTTTCCTTCAAGACTCAGCTACATGCTTTCAATACAAGGATAAGTTTGTTGGGGATCAGAATTATTCAGACTTGTTTCGGGCTCCATTCATATCTCTAGCCCTTGTGGTACTACCCATTTCCGCTTTTAAACAGTAGTTGGAAATATGCTATGATATTACAGTGTTTGTAAAGCTGAAAAAATTAGAAAGTGTGGTTTTTCAAACCTGTTAGCCACATGCAAATCGTTTTCTTAACCTTCAAGATTTCACCCTTTGGGAAACGTTTTTTTTTGTTTACATCTCTCTCTTTTGAAAAAAGACATTAATGTCATTAAATATTATTAACCCATCACTTTTTCTTTTTCCTTTTTGCACTTAACATTTCATTATTTTTTTGTAATGAATATTTTTTTCTGGAAATTATTTCTATTATTTGTTTCATTACATTATTATTACTGAAAATCATTTTGCCATATAGAGGAGAGTTTGTTTAAAAATTATCTCTTCTGATTGTCAAATATGCTAGGTATGCTACACGCCCATCTTGGGAGTTTTATTTATCCACGTCTTTTTAAAAAATGGAAGTAGGTTCTGTGCTTTACACATGATTCTATAACTAGTCTCTAGAGTGTGCCTCATGGTTCATCCCTGTGCTAGGAACAAGGACCAGGTTGTCTGAGTGGGCCGTACTCTCTCTTGTAGGAGACTTGATAGTTGGCATGTTCTTGTTTACCCCTTTGGTCTAAAGTCTTTGTGATAGAGATCAGGTGGGCTTGTAAAGAGTGTTACAAAAGGACTTCGAAGAATGTTTCTGAAATTCCAGGTAACAGTGCCCTCCAGGTGAACCACTGTACACAGGGAGTTGGAAAAAAATGCCTCTCAGAAGAATAGAGCTCACAAATAGAAACCAAAGCCTGGAGAACCAGGACAATCTGCATACCTCTGCCCAAGGCAGAGGGAAAGTTCCTTCAAGATCAGCTGAAATCGTGGTACTCAACTTTTATTGCTGAAAAACCACTGTGTTAGACATTGGTGAAAGTTTTGAGCTCTCTCCTCAGAATATCAGATATATCTCCACAAAGCATACACAAACTTTTATAAAATCTAATATAGCTGGAGTTTCACAAACTCTGTCTTTGTAGTGTGTATTAAAAAACTCTGGTCTAGCACAGAGACGATGAAATGGCCCCCAGAGGTGGAGTGAGCTGCCCAGCATTTCTGGAAAGATCTCTTTGTTGCCAGTCTAGGGCTTTACACCACACTACTTTAATGTTTGCTGAATGACTGCCTCATAAGTAAACACTTATTAAAATAAGATTAGGCAACAAATTTTAAATATAGAAATAATTCATGGATTTCTAATTATTAGTTGTTATGCATTCCTCTTAACTTTTTGCATCTTGTTAAAAACATAAAATTTAGGACTGTGGATAAGCACCAGATGTCTTTAACTACAATCTGTTCATTCTGTTTATCAGGACAATGATTGCTGCTTGAGAGAATTATTTCAAATAATACAGTAGATCTCAGTAAATAATAGTTACTATTATGCATTACTATTCTCATTATTACCAAGGCTAGGAGAAATCTTAAAGGTCACATAATCTTTTTACAAACAAGAAAACTGGACCAAGGCAGTGACTTTTCCAGGGATATGCAGCTAATTCATAACAGACTGCTGATACAGAGCTCACAGGAGATGTTTATGCTTCTCAGCCTCTCTCCTCCCCAAACCTTTTTTCTCGCTCACTCCATGTATGCTCCGAGGAATAGAGATGATCTTGACTCTTATATGCATAAAAAATGCTTTCTCTCTCTCCTAAGATTTCTTACATTCTTTGAATTTTATTATTTTGTTATTTTATTGGACCTTGCTCACTTGAGGGGTGTGTGTGTGTGTGTGTGTGTGTGTGTGTGTGTGCGCGCGCTTCTACTCATTTTTCTGGCTTTTTTTTTTTAAGATTCCCTAATCAGTTATTGATTTAAAAAATCCATAAGCACTAACTTAGGAAGTCCAGGCCTCATATCCAAAATAAAGAGCTCTAAATAAATATAGAGGCCCAAAATTTCTCATATGTACTACCCCAGTTTAGCTGAACAAAAATGACTAACTTTCTGCCTAGGATAGAAAAGCTTAAAATAGAATAAAAGTAATGAAGGGAAACTGTCAACCAGTTCCTGTGATGTGTGCACAGCTCCTTCCCCCTTGGCCCTCAAGGATGAGGAAGACTTAGAACTTTCTGGGAAAATGTATCAGAACAGCAACACCATTCTCCCTACTCATCGACATTTTTACTCAAGTAAAATTAGGCTAACAACAATTTCTAGAATGGCTCCAGAAGCTGTGCATGGAGGCCAGCTGGATCAAAGCTACCTTCGGGTTGAATAATGGTCACAGAGTAAGAGATTGAAAGAAGGGCTGAAAAAGGATTGTCTAGGTGAGGGTGTCATGTCTACACCTGCAGCAGCTGGAGGGACCAACCCCATCTCCTCTCCCGGGCACTTCACAGCCCAAGTGCCATGCCTGCAGCTCTACCCAAAAGGTCAGGGATGGTCAATCAGGGGGCTAGGAGTGAATGCAGAACAAAAACGAGCCAGCAGAGGCAGCAATTTTAGTTTTAATGACTTGGACAAAGCAAAGCTTCAGCAGACTCTTTGTTACCTGTTGGAGAATGCTTTTTTATTTTATTTTTTTACCAAACACTTTTACTTTACTCTCCTCCATAGACAGCGTAGGTGTTTTTCATTGAGTTGCTCTTTCTTTGACATATTTCAAATCCTGGAGGGATAATCTTCTGAACTCTCTAATGCTCTCCTCCAAGTGAAAAATAAATGCCAACTGAGCTTTCAAGTGTTGATGCTGTCACAGGTGGGCTAAGATTTTCTGTGCTCTGTTAACAGTCAAGCACAAGTTCCTAGCTAGCTGGCTCATTGTTATTTAAATCAAATCAAATAAATAAATAGAAACCTATCATGTATGCCTGATATTTAGTAAGTGATCACCATATATTTAGTGCATGAGTGAATAAATAAATGTTACCCTGCACTAGATACCAAAAGTTAAAACAACTGATAGAAGTTTGATTTAATATTGCATTTCTCAAATTATCTTTTTTTAAAAAGAAGTTCAAACAGAATGGATAATTCATATGCTTGCACATATGGCAAAATGTCCAAAAATTGAACTTGTATCTTTAAAATTTGTGAGTTTTAAGTTCTATCTTCTATGCATAGAAGAATCACAACAAGAAAATAAAAGTTAAACAAAAGTCTTGCCCCTTGTATTTAAATATAAGGCAAACACTGATCCTACCACAGATGTGGTGATATTGCAGCTCATTCCTATGTTCATATCCCAATGGACATAGTCCATTTTCTTGTATCACAGTCTGGGAATCCTACAGAAATGAACCTTTCTCTTTTTGTTACCTAATTTAGCCTGACAGGTTTCTCCCTTGATGGGTGTACTGCTGTTGTTTCAGCATTTACACACAACCTCCTGGTGTGCAGGGGCTGTGTATTTGTAATTCTTTCATGTACAATACTTTGTTCTTCCTGTTTTGCTCATCATATTTTAAGTCCTACACCCACATAAGCTCTAGTTAAGACTGGGTATTTGGTGCATAAAGCCTAGGTACTGGTTGCCTATTCCAATTCCCTATATACAACTCTTTCTGCTTTTCATTTTCAAATAGCTGGACAAAATACTTTTGTATAAGGAGAGCAATACTTCAATAACTTCTTGATCATAATGAAGTGACCACTTAATTATTTTTCCTGTTATAAAAAAAAAAAATCCATCAAGGATCCAGCCTTCTATTTATCATCACACAACCAGTCAACACCCAATGGTAATATAAATTGCCCTTTATTAATTTTATACATAATTAAAATTTCATTTGAAAGTACCACATTATGAGATGAAGAAAGTTGAAGCCAGAGAAATTTGAAAGTGGTAATAATTACATTACTATTTTCATCTAAAATGCAATAGAAAACTAATGACCCTTTAAAGATTTCATTAAATCAAGTTGTAAGTGAAAAGTGAACGAAGTTGAGGAATAATCTACTGTAATGGTTGGTAGTGAGGAAAAACCACCCCCCAGGAGAGGTTGCCAAATCATTTAGCTGTTTATGTGCAAATACCAAAGGGAAAATGAACAGTATTTGTACGTTTAAATCCTATATTTCTTGGTGTCTTTATCAATATGGCAATAGCAATCAGAGAATTAGTTCTGTGCTTTGTTATTGGTACTGCAATATTTAGTCTCGATTTATGAATTTTAATATTAAATGGAGTATGCAAAGAAGATCAATTTTATAATAAAAATATTTAGTAACTAAAGTCTTTATTGGCATTTTGCTTTGAGAGGAGTTGGTGCGGCACACTATTTATTGATCAGTCATTAGGATAATTTCCCCATTTTGGTTTGTGTGTAGAAACAGCTGGTACAAAGGTCAGCTTCATATACTCTATATGAAATGTTAGACTTACTGAATCAGGTTACCAATCACTGGGAGACAGGTATTTTGAGAAGCTACATGAACATTTTAAGGTCCCTAAGTTTCATTAGAAAAACACAAAAGGGCTTTATGTAGAAAGTTGGGTAGGTCAGCACCCCTGCCTTTAGGCAAGCCCATGCCCTCAGTTGCCTTCACTTAAATTGTTTTACAAGAACTCATTTGCTTTCCATGCTTATACACTAGTGACAAATTAAAGCATAAAAACTAGGACTCAGGTCCAGGAGGGCATTCAATCATCCTCAGGTGAACTTACGTGTGCCCTTATTTTAAGCTATCCTGGACTTCTTGTTCCCATGTGAGTGGAACAAATTGTTTCTCTTTCAGAGTTACAGGAACTCTTTCAGGTCAACAAGGTGACATTTTCAAGCTAGAGTGACTATTTAATAGCACTCTGTCTGCCTAAAAGAGTCAACATATGTGATTTTTTTGTTCCTCCCTTTTTAATAAAATCTTGCCTGATATTGTTATGGTTTGGTTCATTCTAAAGCAAGGAATAATTGATGATTTGTTACTGCTAACAAGGAAATATTACTTTCAACATGGAAATATTTTATTAAATATAAATTTTAAAACTCGGGGAAGAAACAATGAGTGTGTGTTCATAAAATCATAAAGTGCCATGCTCAGGTCTTGTATATATGGTTTAAAATGTCTCTTGACAATACAGAATAAAAATAGTAATAGTAAGTTTACAACCTATGCCTATAATTATTCAATAAACATTTTAAAAAATCGTACTGGTTAACAACTATAGAAAGGCAGGCAAAAAAGAAAAAAAATCAAGATGTATAAAAGAATTCTAGCCCCATAATTTAAAAAGTTAATTTGAAAAATGTTTGTAAGGCAAACAGTAGGAGAAGGAAATGGAAACAGAAATATTTCTTTCCTATAACTTGAAATTTTACAACTATAAGTAGAAACATAAAATTTACACTGGTCAAGTAATTAAAATTTTTAGATAAAGAAACAAAAAGTAGACTAGGGTGAGACCAACAAACATTTTCAAATCAGTAGGTCAGTGACTAGTTTTTTATACTATTTCTCTCTCTTTTGTTATTCTGATCAGCCTGGCTGTGCTTTGTCCAATGAAAGCTCATGATGAATAGGCACTGTCTACCATAAGGAACCCCTAACTGGTGTGGGGGTGCATACAAGATTAATAGATGGTTTACCAACACACCTACTGCTTTTTGTAGCAATCAAGTCAATATGTTTCAATAAATAAGATTTTCTAGTTGATTCTCTCACTGTGGAAACATTGCCTTTCATTGTTAGAAGTAATTTCTTTCAATGTCTCTCTCTATATGAAATGCTATAAAGTTTATTCATGAATGAGCTCATAAAGATGAAAGAAATGCGCCGTAAAAGCTAGAAGGAGAAGGAAAGAACAAGGACTTGCCAAGGAGAGAGGAGTCTTAGCCTAGTGACATAGCTCTGTGCTACCCAAACCTAAAGTCCAACTCTAGTTGTGAGAGATAGCAGCACAGCAGCCTTAGTGGATGCTGGCACACACACATGCATGACCTGAAATTTTATACAAACATATCTGTGTGAATCTTCTTTTTGCAAGCTTGACACTCTCTTAACTTTCACCAGAGTGAGGGATCTCTGTCCAGCAACCTAATATAGACATAACTCAATTTCTGATGATGGAGACTTATATTGCAGAAAATGATTAGAAAATGTTGTGTGTATGTGCATGATATGTGCATGTCTGTGCGTGCATGTGTGTATTTGTGTGTGTCTATTGGGGAGACAGTCTAGTCAATGTAATTTCTTTTTTTCTAAAAGTTTAATCTTTACTGTTGAAAGTATTAAAGATCTCTCCTTTTTTGCCCCTTTGGCCACCTCCACCCAGATCCCAACCCTTCCCCACACTATCATTTGTCCATGAGTTATACATATATGCATATAAGTTCTTTGATTAATCTCTTCCCACCCTCCTCCTCTTCCTTCTGAAAAACGTCAGTCTGTTGCATGCGTCAGTGTCTCTGAATCTGTTTTGTTCATCGGTTTATTTTGCTCCTTAGATTCCATGTATAAGTGAGATCATTGGTACTTGTCTTTCTCTGACTGGCTTCTGTCACTTAGCATCATATTCTCCAGGTCCATCCATGCTGTCCCAAAAGGGCAAGAGAGCCCTCTTTCTCACAGCTGCATAGTATTCCATGGTGTAAATATCCCACACTTTTTTTATCCACTCATCTACTGATGGGCATTTGGGCTGTTCCCAGATCTTAGCTATTGTAAATTGTGCTGCTATGAACATAGGGATGCATAAGTTCTTTCTAATTGATGTTTTGGGATTCTTAGGGTATATTCCAAGAAGTGGGATCACTGGGTCAAATGGCAGCTACATTTTTAAATTTTTAAAGAAGCTCCATACTGTTTTCCGTAGTGACTGCATCAGTCTGCATTCCCACCAGCAGTGTACTAGGGTCCCCTTTTCTCCACATTCTCACCAACACTTGTTGATTTTGTTGATGGTAGCCATTCTGACAGGTATGAGGTGACACCTCATTGTCATTTTAATTTGCGTCTCTCTGATGATTAGTGAGGCTGAGCATTTCTTCACATGCCTCTTGGCCATCGGTATGTCCACCTTGGAGAAGTGTCTATTTAGGTCCTTTGCTCATTTTTTAATTGGGTTTTTGTCTTCCTTTTGTTAAGTTGTATGAGTTCCTTATATATATTGGATATTAGCACTTTATCAGATGTATCATTGGTAAATATGCTCTCCCATACAGTAGGCTACCTTTTCCTTTTGTTGATGGTTTCTTTTGCTGTGCAGAAGCTTTTTATTTTGTTATAGTCCCACTTGTCTATTTACTCCTTTCTTTCCCTTGCCCTAGGAGATGTATTGGCAAACATATTGCTATGAGAGATGTCTGAGATTTTGCTGCCTATGGCTTTTTCTACAATTTTTATGGTTTCATGACATACATTTTAGTCTTTTATCCATTTTGAGTTTATTCTTGTATATAGTGTAAGTTGGTGGTCTAGTTTCATTTTTTTGCATGTACCTGTCCGATTCTCCCAACATCATTTATTGAAGAGACTGTCTTCACCCCACTGCATGTTCTTGCCTCCTTTGTCAAATTATAATTGAGTGTAATGACCTGGGTCAATTTCTTGGCTCTCTGTTCTGTTCCACTGATCTCTATGTCTGTTCTTGTGCCAGTACCAGGCAGTTTTGATTACAGTGGCTTAGTAGTATAACTTGATATCTGGTAGTATTATCCCTCCAACTTTGTTCTTCTTTCTCAAGACTGCTGTGGCTATTCAGGGTATTTTTTGATTATATATAAACTTTTGGAGTATTTGTTCTAGATCTGTGAAATATGCCGTTGGTATTTTAATAGGAATTGCATTGAATCTATAGATTGCTTTGAGTAGTACGTACATTTTAATGATGTTGATCCTACCAATCCATGGACATGTTATATTCTTCCACTTGTTCATATCTTCCTCTGTCTCTTTTTACAACGTCCTGCAGTTTTCTGTGTACAGGTTGGTTAAGTTTATTCCTAAATATGTTAATTTTTTTGTTACAGTGGTAAATGGGATTGATTTTTTAGTTTCTCTTTCTGAGAGTTTGTCATTGGTGTAAAAAAATGACATTGATTTCTGGCTGTTAATTTTGTATCCTGCTACTTTGCCGAATTCATTTATTAAATCTAGTAGTCTTTTGGTGGAGTCTTTAGGGTTCTCCATGAACAATATCATGTCATCTTCGAACAGTGACAATTTTACTTCCTCCTTTACAATTTGGATGCCTTTTATATTTTCTTCTTGTCTGATCACTGTGGCTAGGACTTCCAGCACTATGCTGAATAAGAGTGGCACAAGGGGACATCCCTATCTTGTTCCTGTTCTTAGGGGAAATGGTTTGATGTTGGCTGTAGGTTTGTCATATATGGTCTTTATTATTTTGAGGTATGATCCCTCTATTCCCACTTTGCTAAGAGTTTTTATCAAAAATGGGTATTGGATTTTGTCAAATGCCTTTTCTGGATCTATTGATATGATAATCTGATTTTTGTTTTTCAATTTGTGTATGTAATGTATCACATTTATTGATTTGTGAATATTGTACTAGCCTTGCATCCCTGAAATAAATCCCACTTGGTCCTAGTGTATGGCCTTTTTAATATATTCCTGGATCTGATTTGCTAAAATTTTGTTGTTTAGCATGTATGCTCATCAGGGATACTGGCCTGTAATTCTCTTTCTTTGTTTAGCATATATCTGGTTTTGGAATTTAGATAATACTGGCCTCAAAAAATGAGCTTGGAAATGTTCCTTCCTTCTGGATTGTTTGGAACAATTTGTTAGTTCTTCTTTGAGTGTTTGGTAAAACTCCCCTGTGAAGCCATCCAGGTCAGGACATTTGTTTGCTGGGAGTTTTTTGATTACTGCTTAAATTTCAACAGCAGTTATCAACCTATTCATGTTTTCTGATTCTTCCTGATTCAGTTTTGGAAGGTTGTATTTTTCCAATAATTCGTCCATTTCATCCAGGTTGTTCAACTTGTTGTCATATAGTTGTTCATAGTATTTTCTTACAATCCTTTGAATTTCTATGGTGTCAGTTGATACTTTACCTTTTTCATTTCTGATTTTATTTATTTGGATCCTCTCCCTTTGTTTCTCGTTGAGTCTGGCTAAATGTTTATCAACCCTGTTTATCTTTTCAAAGAGTCAGCTCTTGGTTTCATTGATCTTTTGTATTGTTTTTTTAGTCTCTATGTCATTTATTTCTGCTCTGATCTTTATCATTCCTTCCTTCCACTTACCCTGGGCTTTTCTTGTTTTCTTTCTAATTCTTTAAGTTGTAGTGTTAGATAGTTTATTAAACATTTTTCTTTTTTTTTTTTTGAGGTAAGTCTGTAGTGCTATGAACTTCCCTCTCAGGACTGCTTTTGCTGTGTCCCATAGATTTGGGGTTGTTTTGTGTTCATTTTCATTTGTTTCCAGGAAGTTTTTGATTTCTTCTCTAATCTCATTGGTAACCCATTCATTGCTTAATAGCATGCTATTTAGCCTCCATGTGTTTGAATGTTTTTGAGTGTTTTTACTGTGGTTGACTTCTAATTTCATGCCATTGTGATCTGAGAAGATACTTGAAATGATTTCAACCTCTTTGAACTTGTAGAGACTTGTTTTGTGTCCTAACATGCGGTCTATCTTTGAGAATTTCCCATGTGCACTTGAGAAGAATATATATTTTGCAGCTTTGGGGTGAAATGTTCTGTAATGTCAATTAAATTCATCTGATCTAGTATGTCATTCAGTGTTTCCTTACTGAGTTTTTTGTCTGGAAGATCTATTCAGTAAAGTCAATGGTGTGTTAAAGTCCCTTACTATGACTGTATTGCTGTAAATCTCTCCCTTGAAGTCCTCCAGAAGGTTTTGTATAATTTAGGTGCTCCTATTTTGGATGAACATACGTTTACCAGAGTTATATCCTCTTGATGGATCAATCCCTTTAGTATTATGTAGTGACCTTTCTTGTCTTCCATTATGGCTTTAATTTTGAGGTCTATTTTGTCACATATGAATATTACTACCCAGATTTTTTTCACTTCCATTTGCATGGAAGTTTTTTTTTCCATCCCTTCACTCTCATCCTGTGTGAGTCTCTTGTTCTGAGGTGGGTTTCTTATAGACAGCATATATTTGGGTCAGGTTTTCTTATCCATTCAGTTACCCCATGTCTTGCGATTGGAGCATTTAATCCATTTACACTTAAGGTTATTATTTAATAGGTACTTACCTATTGCCATTTTAATTATTTATGCTTGTGATTCTCTCTATATATTTCTTATTATTATTGCAGCAGTCCTTTTAACATTTCTTGCAATGCTGGTTTGGTGGTAATAAACTCCTTTGGTCTTTTTTTTTTTTTTGTCTGGGAAGCTCTTTATTTCACCATCTATTTTGAATGATAGCCTTGTTGGATAGAGCAGTCTTGGTTTCAGATCCTTGTTTTTTATTAATTTGAATACTTCATACCATTTTCTTCTGGCCTGTAGAGTTTCTGATGAGAAGTCAGCTGACAGCCTATGGGAGCTCCTAGGTAGGTAACAGATTGCTTTTCTCTAGTTACCTTTAATATTCTCTCTTTGTCTTGAATTTTTGGCATTTTAATTATATGTGTCTGGGCATGTGCTTCTTTGGATTCTTCTTGCTTGAGGCTCTCTGTGCCTCCTGAACTTTTTTGACATTTTCTTTCACCAGGTTAGGGAACTTTTCTGCCATTATTTCTTCAAAAAGTTCTCTTTTCTTGCTCATTATCTTACCCTTCAGGAATTCCTATGATGTGAGTATTATTACTTTTCATGTTGCCCCATAGCGCCCTTAAACTGTCCTCATGTTTTTTAGTTGTTTTTTCTTTTTGTTTCTCTGATTGAGTAATTTTAACTACCCTATCTTCTAATTCACTGATTCATTCTTCAGCTTCCCCTAATCTGCTGTTTATTCCTTCCAATGAATTTTTTATATCTGCTATGTCATTCTTAGTTTCCTTCATAGCTTCCATATCTTTTCTCATACTGTTGAGCATCCTTAAAATCAGTATTATGAATTCTATATCTGATAGAGTGCTTATCTCTATTTCATTTATCTCTTCGTCTAGAGAATTCTCTTGCTCTTTCATTTGGCACTTGTTTTGTTTTTTTTTTGTCTCCCCATTTTGGCTGCCTGTTTTGATTTGTTTCTTTGTATTATGTAGATCTGCTAGGACTCCCAGTCTTTTTGGAGGGTCTCTTGTGCAGGTCAATGTCAGATGCTCTTTGTGACTGGCCTTGAGTACCCTGTTTGAGCCTTCAGCAATCCACAGCTTGTGGCTCTCTCTGCTAAGGCTGGGTTTGTAAAGAACCAAGCTGTGCACCAAGTTCTACTTTTCCTAGCTCCTGGTCCAGAAGCAGATCAGGCAAATACTCAAAGTATCTAGAGGTACACCTTGCCTACAGGCTGATGGTTATCTTAACGAGCCTCAGGCTGTAGGCCACATCAAGGTATAAACTCCACAGGGTGGGGCAAGAGGTTGTCCAACAGGGTGGGACAATTGCTGACTCCCCAGGCAAAAGCTGTCTGGATGGTGAAGGTCTGACTGAGAAATATGTCCTTTGCAGTATGGGGGAATGATTCAGCACAGGAATCTAGATGGCTGCCCTTTGAGCTCTATCCCCAGAGCTAGGTCCCCTGGATTTTCCTCACATGGCTCTAGTCCACTCTGCCCTCCTTCTCTCAGAGCCCAAGGTGAGTGGATGCACACAAAATTTTGTGCTTTGTCTGTTTAAGATGGTGCTTTTATTTCCAGTTCTCTTTCTCTGGCAGAAGGAAACTCTGCTGCTTTTCATAGTCAGATGTTATGTAGGCACCTTTTTAAGTTCTGGTACTCTGAGCTGGGGAGCCCAGCTTGAGGTATAGACCCCAGAGTTCTCAGTGGTAAGCCCCATATCAGAAATCCCTCAGGAACTTCAGTTGCTGCCTATGGGAACCTGGACAGCCTTCTTGCACCCCTGCACTTCCTACAAGTCTCAATGGGGTCTCCACTTTTGGTTCTTGGTTATGAATGTGCTCTCCAACTAGTGTTTAGTTGATTAGGCAGGATTGGTTTTCTATATTTTAGCTGTAATTCCAGTTTGGTCCTAGGGGAGTGTCAGTGTAGTTTTTTCTTAATCTCCCACCATTTTGGCATCTACTCTAGTCAATGCCATTTCTATTAAAAAGCAAGGAAATATTTTATACAGATAAACTGGAAAATGGTCCCTTTATGCCTCACGCTCAGAACCTACATCTCTAATAAAGTAGGAAAATATAAAAAACACTTTAGAAATATTGTTACTTAAAAATAAACAAGCAATTCAGGAGAAGAAACAACTAGAACCTGATTTCCTGGAAATTATTTCTAAGTTGATATGTGTGTGTGTGTGTGTGTGTGAGAGAGAGAGAGAGAGAGAGAGAGAGAGAGAGAGAGAGAGAATAACACTCATAAGGCATATATTCATGAGCTCCTTGAGGACAAGGGAGGCATCTTTCTCATCCTTATATCCATAGAAATCCAGCAATGAATCTGATACTTTACTAGGAAATAAATATAACTTTTGAATGATTACAAATAACATGTATGTTTTTCACCCATTCATATATGTATGTATTTATAAATATAAATACATACATATATGCATTCATATATGCATACATATGTGCATTCATAAACACATATATAAGTGTATGTATATACATACACATATATAAGAAAATCTCTGTTTATATATGTTGATATACACAAGAATATTTCTGTGATTATATTATTTATATGCATAGATGCACACAGTGAAAGTATAAAATATAATGTGCACCATTCTTTTGAGTGTTTATGCGACAGTGTTAAATGCATTAATTGTATTAATTCCTCTGGATAAAGGACGCTAAAAAACAGGTGCTATTATTAATGCCTTTCTACAAATGAAGATACTGAGACAGAACCAAGATATAAACTCAGTCATTTCACTCCAGAGCAATGGTCTTGACCACTACACTATATTATAAGGGCCCTAATATAATAATGAAGATTAAAATGTAACATAATTCATTTTAAACATTTATTGCATGCCACCACTGGTCAAGTACTGTGTTTAGTTCTAGGAACACTAACACACACACACACACACACACACACACACAGACATAATTCTTCTGCTAAAAGTCTTCTAATGCTGGCCGCCATACTTTTAGGGTCTCACCACCACCACCACCACCACCCCTGCCCTTACTTCATTAATATACTTGTTTTAATTATACCTCATCACTTTATTCTAGCCATGAGATGTGAATTGATAAAGGTCTATGTTATCCAGCCACAATATCTTTTTCTCCTAGAACCACTAATTGGTTCAGGAGTGAGCATATAGACCCATGGGACCAACCAGAGTTTTTCTCTGGAGTTGATAGAGGGATGCTGGCAGAAAGAAGTGAAAAGAAGTTTCCTTCTCTTCAGGCTGCTAAATACAGAGGGTGAGTGGGAAAGGGGGTGGTGTATGAATTAGAGACAGTCAGCAGCCATTTTCCCTAGAAGATGCTCATCTGTAGGAAAACAGGATAAGATCAGCACACGGTGAGAACAGACTTAGGAGCAGGACAGAGGGAGCGAGAAGCCCAACAATATCACTTAAACTCTGAGATTCAGTGAAGTTTAAAGCCCCTGACATCCCAGTAAGTGAAATAGTAAATTGCATTTTCTGCTGTAGCTTGAAGTCATCACGTTTCTAAGAAAAAATGAACCTCAGGAGAGTATCTGCCACTCTGCTCAAGTAGCCAGGTCAGAAAACTAACTTACAATGTTATTTTGGTTATAGATAAGTAATTTATTAAAGTAGATATTTACTTTATTATCAAAACTGTCCAAGATAGACACTAATAATGGACCTACCAAAGTTACAGATAACTCACAGTTCCTCTCTTGACTTATATAAATCAATACCGTATCATGATTTACAGAGCAGTAAAGGAGAGAATGTTCTTACCATTTCCATAAAAGAAAAGGGAGTTGGGGGAGGTAAACACTGTGGAGTGGAAATTATTTACATTTGGGAAAAAAAGTAGCTAGGCAAAACTCAAACTATCTGCTGTAATACTTTGCACTGATAAAAAATAAATAAATAAAGATACAAATCTCAAAATAAAAGCACTGTAGCTAAAACACAAGAAAATCAGAATTAGTCAGTTAGCCTGGGAATCTTTGAGCTTTCAATCAGACCCCAGTCTCCTGTTCCCTAAGAGAAGGAACTGCTCAAAAGACCAAGCAGAACCACAGCTCTAAACTGTTAGGGTTATCATGTGGGCCTTTGTGTTTCAGCTCTTACTCCATATCCATGTGTATGCACACTCTACTTTCACCTAAACAATAACAACAATTCAAAACAGCTTAGGAAACAAAGCTCATTTTACTTAAGGTGTCATCAGCAAAATGCATAGAGCAATGGTTTATTTTTGCTTTTATACTTTCTCATTGGGAAATGAGTAATACACACTCAAAGTGCCCCCCATTTTCCAACTGCACTTGTTTTTTAAGACACTTGGGCAAAAAGAGATCTCTAGAAAGACTGAGATCTAGGATATTCAGCTAAGCAGACTCAGACATCGAGACCAAAACAAAGAACTGATTGATTACCACACCTGGAATACATAAATTAGAGCCAAAATTAGCAAAAGGGAGTGAGGCAAGGACCCAGTGTAGCAGTTCCGAATTGTTTTTGTAAAAAATTACTCTGAATTTAGTAGCTTAAAACAACACATATTTTTTCTCTTACAGTTCTAGAGGTCAGAAATTCTAAAATTAAGGTGCTGGCAAAGCTCTGTTTCTCCTGTATGGGGTAGGGGAGAATCAGCATCCTTGTCTTCTCTATCTTCTATGAAGATCCTTGGGATTACATTAGTCCCACCTGGATAATCCAGGATGATTCTCCCATGTCACAATCATTAATATCATCTGCAATGTCTCTGTTGCCATGTAAGATGACATATTCACAGGTTCTGGAGATTAGGACCTGGACATCTGTGAAGAGAAGGAATGCATTGTTCTATCCACCATGCACAGATTTGTGGCTACCTTCCTGAAACCTGTCCCAACTAAGGCCAGGAATGAGTGTGGTTCTGAGCTGGCATGGAGTGTCAGTCCATCTATGAGAGAAAGAAAAAAGAAGCAGAGGTTAGAGACCAAATAAAACCACTGAGTGTAGCTGCAAACTTTGTTAAATTGCTTTTGGCCTTCAGCTTGCTAAAATGGGTGGATTTTTTAGGGTTCTGGCATATTAACTTTTAAAATAAAATTACATGAAGTCATTTTTACTGTCTAGCCACTGTATAGTGACATTTGTTTATGGTATAGTAGAAAAAATGGACTTGGGAATCATCTGGACTTGGTTTTGAGTCTCAGTTCTTATTTTAACTGTCATCTTGAGCATTACATACACTGTCATTCTCCATTTCCTCATTTGTAAAGTGCCAATGATAATTTCTGCTTCATAGAATTGTTCTGAGAATGAAATGTAATAATTAAGTAAAGTATTTACTTAGCACACTGCCCGGCATATAGTAGGCATGTAATTTCAGCCTTTCTTTCTTTGAAGCATGTGAGCTTTCTGGGATATTTTGGCAGGAAATCACATTTTAGAAACTGCCTGAATATTGATTGTTAGTCAAGAAGCTTCATTTTTCTGCGGGTGTTTTTGTTTTTTCTTGTAAAGACTCTTTTCTTGGTAGTGAGAAAATTTATAAATTCTACTTATTTAAACTTTTCTTTCAGCTCTGCATTCAGAGAAGTTTAACTATTGGTGAAACTCACAAAGTAAATGGAAAGTTTGAGTACAGTTAGTTCGAATACAGTATTTGTGCTTCCACTTTTTAAAACTAAAATCAATTTCTAGCATTCAGATTGGTAGAGTGACTGGAATTTGATGACTATGATGAAACTGGTTCACTTTTATAACAGGTCTTCCATTCTTGAAAGAATCCCTTGAGAAATATATCGACAACTTCCTGTAGTCCAGTTGTTTGAGTGGAATAAATGCCTCCCACCTTCCCAATGTTCTGGAAGATCTGTTATTTTCACAAGCCTTTTGTGTGATGTCTTTGCTTTAACAAACTGAAGCTTTCTTATAAAGAAAACATATTGTATGCCCACAGTGAAGCCCTCAGCCACCTTCTTAAGATTTTAATTTTAAAAGAACACCTTTTTAAAGATTTTCATCTTAAATATCGACTTTAGCAACTTGACAACTGATGTTTTGAAAATAAAATTACAAAAACTAACTCAGTCAATAATGGATAGTTGACTTGAATCCACTTTCAGTTCAGAGGTCACAACCATCAATTAATATTGTTGCAGAATATGAAGCCTCCTACAGGGATCTGTTGCTGTTTATTGTAATGTCAATAATAACTATCAAGTCTTGGACGCTGCTGCTCATTCTACTGGATTTTGAATTGCATACTATGGAAGTGTCTGTATTCTGCTTCCTTGACTCTTGAAGGAGAGTACTGACATAATTCTCTATAAAATAATCAGGGTTTGCTATTCTCAATGAACTTTTTTTCTCTAAACTAAATATATAGTTGCTTTGCCTCCTCAAATGGTAAAAATATTGCTACATATTGAAAACTACTCCTCTGATTTGAGAAAATTAGTTATGTAATTTCTTTTGCTAGATCTTTTTCCTGGATCATTAAAATTATGAAATTTAGTTTAGTTGAGAGGCAAATAATAGTCCTTTGTGGGAAACCCCTACAATGGAAGATTACACAGCACATAAAACATTCCAAATGTTCTTTGTTGAGACAGATGGTGAACCTATGCAATAGAAGCTGCAGTATCTCCATTTGTAATATTTAAACATCTGAACAGTGATTAATGGAGCTTGTTTGGGAATACAATCATTTCATCAAAAATCTTGTTATTAAGTGTAATAAGAGTAGAAAAAGACCCTAGTTTTCCATATGTTTGGGACTCCTACTAGTCAATAACACCCCACTGCAATATGCCTTCTCTATATTGTTTTACTGCAAAATAAAATGAATGTCTCACAGCATGTGAATCCTAAGAAGAGTAATTTAGAACATCAAAATTTTCAGTGGACCCCAAAGCAGCCATTTAAGGTCTGCTCAAGTTTTGTTGTGGAGGCTGGATTCAATTGTTTGCCAAAACTATTGAAAATGAATTTATACTGCCAGCTGCTGTCCAGCTTTTATTGCCAAATAAAACTCTTTACCTTATTATAACTAAAAATTGACATAAATAACTTCTCCCTTTCTCTTGAAACCTACCCAATATGGAGGTAGCAAAAAATAAATAAATAAATAAAATGAAATTAAAGCAAGAGGTCACAGGAAAAAAAGAAGCTACAAGACACCACAAAATTTGGGGTGCTCAAAATGCTAACATGCAGTTTAGAGGATCAGAACAAACTCAACATTACTTTTGTTGTGAAAAAAATATTTATAATGAAGATTTTTACTTATACAACATTGTCTCTTATTATTTCTGCTTTGTTTACATAGAAAATCAAGTAAGAGTGAAGGTGTAAGGTGGTGAAGTTAAGTGGAAGTTGCACTCAGCTCCTCCCATGACCACATCAAAATTATAATTAAGTTATAGAAAAATAAACCTAAATAACCAACTGAAGACAGGCTGAAAAGAAGTCATATAACCAAAGATATACATAAGAGGCCACGTCAAGACTGTAGGTGTGGAGAAGCAAACCAGGCTGGCCCTCCACCCACGTGTAGTGGTTGAGAATCCACAGGGGTATCTTAGTTTCAGAGGTCCCTTTGGAGGAACAAGGAGTCTCAGCCCCATGCCAGACTCTCTAGTGCTGGGAAGTGGATCCCACATAACATCTGGCTATGAAAATCAGCAGGGATTCCATCCACACAGATGCTGGAAACCCAGGCATTCTCTTAAAGGAGCAGGGACAAGCTCTCATTTGTTGGCACTCACCCTGAGCTCCAGTGGAGGGATGGCAGCTCAGGGAGGTACCAGAGTCATACAGGAAAAGATTGAATTTTGTGGCTTTGAGGCAAGGGTTGGAGGGACAGCCTTTAATGCCCCTGTGTTGAGTCCTTCTGTTGTACAGCCCACAAACTCCATCTTTCCTGGGTTAAGCACTATGCCCACATGGCATTAGCCTTGTGAGAAACACTAGCTCTGCTCCGATGACTCCTTGGAGCCTCTTCCTGACCATATTGCACACAGCCAGGGACTCTGTCAGCAGCCCCCAGCCTGGGTCCACATTGCAGTCTTTCTTGCAAAGCTCTTGAGAAATACCAATCAAGCTTGGAAAGTGCCAGAGACACACAGGGAGAAACTGAATTGTGTGGCTTCAGGTTGAAGGTGTCTTCTTGCTGACAGGCACCACCTTTACTGTGTTGTCCTCCTACAACAAGGCAAAAATCTTAATCTGCTTTAGCTTAGTGAACTCTACTAGCTCCACCATGATGAACCCCCACCCCAACACAAAGGCCCCAAGCAGGTGGCAGCTGGCCTTGGTATATCCTGAGACTTTCCCTGAGTGGCCTCAAACACAGCACTAGCACCAAGTTTGAGACTGTATTAACATCGTAAACATCACTCACCTGTCTGTATCTGGGGAGTCCCTAAGAACCTGCCTCATGTAATTTGCAGAGGCTCCTTCAGTGGCTGAGCCTAACAGGCAGCTGGTAGATGGAAACATGTTTTGTGGTACTTTGGGCCTTTTGCTGACCTTTCCCAGGCCTGTTACTGGTGACGGCCAGCCTCACTTAGCAGCTTGGCCACTCCCACACATACCCAGGCCCACCAGAGGCTGTTACCAACCATAGATCACTTTGTAGCTCCTAACCCAGGGCTAGTCACAGGCAGCATCTGACATTGGCTTGCAATGGAGCCTCACCAAAGAGACCCCAGAACCAACACACACAGGGGATGTGTTCAGAGCAATAGTAGACCACCACCTGATTAGGTCCTACCAGCACTCCCCAAGGCCGCAGCAAGCACAAGACCCTGCCAGGGTGAATTCTGCTTCATGGACTCAGATCCTGCACAGTAGCTTATATACTGTGATCCTGACCAATTCCCACAGCCTGCCACTGGACCTCACAAAACACCTACTACATAAGGCCACCTACCAAGACCAGGAGGTATAGCAGATCTACCTAATAATACACAGAAACAAATACAGAGAGGCAGCCATAATGAGGAGACAAAGAAACGTGTCTCAAATGAAAGAACATGAGAAATCTCCAGAAAAAAGAACTGACTGAAATAGAGGCAAGCAATCTACCAGATACAGAGTTTAAAATAATGATTATAAGCATGCTCAAGGAACTCAGGGAAAGAAGAGATGAACTGAGTGAGAATGTCAAAAAAAGAGATAGTAAGCATTAAAAAGAACATAACTAATAAAGAACCAGTCAGAAATAAGAATACAGTAACAAAAATAAAGAATATACTTATAAGAAATCAACAGCAAATTAGATGAAGCAGATGATTGAATCAGCAATTTTGAAGACAAGGTAGCAAAAAACACCCAATCAGAGCAGCATAAAGAGAAAAGAATTAAAAAATGAGGATAGTTTAAGGGGCTTCTGGGACAACATCAAGTGTAATTACATCCATATCATAGAGGTACCAAAAGGAAAATGGAAAGAGCAAGGAATTGAAAACCTATTTGGAAAAATAATGACTGAAAACTTCCCTAACCTAGTGAAAGAAAAAGACACACAAGTCCAGGAAGCACAGAGAGCCTCAAACAAGATGAACCCAAAGAAGCCGTCAAGAAGACATATTACAATTAAAATGGCAAAGGTTAAAGACAAAGAGAGAATCTTAAAAGCAGCGAGAGAAAAACAATTACCTACAAGGGAGCTCCTATGAAACTGTCAGCTGATTTCTCAACAGAAACTTTTCAGATACAAGGGATTGGCAAAAAATATTCAAAGTGATTAAAAGCAATGACTTACAACCAAGACTACTCTAAACGGCATGGCTATTATTTAAAATTGATGGAACGATAAAGAGCTTCCCCGACAAGTAAAGCTAAAGGAGTTCATCACCACTGTAGTGCAAAAGGCCAAGGTCAGGGATGTTCTCACTGGATCTAGACAGACTGAAGAAAAATCATGGAACAAAAGGATGCGACATAATTTTATTCAGCTGAGGCAGGCTGAACATATACTGAGAGACAAACTGCCTTTACCCAGCAGCAACTGGCTTAGTGTACACAAGAAAAAAATGCACTTCGGAAAGTCCCGGGTTGGTTTTATAAGAACCAGAACAAAAGTGGCTCTCAGCCAAGGATGATGTCAAACATGACATCAGCTAACACAGCGTCTGTTATGACTATGTTGTATCATATTTATATGACTGGGGTCTTTCGCTAGCAAGTGGTGAGGGAGCCTAAGTGTTTTCACTTTCCCCACAACCACAAAACCAGTATTATAAGAAATGTTAAAAAGAAGGGAAAAAGGAACATAATGTGAATAATAAAATGGCAATAACTATGAACTTATCAACAATTACTTTAAGTGTAAATGGCTTAAATGTTCCTATAAAAAGACATAGGGTCACTGAATGGATAAGAAAACAAGACCAATATATATATAATGTCTAAAAGGGACCCACTTCAGATTGAAAGACACAGACTGAAAGTAAAACAATGAAAAAAAATATATTATGCACCTGGAAAAGGAAAAAACAGCTGGGGTAGCAATGTTCATAGTAGACAAAATAGACTTTAAAACAAAAGCTGTAATAAGAGACAAAAAATATTACATAATGATAAAGAGATCAAACCAGTAAGAGATATAACCCTTTAACCATCTATACACCCAACATAAGATCCCTAAATATGTAAAACAAATCACTCCCTTTATAAAGTCATAGTAGGAGATTCTAACACCCCATGACATCGATTGATAGATCTTACAGATAGAAAAGACAAGGAAACACCAGCCTTAAATGACATATTAAACCAGATGGGTTTAATTGATATTTTTAGAGCATTTCACCACAAAACAGCATAATACACATTCTTTTCAATCACACAAAGAACATTTTCCAAGATAGACCACTTGGTAGGCAACAAAACAAGTCTCAATAAATTTAAGAAGATTGAAATTACATCAAGCATCTTCACTAACTACAATGATATGAAACTAGAAATCAATTGCATGAAAAACAAATGCAGGAAGGCTAAATAACATGTTACTAAACAACGAATGAGTTAACAATGAAATCAAGGAAGAATTAAAAAATAATCCTGGAAACAAATGAAAATGAACACATCAATGAAAATCTGTAGGACACAGGGAAAGCAGTCTTAAGAGGGAAATTCATAGCAATACAGGCCTTCCTCAAAAAAACAGGAAAAACCTCAAATAAACTATCTACTTTTACACTTAAAGGAATCAGAAAAAGAACAACAAACAAAGCCCAAGTGAGTAGAAGGAAAAACATAATAAAGATCAGAGCAGAAATAAACAAAACAGAGTAAAAAAAAAATACAAATGATCAATTACACCAAAGGCTGATTCTTTGAAAAGATAAAAAGATTGACAAACTTTTAACCAGACTTATCAAGAAAAAAAGAGAGAGGACCCAAATAAATAAAATCAAAAACTAAAGGGGAGAAATAACAACTGGCACCCCATAAATACAAAGGATTATAAGAAAATGCTATGAACAATTATATGCCAACAAGTTGGGCAATCTAAAATAAATGGATCAATTCCTAGAAACATACAATTTTCAAAACTGAATCAAGAAGAAACAGCAAATCTGAACAGACTGATTACAACCACTGAAATTGAACAGTAACAAAAACTTCCAATAAACAATAGTCTTGTATTAAATGGCTTCACAGGTGAATTTTACCAAACATTCAAAAAAAAATTAACACCGATCCCTCTAAACTATTCAAAAAAATTGGCTTCCAAGCTCATTTTATGAGGCAAGCATTATCCTGATTCTAAAACCTGACAAAGGTATTATAAAAAGGAAAATTATAGACCAATATTTCTGATGAACATAGGTGTAAAAATCTTCAACAAAATATTAGCAAATCAAATTCAGCAATACATTAAAAAGATCATATACCGTGATCAAATGGGATTTTTTTCCTGACATGCCAGGTTGGTTAAATATTCACAAATCAATTGTGATATACCACATAAACAAAGTGAAGGGGAAAAAATCATATGATCATATCAATAGATGAAAAAAAACCTATATTTGACACAATCCAGCACCCATTTATGATAAAAACTCTCAGCAAAGTGGGAATAGAGGGAACATATCTCAACATAATAAAAGCCACATATGATAAACCCACAGCTAACATTATACTCAATGGAAAAAGGCTAAAAGTGTTTTTCTTAAGATAAGGAACAAGACAAGGAGTTCTACTTTTACCACTCTTAGTCAACATAATATTGGAAGTCCTACCTATAGGAATCACACAAGAAGAAGAAATAAAAAGCATCCAAATTGGAAAGAAAAAGTAAACTGTCATTATTTGAAGATTACATGATATTATATAGAGAGAACCTTAAAATACTAGAGAACCAAAAAAATACTAGAACTGATAAATAAGTTTTATTTTATTTTTTAACTTTATTTATCTTTATTGTTGAAAATATTACAGATGTCCCCTTTTTACCCCCATTGATCCCCTCCACCCCTCATCTATCCCACCCCTAGGCTTTCCCCAGACCAGCATCTGTGTCCATGAGTTATGCTTATAAACATACAAGTTCTTTGATTAATCTCTCCCCACCCATTCCCCCCTCCCCACCTTCCCTCTGAAATCCCTCAGTCTGTTCCATGCTTCTATGTCTCTGGATCCATTTTGTTCATCAGTTTATTTAGTTTATTATATTCCAGGTACACGTGCAATCATGTGGTGCTTGTCTTTCTCTGACTGGATTATCTCACTTAACATAATACTTTCTAGTTCCCTCCATGCTGTCCCAAAGGATAAAAGATCCTTCTTTTTTATAGCTGCATAATATTCCATGGTGTGAATGTCCCACAGCTTTTTTATCCGCTCACCTACTGATGGACAAAGGACCTAAATAGACACTTCTCCAAAGACGACATACAGGTAGCTAAGAGACACATAAAAATAATGCTCAACATCGCTAATCATCAGAGAGATGCAAATTAAAACCACAATGAGGTATCACTTCACACCTGTCCGAATGGCTACCATCAACAAATCAATGAACTACAAGTGCTGGCGAGGGTGTGGAGAAAAGGGAACCCAAGTACACTGCTGGTGGGAATGCAGACTGGTGCAGCCACTATGGAAAGCAGTATGGAGTTTCCTCAAAAGATTAAAAACTGACCTGCCATTTAACTCAGTGATCCCACTTCTAGGAATATATCCTAAGAAACCCGAAACACCAATCACAAGGAACTTATGCACCCTATGTTCACAGCAGCACAATTTACAATAGCTAAGATCTGGTAAATGGATTTTAAAAAGCAGGAGGATACAAAAACAAATATTCAGAAATCGATTATACTTATATACATCAATAATGAACTGTCAGAAAGAGAAACTAAGAATACAATCCCATTTACAATTGCCTCAAAGAAAAATACCTAGAAAAATTTAACCAAGGAGGTAAAAAACTGTACTCGGTAAATTACAAGACAATGAAGAGAGAAACTGAACAAGATACACATTGATGGAAGCATGTACCATGCTCATAGATAGGAAGAATTAACATCATTAAAATGTCCACGCTACCCAAAGCAATCTATAGATTCAATGCAATCCCTATCAAAATGCCAATGGTGCTTATCACAGGACTAGTGCAAATAATCCAAAAATTTATATGGAACAACAAAAAACTCTTAATAGCCACAGCAATCTTGAGAAAGAAGAACAAAGTTGAAGGTATCATTCTACCTGATATCAAACTATACTACAAGGTTATAGTAATCAAAAGAGCATAGTATTGGCATAAAAACAGACACACATATCAATGGAACAGAATAGAGAGCCCAGAAATAAAATCCACATATATTTGGATAATTAATTTATGACAAAGGGGCCAAGAACATACAATGGGATAAAGATAGTCTATTCAATGAATGGTGTTAGGAAAATTGGACATATACACACAAAAAATGAAACTAGACCACCTTCTTACACCACATACAAGAATAAACTCAAATAGATTAAATACTTAAATGTATGACTCAAAATCATAAAACTCCTAGAAGAAAACTTAGGCAATGAACTCTCTGGCTTCTCTCTTAGTAATATATATAAAATATATAAATACATCTCCTTGGTCAAGGGAAGCAAAAAGAAAAATAAACAAACAGGACTACATCAGACTAAAACATTTTTGAACATCAGCACAAACTATCAACAAAATGAAAAGACAGCCAAGTGAATGGGAAGAGATGTTCACAAATGATACATTCGATAAGGGGTTAATATCCAAAATTTATAAAGAACTCATACAACTCAACACTAAAAAATAATAATAATAATAGCAATCAAATTTAAAAATGAGAAGACCTGAATGGGTATTCTCCAAATAGGACACACAGATGGCCATACGGCCAATAGGCATATGAAAAGATGCTCAATGTCACTAATCATCAGAGAAATGCAAATTAAAACCACAATGAGATATCACCTCACATCTGTCAGAATGGCTATCCATCAATAAATAAACAAACAGCAACTGTTAGTGAAGATGTGGAGAAAAGGGACCTTTGGGCACTGTTGGTGGCAGTGCAAACTGATGCAACCACTATAGAAAACAGTATGGAGTTTCCACAAAAATAAAAAATGGAACAGCCTTATGATCCAGTGATTCCACTTCTAGGCATGTATTCAAAGAAACCCAAAACACTAATTCAAAAAAATATAGGGACCCCTTTATTGATGGCAGCATTATTTACAATAGACAAGACATGAAAGTAATCTAAGTGTCTATCAATATTTGAGTGGATTAAGATGTCGTTCCTATTTACAGTGGAATACTACTCAGTCATAAAAAAAAGAATGAAATCTTACCATTTGTGACAACATGGATGGACCTGGAGTGTATTATGCTAAATGAAATAAGTCAGACAGGGATAGACAAATACCATATGATTTCACTTATGTGTGGAATCTAAAGAACAAAATAAACAAATGAAGCAGAAACAGACTCGTGGATGCAGAGGACAAAGGGGAAGGGATTAAGGAGTACAAATTGGTAGTTACAAAATACTCATGGAGATGTAAATTTCAGCATAGCGAATATAGCCAATAATATTGTAATAACTAAGTATGGTGCTAGGTGGGTATTTTAAATATTGGGGGAATCACTTTGTAAATTATGATTATCTAACCACTATGCTGTACACCTGAAACTAATATAAAATAGTACTGAATGCCAAGTGTAACATTTTTTCCACAAGAGTACTCAGAGATGGGTTGACAATAACCAAGTTTTCAAAATTATGGTTTGAACCCAGAACACTTACTTTTGCAAGATCAGCTTATCTTTCTCCAGAAGCAAAATTAAATGGAAAAGAAAATTATAATCATGATATCAATTTATTAGTTAATAATGCTTAATAGCTTTTACAGGGACAAAAATCTTAATTTTCTTTCTATTGGAGTGCTGACATTAGAAGCCAATTTATTACTACAAGGTTGATTGTTAATTATTTGTATTAGTTAGGGAACAGTATAATACATTGTATCACAGAAATCTGTCAAAAATCCAGAAACAGTAAAAATTAAAACCAGATCAGTAAAATAGTATTTAGTAAGATTTTTTGTGCACAAAAGAATAGTTACAGATTTGGAAGTCTTCCAAAGTTGAAATGAAGTTCAAAGGCATGACTTTACAGGATGGCTTTTAAAGTGAAAATGAGGAAGTAGTTTAACCTTCACAATAATTAGTTATTACAATGTGGGCTTCCAGATGGCAGGGGATTGGTTAGAAGTGATTATCTTACACTCTTTTAGAAAGATGTCTCATGTGGTTTTTTAGTGGTTATCAGAGGCATTTACAAGAAATAACCTTAGTTTCACTTATGTTCATGAAATATGCTAGATTTAGTTTGGCTTATGTGGCTTACATGTTTTTAACTTCTGGGGGAGTTTCAAGTCTTGTCTTTGTTTTATTTTAACAGTCCTTGGAATAGCATGGCTTTTGCATAACAGTCCAGTACAGACAGGCCACCCTGCTCCTGAAGGCCACCTAAGGACCCAGATTCTGCTGTGTTGGCATTCCATTATCTCTCTGCTGTCGTTGTCCAACTGGTTGGAGCTGTCTCAGAACCATCAATACCCTCCAGCCTGAGGCAAAAAGTAAGAAAAAAGATTCAGGAAAGGGAGAGAGATGCATCTTTATTTTAAAACTATGACCAAGAATTTCACACAATACTCTGCTCACATCCCATTGCCACATGATCACGCCTAGTTGCAAGAGAAGCTGGAAAATGCAGTCTCTAAGGGGGTGGTCCTGTGTCTTGCTAAAATGAAGATGTGGAGCAGAGGTGAGAGATTCTGTTACTAAAAGGTCGATTAGCAGTCTCTGCCAGAGTAGGGTATCTGAACAAGCCAAGTCAGTTTAACTAAATGCTTAATAGAATCAAGCTATCATAGGTCATTCTAATGATAAGTTAGAGCACTCAGATTGCTTCTTCTTTCCTCACTGCTTTGTGATGCCTTTTTTGATATGAAATGGCCATAGTATATAAACAATGACAATAATTGCACCTACTTCTTGAGGTTATTATAAGGATTAATCCTCAGGTCTCAGCTTTTTCCTCTAGAAAGCCTCCCGGGTAACTTTTCTTTCCGTGGGCTCCTTATAGCACCGCATATACTTTTTCAATCATAATATCCATCATGTACCCTTGAAATTGCTTTCTTATTTATCTGCCTCTGCCATTAGACTATTAAGCCCTGTGAGAACAGGGATTTAAGTTTTCTCATTTACTCTTATACCCTAGCTCAATGCTTGACGCGTTATATAGACTCATTAGTTAACTGATTGAGTAACTGACTAAAGTACCTGCTTGGCCCACTGAGGTAGTTTACAAGGGGAGACACAATCCTAAGCAGCCAGAGACAACAGAAGGGCCCTGAGATATATGGAACAGAGAATAGGATGGAGAAATGTTTTAAAAGAGTAGAACACATCAATTTCACAAAATTGGTCAGAAGCGCCATTAACGTGGGTAAGTAAAACTAAGGAAGGGAATTTTCAAGCTGATTAGAATTAGAAAAAACTAGAAAATATCTGAGTTTAGTAAGCAATCATAACCAATTTGCACAGTTGACCCCAGTTCTACTGAGAGTAGAACTTAAGGGTAGTATCCCCTCCCTCATCACGTAAGGTGATTCTGGCTCTAGGTGGGTTCCACTTTTTTATTCTAGGAAAAGCTTTGCAATTTTTTTTCTAGCATTTATAAATTGTAAAAAGTTGAATCTTAGGATGGGCCTCAGAACAGCTGTGTGTCACTGGCCTACTGGGTTTGCATCCTCAAGAAGGGAAAATATCACTGTGAATTATATTCATAGATTTGTAGAAGACACATGACTGTGGAAACTGGCTGGCATTGCTATAGCTTGTCATGTGTGCAGGCAGGTATAATATAAGTGATACTTCCTGGTACATCAGAGATCTTAAAGGACTGCAAGCTCCTAAAGACCCTTTGCCTATCCCCTTCTTCAATATCAAATAAAATTCCAAATTCTGAGAAGATACTAGCTTTATCCCATCACCTCAGGAACTTCCTGTGGGAAGAAATTAACAAGGAGGCAGATCTCAGTGGAACATATGGAGATTTTTACCACCCTCAGAGCTGCCTAAAATAAGAGTAAACTAACTGCTTCACAAATTGTGAAATTCACTTCACATTCAGCCAAAGAGGAGAAACTAGATCTTAGTTTTCAGTGGTGATTTGGGATGGAGGAGATATTATGACCTCTAAGTTCTGTTCTTCTTTTAAAATTCTGTGATATTACTTTCTTAATGACTCAGAGGGTTCTGATGAAGGTGAATGTGTGTTGCACACTGATGCAATGAGGCCCTATGGGTCTGAGCGGTGAGTTCAGCTACATTTTGCTATAATACCTTGCTCCAGGCCACATGCTTTTGTAGTTAGTTTGTATTCTTCTACTCCCAACCCTGCCCATCCCCCTGCCCAGGCTGGTCAACTAACACACTACATATTGTCTCCTCATCTGAACTGAAATTCTTGGTGGACAAGAAGCCTTGGTACATAGGACAAGGCTTTGGCCTAAGAATTCTGCTCAATGAATATTTGGTGAATGAATGGTGAGTGGTTTCTTAGGAGAGAATGCTACTCTTTGTTTATCTCTGCTTAGAAAAGATCCTTGCCCCGTGCATTTCCCCAGAACCCAAGCCACATAGACTCCTTGCCCTCCTCTGAGTAAAACACCTTGTGCTAGGTTCTTGCTGTGGCTGGCCTGACATTTCAACTGTTTCTTCCCTGTCTTCCATATGCTTACTCATCAGTTAAACTCCCATTTAAATAGCATATCCTGTGTGAACCTTCATCAAGCATAATTACTTCTCTTATGCTCTTTTAGTATTTTATATGAACTTTTATTACATAGCTTTAATATTTTATCATATCTATTTGGTCCCATTTATTTCCCCAGTTAACTTGGAGCTTCTTGAGAACAGAGTATCCTCCCCCCCGTGCAACGTCCAGCATGTTGTAGGTGCTCAGTAGACACCGGGTAGCTGCGTGACTGAGTGAGGCAAATTTATGTGTCCTCTTCTGGCAGAGAGAGCACCTAGCTTTAAGGCATTCACCTCAGAAGGTATTTTTGCCCATATTCTAATTCCCAACTTTGTTCTAGATCTAAAAAGCTGACACCTGAATTAATGGATCGTGACATACTACAATGAGGTTTCCCGGAGGTACAAGCACACACTCAAGAGCTCCTATCACATTTTAAGTGTTTTATATTTTGACATATTTTGAGAAAATCATTTGTTGTCACTTTAAGAATCATATTTCTATGAGATAAATTGTGTTGTAAAACAGCCAATTCTATCATTATATTTAAAATGACCATAGAACTGTCTAAGGCAATATGCGGGGAGCTTCATGCTCTAAATTTTAAAGGATTTGCAGCTACAGAAGAGATTCATCCAAGATGCAATAAGTTATTGGAACCATTAATATATAAATACATTAAATATGGGCCACCATGTGCATGTTCAATCAGGGATACAAACACTACTTCTTTCCATTATCCCTTTCATCAAATCCTTAAAAATATTATACTCAAAGAACAGTTTAAGCCTCGTTACTGAAAACCAGTTATTACTTTGGTTGTGTACATCTTTGCTGTGATAGGAAAATTGCAGAAAGTGAGCTTAAAGACCAAACCTTAAAAAAAATTAATAGTTCTGTTAATTAATGACATCATTTTCATGTAATATATGTGACTATCAGATTCAACCATTTTCCTGCCTTCCTGATTCATTGCTGGGAATTTATGAGATCATTTCTGAACTTAAAATATTGCTGGCAATTCTCTCAGTAGCTAGGAAGAGCTGGTGGAGACAGTTTTTCCCATCATCATGCCTACCACGGCTCATCCCTACATCATCTCTACAGTTTTCCTGAGCCAAGGAAGTTCTGCTGTGTGAACCTTGTCTTAGTATTTGAGGACACCAGTGACTGAAAGATGATTCCATGTCACTTAGGCCAATGGAAGAATTTGGCAAGAAAGCAGCAGTTTCTACTTCTTCCTCACTTAGGGAAGCTACTCAGTTCTAACCCTGGATTTACAGCAACACAAGACTTTTCCAAATATGTCAGAAAATACTTTACAAAGCAAAACCCATTGAAATTCAGTTTTTTTACTGAAATTTTAGAGCACTATTTAGAAAAGGAATAGCAGCTTTTGGGTGAGAACAATATAATGCTAACGATGCATAAAATACTTGTACAGCAATAAGTTATGCATAAAAAATGAATTTCTTAACCAATTTGCCTTTGTTAGATTTTTCTAATTATGACTTTTTTCACTTAGGAATAAAAAACTAGAATATATAGGGTGTCCTCCCAAAAATGTATACATATAGATTTTTTGAGAGCTCAATTGATTTCTTTCTTTTCAGATTTAACCCATTGGAATGAATAATTCTTCAAAGTGTGCATATGTTTTTTTGAGGACACCCTGAATGTTACTTCTTTGAGGAAATTCAAGTCATTTAAATTGAAAAAATAAACTATCTTATAGGCTAAAGCTAGTCTTTAACTTTTTAATAGTTTGGAAAATTTAGAAATTGATTCAATGGAGTTTAAAATAAATCTTTCCCAAGTAGATAATGTTTTATATGGGGTTGGTCCACAGGTTTACCCACAAGATTTTAAAGTGTGGTATACATGAAATGCCACTAGGTTGTATTTGACTAAGTACTGCAAAGATTATGATCTCCTTATACATGAATCAAGATAATATATTGCCTTTTTTAAATGACACAAAATTGATCGACATCCAACAATCAGAATAACTCCTTAAATTTTCTGGCTATAAACATTTTAAGTGTATTCAAACTGAAAATGGACTCGTTTTCATTTTTTCTGCTGCAACTGTGCTGGTCTTAATCAGCACTTCCCATGACCAAGTGCTGAGTGCTCATACATGACAATGTTTAGGTGAAAATAAATGATTGATTCCACATTGGAGTGCCTGATGCATATTTACTTCACAATGTGACACAAGGCCTGTTTCGAACTCTGGCCCTCCACATTCCTCAAGTTCCAAGTTACTGCCTGTGTTCTGCTAACCTGGGACAGGGGCATCTCCAGAAAGGGCACCTGAGGGAAAAAGAGAAGAAGCACTGTGGTGGGGGTAGACATTGGGCTGGGGGATGTCAAACAGGGGAGGGATGACGTGAGATGATTCATTCCACACAGAACAGCCAGACCCTCTAGTGTGCATGGATGGGTATTTCTCAGAGATGGCACACGAAGAGGTTTTCTCTCCCTTTATCTCTCCCAGTATCCCTCCACTGCCCATCTCAATGTTGTCTGAAATCATGTGTTTCCCTTGGCCACCAAGAGATAATAAAGCAAAGTGGAGAAACACAGACCCAGAGAAGAAGGAGCAGTAGATGGAGGAAGAAGCTGAAATTGGGAGGGGAAAGTCAGAATAGAAGCAGAGTTTATAGCAGGATGGAAGGGAAATAATCTATGACCACAGCAAAGGAAGTTCCTGGATGGTATGAGTGTGAAGAGGTTATAAGTGAAAGGGGGATGTGAGTTAGAGATGATCTCTACGAGCACTGGTAGAGTAACTCCCCCTCTGCTCTGCAAGGATTAGAGATTAGAGGACCATATTCTCAGCACTTAAACTTGGTGGTGACCGTGTAGGATTACATATAGGGGTGAGGGTTGTCACACTGACATCCTTTACCTTTTACATGCTCAACAAGAAGCTGTGGGATGTCTGTGACAGATATTCTCTGAACCAATGGTCACAAAGCCTAAGAGTTCATCTCAGCCTTGCCCATTAAGTTTCTGGATGATTTTTAGTAGGTCTCTGGTCTTCATTATCAATGTATTGGAGCATTGGACAACACTGCATCATCTCTAAGAGCCATTATCACTCTTCCACAAGAAAGTTTTCTGTTTCTTGGCTGAGCAAACAGAATTTTCTGCATTATTAAGCAGTGCATAGGCACTGGTTCTAAAATGGAATGGATTGGACTGAGCCATTAAACAGTAGACCACATTAGTGAATCTTTGAAAGTATGTAACCACAGAGCCACCTGCACATGTTAAATTGCTCTTTCCTTATTTAATCATTTCTACATGTAAAATCTTATCCTTTTTCAAAATATTTAATATTAGTATAATGAGGCAATGTTATTCAAAATCGATGTAATGAAATAGTCATAATAGTCCTTCTAATTTTGCTGATAGAGTTATTCACTAGACCAGCAGAAATCCATTTGGTGACTGCCTTCTACCTATTCTTTTTAAAAAATCTAAAAACATGTCCGCTATGCAAGGTTATTGCACAATTCAAAAATTATCAAAGTGGCTTTTATCCATTAGAAAATATATTCCAAAATCTTTGTTATGATCTCTACACCTTCTATGAATCACAAAACTTTTTGAAATTTAAACCAAATTGAGGCATAAGAATCGCTTACTTTTCTGGTGAAGTATTATCTCTGTGTTAAGATAGAAGCTAACATTTATTGAACATTTCTTTCTTGTAGGTTCTATGCTAGCCAGAACTGACTGACCTCGTGAGATAAGCAGGCGTGAATTTTAATTCTATTTTATATATGAGTATCTGAGTCACTTGTTATTAGGAAAAATATCCATAAGTGGCAGAGCTGGGATATTACCCAGGTCCATGTGATTAAATAGAATCAAAGGGGAAAACATGCTGGTCATTTTCTGTGGTGTAAGAGCCTTCCATTTGGTTCATGGTTTGCCCACTGATGCTCCATCAACAACCAGGCATCTATAGTCCTCAGAACCTTGGAGCCTGACTCAGTGGACCCCAGCATGTCTTCTACCTATGGATCTGAGATGTCTCTAAGTGACTGGGAGTCATTAACTAGTGGGCTCCTTGATGATCTGTCTTTGTTTTCTCTTACCTTTTGAGGTATAGAAGTCAGTAAAAGTTGTTCTATCTCATCAGAGAAGCTGTGAGAAATTGAGACCCTTTCTTTCTCACAGATTCATGGGAAATCCCTGCTGTTTGAGGCAGTTTTCCCCAGAGTGGAAATCAGTGTCTCTTTTCTGTTTGGGGTCTTCTGGTACACCCTTGCTTCTTAGGGCAACAAAGATTGGTCCAAAGGGCTCACTTTTGTTTGAGTTGCAAAACGTATCACATGGTGTTGCGACCAGTCTCTGGGACTTGAGTCATGCAGTTGGCAATTCAGCAGCCAAGAGACTTCAAATTACTGAAAATAAACCTGAGGGTAAACAGCATACAGACCTCTGGCACTATCCAATATCTCACCTTTCCCTCTTAAATAATGCCAAAACAGTTTATATATTCTGCTTATAATGTTTAGCTCAATATACCTAAGTAAACAGAAATATAACTAAAATTTAACTATGCAAATCTTTAACTTTAGTTATCTTTAAAAATCTAAAGTACATTTCCTTATTTAATGGTGAGATGTGAGTCACCATCCTACAAAATTAGTCATGACTGAAAGACTAGCTTTGAATAATTTATATTCATGACAAAAATAATGATATTACCATAATATAAATCTGCTCAGTAAAGGGCATGTACTCACATAATTTTACAGAGCAAAGAAATCAATGGTGCAGTAGATGTTTCTCAGCTGCTCTTTCAGAACACAGATATTATTTTTCTTAAGTAATTTGAACATTAAAAAATTTATATGTAATGATCACCTTTCACTTTTAATTTTGCTCCCAGAGAAAATCTTTCCATATATATTATTTATTTCACATTAGATATTCAGACATGTTTTTATATAACATTAACTATGGCTAATACAAATAACTGCCAAGCTCAGATACTATTAGTGTTTGATATGATGATTTTCATTGTTTATGTTAGTCATACTAATTTTCAATAAAATTTTATGATATGTAATCAGATCATTCTTCTTACTTGTAATGGGTTCATGTAATAATGTTTGTTGCTAATATTAACAACTTTACCAGTTCCCAGGGTTTAATTAGGATGCCATATGATGTTAGTGAAATATGAAAACCCACAAAACCATGCACACATAATGCTGTGATTTTAGAGTCAGAGAAACCTGTATTAAAATCCTTTAGACATCACTAATTCATGATGTCCTGCTGCATGAGCTCATGGCACCTAGTAGTCGCTGCAAAATATAAACACCAGTCCTTATATCTCTAGAACACAGAGTGAGGTTACCTGTCAGTGAAGTCACCACCAGATCCTCCTGCTCAAAATGCTTCTTATGTCATAAATTTTAGGGGAACACTGTTCACTCTTTACCAAGTCATTTTTTGAAATTAGTTTTCTCACCTCTTTTGGAATTCATTTTCTATACCAATAGTATAGTACAATTTATGGAATATGAAAGAGATTGTGTCCGTCTCTTGTTTAAAATCCATTTATCTATCTATCTATTTATCCACTTATCTATTTATTATTTATCATATTGTCTCAGGTCATTTCAATTGTTTTGATTTAAAATTCAGCTTTATAGTTTGATATTATTTAATACCTTGTACCATTCAAAGGGCAATACAAGTCATTAAATAGAGAATTGAAAATTAAAAATACATTTCCCATTCTTCATAATTTAAAGAAAAGTTATATTGGGTGATAAGGCCTGCACTTGCATTAATCATTTTGTGATCTGCTCAAGTTTTAGATTGAGACATAATTATCTGAAATGAAATAAACCTATGCCTGTATCATAATTTTTATTATTTATTTTTTTATTATTTCATAGAGAGAGGAAGGGGGAGGGAGAGAGAGAGATAGAAACATCAATGATGAGAGAGTCGTCGTTGATCAGTGGCCTCCTGAACGCCCCGTGCTGGGGATCGAGCCTGCAACTCAGGCATGTGCCCTGACTGGGAGTCAAACCTCGATCTCCTGGATCCTAGGTTGATGCTCAACTGCAATGGTAAACATCTGGAGTAACATTTTTCTGTGGTTAATATTGTTCCCCTACAAGGTATGACCTCTCTGGCATCTTGACCAAATGTCCTTAGTATTCATCAGCATCTCTTTACTTGGCAGCTGAGAACTTGAAAGATTCCCAGTTCTGTGTGAGGTCTGGTACTTGTCTGGCTTCATAGATGCCTGGTAATTACTCTTTCCCCAGAAGTTAATTTTTCCTGGCCATGTGGAGTTTTCATCCCCATGCATATGAAGATTGCTATTCAGTTCACAATTCAAGCAGACCCCTAAGCAGATTTCTAGCTTCTTTCTCTATGTATCTCCCTCTTATCCTCTGTCCTATAAATTTCAGCCATCACAATATCCCCAATCTCCAATCTGTCTCCTCAGTTCAGTCATACTCTGGGCCCTTGCTTGGGTTCCCTCTCCCTGGACTGGCCTCTAGAAATTGTCTCCAGGCTAAAAGGGCTCACCTCCTTTGTTTCCTTTCTCTAAGAGAACGCAGTGTTGTGCTACTTCTTGTTCAATATCCAAAACTATTTGTTTTTTTCGGGTCCACTTTTCTAGTTGTTTTAGATGGGAGGGTAAGTCCAGAGTCTGTTACTATTTCATGATCAAAAGTGGGAGTTCTAACCAAAATGTTCTTAAGAGACTTCAGAAAACATCATCATTTAAAAAATAACATTTGTACCTTCCTATGCCCACATATCAATTTCTTCATTTCAGTTATTGTATTTGCAAAGTTTTCTGGAAAAGCCTAATTTTCCTGGGCCCCACAAAGTCACACATTTCTGCTGTCGAATAAGACCCACTAGATATGACTGAAATTGATGAGCACTAGAGGTTTATGGTCAGTTCTCCTACCATACTGGTGGGCTTACTTTCAGAGTTCACCTCAGAGGACAGGGAGGCCAGAGTCGCTGGTTTGTAACATTTTTTTAGGTTTCAGGGGGTATGGTCTCATGCTCTACATTGATTCCAGGGCTACTATCTCTTTTCTTAAGGAAAAGATATCATGCCTTTCATGTATCATGATTTTTAAAAAATTAATCTTAAAAAGAACCTCTTACATATCATGTACAAGTAATTCTGGTTTTATCAGATTATAAAAAGTCCAAATATGATGAGGTGCTCTTGTAGTCATGCAGGCATGGACAGATGCTTAATGTTTGTTTGATTGTCTACATGCTTATTTGCTGCTGGGAAAATGTGGTGCTCGTTTCTCTAGTGTGATCTTTATTTTCTTGTTCCAGTATCAAGAGGGTCAGTCACATGCCCTAGACCTAGTCTAAAGGGAGCCAAGACCCTGGATTGCCACAGCCACTAAAGGGAAACATATGCTTTGGATTTCAATATATAATGTAATGCAAATTTAGAAAACAACACATAAAATAGAATAGAAACTATTTTGCACTAAGATATTACTTTTTAATTTAAAAAAACTAGGAAAAAAATAATCTTTAGAATATAATTTTCCTAAGTAGACAGGTTTTCACATCCTCAGTGCATTTACAACATACATAAATATTAGTTTCTTTTTTTTATCTTTTTCCAAAACGAAGCACCTATTTTACTGTGAACTTTAACAAAAATATACAGATTTTACATAATCCAGTAATTTTTATTCCAGAAAGAATCACAAAGCTGAATTCCTGAGAAGGAGCCAAGAGCAGAGCTGAGTTTCTCCCATGTGCTGATGTCAAGAGTGGACACAAGGCCCACTATTGTGAAAGTTTGTCTTCCCTCTTCGAAGGTTCTTCTTTTTTCCTCAGTGGTGTTGCTCACAGCTGTTGCTTCCAAATCTTCTAGGATAGGATCACATGAGTTCACATGCAAACAACTCACTAAAGAGCTTAACTAGCTTGAATTTGTCAGAGATGTGCCACTTACTAATAGAGCATAAATCTTAAAGCATTTGATTTACATCATAAACTCCCAGAAACATCTGGAATCCTTGTGAAAAGTGCACATTCCTAAATCCCTCCCCTGAAGATTCCAATTCAGCAGATCTCAGGATGATGGAGGAACCCGGGTGACTGAGAAAGAACCAACTTGGAAAACACTGACCTAAAGAATGATTCTTTGATTGTAGATTTCAGGCATCAGTGAGTAGCTCAAGGTTCTTCCTGACAAGGCTGTCACAGGGTCACCATGATGGTTTTGCAATTGTTTACTCCAGGGAATCAGGAAACTAGACTCGTGTGTTTTGTGATTTCAATACAAAATAATTGCAGTTGATTACCTTTAAGATTTGGCTTTCACTTTCCTGCTTCAGCCAGCTTTATAATTAACAAAGAATAAATGATGAACCTCTCACAGAGAGCTAGTATTTTCTGCCCCTTAAAATTGCATGTAGTCACCAACATTGAAGCAACTTCTCTTTAAGGCCATGCTCCTTATCAGTTAGAAGTTCATCCCTAGTGCTTAGCAAGACATTTAAGAAGGAACCTGTGCTAGAAGTGGCACCTTAATTTTCAAACTGGAGAATAAAGATGGAAATAAAAATGGTGATCATAGAAGCAAACTGACTGTGGCATGAGAATGAGGTGGAGTCTCTTGGGAAATAATGTTGGGAAGGATTATTACAAGAGAATTTTGGCTTATTTTCCTGTCTGAGATTTGGGACACTGGGTTTAACTTTTATGTCATGAACTTTCTCTTCAACATTCATCAAATATTAAATGAGAGTGACCTTGTGTGAGACCCAGGGAGGTGTGAGTTAAAAGACTATTACACTTGACATTCGGTTTTAGGAAATTAAAAAATAAATAAGTGGTAAAGAAAATCTGAAACGGGCATATTAGTATTTTATCTGCTTATGTATCCCAAGTTATTTAAAATCAGAAAACATGTCACATGCAACTCTCCCACAAGGGAAATAGCCTAGTAAGATGGGTTGGTTTTATTGTTCATTATTTTTGTTGTTTTATGAACATAAACTTAATTAAAAGAGTGAGACTAAAATAACATTTGTATTGTTTGTTCTTTATGTAACCAAAGATGTATTAGCTCTGACCTGACTGTCAATTAACTTTGTGAGCTTGGGCAAGTGACTTCACCCCTCTAGACTGCAGCTTCCTTATCTATAAAATGAGAGAGTAGAACTAAGCAATCTTCAGTGTCCCTGTGGCCATAACCTGTGTGAAGGAGTGGCTTGACCGGACTCCTGGAACAGTCAGGATGAACCGCAGTGAGGGTTGTGTATAGAAGTTGCTTGAGGAAGTCTTTACGCATCATCCACAAATGCGCTGCGTTACACGGCGGGGTCACTTTTACAAAAGCTTTAGTAGGAGTGGTAAACGCTTTGTAGCATTTTATTACATTAACTCATTTAATCCTCACAACAACACTATACAGAAGGTACTATTAATATTGTCATTTCCATTTTACAGACGAGGACTTTGAAGTCCTGGCTGACCCAGCTAGTAAATGACAGAGCCAAGATTTGGATCCACACTGTCAGGTTCCAAAGGGTTTGCATGCTTAACTGCTTCGCCCAGTCACCTCTCTGTGTGAAGACCCTGCTTAGGTCTCATTGCTAAAGCTGCACTGTGAGTGTGCTTAGGTTGGAACTGGCTGAGACATTGATGTTTGGTCGATAATTTATTGAAAAGATAAACCAGGGCTGCTAATCTGAGCTGGAGAAGTGGAAGTGCAAAGTCTGCTACAGAAAACCAAACTGTCAGTTACACCAGGCACAGCCACGCTGCTGCCAGTTGTTAGTCAAGGTTGCAGACAGTGAAAGTTGAACCCACCATCCAGTTCTGATGATGCTTCCCCATTTTAATAACCCTCCACAGGCCCTTAAAAACTGCTGCATTTGTAAAACACCAACAAATGCTGTCACTCTAACTGATAAGCCACACTCAGTGTCTATGATTACTTGTGCTTTGTTTTTTCCCAAAAAAGTTCAGGCTAAGTTAAAAAACAGAATTAAAAGTGGTCAGCCTTGCCTGGCAGGGCATGGCTCAGCGGTTGAGCATCGACCTAGGATCCAGGAGATCGGGGTTCGATTCCCGGTCAGGGCACATGCCCGGGTTGAGGGCTAGGCAGCCAATCAATGACTCTCCCATCATTGATGTTTCTATCTCTCCCTCTCCTCTCTCTGAAATCAATAAAAATATGTTTTAAAAAAGTGATCAGCTTAGTGTTGGTCTTACTTGAATGGAATTCTTTTAATGTTTAACTACTAAATGTATTTTATGTTAATTTCTGAATTGTGTGTGTGTTTGTGTGTGAGTGTGTGTGCAAAGGGTATTTCTCTTCCTCTTTCCAACAATTTTTATTGGGAATGATTGCTGAATTTTACTAACTTTTTTGGTGGTTGTCAATATTGTCATATCTTTCTTTCTTTATTCTTTAATATTAATACTTAATTAACATTTTTATTTTGAACCATACTTACATTTCACAGGAGACCATGCTTGGTTATTTTTAAATATACATTAAGGAGTATCATCACAATTTTGTAAATACAAAATATTTTTAACTTTACCAAACAAAATTGTACTAACGTGTATAACAGCAGAAACCACTGGGACAATTTTAGAATCATCGGTAAAGGGGATACCACTGCACACCCTTCTTCTTTTGACTGTTAAAAGTTCATTTCTTAGTAAATCATTTCCCTAATCACTAACAGTATCTAGATCCACAAAACAAAATAAGACGAAGCCAACTAACTGAGAATTTTGCTCTCGGGGGATCTCAGCTAATGGAAGATCAGCTTAGACAGTTCTCTGTGCAAAGGAAAATTCAAGATGTGAGAAGACACAGCTCATAAATATACAGGCTCATCCATCATTTTAAAAGAGGCCTTAGACTAGAAGGGAGGGAGGAGGGGGAAGAATGACAGAGAGAGATAGAGAGAGAGAGAAACATTGGTGTAAGAGAGATGCATTGATTGGTTGCCTCTTGCATGCACCCCTACTGGAGCTGGGGATCAAACCTGCAACCCAGGTACATGCCCTTGACCGGGAATCAAACTGACGACACTTCAGTGCACAGGCCGACACTACAACCACTGAACCACACCAGCCAGGGATGAAGTGATTTTTAATGATTTAGAAGTTGGAAATCTTCCTCAGAGAGCTTCAGACCTGATGTGAGACAGGCTGTACCTCCTTCACAAAGAGAAAAGTAGGGTTTAAGACCAGTTCTGCCACTAACTAGCTATGCAACTTTAGGTAAATCACTTAACCTCTCAAAGGCCTGTTTCTTCATCCATAAGATGGGATAATAATACATTCCCCCCAGGGTGGAGTGAGCAATGTAAAGTGCTTAGCTCAGTGCCTGGTACATAGTAAAGCATTCAGGAACTGGTAGGTAAATACATGTATGCATGCACACAGGTCTACATTATGAAATATTTTCAGAGCTTTGAGAAACAACTTGAAATGCCTTGCTGAATCCTCTTACTCCAAGGATACAGTCTGATAAGCACCTTGAGACCCAAAATGGATGGTAAAGTCCAACTAATCCAGCTAATCCAGCCACTTGGGGCCAAGCAGAACTTCAAAGCCAGGGGAATGATTCCTGCTACGAAAATTCCTCCCCAGTGAACACTCACCTTTACAGTAAAAAAAGTCTTCCTCCCAGGAGATTTGACTTCCTTATGATTTAGGAACTAATTAGAAATCTTTGTCATGAGAAAGAGCTCACAGTGAAGAGAGGTAAACAATACAAATATTCTGCCTTCACCAATATTTAAATGTTACTATATTTAAAATTAAGAATTAAGTATTAATCAATGTAATTAAGCATTATCACTAAATGAAGTTTTGATAAAATTAAGTATTGATTAACAACCATTCCAAAATTAACTTCACTAAAGTATAGCTGATTAGGAAGGAGGGCAGCCTGGTCTGTGGTTAACGTCATCCTGGGGAGCAGTGGGCCTTATTCTTAGCTTCCTGCTCTGAGCCTGTGGGTTACCGAGATGCTTAATCCAGCTGTGAGATCCCAGGAGAGTTGCCCACTTTGTTAGCACTTTGTTTCCCCCTGTGATAACTGGGGAGGGAAAGCTAACAGCTCCCTGGCAGCTCTAGAATTCTGATTCCACACTGGTAGAGCAGACTGTAGTGCACAGCTCCAAATGGAAAGCCCCCCTGAAGTTGTGCAAGCCAGCCAACCAGAGTCTAGGACAGCCAGAATGAGCCCTGAAAAATCAGCCAGCTCTGAGCCCACCTGATCATGATTCCCTGCTCCTTGGTTTGCTTATTGGTTAAGGGAAGAAAGGACCAAATTCCCTTTTGGGGCTCTTGTGAATCCTTGCATTTCCACACTGAAGGCCCAAAGCTCTTGCCTTTGGAAGAAAACTGCAGCTAGATTCCATTTGGTGCTGCCAAATTAGACTGGAAATGAATATTAATAACCATCATCTGTGAATCTTTTCCTAATGGATGTGTAACAGGGTTGAAAGTTTCTGACACATTTATACTGAGTGTGAAGTCACCCGACCATCTGGCTCTAGGACAGTTATGCAAAGGGCCGCTCCCCACCTGGGTTCCGGAGAGCATTTATATTAACATCCTGCTCGGCAGGCACACACATAAGCAGAGACTGTGAATGATCCATGGTCAAAAGCCAAAGAAATTTGAAAAGCAAATGGATGGTGAGAACAACAGAATAAAACTTGTTTCTGGTGAAAATTTTGCCTTTGAAGCAGCAAGGATGAGGTGAAGAAAAGCTAAATGGCTGAAAGAGGAAGGTGCAAACAGTGGGTGTCAAAAAAGAAAGCCCTTAGCTTGGACTTAAAAGCACAGCTATGCTGAAGCTTTAACTGTCCTTTCAGAAATTTATCCCCCTGAAGAATCGCTGGTGTGAGACGACTGAAAATGTTCCTGATGCATTATAGGGTCCTATTAACACCGCTGATCACCACGACCCGATTTCTTTTTTGCCAGTTGGCCTTTTGAAGATGTCTGCCTGGGAAAATGTAGCTCTTGATATGTATTCATAATATATTTGTGCTTCAGGGACAACTCACACCTCTTTGATTAATTTTCTGTAATTAAATATAGATTTCTATGGCTCCCAGGTGTCTGAAATAAATCTGATAAAAACAAGCCTCCCATCCCCTGTGCTAGGCTGAGAGCAGGGCTGTTTTGCGTGGCTGGTTAGTAGGACAATCACTCTAATTGTGCACTACACCACCACACACTGGGTCCTTGCACAGGGGGGCCCCTTCTTCTCCAGGGCCCTGCACTGCTCACTGATTCCTTAATGGGGAACGCAACCAGAAGTTTAACTTAAATTCATGTATCATTGGGAAAGGTGACAGGTGACGTGTTCACTGGAATTCAAAGATTCAAAGGGCCCGAGAATCAATCCCCTCTTCATACCTCACAGAAGAGATTTTAACCTTTCTTGGATATTTCTATGTCATCCTGAAAAAAGAAAAAAAAAGAAAAAAGAAAAAAAAAAAAAAAGCACCAAAAACTTCCCGGAATACTAGAAATGTGTCAGATGTGTATTTGACTTCTCAGTATGTCAGGACCCATGGGGTAAGTGCGGGGACGTGCCCTCTGCCACGATCTCAGCTCCTGTGCATGCTGGGAACACAGGTTCCCAACAGCTTCTGGGCTATGGTTCAACCCACATGCAGCTCAACAGAACAGATACTGTTTATAGGAAAAGTTGCTAATGCCAGGCCTTGCTCTCAGCGTTCCTCACACATCGCCCCATTTGATCTTTATAACAACTCTGCAAGGAGAGCATGAAGGACTATTTCTTATTTGATAAATGAAGAAAACGAGGCTGTGTCGGTATGAAGCCTCAAAGAAAGAGATGCCCACCTGGGATTGAAACTACAAGGATTTTATTACGGAATATGCTCGTGTGCAAGGAAATAGGAAAGATGCTGAACGGTTGGGAGAATTATCACACCGTGAGTCATTTCTGCCCTGGGTGAAGGAGAGCAGAAAGCATCCCAGTGCACGGTGGGGTCTAAGGACATTCTCCACTGTCATTAGGGAGTCCCTGAGCTAAGGATGGTCAACCAGAGAGTTCCTTGAGCCAAGGTCACCAAGGTGTCCCTTGTCTCCCAGGGATGGGTCTCCTTAGTAGCCATGTGATAGGTTTCAGAAACTGGGACCCTAATCAATTACTCTCCCTGAGGTGGGTGGTTTGAGAGGTTCTTTCTCATGGCTGCCCAATAAGTGCAGTCAGCTTTATTTGCTCTGGATCTCAAGCCAGCTAGTGACAAAGGTCCCAACCTTATCCCCACACATCCAGACATGTGTGATTAGAAGCCCAGAGTGCCCCGTACTGGGCATGAGCCCCTTCCACGTTCTCCACCTCACTTCAGGCTTTCTGGCCTGGAAGGCAGGCAGGCATCATGAAGTTGTAGCGCCCCAGTGGGCAGGGGAGATCTGTCAGAGGCTGCGCTTTGCCACCTAATGCATTGCCCTCCCACTGCCTTAATAATTCTTATAAAACAAACAAAGTCACCTCGGAATTGCTGCCAGAAGATAATGGCCTCCTGCTTTGCAATTAAGCACTGACATTCAGTGGTGCCTCACGGGCCACAGTATATTGCTGCTTCCTGTCCCAATGTTCTCAGCCATGAGCATTGTCTGCTAATTAAATTTATTATCCTATACAGCAGATCTTGACATTTGTTTTCTTTTCAGCCTGGTGGTGAAGATTTAGAGAACGTATTTTTTAAGCTACTTGTTCTTTCCAGCCCTGCTTTGACATGACCCACAAAGAAGCACAAATAGGTTAAATAAAACACAATGACTCCAAAAGTTTATGTTGGTGAGAAATATCAGTTGTCAGTGGGATCAGTCACAAAACAATTTTTTCAAGTGTGTATGGAAGCAGAGACTTGTGAAAGTCCTTTTAATACCATGCTGAGAGTCTACCCAGATGACCACTAGACTTGGGTTAAAATTCATAAACCTTGCCTTGGATACAACATCCTGTGGGATGTGCTTCGGGATCTCTCAGGTCAGATCTGACAGCACCTTTTGGCTCTGTGATCATGTTTCAGATTTTTTATTAGGAAAGAGTGTCGTGTACTACTTGCACTTCACTGATAGGTTCAGAATCATTAAAACTCTAGTTACCCCATAGAAGTGCAGCCCAGGGCCTTAGAACTGTGCATTATTACCCCAAGCTCTGAACACTGCACACCTGCTTCCCTGGGAAGAAAGGATAGTGAGCTAGAGTTTGAAATGTTCATGCAATAGCTGGGAAGATGAGCCTCCAAGGTCTCAATTCCTTCTTCTGTAACCTGAGGGCAGTAAACTAGGTGATATCTCAAACCTTCTAGACCAGCGATTTTCAACCATTTTAAATATACAGGTCAGTGACATTAAATACATTCACATTGTTATTTAATACATTCACATCACCACTATCTATCTCCAAACCTTTTTCCATCTCCACAAACTGAAACTGTAGCCATTAAACAATTATTCCCATTCTCCCCTCCTGCAGCCCCTGGCAATCACCACTTTCTACTTTCTGTCTCTATGAATTTGACCATAATAGGTACCTCATATAAGTGAAATCATACAATATTTGTACTTTAGTGTCTGGCTTCTTTCACTTAGCATAATGTCTTCAATATTCATCCATGTTATAACACGTGAGAATTTTATTCCTTTTTAAGGTTGAATAATATCCCATGGTAAGTGTGTGTGTGTGTATATACATGTATATATATATATATATATATATATATATATATATATATATATGTAAATCTAAGTGTCTACTGATGAATGAATGGATCACATTTTGTTTACCCATTCATCCACCAGTAGACACTTAGATTGTTTCCACATTTTGACTATTGTGAATGATGCTATTGATGTACAAATATTTGTTCAAGTCTCTACTTTTCAATTATTTTAAATATATACCTAGAAGTAGAATTGCTGGATCTTATGACAATTCTATATTTAACTTTTTTAGGAACCATAATGCTGTTTTCCACAATAGTAGCCCCACTTTACATTCCCACCAGCAATGCAATGTGGAACAATGTTCCATTTTTTTCACATCCTCACCAACATTTGTTATTTTCTGTCTTGTTCTGATAATAGCTATCCTAATCAGTGTGAAATGGTATCTCATTGTGGTTTTCATTTGCATTTCCTTAATGATTAGTGCTGTTGAACATCTTTTCATGTGTTTATTGGCCATTTCTATATGTCTGGAGAAATACTTATCTAGTTCTTTACCCATTTTTCATTTTTTCTCTTTTATATATTTCTTAAATTATCTTTGTTGTTGTAAGTATTACAGATGACCCTTTTGTCCTCCATTGACCCCCTCCTCCTTGCTCCCAAACCCTCCCCAGGCCTTCACCACACTATTTATGTCCAGGGGTTATGCACATATGCATATAAGTTCTTTGGTTAACCTCTTCCCACCTCACCCCTGCCTCCTTCCCTCGGAGATCCAGAGGCATGGAAGCATGCAACAGACTGGCGAATCTTAGTACTAATAATCAGATACATGATTTAAAAATATTTTCTCCAAATTTGTCGGTTTCCTTTTCACTTTGTTAATATTCTTTGATGCACAAATTTTTTCAGCTTTCATGAAATCCAACTTACTATTTTTTCTTTAATTGCCCATGCTTTCAGTGTCACATCCAAAAAATTGTTGCCAAATACAAGGTCATGAAAAATTTCCCGTTTTCTTCTAAGAGTTTTATAGTTTTAGCTCTTAGTTTAAGTCTTTAATTTATTTTGAGTTATTTTTTGTATATGGTATAAGTCAAGGGCCCAACTTTATTCTTTTGTATGTGGATGTGCCATTTTCCCAGCACCATTTATTGAAAAGACAGTCTTTGTCCCATTGGCTGGTCTTGACACCCTTGTTAAAAATCACTTGACCATGCATGTGAAGATTTATTTCTGGGTTCTCTACTTTATTCCATTGGTCTATCTTTATGCCTGTATCACACTGTTTTAATTACCGTAGATTTGTAGTAAGTTTTGAAATCAAGAAATGGGAATTTCAACTTTGTTCTTTTTCAAGGTTGTTTTGGCAATTTGGAATCCCTTGAGATTCCATATGAATTGTAGGATTGTTTTGTTTTGCAAAAATAAAGTCATTGGGATTTTGGTAGAGATAGCATTGAATCTATAGATGGCTTTGGGTATTATCGACATCTTAATATTATATCTTCCAATTCATAAACATGGGATGTCTTTTCATTTATTTGTGACTTTTTTATTTTTTTCAGGTAAAACGAGAGATTCATTATCTACGGAAAAGCAGCTTTTTTACGTTGAAGATCTTGTTCCAGAAAACACAGGACCTGCTACACTAGATAAAGGCTCAGTAAATACAGATGAATGATTGAATGAGGGGGTAAATGAGTAAGTGAAGACTAGTATGTTGATGAACAGAAGAACCACATTTTCTCCACATGACCCATAAAGAGTATTAAGAATCCTCTCTGTTGGGTCATTGTCCTATACCCTCAAACGTAATGTAACTAATGTTGCTCAATTTCAGTGTCTAAATGAGACTAACAGTGTTGATTTATGGTCACAGGTCTTTTATAAAAGAGCAGAAGTTTTGCTCTACCCACAATTCAGTTCAGCAAATAGACCTAAGGATATACTAATGCAGCCTTACAGATTTGGAAAACAATAATAAATAAATAAGTATAATATGTGATATATAGATAAATAGATCTATATATCTATCTACATCTCTAGCTATATAAGTAATTCTTGCCTTTCTAAAGCTTTAAGTCTAAATTGAGAAGGAGGAAAATAAGGCAAGCATGCATTTAGAGGTTTATATTTAAACAATAATGCATTTCAGTAATAACTTCAAAACAGCACAGTAATATCCACAAGTCAATTCTTTTTTCTTTTTTTTTCATCTTTATGCCTATCACACATAATTTATTTTACTCTACCTCTGGTAAATCTTACTTAAAACAGTAAGTGTGAGGTACTTTTGATTTTTTTACTTTAAAAATCTAACAAAAGGGTACATTTGGTTTTTTAGTTTTGGGGTTTTTTGTTGTTGTTTTCTTGAGAGTTAATATTCTGGTAGCTTTGGGGTTTGTGTCAGCAATTTTGTTGTTATCATTGTGAGCTTCCAGACTGGAAATGAAAGTATATTGTATAAAGGTATATAATAGCCTGGCTGGTGTGGCTCAGTGGTTAAGCATTGACATGATCTAGGAGATCAAGGTTTGATTTCCTATTAGTGCACATGGCCGGGTTTCCAGTTCAATCCACTCAGGGGGTATGAAGAAGGCAGCTGATCAATGAATCTCTCTCATCATTGATGTTTCTCTCTCTTTCTCTTTCTCTCTCTCTCCCTTCCTCTCTCTGAAATCAATAAAGACATAGTTTTTAAAAAATTAAAAATAAATAAAGGTACTTAATATAGTGGTCCCAAACACTACAATAATTGCTTTTAGGTGTCTTTTATAGACTTTTTGTTTTAATATACATATACCTAAGTTATTAAAATTTTAAAATACAGAACTACTTCTAGAAAATACTTATCACACTTCAAATAGTTTCTGTTGATTGACAGAGGCCAATGGTTGAGCTATCTTTGGTGGAATTATTGCCAACTACACATATTTGCTGTAGAATGAGCACAGTTCATGAATAGCTTACCACTGCTCACAATCTGACATTTGGAATTGAGTAAAATCGATTACTCTTTTATAGTTCATGATATTTTTAAATTATTTTTAATGCCAGAAGTTTCAAAAACCATATAAAACCAAAGCATATGTCCTTTTCAAAACCCAGCAATCTGGGAGATTAAAGATGGTAGCAGACTGAGTGGAAGCTACACTGATACTGTCCTGGGACCAATCTGAATTTACAACTAAGACATAAAAAACCATCCTGAATAATCAACTGCAACTGAGGATGATCTAGAGAGCACCCTCATAACCAAGGAGGAAAAGGGGAGACTACATAGAGACTGGTAGGAAGTGCAGAGGCACAAGAGGGCTGGCTGAAGGTCCAGAGGGATATCTCAGCTGTGAGGGGTTCCCACCAAGGACTCTAGGGCCTAAACCCCAGGCTGGGCTTCCCAAACAAGAGCACCACAACTGAGAAAGGTGCCATATAACATCTGGCTGTGAAAAGCATCCCGGTTTCTGTCTGCCAGTTTCATGTGCAGCCACTAACCTTGGTCTCCAGCAGAGGTAAGGCAGAGTGGACTGGAGCTGTATGAGGAGAATCTAGAGTTCTGTAAGCTCTGAAGATAGAGCTCAGAGAGCACCCCTCTGGATTCCTGTACTGAGTCGTTCCACCATACTGCAGGGGACATCTTTCATAGGCAGGCATTTACCTTCCAAGCAGCTTTTGCCTGAGGGGGAAGTAATTGCCCCACCCTGATGAAAAACCTCTCCCCTTACCTCATGAAGATTCTACAGCTTGAGGCTCATTAAGAGACTGATAACAATCAGCTGTCCTACCCTGTGCAGTTTCTACAGCCTGAGGATCATTAAGAAAATCAGATTAATCAGCCTGCAGGCAGAGGCAGACCATAGAGTGCTTTGAATCTTTGCCTGATCTGCTTATGGACAAAGGCCTTGGAAAAGCACACTTGGATGTGCATTTTGGTCCTGTCCAAATGCACCCACCCCCAACAGAGAAGACCTCAAGTTGTGGGTTGTTGATATCTCCAAACAGGGTACTCAAGGCCAGTCACAAACAGCATCTGACATTGGCCTGCACCACAGACCATCCAAAAAGACTGAGAGTCCTAGAAGGCTTACCTAATACATAGAAACAAACCCAAACAGACAGCCAAAATGGGGAGACAAAAAACAAGCCCCAAATGAAAGAACAAGAGAAGTCTCTAGAAAAAAAGAGCTAAATGAAATGAAAGTAAGCAATCTATCAGATATAGAGTTCCGAATACTGATTGTAAGGACCCTCAACAGCATAAAAAAAGATATGAAAACCATGAAGGAAATTAAGAATGGCTTGGCAGAAATAAAGATTACATTGGAAAGAATAAACAGTAGATTAGAGGAAGCTGAGGATCAGATCAGTGAATTAGAAGACAGGGTGGAAAAAAAATCAATCAGAGATCCAAAAAGAAAAAAAATTTTTAAACATGAGGACAGTCTAAGGGAGCTGTGGGACAACATAAAACATAACAATAATCACATCATAGGAGTGCCAGAGGAGGTTGAAAGTAAGCAAAGGTTACAGAACCTGTTTAAAGAAATAATGACAGAAAACTTCCCTAAACTGGTGAAGGAAAAAGTCACACGGGTTCAGGAGGAACAGGGAGTCCCAAGCAAAAAGAATTTAAAGAGACCCACACCTAGACATGTCATAATTAAAATGCCAAGAAATCAAGACAAAGAGAGAATATTAAAGGCAACTAGAGAAAAGCAATCTGTTACCTACAAAGGAGCCCCATAAGGCTGTCAGCTGACTTCTCATCAGAAACTCTACAGGCCAAAAGGGAACTGCATGAAGTATTCAAGGTAGTACAAAATAAGGATCTGAAACCAAGACTACTCTGTCCAACAAGGCTATAATTCAAAATAGATGGTGAAATAAAGAGCTTCCCAGACCAAAAAAAAAAAAAAAAAAGGCTAAAGGAGTTTATTACCACCAAACCAGCATTGCAGAAAATGTTAAAGGGACTGCTATAATTAGAAGTAGAAATAGAAGCATTGCAAGAAATGCTAAAGGGACTGCTGTAATAAGAAGAAAAAATAGAGAGAAACATACACATAAAGAATTAAAATGGCAATAAATAAGGACCTATCAATCATAACCTTAAGGACTTTAAAGGAGAGATCAACAGCAACATAGTCATAGTCATGGACTTTAACACCCCACTGACTTCACTGGGTAGGTCTTCCAGACAAAAAGTCAACACAGAAACAGTGACTCTAATGGCACACTAGATCAGATGGATTCAGTTGATATTTACAGAACACTTCACCCCAAAGCTGCAGAATATACATTCCTCTCTAGTGCACATGGGTCGTTCTCAAAGATAGACCACATGTTAGGACACAAAACCAGTCTCTACAAGTTCAAGAAGATTGAAATCATATCAAGTATCTCAGATCACAAGGGCATGAAATTAGTAATCAACTATAGTAAAAACACTCAAAAACATTCAAACACAAGGAGGCTAAATAGCATGCTATTAAACAATTAATGGGTTACCAAAAGAAATCAAAAACTTCCTGGAAACAAATGAAAATGACCACACAACAACCCAAAATCTATGGAACACAGCAAAAGCAGTCCTAAGAAGGAAGTTCCTAGCACTACAGGCCTACTTCTAAAAGCAAGAAAAAATTTTAGTAAACTATCTAACCCTACAACTTAAAGAATTAGAAAGCTCCCCTGTGAAGCTGTCTGGACCAGGGCTTTTGCTCACTGGAAGGTTTTTTATTACTGCTCAATTTCATCAATTGTTATTGGCCTATTCAGATTTTCTGATTCTTCCTGATTCAGTTTTACATGATCTCACTCCTATGTGGAACCTAATAACCAAAACAGGCTGAAGAACAAAATGTCCAGAGACATAGAATCATGGAACAGACTGAGGAATCTCAGTGGGAAAGCGGGGGTGGGGGAGTAGGTGGGGAGAGAGAAATCAAAGAACTTATATGCATATATGCATAACCCATGGACACAGACAATAGTGTGGTGAAGGCCTGGGGGAGGGGCAGATTCTGGGTGGAGGGTATCAATGGGGAAAAATAAAGGGATATCTGTAATACTTTCAACAATAAAGATAATTTTTTTAAAAAATGAAAAAAACACCCTAGCAATCTGTAATTTAATTGACTTGCTTATGACTTTTTATAGCAAAAAGGGTTAAGATTATTTGAGAGGTCTCTGTAGTATATCAGAGTATTTTCTAACCTTTAATGAACCTGACTTTATAAGTATTTTAGGATGCAGTGTAGATTTTAACTTCACTTTTTCTTTGCTTATGTAATTAAAGCACAGAGTTGCTGCACAATTCAATGATGATTTGCTCCCTGGAATATTAAGTTGGATGACTAAGTTCTGTAACACAGTAGACATTTGGTCTATAAAAGTGTGCCTAGAAACCATATTCTCATGAGACTGTACACAAGCTGATGTGTTTTAGATGAGATCTGGATACTGTAGCTGGCATTATGGCTAGGTTACAGTCAGCTGTCCCAAACTCAAAATCATGGGTAAGCCTTAGGAATAAGCCTAATGGGAAACCACCCTCAAACACCGAGAACGCCAGGAAAGGGAAACTCAGAGTCATGTGACAGAAAATACTCAAATTCTCTAAATCAGCCCACTATAAGAAGCACGAGAATAGGGTTTGTGTCTAAACTACTTTAGCTAAACATAAAATTTAGTGTAGTACCTTGAGCCTGGTAAACACCAAAATCATAATATGATAGAGTTTTCCTTCTATCCTTTAACAAAATGCAATCCATCAAGTGCATAGTGACTGTCTCTGATATGTCAGGCAGATGCCCAGTACCGAGATAAAATGAATGACATAGAGTCTGCCATCAAAGGGTTCATGATTTAGTGTAAGAAAAATGTAGATAAATAAACTATAAATATGTGTTATGTACTTTAAGAAAAGGTAAAAAGTGCTGTAGGTACCCAACTAAGATAGTAACAGATTCTATCGTCATAATCATCACCATCATCATTACTACCACCATCACTATCCATGCTCTATATTTAGAAATAAAAATTATCTGAAATATCTTAAAATTAGAATGTAGCTTTTTAGCGATTCTATTACTTTTGATATGAAGGCCTGCATGCATGTCTGAATACACTAGTGTATATACTATATTATATTGTACTGAACACTCTCTCATGTACCTCTTGACTAATGATATTTGTGGATAATATGGTTATGAAAACTCTTACTATAGTAGGTAACTAAGACATCATTTAATACTCTAATTTCATAATGGCAGATATCATGTACTCTAAAGAACACTCCATTTCATAGAATATTCATCCTGACAAACTGAAAAATTATGACTATCCTTCATCAAAGGCTTTACCTATGACATATTTACTGATTATCTCCAGGTATTACATTTTTAGCAACTAACATTTGAACAGTGCAAATAATTGCCCCAGAAGGAGTTTGATTCCACTTTGACTCAACAATTTTTCAGAGTACAATTTTGGATTCCTCATTATTTCACTTTTCTTTGAAGCCAACCCTTTGCCTCCCAACAGTTACCTGTGCTGTGACTCCAAGAGGTAGAATTTGATTAGGGACTCTTTCAAAGCTCATCATTATCATTCAGGATTAGCTTGGAAGCTCTTACAATGGGCTGAAATATTATTTCAATTCTCTCTCTGTCACCCTCTATTACTGTGATCCTAACTACTGCAGAAAATGACATTTCTCAATTTGATCAGAGAAAAGAGAATATGAGACTAGAGGAAGATTAAGAGTCACGTAAGCAGATTTAGAGTATCAGAAGTGGGTGGTAAGGTAGTTACCATTTATCAAAGAGCAAATAGATGCCAGGCACTGTGGGCAGGTATGTATTAGTATACATCATGTTTAAAAAATCTTGTGAGGTTAGAATTTTTGTCTGTATTTTAATAGAAGATAAAAATTGAATCTCAGAATGTTGCTATGTTATTAAATGGCCAATACAGGATTCAAACCCAATGGGAATATTGAATGAATGGAAAGTTTAGAATTGAGGGACATGGGATGTGACAGCATTTGAAGTCTGGATCCAAACATGGAGAGTACAATATTAAAGTGAGAAACTATTCAAGTAGAGAGAAGCTATGGAGGGAAGCACGATTGCCACAGCCCTTTATCTAGCTCTCTGAGTCTTCTTTAAAATAGGATTTGTGAAGATGGTAAATTAAAGGAGTCAGGAGTAAAGAGAAGAAGCAACAATGATAGTTCAATGTTCTAATGGAGGGTTACCCTTACTTTGTCTAGAAGTCATTTATTTGGACAGAAGATGTTATTAGTTGAGCACTGTTAATGAAAGCACCTATGGGTGGCTGGCATAGATGCCTCAGTGGGAAACCAAGGTGGACATTCCAAATGTGTAAAGAGTGGCCACACACACCAAGATCTCATAGAAACGGTGTGACCGTGATACACTGGGTTAGGAACAAAAGGTTGGATTCTTTATGAATAAGCTGCATTACAAATTCACTGAAGGCCTCAGGCAAATCATTCCAACCCCAAAGTATTGTGTCTTTTTCTGTAAAAACAGAATGATTTTTTTCTGCCACCAATATATCACTGAGAAGTTGACTTTTTAAACATCAACTATTTTACAATATATTAATACGGAAGGAAAATTTGAGTGTAAGACTTTTGTATCAGATCAATAACTAGTAAAAAAATACTATGATGTTTAATCTAATGTGCCAGCTTGGCTAGACTAAGGAGAACAGTTTTTTTAATCAAACACTAGTCTAGATATCCCTGTAAAAGTATGTTTTAGATGTCATTAACATTAACATTTACAATAAATTCTTGAAGGAAAGATTACGCTACGTAATGTGGGTAGGCCTCGTCTAATAAATTGAAAGCCTTCAGAGCAAATACAGAGGTTTCCTAAAGAAGAAGGAATTCTGCTTCCAAGGTTGCCTGAGTTTCATCCTTTGCATTCAAGACAACATCAACTCTTACTTCAATTTCCAGCCTACCAGCTTGCCCTAGGATTTGAGACTTAGCGGCAGCCACAATCATATGAGCCAAGTCCTAAAAATCAATCTCTCTCTCATTAATTAATATTACATGTAATATATAAATGTATATATGTAATAAGATATATATGACACTCATATTCTGAGTTCTTTGCAGAGAGATATTTTTAATCCACAGTACTCTAAAAATTTTAATATCTATTACCTCAGATTTCTTAAGCACTATGTTTAAAATATTTATTCATTTCAGTAATTAGCAATTGTTACAAATATATATAAAGGAAAGTAATAAAATATGTAGATCAACTAAACATCAATATTTGTGCATCTATGAATTAATCAAATTTGAAATTCACAGAAACTCATTGAAATAGCAAATACTTTATCAATTAAAAGGAGATTTAGCCATGTATTACAATATAATATGTAAATAATGAATAAACTTTCTTTTTGGCAAGTAAAATATTCCATAAAGTTTTGAAATAAAAAGCAATTTTCATTTTCTACTGAATAATGCCTAATATCTAGCTGAAGATTTCTATTACTGATGTCTCAAATGTACCAGCAAGCCTTTTCTTCACTCAAATATTTGCATCAACTTGATCAACTTTACTTTCAGCTCAATTCTTCTTTGACTTGACATATGAAGAAAAAAAACATCTTTTTATTTTATTTAAACAAGAATTGATTTCTTTTTCTTTAGGACTGAAAAATTGAAATGAGCTTTATTTGGGCACAAATTGTTGATTAATTCACACATTCATTCATTCATTTTAAAACATAATATTAAACGTATACTTATAAGAATCGCATAGAGAATATTAAACACCAAGAGTGAGAGCCAGAGTTCTAAGCTTAGTCATACGGTGCAGATGCTTATCATCTCTTTGAGGAGACCTGGCACACATGCAGTCCAAGGGCTAAGACAGCTGCATCAAATTAAATGTCATGCTAGGAAGTAGTATTAGTTAGTGCTATAGTAACGGAGGAGAAATTAATGTGTATTTGGTATAAGAAAGAAACAAGTATCCCCTGGCAGCCAGGAGCTGCCTGGCACTATCAGTTGGGCTTTGGTGTTGTTACAAGTCTTTGCACTCACAGCATGTTTGGTGTTCCCCTGCTAAACAAAAGCAATTTCACAGAACATTAAAGTCGGACAAGGCCATTCTGTGACTGTGATAGATCAAGACAAAACCAAGACCTCTCTGTAAGCATGTCTGAACACGGGCAAAATGTGAACGTTGTCCAAGCCACAAAGATAACCAAACATTTCTCTGTTCCGGCCAATCTGAGTGAATACTGCTTCGTTCTGCTCTCCTTTCCTTTTGCAATTTTTTCATTGAAGAAGCTGGATTGTTTGTCCTGTACAGCTTCCCACACTAGTTGCTCTATAAAGAGTGACTGCTGCTGCTTCACCAATTATAGCTCTAGCTTTGGTCAAGTTTGCCTTCATCTGAGATAAGATTTATTAAGATAACCAGAGCCCAAATCCTGCAGGTCGTTTGTGACACCTTCAATAAAACACTCCATCATTCCCCTTGCTGCTGTAGTAAGAAAACCAAGTTTTTAGTTAACAGTAACCAACGTAATAATCAATGTAACACATTATAGGTGAGTTATGGTGGTCTTTGGCCGGACAGCATTGGAAGTTAAACTTAAAGAAGATAAGGAATTGTGAGACTAAGCTTAACAGATCTTCAATGTGGGCCATGAAGGTAGACACAGGAATGACAGGATATATTATCAACAATGTGGAAAAATAAGTCATACACCATGGACTTCAACAGGCCACCTGGGCCTGTCTGAAAGAACAGTACATTTCTGAACAGCAGATGGGAGCGTTCTGGAAAAGGTAAAACTTCTACTCCCAAGTTGCCAGAAGCAAGCAGTGTTCGTTAATTTACCAATGATGAGGAAAAGTGATATTTGGATTGCTTAGGAGCTACTTTTGAGTTAATAGTAAGGAGGTGAATAATAAAAGGCAGGGTGGGGTGCAGGGAGGAGAACAGTGAGAACAGAAGCATCTAAGAAGCAGCTGTCCTTTTAAACAGCTCTAATGCTTTTATGTGTCAATTTGACCAGGCCACCAGGTGCCCAGATTAAACATTACCTCTGGGTGTGTCCATACAAGTGTTCCCAGAAGATATTAGAATTTGAATTGGTGTATTCAATAAGGCAGATTGTCCTTCCCAAGGTGTGGGCACTCTCTAATTCACTGAAGGCCTGAATAGAACAAAAGGCAGAGGCAGGGGGATTCGTTTCCTTCCTGCCTGCCTCTTTGTGCAGGACACCAGTCTTCTCCTGCTCTCAGACTGGGATTTACACCATCAGCTGCCCTGGTTGTAATTGTTGTATATATTGAGTGTACATAAAGTTTTTGCATGTATCAACAGTCCATTTTTATTGCTGAATAATATTCCCATGGTATGGATGTGCCTTGGTTTGTTTAATCATTCATTCATTGAAGAATACCTGGGGCTAATATGAACAAAGCTGCTATAAACATTCATGTACAGGTTTTTGTATAAACATAAATCATCATTTCTCTAGCATAAGTGCTTATGAGTGCAATTTCTGGGTTGTAAGATAGTTGTATGTTAAGATTTTTAAGAAACTGCTTAACTGTTTTCCACAGTGATGGTACAATTTTATGTCCCCAGCAACATATGTGAGTGATCCAGTTTCTCTGAATCCTCACCAGCATTTGGTGTTACTGCCAAGATGACATGGACAGACCAGTTGGGATTGGTTGGACATCTTATTTTTTCTCCCTACACTGCTCTGTGCAAGACTAGCTTGGACTTCCTTGAGCTCTGGTTGTCTCAGAGTTGTCAGACTTCTTTTATGGCAGCTGGTAGGTTTCAAGGCACCTGGGCAGAAGCTGTGAGCCTTCTTATGACCTGTTCTTATCCCAGAATACCACTTCTGCCACATTCTATTAGTTAAACAAGTCACTAAGGCCAGCTCAGATCCAAGGGGAAAGAAAGTAGACTCCACCTCTCAATGGAAGGAGGAGCAAATAATTTTTGGCTATTTTTAATTGACCACACTTCATATAATTCTCAGCGTCCTTACTTAACCAAGCTCTTTGAGGCTCTGTGCAACCAGTTTTCTGCTGTTTCTCCAATCCCATCATCTATAAATCTCCCCCTTGTTATCCTTCGTTCTGTTCATCAAATATACCACTTCTGTTCTTCTCTAGCATCTTGCATTTGCTATTTGCTCTGCCTGGAATTCTTGACCTCCAGATAATTGAATAGTTCACTCTCTGCTTCATTCAAGAGTCTGCTTCCATGTTGTCATCTTTAGAGAGGCCATCCATGACCACTTTTGTCACACTCCATCGCACATTCGTCCTCATTTTTCAGCATTGCAATTATCTATCATATTATACTTACTTTGCTGTATGTTGTAATTCTCACTCCCTAGAGTGTAAGTTCCTGGAGCAGGAACTCTTTTTTAACAAATGGGTAACTCTTAAAACCATCTGGAAATGTGAATAATAAAATTCTTCCTCTATAAGAGTATATACTGAGCTATCTTTCACTTATTATATATTTGTTGTATCTAAGATTATCAAGGAAGTAAACTACCTTTATCAAAAGGCTAGCTGGAGCTGACTCAAATTCAGAACTGGCCCCAACTGGCCATGTGTTCTGATTCTTTACCTGGTTCATTTAGAGAATGCAAAATGCAACCAATTAAGGCAAATGTAAACCATTAAAAGTCAATGTATTTTAGTAGGTTTAGATGTCCTAAGACCTGATTACACATGATATTAACCAAGAAAAAGATTTCATATGGCAGAAAAATCACTTACGATATGAGCCATTCTCACAAAAGGCACAGCTATAGGAAGCAAGCTGGGTAATTACTACATTAAAGTGTTCTTCAGAATAGGATGCTGATTTTTAGAATGATTTAAAATTGTGATTCATTTTATTGGCTATTATTATTGTCTTTTAAATAACCATTTTCATAGGCTAGTGATTATTTTGTGCAAGATCTGTAGTAAAGAAGTTTGTTACACTTTCATGTAAGTGTTTATGATATTACAAAGCCACCTCCAAAAAAGTTATTGGGTAATAATTACTTGGGTCTTATATATAATCTTGTATTAATATTGGGAAGACAATATTCTGTTTCCACCTAGCTGAAAAAACCCTTCTATCATTAATCTGCATGATATATATTTTGCCCACATTGGTACTGGCCAGTCAGGAAATTATTTCTATAAATTCTTTGGTGTCTTGCCTGAAGAAGGAAACCAAATTGATTATCTGTGTATTGTATGATATTGCACTAGGGAGTGAAGTCTACCAAAAAGATATAGGCTATTAAAGTCTGGGCTTACTTGCAATTGATGGTTTCTAGTGTTGATAATATTAATAGAATAGATATGTCCAAGTCATTTTAGCGTACTTGGGATAAAATCTAAAAAGCTTTCCACCACTAGCCAATGTCTTGCAAAATGTCATCTTTGGATCTTCTGCCTCATAATTAGCTGGAGTGCTTACTTAAAATGCCCCAACTCAGATACACTGAATCACAATCTCAGTGGAGGTGTGACCCATGCATTTGTATTTTGATCACTCCCCTCCTACCAAGCAATTAATTACTTAGAATAAAAACCACTTTAAATGATGTACTTTAAAAACCATGATGATATGCCAATGTAGCAGAGATAGGAAGTTATGTTCAAAAGAAGAGAGAATAAAGATGAGTAAAAATTCATTGATGTTATTATCATTCCTCTTATTTCCTGGAAATCTTTGACTATGCCCCTGCCCTGAGACCTATCAACAGACAGAATGGGGGTCACAGAGTTAGGAAGAGGAAAAGAAAGGGTACAATTTATGCATCTCTGATGTCTGCGGTTTCAAATCTACTACAGCATAGATAACAGCATAATGTGCTGGTCACAAGTCTTTGTAGTCACAAGAACTTTAATTCAAATACTGCTTTTGTTACTTACTGGCCTTTTAACTTCCTCTTTTGTGCATTCTAACCCAATTTCTATCTTGGAGCCATGTTTATCTTGTTTAATATGAAATAATGTCACTATTCCTGATGACACAGTATTGATGTTTTCTCATTTCTCTTAAAACCTTTCTGTGCATGATCTGGTTTCTGTTTATTTCTTCAATCCCATTCCAAACATGTTTTCCCATAGCTCAGTATCTCTAACTCAAACTAACTTATTTTTTATTCCCACAAAATACCAAGCTTGGGAGATTAAAGGTGGTGGTGAACTGAGTGGAAGCTACACTGACACTCTTGCAACACCAAACTGGAATTACAACTGAAATATAGAAAAACCATCCTGAATAATCAACTGCAACTGAAGACGAACTGGAGAGCACCTTCACAACCAAGGAGGAAAAGGGGAGAGCACATAGACACTGGGAGGATGTGTGGAGGCGCAAGAGGGCTGACTGGGCTCCCACAGGCAGCAGCTGAAGGTCCAGAGCACCAGAACTGAGAAAGGTGCCCACACAACAGCTGGGGTTTCTGTCTGACAGGGAGGGATGGCTGGAAATGCAGGCACCCTTTTAAAGGGCCAATGAACAAAGTTTTGTGTGCAGCCACTCATCTTGGGCTCCAACAGAGGCAGGGCAGAGTGGACTGGAGTTGTGTGAGGAAAATCTAGGATTGTAGGCTCTGAAAACAGAGCTCAGAGGGCATGCCTCTGGATTCCTGTGCTGAGTCATTCACTGATACTGCAGAGACAGACATTTATCTTCCAAGCAGCTTTTGACTAAGAGGGAAAGCAATTGTCCAACTTTGCTAGAAAACCTCTCCCCCTACCCTGTGGCATTTCTACAGCCTTAGGCTCATTAAGAGACTGATAACAATCAGCTGCCCCACCCTGTGCAGTTTCTACAGCCTGAGGCTCATTAAGAGAAAAAGATTAATCAGCCTGTGGGCAGAGGAAGACCTCAGAGTGCTTTGAGTCTTTGCATAATCTGCTTATGGAGAAAGCCTTGGAAAAGCAGATTTTGGTGTGCATCTTTGTCCCTTCCAAATGCACCCAGCCCCAACAGAGAAGACCTCAAGTTGTGGGTTGTTGATAGCTCCAAACAGGATACTCAAGGCCAGTCACAAACAGCATCTGACATTGGCCTGCACCAGAGACCATCCAAAAAGACTGAGAGTCCTAGAAGGCTTACCTAATACATAGAAACAAACCCAAACAGACAGCCAAAATGGGGAGACAAAAAACAAGCCCCAAATGAAAGAACAAGAGAAGTCTCTAGAAAAAAAGAGCTAAATGAAATGGGAGATAAGCAATCTATCAGATATAGAGTTCAGAATACTGATTGTAAGGAAACTCAACAACATGAAAAAAGATATGGAAACTGTGAAGGAAATGAACATGGCAGAAATAAAGACTACATTGGAAGGAATAAACAGCAGATAAGAGGAAGCTGAGAATTGGACCAGCAAATTAGAAGACAGGGTAGGAAAAACTCACTCAATCAGAGATCCAAAAAGAAAAAAAATTTTTAAACAGGAGGACAGTCTAAGGGAGCTGTGGGACAACATGAAATGTAACAATATTTGCATCATAGGAGTGCCAGAGGAGGTCGAAAGGAAGCAAGGGTTAGAGAACCTGTTTAAAGAAATAATGACAGAAAACTTCCCTAACCTGGTGAAGGAAAAAGTCACACAAGTTCAGAAGGCACAGTGACTCCCAAGCAAGAAGAATCCGAAGAGACCCATGCCCAGACACATCATAGTTACAATGGCAAAAATTCAAGACAAAGAGAGAATATTAAAGGCAACTAGAGAAAAGCAATTTGTTACCTACAGGAGAGCTCCCATAAGGTTGTCAGCTGGTTTCTCATCAGAAACTCTACATGCCAGAAGAGAATGGCACAAAGTATTCAAGGTAATGCAAAATAAGGATCTGAAAGAAAGACTACTGTATCCAGCGAGGCTATCATTCAAAATAAAGAATGAAATAAAGAGCTTCCCAGACAAAAAAAAACGCTAAGAGTTTATCACCACCAAACCAGCATTGCAGAAAACGTTAAACGGACTGCTATAATTAGATGTAGAAATAGAAGCATTGTAAGAAATGCTAAAGGGACTGCTGTAACAAGAAGAAAAAATAGAGAGAAACATACGCATAAAGAATTAAAATGGCATTAAATGAGGACCTATCAATCATAACCTTAAGGACTTTAAGGGAGAGATCAACAGCAATACAGTCATAGTTGTGGATTTTAACACCCCACTAACTTCACTGGGTAGGTCTTCCAAACAGAAAATCAACACAGAAACAGTGACTCTAAATGGCACACTAGATCAGATGGATTTAATTGATATTTACAGGACATTTCACCTCAAAGCTGCAGAATATACATTCCTCTCAAGTGCACATGGGTCATTCTTGAAGATAGACCACATGGTTAGGACATAAAACAATCTCTACAAGTTCAAGAAGATTGAAATCATATCAAGCATTTCAAATCACAAGGGCATGAAATTAGTAATCAACTACAGTAAAAACACTCAAAAACATTCAAACACAAGGAGGCTAAATAGCATGCTATTAAACAACTAATGGGTTGCCAATAAGATTAAGAAAGAAATCAAAAACTTCCTGGAAACAAATGAAAATGAACACACAACAACCCAAAATCTATGTAACACAGCAAAAGCAGTCCTAAGAGGGAAGTTCCTAGCACTACAGGCCTACCTCTAAAAGCAAGAAAAAATTTTAGTAAATTAACCCTAAAACTTGAAGAATTAAAAATCTCCCCTATGAAGCTGTCTGAACCAGGGCTTTTTTTTTTTTTTTTTTTTTTTTTACTGGGAGTTATTTTTATTACTGCTTCGATTTCATCAGTTGTTATAGGCCTATTCGGGTTTTCTGGTTCTTTCTGATTCAGTTTTATATGATCTCACTCATATTTGGAACCTAATGAACAAAATAGACTGAGAAACAAAATAGATCCAGAGAAACAGAAGCATGGAACAGACTCAGGAATCTCAGTGGGAAGGTGGGGGTGGGGGAGTGGGTGGGGAGAGAGTAATCAAAGAACTTACTTGCATATATGCATAACCCATGGACACAGACAATAGTGTGGTGAAGTCCTGGGGGGGGGGGGGCAGATGCAGGATGGGGAGGATTAATTGGGGGGAGAAAGGCAGATATTTGTAATACTTTCAACAATAAAGGTAAAGTTTTTAAAAATGTCAAACTCCTTCTTAGAAACACTGCACATCCTATTTCATCTGTTGGAAGCTCTGCCCTGATCCTTTGTTTAGATTTTGACTTTTTGTCCACCTTTTCTCAGCCTAAACATTGTCTCAGACAAGTCTTTGCTTATCACACTTTATAAGTAGATGCCCTCAAGAAAATTTATTTTCTATATTCTAGTATAATGCAATAAAAGTGTCACCTCTGGGACAAGAATGTCTGCACTTAGAACATACTAAGTTCTAAGTAAATATTGCTGTTATCGCTATTATTACCAATGCTTCATAATATATCCTCAACTTGTATTTACATACTAATTATGTTTGTTTTTTACTTTTATCTTTTAGTGTAAGTTTCCTTAACTATAATAAGCTCATTAGGGCACATTCTGGGTCAGGTTTGTTTACCACTGTACATTCTCTTCCTGGCTGATGACCTCTTTGAGGCTCTCAGAATGTGTGTTGAAGAAAGGAAGAAATGCATGGAGGGGAGATTTAAGTGATAGCTTCTGTTGTTGGCATTATTTTTGCACTTTCTATATTATGTTGCATTTAATCGAGCTTGAGGTTCCACCTACAGGGTCCTTGAAGAAAGGGATAGTGCTTTAATCATCTGAGACTTCCAGGATACTGGGCAGATAGTTACTTAATCAGTGTCCATTGGGTTGAATTGCTCACAGAATAATGGAAGCGAGAGAATCATAGGTAGCAAGATGAAAGGGTTATTCCTTTTACCCACAAGTAAAGCATAATCTTGTTTTGTTATAAACAAAATCAGACAACTACAAAAATGAGGAGAGGGAAAGGGGCCATTCAAAAGGAAGAGATACCAATAAATTCTCCAGTATTTTATGTCAGAAAAAGCTCAACAGCTAGCAAGTATAAACACAAGTTATAGACAAATACATTTGATTAGATCATGTAACACTACATGTGCTGTATGTAATTCTTTATCATCAAGAAATTTGGATACTATTAACAAGATTACTATTACCAGAAAGTTTAAAACAACAAGAACAGGTTATTGTTGCTAACCTGTTCTCACTATTTTTGCTTTTAGTTAAATTATCATGAGTTAAATGATGACATCAAAACTTTCTAGCTTTCTACTTTTCAATTCCTATATTAAATGTTTGCTGAATCATGTTCTTTCCACTTTCTGAATACTTCCCTCATCCATCCAATCTCTGTTTCACTGCTAGTAACCCAGTCAGGTCCTCCTTAGCTTCTCTTAGGCTTGTGTAAAGTCTTTATTTTCCCTCCATGTCACTGGACTCCCTACATTCTTTAATCTGTAGAGCCCTCTTCTAATGGATCCCATCCCACTAGACCCCACATTTGATTCTGGCACTTTTCTGTTTGTAACCCTCGGTAACAGCTCATTACCCATCAGATGAGTGCAAACAGTATAGCATATTAGTTTGAACCTAACTTTCCTAGTCTATTCCCCATCACAAGCTATGAGCAGCCCACTCACCCTCTGTCTTAAGCCTGTTCAAGCCACTTGATTTAGTGCTTTATGCTTTTGTGCTTTGTATTTTAAGCTATTTTCTTTTGACCTGGAGTTTTGTCTTTCCAATGTCTGGCTGGCAAAATGTGACTTTTCACTATCTCTTAGCCAGATTCCTTTAGTCAGAATAAATCATCTCCTTCCATGCTTTCATAGTACTTAGAGCCCTCACAACCTACATTACAATATAGGTAGTTTTGTATAGATCTCCTACTTGATTATAAACCAGGCAGGAAACATGTATTATTTAGCTTGGAATAATTCACAGTGCTGAGTAAAGTCCCTGCACATAAATATCAATCTATTGAGCAACAAGTTCTATTTAAGCTCTAGTTATTCAGTTCAATGTAATCATCTGAGTAACATTTTTAGAGTCCACATTCCAAAAGTTATAAAATATTGAGCATATATACTATAATTTCAAAGTTGAGATAGAATATTTTTCTCATGATTCAGAAGATCATATCATTGAAATCAGATAGTGTCTTGGAAATGGAGAAATGAATGTTTTAATATTTCATTTATTCAACAAATTCTTATTGAATACCTATTTTATGCTAGGACAGGAGGTACAGTGGGAAACACAAATGAAAATAGTCTCTGCCCTCAGAAGTTTATAGTCTAATAAGGAGAAAATGCATTAATCAAATAATTGCATAATTAAATCAAATAATCCCCCACAGAAGTATACAAATATGGTAAGATTCACAAACTGAGGCACTTAGTATTATGAGTAGATCCAGCCAGAGCAGGGAGTGAGGCTTTTGCACTGGAGGTGATAATGGGGGGATTGAATTGACATCTGAAGAATAAAAAGAAATAAACTGATCAAAAGAAAAGTCAGAGGGAAGAGTATATGCAAAGGTCTAGTAATAGAAGAGTTCTCAAAGAAACAAGAGAAGGCAGACCTTGATGGGAATACAATACAGAGAAATCTAAGTACATGGGGAGGGCTCCAATCTTAGAGGGCCCTGAGATCATGTTAAGGATTTGGGTCTTTATTCCAAGAGCAAGAAAACCTCAAGAATGCTTTAGGTGAAAAAAGGGTGGGGTGGGGTAGGGTGGAAAAGGTGAGGACAATCCAATTTGCATTTCAGAAAAGGTTTCTCAGAGGTCCAGTATTAGATATTTGATTTTCTAAAGTGAAGCTGGTTCTGGCTTGAGATCTATCAGACATGTTTATATTGGTGCCAGAGAAGTAATTTGACCCTAACAGAGCCTTTAAAATAGCATCCCTTTTTTACTTGGATCAAGAACTCTTCAATTTGGCTTTCACAACCTTCTCTAATCTGGCTCAACTCCATCAAGGTCCATTCTCCTTCTCTTCACCTCAAATTTTCTATCCCACTCAGACAGGCCTCATGAGTGTTTCTCATGCCCCTCCAATTCACCACAAAGATTGTGCAGACTCCCTACACCTACCCACCATCCAAGACCTATATATGTTATAGGTCTAGCTGGCTCTTATTTGCACATGTGACACTTTTCTCTGCCTCTATCAACTCTTGTAACTAATACCATAAAAATAAGGCAAGACTCAAATATTTCAAATGTTGCTATTTTATTCTTCATGTACATACCTATCTTCCCAACATGCCTATTATCTCCTCAAGGGAACGACTGGATCATGGACTGCTTTTTACTCCCTTGCAGTTGTTTGCACACTTCATGAAAATAATAGGTATCCAAGGCATGCTTCTTGATTGAATGTTTACAGTCCTCTACTGGTACTAGAAGATAGTTGGGAGGACTTGAGAGTAAATATGTAAATATTTAAAAGATTTGTTTAAGGAAGGTACATGCTTTTGGAGTTTAACATGGGACAAAGCATAAGTTTAAAAGTAGAATTAAGAAACAAAAAACATGTTTTGAGTAAGAAATTTTAACAGATAAATTTAATGCATATTTTAAAATGATTTCAGACTTACATAAAAATTGTCAAAAAAAAAAATGCAGGAAGTCCCCATATACCTTTCATTCAATATCTGGTTTCTCTTCAAACATCCACCCACTGCATTTAGCATCCATCTGCAGACCTTGCCTCGAACAATTATGTTTTCCTAATGATGGGTTTTTCTATTTTTCTCATTTCTTCCATATTTATTAACTGGAATTTTTCTGTGAGAAGCTTTCTCTCTCCTCCACTTCTTTTCTCACTGTCAAAGAAAGAAGCTACAATTGATAAGAACCATTAATCTTAAAAATTTAAAGTCTGCATTTCTGTGAGGTATCGTGGTATTGTTTAAGTTTTCATTCTTAGAGATCATCTAAAATCAGCACTCAGTCATGGTCACGTTGAAGGCTCCCAGGTGAGGACAAGGTCTTGTAAGTCACTTTGTAGGTGACAAGCCTGCTGTGGTACTCACAGGGCTTAGCTTGTGTTTACAGATGACATCTGACAAGTAGGCCCTGATCTCTCCATTATTTTTATTCTCTAACTTAAATAGCAGAGAAGTATTTAAAATTATATGTAACATTTGAATGACCTTTCTCAGGTGTAATCACTTGGAGAGGCAAATGATATAATTTTCCTCATGCTGCAATGCCAATAATGTGCTTACTTGTGAAAATGTGCTTTTGCTCTTCTGCTCAAATTTGGCATTTATTTATACCCTATTTATGTTTGTTGAATTAAATAAGCAATGACTAGGTCAAATATTTGATTTATATATAAAATGATGCCTAATGTTATGCATTTACATTTTCAATACATTGAGTTACACCATGGCCAAACAATCGTTCTAAGGAGCAGAAAATTATTGCTGCCCTCATTTCACGAGAAATCAGGTATAGTAATTAACTGACTTGCCTGAATTTAAGCTCCTTATTCCTTCCTCTGGGCCAGTATGTGAACTCTCCATTATTTTTATTCTCTAACGCATTGATTCAACAGTTTAATTGACAGCTTACAAAATAGTTCAATTTGTCCTCAAGCATTTGCACCTATAATAAGACTGTGCTTTACCACTGACCCAGCTCATAAAGAAGGTTCAGCTGGTTTCATTCAATATCACCAAATACTAGAAATTCAGATCCCCACCTCCTCTGGAGTTTGCCAGTGTCCTGTGTCATTGCAGGTCGTGAGGGACATGCTTACACAGACACAGGAATCACCCACCTGGGATCCTCTGAGGATGATGTGCTGGTTGCTGTTGAGAGATGTTCTCACCAGGAATCAATAAGAGAATTGTTAGCTAAGGCTGGAGGTGTGGGCTCTGATGTGCTCATAGGAGTGGACAATTGGCCATTAGTCAACACTGACCCTGCTGTGTCCTCAATCCTGGTCACCCCAGACTCCTCTCTTTCATCATTTCTCCTCTGACAAGAGAAGTGGAGTGTGAGACATTTGTCTCTTACTCTGGGGGTCTTATTAAAAATATCTTGATTTACCATAAACCGTTTCCAGTCCCGGGGGGGGGGGGGGGTTGTACTATTTCATAAGCATTAGCTCTTCAAACTCCAGTAACTATTGATTTTCTGACTGCCAAAGCAGGAGAGCTGACACTACCAAAAATAACATAGATTACTTGTTGCGTTTGACCATATTGAAAGAAATTTTACAACTCGGAAAGAAAGATTTGGGAACAAAATAATGATATGCACATAGAAAACTAAACAAATAAAAGATAAGGTGATTGGTAACTATAGGAATACAAAAGTTGTATAAGGCAGGATATTTCATTATAATGTACTGTGTAGTGCAGCCATGAACAGTGTTTGCATAGTAATACTAATGTAAACCCTGAAAATTAAGCCAAAATTATGATATCCTTTAAGTAATAAGATGAGGGTTTTATAGGGTGGGGCAAAGGCAGGTTTACAGTTGTGAGTAAATGAAACACAGAGTTTATTCTAGTATTCTTACTTATTAATTATTGTACTATTTTCCCATACAAACAACTGTAAATCCACTTTTGCCCCACCCTATATGTTGGGAGACAAGAAGGCAAAAAGCAGAGGGAAAGCTAAACGTTCTGTAGATGAAAGTTAGGAGAAAATGCCTAAAATGAAATAATCAAATATCAACATACATGTTATTTCATAATATGTAAATATATAACAGGGAGACTGCTGAAAGGCTGCCCCAGGTAATCAGGAATAGAGAAACACAAGGCCAGAGACAGCTGCTTTTTAAATAAGCTTTTCAATTGTTTACATACATTTATTCCTCTGTAAAAATTCATTTTAAAGGTGTTTCAAATGTAAAATAAAGAATATTTAGAGTCTGAGATAGTGATACCTTGCAATCTCTTAGTCTTTTATTTTCTTAAAGCAAGTGTGATCTATGTCCTTAAAATGAAATTTGAATTCAGAGAAAAGTAGAGCTTGGAAAGGAGAAGCCTCCTAGAATTCCCCACCACACAGAGAAAGCTGTTTAATGTAGAATTCCTCCAATATATTTTACCAAAAAAGCAATCATACTACAGAAACTACTTTGCAATTTGCACTTCTTTTTCCTCTAACAGTCCTCAGTATCTTCTTATGTCAATATGTATAGATTTACTACACTTTTAATGGATACATAATTTTATATATTATGGGTACATAGCATATATAAAATGTTTGATTGTATGATCTACTACAGTGTATTAAATTTGCTTCTGATTTTTTATCAATTTTCAACAAATTTCACTGACTATTCCATACATATATCTTTGTGCAATTCTAAGAGTGCTTCAGGCATATAAATTTTTTAAGTGTAAATGCTGGTTCTCAAGCTATGAGCGCTTTGCATTTTAATAAATATTGCTGAAGAGTTTTTCAAAAATGTTGTAGCTTTGGGTAGTCCCACCAACAGTGGATATGAATACCCAATATACTTATGCTACTGATCTTTGTTAGAAAATTATGCATTTGCAAAGACTTTTCATAGATAGTGCTATGGGCTCAATTTTGTCCCCTCCTCCCCCAACCACCACCACCACCAAATTCATATGTTGAAATCCTAATACTCAATTTGACTCTATTTGGAAATAAGAATGAAGAAGTGATAAAGCTTCAATGAGGTCATAAGCATGGGGCCCTGATTTGATAGAGTTGGTGTCCTTATAAGGAGAGAGACACCAAAGCTCTTTTTGTGCCATGTGAGGACACAGGGAGAAGGTGGCCATCTGTAAGCCAGGAAGAGTGCTCTCACCAGAAACCAACCCTGCTGGGCCTTTATCTTGGGCATTCCAGCCCCCAGAACTGTGAGAAAATTAATTACTGCTATTTAAGTCATGCAATCTGTGGTGTTTTGTTATGGCAGCCCAAGCAAACTAATACCTACGGCATTTCATTTAAAATCCCTTCCACTGCAGTGAGGTATCACCATCTCTAATTTACAGATGAGGAAAGCAAGGCATTAAGAACTTGCCCAGGTCACATGGTCTGTAAGTGGTGCTGCAGGGAGTAGAATACAGTTCTCTGCCCCACAGTCACTCCTTTTCACTGCAGAAGAGCAGTCTCGTTTATTACAATTCCAGCTCACTTATTAGCTTCTACTATGGGAAATCTAATAAAATCATAAAACGATTGAGCTAGAAAACTCTTTGGAGATTATCTGGTCCAGCAAAGAAAGTGAGGCACTAAAAGGTCAAGTAACTGGCCTGAGTTCACACAGCTAGTTAATGGAAAATCTGAGGTTGAAATCCAATTTGACTTCAGCTTTCATTTTGACACACTCATATTTCAGAGTTACTTTTTTTTTTTTTAATGTAAAATTTATTCCTTCCTAAAGCTAAATCTGTACACTAGTTATTTTTCAGGTCACAAGATTTATCTTATAAAATAGAGGTTGCCCTTTAAATTTCCAGTTGGATTTATTTTTTTATGCCCTTTGATAAAGCAATATAGCACATAAAGGCCAATGTTTGTTTCAATATTTTTAAAAACATGACCAGGCCTAATTCTTTTATATATTATTCTATTACAGGCCTTAGTTCATTCCGGGATTGCAGGCTTCCACATCTGTCGTTTCTATGCTAATTAAGATGTTGGTTTCTTCAGTCTCTGGATATGTGCAACAGGAGATTAGAGTTGTGTCAGCTTCCTGTATATCAGCAAAATGGATCGCACTGCTGCCAGGAGAGTTCCATTAGTGTCATAAATCTTAGAAACACTGTAAATCTTCTGAGGATGAAGCCTGATGTTCAGAAAGCAGTACAGTCATTTTGCTGACAGATATGCCACCAGGACAAAAAGGAAAGGGTTTCAGTGGAGACACAGATTATTCTCAACATTAGCAAAGTAAGAGGTGTCTTTTGAAAATAATTCTTTTCCCTCTACAAAGTGGTATAGATGTTTTCAATATTTTTTTCAAAGTTAGTTTTGGCATTGAGTTTTGCAGAACATCAGAGTTAAACTTAAAAGAAAGGAAAACGGCGAAGAAGAGAAACTAATCATTTCAAAAATCCTTTTTCTCCTCCCTACAACATAGCACATTCAGTAATGTGGTAATTTCATATACATTTCCTTAAATAGCAAAGGGAATTAAATTTAACGTATGATGTGTTGAATACAATATGTGAATTCACTATTTTTCTGCAAAACTGTCTGTGCAGTGGAATACACAACTGTGGTATTAGAAGGAGACGGAAGGATAACATTGATTCACTGCATGTTTCAAAAACTTAGATGAATCTTTGACTAGAAACAGCTTGAAGACATCTGATTCATGTTTTTTCTAGTGTCCAGAAAAAAACCACTGGGCTTTTAAAAATCATTTCCCAATACTGTAAGTATTTCCTCAGTCAAGTATGAGTTGTACTTACCTTTCAGTGAAATACTCAAACACATTACAAGATTGTTCTCAGCAACACTATCCATAGGAGGTTGGTTAGGAAACTGTTTCATCATTTCAAACGCACATTTTCTCCACTCAGCAGAAAGGCAACAGCGAGTGCCACAGCGGAGAGCAGAGAGGCATGACCCTCCCTCAACACCACAATCAGTTGGGGTTGGGGAGCTTTTACGTAACACAGGAGCCCACACTCAGCCCCCAGGTTCTGATTCACTTGGTCTGCCCTGGGGCCAGGCATGAGGGTCGTGCTCAGCCTTGGTTAAAAGTCATTATGATAAGAGAGTGGATAAGTACTCATGAGGGCAGAGGAGGTATCTCAGTGGCCTCAGGAGAATTGCAGAGAAGAGACGCTTTTGTTATCTGAAAGCTGGCATTCTAACTACATGGTGCCCTGCCCCCAAAGACAGATGCTCTTGAGGTCTTGGAAATGAAAACAGTTGGCTCTGCAGCCTGTTTGTTGTGTGAGCTTGAGCAAGTTATTTAACATTTGGTGCCTCAATTTCTTCATCTGCAGAATAGGAATGATAATACTATCTGTCCCATCAGGTTATCATTAGGATAAAATGAGATAATCCACATAAACTGCTTAGCTCAGTGCCTAGCACTAGCACATAGTAAATCTCAGTACAGTACACGCTATTGATTGCTCCATTGGGGGAAAGTAATGAGATCATTTCTTGGCCTTTTAAGCACTTACTAGCCTAGGTATTTATCCCCACCCACCCCCCAAAATATTCAACCAAACTGTGCTGCTTAGTTAATAGGATGAGAAATGAAAAGTACATAAAAGTGGATCTAATAATACAGACCCCATCACGACTGCACTCGTATTGCATCAGGATCCCTCACTCAAGCCAGTGCTTCGCCTGCTATGACAGCGTGGATGGTGCAACAGCAGCCCCTTTAATGAAGAGAAGCAGAGCAGCTGGAGCAAATGCATGAGTGTGGAGTTACTGTTGTTGTTTTTGTTGTTTAAATTGAAGAAACTTGAGTAGATATAAAGACTGAAAAGAAAGGGCCAAAAAAGAGGCAGTGGAGAAACTGCAGGCGAGGAGAGGTATTTGATGGATCCAGAACCCTGAAGTTGAAAGAACTCACTTGGCAGGATCAGCCTCGCCTCAGATGAAGCAGAGCACAGCCCTCCACTGAAGTGAAAGGGAAGGGCATTAGGAAGCCGTAAAAGCACATAAGTGTGTAGGAATGCCAGGAGAGCAAGTGGAGTTCTCCCTTGTCGGCCTTTATTTTCTCTGTGAAATATGAGCTGAGGTCACCTGCAGAGGTTGGAGTGGGGAGGAGGAGAGGAAGGGAGCAGAAGGGTTTAAATAGCTGCTGGGGAGGTCCCAAGAGCTCCAAAGTGTCCCTTGCTGCAATAAGTCATTTAGATGGTATTCCTGATTTGTCTTCTTGGCAGATTCTTGAAAATTTGCAGCCATTTGGAGATAATTAGTTTTCCAAATAGCTCCCACTCTGGGAGAACCAATATTGTATTCTTTTAATACAGGCTTTTATAAATAGCAATAAAACATTCTGCCATCTAACCATAAAGAAGAGACCCACATAAAGGCCTCCCTTCATTGAAAAGGGAGGTGTTATCTTCTAAAACTATGTTGCAAATATAGTTCCTCCAACCAATACATCGTGAGTTCCTATTAAGTATCTGTCTCTTGGTAGGGGAAGCAGAGGTTAAACGCTGTTGTTTTTAAAACCAGGAAGATTTTTTATTTTTATTTCTAAGCAATTAACTTTATTTTTCTTTTAGGGGAAAAGAGATTTTTTAAATTAAAAAACTATACAAGAAATACAAAATAAGAAAAGTAAAAAATGTAAATATATACGTGCTAAAAGCCAACCACCTTTGCTATTTTTCCAATTTAACCGTTAGCCAAAAAATGTAGTTTAAGCTAATGAATAAAAGGTCAATGAGCTGAGGAAAAATAAAATGCAGTATAAAAACAATTGAGTGAAATGAGGAAAGCATTGGAACAAACCACTTTGCAGATAGAATTTATGCTGAAAGCCTTATGCAGGCCAAAGCTGGAAATGCAGCTGACAGCTTAAAAGATACAATGATCAGAAAACACAGCAGAGGCCATGAAACAGCTCTTCAGGGCTCTAATCACAAGTGCCTGAGGGGATTAGAGCTTTAACAAATACACCACTGCTTTAGAGAAAGTCAACTGCAAAATGAAAACGCTAGCCTCCAAAAGGATCAGAGACCCACTTGATTTGAAAAAAAGAGAGAGAGAATTATAATGTAGAAAGAATAATAATTGCTTTTTAAAATATCGGTACTCAGCATCTCTCTAATATTTGTTGCTACGTTAGTCCTGTAAGTTATTATATAACTCAAATAATTTCAATAAAAATAATTAAATTATGTGAATGCAGACCATAAAAATTTGTAGAAAGTATATATATACACATGTATAAAAGATATCAATTCCTTCTTTTTAAAAAATCTTGTTTCATTCAAAGGATCTATGGGTAACAATCTGTAGTAGATTGTATTCTTTTTTAAATACGGGCTGCTACTTCCTGCAGGAGGATTGTATACTTTCTCACTACAAGAATGTCAGTTTTGGCCATGAGACCATTGAAATGTGAGCGGCAGTGACAGGTATCTGTGCAGAAAGGAGGTAACATAGCAGGTGTGGGGTGCTAGGCTTAGGAAGGCCGCTCAGAAGGTTTCTCCTTGGCTGGAGCTGGGGAGTTAGTTTCGGAAGGTTCCCGTGGTCCTCTGATGAGAATGGCTCCCTGTGAGACAGACTGAGCCTCTCTCAAAGGGGTGGGGATACTCTTCGGGTCTTTGTTAAGCCTCTCCTAGACAAGTTTAAAGTTTCTCTTCAGGCGCTCAGAGAGCTTCACTGTGCGCCTCTGGCGATCGAGGCCAGCTCATGGCTAAGGCCTGGAAAGCAGAGAAGCCCAGCCTGTGCCCGGGGAAGAACCCAGCCCTGCACAAGCAGGCTGGGAGCCAGTTCGGGAGCCTTCTTTTTGGTAATGTGTGCTCCCTGACAGCATCGAGCTCCCTCCCTTTCTCCTTTCCCTCCCCCTGTTTTCAGTGAACCCCTTCTGTTGAATCGGTTTCCCCTCCTCTCTTGATTTCTAACTCGAGAGGCGGGCAAGAACTCCTACTCCTACCTAAACTGTTGGTGCAAACAATTCGTAGCTGAACAAAACCTCCTCTTCTAGAATCCAGAACTGTGGCATGTGCTAGGCAGTGGGGGCCTACATGGCCGTCCCCAGTAAAAACCCTGGGTACTGAGTTTCCAATGTGCTTCCCTGCTAAACAGATTGCACATATGGTGTCACAGTTTGATGCTGGGGGAATTAAGCACATCCTGTGTGACTCCACAGGGAAAGGACTTCTGCAAGCCTGCTCCCAGTTTCCTCGAGACTTTGCCCCGTGCACTTTTCCTTTGCTCATTTACCTTCATATCCTTTCATCGTAATAAATCATCACCGTATGCTGTGAGTCCTTCTAGGGAATTACCAAAGCGAGAGGCTATCTTGGGTGCCCCTGACACAGTTCACTTCCAGGAAGTCCTTCATGACTTTTTCTCTTCTCTCATGACAATTGTCACTGCTCCAGCTGGAGGCTGCTTTGCCTTCTGAGTCTTGGAGTGACAATAAGTGGCAGAGCCAAAGCCAACCTGAAGCTGACTAACATGAACAAAATTAAACCCCAGAGATTGTAAGCCTTTAAGATTTTGGAGTTTTCATCACCACAGAAAAACCAAGCCTTTGCTGACTGATATATAATCCCAGGGGTACATTTGCATAGTTATTTCCTGCTCCCAAAACCTTGTCTCACTTTATTTACTTCAACCATTCCAAAACCCTATGAAGTGTGGAAGCCAAAGGGTGATATTTCTATGCCAGAGACTGGCTGGATCCTTATCTTGTTCCCCAATATCATATGACATTAGATAAGTAAATCTCTACTCAGCTGAAAGCATGGTTCCGTGGAATTGCCCAAGTAAGAAACAGATGACTAGCAAATTAGCCACGGCAATCTGGAGCACTCACAGTTATAACTTCCTATTTGTGGTTCCTATTAGTGTTTGTTTACTGGGGATTTTTAGTGGTTATTTTTGTTTTTGTTTTGTTTGGCAGTTTTTTGTTTTGTTTTGTTTTTTTCTGTTCACAGCACCTTAGTAGGCACAGATTTCTTTCTAGGCTTCTGGTCATCCATCAGTTTAGTCTGCTGTGGTGATTAACAGCTGCTTTGAGGTGATCTCGTAGGACTACTATATTAGATATGATTTATACCACATAGTCCATATTTTAAATCACACTAAATCAAACATAACCTTACAATTTGGTGAAACACAACTTATTAATTCTCTATAACCGTATAACAAATTACTCCAAAATATATTGGCTTAGAACAACAATAAGCATTTATTAACTCACACAATTTCAGTCAGTCATGAACTCAAGAAAATCTTAGCTCAGCTGTTCTGGCTCAGGACTTCTCATCAATTTGCAGTCAAAATTTTGACCAAGGCTGCAGTCATGTTTAGGCTTGACGGGGGCTGGAGAACCTGCTTTTTTTTTTTTAATTGATTTTAGAGAGAGGAAGGGAGAAAGAGAGCTCTTGTTCTAGTTATTTACACATTCATTGGTTGATTCTTGATTCAGTGCCCTGACAGGAGACTGAACTCTCAACCTTTACACTCTAACCGACTGACCTACAGGCCAAGACCTAGAGAATCTGCTTTCATGGCAGTTTGTTCACACGGTTGGCAAGTTAGGGCTATTTGTTGCAAAGAGGCCTTAGTTTCTTACCTCATGTGTTTTCCATGTGCTTGAGCATCCTTGTGACATGATTTGTCTTCCTTCAGGGTGAGTGATCCAAAAGACAGCAAGGAGGAATCCACTACACCTTTGATGACTTTATCCCAGAAGGCATGCGCCATCATTTCTGCCACATTTTATTCATTAGAAGGGTGTCACTAAGTCCAGCTCACATCAAGAGGGGAGAAACTAGACTTCACTTTTTGAAAAGAGGAGTGTCAAAAAATCTGTGAACATATTTTAGACCCATTACGTATATGTAGGTAATTATTGCTGTTCATCACTGTGTCCAGTTCTCCCTGACTCTGGACACACCGACTGGTAGTTACAGAAAGTCATGGGGAGATAAAGTATAGCATGGGGAGCTGTACTCTGTATCCACGAAAGCAGATTCTCCAAGTCTTGGCCTTTAGCTCAGACGGTTAGAGCGTAAAGGTTGCAAGTTCAACCTCTTGTCAGGACACATACAAGAATCAACCAATGAATGTGTAAATAACTAGAAAGAGAGCAGTCAATAATATTGTAATAACTATGTATGATGCCAGGTGGGTACTTGAAATATCAGGCGTAACACTTTGTGAAGTATATGATTGTGTAACTGCTACACTACAAAATAATACTGAATGTAAAATGTAATTGAAAAATGAAATTTATAAAAAGCCAAACCCCCAAAATAAATAAAAATAAAGAGAAATCATTTCCAGTTCTTTCCCTTTTCACCTCACAATTTTTACCATAAAGTTTTAACTAATATATACGAATTCATAAAGAATCTTTATTGTTTTGTTTTATTTCAAATCGTTCCCCCTCTCACTTCATTTCCCTAGCTCTCTCCCTTTCTTCCTGCCCGTCTCTCTCATGCATGCGTACTCTCATGCTAACACACACATGCACAATTTAGAATATGTCATGACCTTGGAGGAGATAAGAATTTCTTAAACGAGATAGAAAAAATAGTAAAATAAAATTTCTCATCAACAAAAGACATAACTAACCAAGTGAAAGGTAAGACATGAATGAAGAGAAGATATAGGCAATCCATGCACTCAGCAAAGAATCAGGCTACAGAAAAAAGTCATAGAAAACCACAGGGAAAATAATAAGCAAGTAAAAATATAAATAAATAATCATTACAGTATGAAAACTCACAGAAGAGGCAATAAAGGATGCTCAGTGTCACTCATAAACCAGGGAAATGCAAAATAAACTACAATGAGATATCATTTCACACTTATCAGATTTGAAAAAATTAACAAATGTGAGACCACAAACCCTTAGCCAGTTGGCAGTTTGTTGGTGTGCATGTGGATGATGACAAACACTACAGAGAGCAACAGAACAAGAGCAATAAATCTAAGACATAAATGATCTATGACTCAAAATTCCACTTCAGTTCCACATGCTCTGGAGAAGCACGGCTAAGTGCACAAGGAGACACATGTGAGGGTGCTCACTGAAGCCCTGTTCTGATTAATGAGAACCTGGAAATAATGTTAATGTTTTTCTTAATGTGAAATGCAATATAATACAGAAGTTAAAATAAATGGACTAAATCTGCATTTGCCAACATGTTAATGTACTATGTTGGTAAAAATCTCAGAAGTCAATAATGAGTGAAAAAACTTTGCAAAATGACATTCATGATATGATTGCATTAATGCAAAATTTAAAACATGTAAAATAATACCATATAATGTTACTGAATAAATAATATGTTGAAAAGATTAAAAAACTTGTATGCATTTCAAGGTCGAGGTTACTTCTGGGGGAAAAATTAAGCAAAAGGATTGGAAAGTGTAAGAGTGGGTTTGCTGCATCAGGCATATTTTTTTTCTATTTTCTAAAAAAAGATGTGAGGCAGATGCAGCAAAATGTGACCATCTGCTTAATACTGGTAGTAAATGCAGGTTATTGTTACTTTTCAGTCTTTTCAGTGTGTTGGGAGAATTTCAAAGCAGAATGCTAAAATTTTATTCTAAGAAAACTACTGGAGTAGATTATTTCAATTTCTTATTATATTAAAATCTGTGATTCTAACAGGGAGAGGGCTCATCGCTAAGTTATGATGAGTGATTCATAAGATCCTGGTCTTTTTAAAATACCCTACTTTAGCAACCCCTGCAAGATGAATTCTGTATACGATATGCCAAAACTCCAGTCCCTAGAGCAGAACCCACTAATGCCTGTGGCCCAGAAAAGTTCTCAAGCCACCCAAAGTTCTGTCCCTTTATAACAAGTCAATGCCATTATCTCAGTTCTGGAAAATATCATTCAAATCATTTATCTGTATATCCTTGAAAGAATCAAATCGGTTTGCACTCCACTGAACTTTTCTGTGATGTCAAACTAGCTGATATAAAAGAAGTTTTTGTTTCAAAAGGGGTAAATTCAAGGTATTTAATTCTCTCTTTCTTAAGAAACCTACCCAATCACGTTTGAATTTATTAGGAATGAAAAATACCCATAAATCTCTATCATACCCTGATTTCCCAAAGAAGATTTTGAAGAGAGTAGAAAACATGTGAATTATACTTTGGTTATAACTGTCAGTTCCTGGACACAGCTGAATTACAAGAAACTATGAAATTGCCCCCCAACTTTTTAAAACTCAACAGTTCTGGTTTTGCTGGTAAGAGAAAGGTCCAACTTTATCTCACAACAAAGAATCTTGTTATATTTCTAACCATATTTGGGGCTGGATGGGATAAGTTGTATAGACAAGCATCCAACCTTCCAGTTGCTTATCCTGAATAAACCTCCAAACTTTGAAGGGACTGCCTGGGAGCTAATCTTTTCAGCTTTGAGCTTGAGTCAGCCAATAATGAACACCAAAATGCAAAGATAGTCTATTTCCCGGGTTGCTTCCCTCCATTGTACTACCAGGCCAGGAGCAAGGCTAACTGAAGCTACGTTTCTGCATTGAGTGCGATTGTGTATGTATGGATGGGCATGTGTATGCGTGTGAGCAAATGCACCCTTGTCCAAAAAGACAAAGCCTTCTTCATCCAAGGGCACAGAATTGCTCTCTTTCAGCAGCAGTTTGCAAGTCTCCACCATACGGACTGTGTTTTGGATGTGAGCCAAATAATCACGGGAGAAATTACTAAATTATCCTAGTCATAAATTGTCCATTTTCATGAGCCCAGGCCTCATGATTATTTATTTAAATCACTTTCTTCTACTCGCCTATCATCCATTCATTCAATAACAAACCAACACTTAAGGGTACCTAGCCTGGGCAGATTCTACACTAGACATTCCACAGCCAAGCCGATGGCATTATAAAGCAACATGTCACCCCCTGTTTTCCATATCAGTTAAACTGCAGGAAAATTAAGTCACAGAATCCTCAGTGAAAGATATGATTTCAGTCAGATTTTCTGATCCCTGGTAATACCGGGGATGCTAACTCTCCATCACTGTAGTCAATGTACAGCTAGTAACTCAGCAAAGTTAGGCAGAATGTGACAAGAGGAGATCAAAATGATTTGTAAAACAAAAACTCATCACATTTTCAGGGAAAACCACACAGTATCCGGAAACAAAGGCTGTTAGGGGAAAATGCACTTCATTAGCTCGGTTTTCTAAGGACAATTAGGTTATAAAACCAATTTGCCTTGTTTTTACTCTTTTCCTCCTCCCTGTGACATATATCTTTCTTCTGTTAGGGGTGTGCCCTGATCGCTTTGGAATCCCAACACAACTTCTGGAATATCCCCAGACCGAATGGATCATATTTGGCCCTTCACTTCCTTCCCCTGGGAAATTTCAACAGAAACCCAAACCTCCATTTGCCTCACATTTTATACAGTTACGCAGAGTATCTGAGTCCACATGCAGTACAGCGATGTGAGTTCATATGCAGGACCGTATGATGATCTGAATTAACAGACTGTCACCTTGTTTGTGACATGAACAGTAGAAAATTAAAAAAACATGTGTGTCTGTGTGGATGTGCATGTGTGTGTTAGCATGAGAGTGCATGTGCGTGTGCATGAGAGGTGAGCAGGAAGAAAGAGAGAGCTAGGAAAACAGAAACGAGAGGGGGAACGATTTGAAATAAAACAAAACAATAAAGATTTTCTATGAATTCGTGTGTATTAGTTAAAACTTTATGGTAAAAATTGTGAGGTGAAAAGGGAAAGAACTGGAAATGATTTCTCTTTATTTTTATTTATTTTGGGGGTTTGGCTTTTTATAAATTTTATTTTTCAATTACATTTTACATTCAGTATTATTTTGTAGTGTAGCAGTTACACAATCATATACTTTACAAAGTATTACCCCTAATATTTCCAGTACCCACCTGGCATCATACATAGTTATTACAATATTATTGACTATATTCCCTACGCTGTACCTTACATCCCTATGACTATTTTGCAATTACCAATTAGTATTTTTTAATCCCTTCACCTTTTTCACCCAATACCCTCCTGTCCGGTAACCATCAGTCTGTTCTCTGGGTCTATGAGTCTGTTTCCATTTTTTTTGTATCTTGTTTTCTTTCTTTAAGTGTGTGTTCCACTGTCTTCTTCTTAACCATTGCTTATGATTTTACTATTTTATTTTTATTTTTAATAACATTTTATTACAACAAAATAATGTATTCACATTGCAGAAAATTATAAAATAAAAATAAGTAAAAACAAAACCAAAAGATCACATTCCAATCCCCAATGACTAGCACTGCAATGCCACTAACGGGGAGAGTACATAGCCTTTAGATATTTTCTACACACCTATAAATTTATACACACACAATATTTTTCCTGTCATCTAAAACACGAAAGTTCTCGTTAATAATCCAAGGCCAGCCTGTTCGTATGAGCCTGTAGTATGCCGCTTTGGGGCCTGGATGGCAGTACACTCTCAACATGAAGGTAAAAATCTTATCAAATTCTGTTTCAGTGTTGGTCATTCTCCAGTTTTTCCACCAGGGTATGTGCGCCCTTTTCATTTGCAGATTCGGGATTCTCTTTATTTCAGTGTTCTGATATTAGAGTCAAAAACATAGCAGTTTATAGGCTCCAGCATCTCTAAAAATAGTCTTACCTTGGACGGTGGGAGAACACACTGCGGCCCTCCAGATGTTGGTGGTGTCATTCCAAACCAGAAGTAAAGAGCATCTCCCAGACTATTTTATTCACAGAACTATGACTTCATTGGCAGTTTTACCACCATTTTCATGATTAAGAAGCACAACCACCTTGAATTTAAGGCTGAAGATGATTTCTGTACGAGCTGCACATTCCAGCTTCACCTTCCTCTCCCCGTTTTTCTACCACTTCCTCCAGCTGAATAAAGTGGGTGTGTACCCTAAAAAAGGGGGGAAGCACAACCAATTCTTTTTCAGTTTTTCCCCAGTGAGTATATTTATTTAAAAATAAGTCATTTTCCAAATACCACATGATTTCACTTATAAGGGGAATCTAAAGAACAAAATAAATTTATAATTTAACAAACAAAACTTCGGAACTGAACTCCAGAAGACAGGATAAAAAGACTGAGAGTTCTTCATCTTCCATAGGATAGAGTCACTAGCTTCTGACTATGGATGGTAAGTAAATTAACAGAAACTTATGGATTTTAAATGCATAAACATATCCCCAAGAAAGGCAAAACAATGAAAATATGGGGAGGCAAAGAAGAGTTAATAACACCCTCAATCACTGCACAAAATTATAATAATTATAACACTACTAATCAGAATTTTTGTAATATATCTAAAGCAATACTCAGTAGAAATTTATACCATGTTATTCAAAAATAAACATTGAAAATAAGTGAAAAAGGTAGAAAAAAATAAATGCAGAATAAAAAATATCTTAAGAAAGGTAAATGTAAAAATTTTTTCTATAATGTAAGTATACTAAGAGAAACAATGAACAAAGACAAAAGGTTGGTTCTTGAGCAGTGGAGAAAACAACATGAAAATAGATTAACTGCCAGCAGATCTAATAAATAAAGAGAAAGAAAGCACAGATTTGCAATGAATAGAGAGCAATGATGAGCAAAAATATTTTTTTAACTTTTTATATAAATTTAAAGTGTCTGGATGAACTCCATGTTTTAGGGAAAAAATATAACTAAAACTGATTCCAGAAAACTAAAATTGACTAATTACATTTAGGTAATTATGTAGGTAACACAAAAAAAGCCATGTTATTTCTGTAAATAACAAGAAATACTATTTAGTAAAATTCAAAAATTCTTGACTAAATCTGGAAGATACCATTTAACAATGGGTAGACATTTGATAACAGATATTTACTGGAAGACTACATTGAACACTCTTAGTGGTTAAACATCAGCAGCTTACCCATTAAAATCAAGAACAAGGCAAAATATCTTTTAAATGTTTTATTCAACATTGTTCTGAAAGTACAATCAATTCAGTTATTTAAGAGAATAACTTGTTAAATAAGAGAATAACATTGTTAAAATAAGAGTTTTAGAGGAAAAGATTATATGATTCTGTATCTAAACACCCCCAGGGAAGGAAGGAAGGAAGGAAGGAAGGAAGGAAGGAAGGAAGGAAGGAAGGAAGGAAGGAAGGAAGGAAGGAAGGAAGGAAGGAAGGAGGGAGGGAGGGAGGGAGGGAGGGAGGGAGGGAGGGAGGGAGGGAGGGAGGGAGGGAGGGAGGAAGGAAGGAGGAGGAGGAGGGAGGAGGGAGGGAGGGAGGGAGGAGAGAAGGAAGGAAGGAAACCACAAAATATTTCAGCCAGTTGTTACAAAATTGATATCTTACAAATCATATGTTTTAAACTGCATGGCTGTTCTGAGTAGTGCGATGAACTCTCGCAGCCTCCCGCTCAGTCCTGCTCAGGACGTGAATCATCCCTTTGTCCAGTGCACCCACACTGTATCGACAGTACAATAAGATATTTTGAGAGAGAGAGACCACATTCACATAACTTGTATTATAGTTTATTGTTATAATTGTGTTATTTTACTATTTTTGATGTTAATCTCATACTGCATATAACTTATAAATAAAACTTTATCAAAGGCATGTATGTATAGGAAAAATCACAGTATATATAGGGTTTGGTACCATCGCTGTTTCAGGCATCCACCGGGGGTCTTGGAAGTTATCCCCCAATGATAAGCGGGGACTACTGTAAACCAGTTAGCTATTTAAACTAAGAGTAAAGGTAAATTCTACCCTTACTCTTTATACCAAAATAATGTCCAGCTGAATTAAACTTTGAAAGAGAAATAATAAAATCATAATCCATAATAAAAAATATATCCCAATTTTTCAAAATCCTGAAGCTGAACAACTTTTTAAATCAAGACTAGAAAATCCAGAAACCCTAAGAGAATATGTTGGTAAATTAACCCTCATGAAAATTTAAAACTTCTGTGTGATTAAGACCAAATAGCATAAACAAAGACAAATGCCAAAAAAATTGGAGGAGAAAATTTGCAATACATTCAAAGGTAAAAGACTACTTCCCTTAAAATATAAAACTCTTCTAAAAAAGCCAATAAGGAAAATATCCCAAATCCTTTAGAACAATATAGATTAATGGGCATTTCACTGATAAATAAACACATATGGCTTAGCTTATAAGCAAATGGAAGGATGCCCAATCTCTCTGACAAATAAATGCAAATTAAAGCAAAATAAAGATAGCATTTTTTAGCTGCCAGATTGGCAATAGTTTGATAGTACACAGTCTTGGCAGGGCTGTGAGGGAAAAGGCATTATCACACACTGGCAGTGGGTGTACACATTGCCATAATTTCCTTGGAAAGCAATTTGACAGTATCTATAAAAACTAAAATGTGCACATCCTCCAACTCAGAGATTTGATCTTGAGGAATTTGTCATACAGATAGATTTGCACATGCATGCAACTGTTAAGCACAAAAATGATTAGAAGTATAATTTGCAACATTAAAAAACACTGGGAGGAACCTAAGTTGGGGAGTAAGTGGGCATGAACCATGGGACTCTAGTTAACATATACAAGTTGCTTGTGATACAATATGGGTCATATGTATATAAAAGTACATATGTACATTTTTTAAATAGCAACATTTTAATATTGTGATATTTTTCAATTGTAATATTTTATAAATTACATTCATAACATTGCGATATTTAAAAATTGTAAAGTTTTAAAATCACTTTAAAATGTAATATTTTAAAATCATTTTAAAACTATGTAAGTTCATTGTTGATAAGAAAAAAATCTCCAGGATATATTGTTACACTAAAAAAATGAGATAAAGAACAGGGTGGGTCATTTGCTTCTACATATGTCCCAAAAGATATGTGTTCACATAAAGCTCCAGAAGGATGTGAACGTCTAAATGTCCCACACATTTCACAGGATGCACAAGAAACTGACCACGGTTGTTGCCGATGTAGAAAGGGCTAAAGACCTGAGATGAGAAGCAGACATTTTAGTGAATATTAATGTAATGTATGACATTTTGACCTTGGGATTACATTAATTTTATAATTTACAAATCTAGGTAGTTTGCTGTTGTTGTTAAAGACACTGAAACACGCAGCTTATTAAAGAGGCCCTAGTATCACATTCGATTTCTCAGCCTTACTCAGGAGTAATATCACAGTGCACAGCTTCCCTCTCCACCTCTTCTGATTACATTACCCATTATAACTCCAGGACACAGAGCAACTGGTGTAATGAAAACACCTTTGTGTTTTGTATGATAATGCTTAGCAGCTGAGATTTTCAAAAAAGTCCCAAGTATGAGAATAGAAAGCAGTGATTCTCTACACAAACCCTTAGCCCATGCAAACATCTCACGATTGGTTCCTGTATTTGACCTCACCTAAGTGCAGATATGACTGCCTGTCTTCAGCCTTTCATCTTTATACAATTAAAGGGCTGATTATTTACTAGTAACCTCTAAGTGAACTTTTAAAGTTCATTATGAGCTGAAATCATTTTAAATTGTATTAATACCCTACAATTCTTTCATCACTCAGTTCTTTTAGACAGGACCATGAAAATAAATAGGAGAGGCAGGCCATAATGTCTATATTCATTTTCTATTGCTGTGAAACAAATGTCCACAAACTTAAACAATCCACATCTATTATCTCACCATTTCCATAGGTCAGGATTCTGTGCAAAGCTTAGCTGGATCCACTTTTTCTGAATCTCACAAGACTGAAATCAAGGTGTTAACTGGTCCCAGCTTTCACCTGGAGTTTGGATTTCTTTTCCAAGCTCATTCAGGTTGCTGGCGAAATGTCTTTCCTCGTGGCTGTGTGATAAGGTCTTTCTTGCAATTGGCTCTCAAGTACTCTCAGCTTCTAGAGAGCGCCCTTAGTCCTGGCCACATGTCCCCTTCATAGGCCATCCCACAATACGCAGCTTACTTCTCCTGGGCCAGAAGGAGAATGTCTGACTGTGGCCTCCTAAGAAGGAGTCTCCTCTAACATCACATAATCACAGGAAGGACGTCCCATCCCCTTTGCCATATAACGTAACCTAATAAAGGGGTGATATCTCTTTGCCACATTCTGTTCTCCAGAAGTAACTACAGATCCATCCTGTATTCAGAGGCGAAAATTATCCAGGGTTGTGACTCACTGGGTCATCCAGGGTGGGTCTGCCCCAGCGCTCCACCTGAGAGATCGGTCAGGAGAGTTTGAGCTTATTGCCCATTAAAGAAGCCATAAGTGATAAAATAAAATACTTTATTGGGATGAACTTACAGATGAGGGCAATGTTAACATCTGGCAGAACCTGCAGTATGATCATATCGGTTGACATGCTTCCTGGAAACAGCATGTAAATATTTTTGTTCATGAAAACTATTTGGACTTCCATGTTCCATGAGCAGTTCATAAACTGTTTTGATTTTTGCCTTCTACCCTACACCTGCAGGAACATTTTAAACAAACACACACCAAAAAAAAAAAAAAAAAAAAAAAAAAAAGCCATGCTTCCAAAAATTACCTATATCCTACTGCAAGTCAAACTTGACATTTGGATATAATCCCCCTGGGAAATTTCTGTTGTTGTTTTTTAAACGTTATTCCTTCAAATCTTGACATTTAAGAAGATGGCAGCCACCTGCTTAGAAATAAGTTGGGGAGATAATATCCAAGGGCATAGGTGCCCACAGGCTACTGGGTCTCCTGATCCCTCCCTCATTTCCCCTGCAGTAACCTCTATAGATGTATCCTTTCCTCCAGTCACTGATTGATTTGAGACAGATTAGAACTACCAAGTTCAACTGAGCCCTGGAGGACCTCATTAGTCACCTTCCCAGCATAAGTATCCGTTTTTGCTGAGGAGACGATTTTAAAAACTAATGATTATATTCATTTTATGTAGGAAATTATTATGAGCTAGTTAATAATTTGTATTTATTTCTAAGTAATTTAAATATCCCCATCGCTTACCCTTGAAAACTACAGAAGCTTAAAGAGGCCAGCCATTTCTAACAGATATAAAGGAATCCATACACATAGGCTTCAGTGAAGGACACTTCCATACTTGGCTTCTCCTGATTTTCCAGCATTGAACAAAGTCTTTGCGAACAAGATATTTAAAGGTCAGAGAATTCATCTATATGAATGCCAATCACTGTTCAATTATTGAGACCTACCACTTGTACAAAGCATGATTTCACTGCTTACAAATGAAGTTGACATGTGAGTGAAACTTCAAGATGAAGCTAAGACATTAGCTGCACCAAGATTATCTTTGAAAAAATCTTTAAATAGAATCCAAGTACTAGGATTATCTATTTCTGTGTCTTAAGTAAATAAATGGAAGCACACTGCCAAAAAATGCCATTTATAGTGTATTTTCTCCACATATTCCTCCTTATACTAGCTGAGTTAAAAGTCAACTCTTCTGCATTAGCCCTTTGACCTTAGGCAGGTTACTTAGGCAGCCTCAGTTTACACATTTGTAAAATAGGGTAATCGTACAACCTATAAAGTTCTTCAAAGTTAAAGAGATATTACATGCAACTATTTTTAACACAGTGCTTCGAACACGGTGCTCATTAAATGATAGCTATTATTAATAACATTATATAGAAAAAAAGTGATTCATTCAGAATCTTGTACAAACAAGTCTCTCTACTATCTCATTAACAAGGTCTATGTAAACTTTGTGGGTTTAGTGGGGGGCAGTTGGAGTCTTAAATACAAAAGAACATACTGCTAATAGGTGTGAACATTTCCCTGTCTTAAAATTATGCTGCTCTTCTTTAAAAGCTATCTGCATTTTATGCAATTGAAAGAAAAACCAAAGTTATTTTCTAAAGCTTCTTTTTCATGACTGCTGAGAGAAGGACTGAAGAGAATTTTCAGGGGGCCACATATCTGAGTCCGAGAAAAGCACACTGCAGAGAAAACTACTAGCACAGTATCATGTGGGACATGAGAGCAGTTTGATTTGCTGTCTTCTTCGTCTCACTTTGCATAGTTTCAGTTCCTCTAAGGTCTTCCTTGTCCGCTGTGCTCATGTGCACTCCCAGTCCCTCAGGTGTCCTCCTCTTCTCTCCCTCCCCGCACCCCTTCTCTCTCTTTCACCCTCCCTCACTGGAGCTGAGTGGCAGCAGCTCCATACACTTACTTGTCTGTCTCCCTCACCCCTATGAATTTGAACATCTCATTATTGAAATGCAGTGCCCTTTGCTCACATCAAGGTAGATATTAACATTTTTATTGAAAACCCAAGTAATTCACTTACTCTGTGAATTCTCTGCTGCCGTGAATGACAGAAGAGACCTTCTTGCCAAGTGCAGTCATTTCAGAGGGTTTATTACATTCAGGAAGGAAAGGGTCCAGGTTAAAATAAAGTTAACAGATTTGCTGAAGGGCATGTCTCTACCCTCAAGAAAGTGTTTTCCTTTCTAACATATTCCATCGTTGAACTCTGTGATCTCTCTCTCCAGAACTGCCTGTTAAGGGGCTCAACACACACACAGCAATGAAACTCCTGGTCTGAGCTCTTGAGGCTTTGGAGCAACAGTTCTGGGGAACCAAACCAGAAACTCCTCATTTTATGCACAATATCCAGGGAAATGACCAATATTCTACTCCTTTTAACTGGGTATTTTCTGAGCCTAGGAATGAGCAGGGAGATCACATTCCAGGTTCATTGTCAAAGTCAAAAGACCTAACTGCACAGGGTATTTGCTAGCTTCTGGAAGCAAACAAACCCTCCTTGCATGGGTCCTGCCTCCTAGGGGTTTCCACAGACTCCTCTCAGAGACCTCCCTGCTCTGAACCTCCCTGTTGTTCTGAACTAAAAAACATTAAGGCGCCCTCAGTTTCATCACTAATTTAAGGGGTGTCAGGTTGGATGAAATGACCCTGGACACTCGGGAGACCTCTGGCTGTTGGGCCTATTTCACACCAACTAAGGTAACTTAAGACATCTAAGAAACCTTTTCCATTCTTCTCAATAGCCTCCTTAGTCGAGTGAGAAAACCATTAAACTGGAATTCAGGGAGCCTGGTTCTAATAATGACAGATCACTGCCTGGCTTCGAACTTTTCCTCTCCTGAAACTGAAGGTCCTCAATGGAGATATAATGTGCATAAAAATATCCAACCAATCTAGTTGTGTACTCATGACAATCAAATAAGATAATGTATAAGAAAGTTTTTGAGCCCGGCCAGGCGTGACTCAGTGGTTAAGCGTCGACCTAGGATGCAGGCTGTTGGGGTTCGATTCCCGGTCGGGGCACATGCCCGGGTTGCGGGCTTGATCAGTGACTCTCTCATCATTGATGTTTCTATCTCTCTCCCTCTCCTTTCCTCTCTGAAATCAATAAAGATATATTAAAAAAAAAAAAAAAAGAAAGCTTTTGATAAAATGGAAACCCTATATGAATGAAGTAGGGGCAACCCCTTATAGCAGTCTCAGATTTTTCAATCCTCACCCCGAAGCCCTCTTCAGGACCCATAAAGCACTTCAAAGCCAGGAGATCAGCCCAGAGACTCCTCAGCATGACTGGGAGGCATAATCCCCATGCACCCCAGCAATACTTGCAGAGGTTGGAGCCCCACTACACAGAGAGGAGGACCAGTGTCTCACAAAGTTCTTGGAAGACACCCAATCAGGAGGTGGCTGATGCTGGTGTTTTAGGAGGAATTTATGGAGAGAAAAAAGGTAGGGTCATAATCAGAATAGTCTACTCTTTCCCTCATCTTTCCACTATTCCTGCAAACAATTATATTCCTCCATCCTGCTCTTTGAAGTTATCAAGGCAAAACTTTCCAGCTAATTTCTCTCAAATTTGGGGTCTTTAACTCAAAGAGGATGAGTGTACATTTGACTTTTCTATGAGATAATGAGCTTATTCTGAAAATAAACACAAGCTTGAAGATGCGATGAATCCAGGAAAGAGAAAATTAGACTTTTCTTAAGGGAAATTTAGCAGACATGCAGAGATAGACGCTTTAATATCAAAGTTAATGCTGTGGAGATGCTTAGCTCTGGAATGAGACCTACTGGAAGAGTAGCTTTTGAAAGGAGACTACGTTTTGGCAGTTAGGGCAAGTGTGGTAATTTGATGGGTATGCTGATTAAGAAACATCTCAGAAGAGCCTATATCTCTCATTCTGGTTCTTTTCATTAACAGAGGTGTAGTTACAATCCCTGGTGGAGCATTCTAACTGAGATGGTCCCCAGAACCCTCACACTCACTATGTGCAGAATTGTACTTTACCTTCCCTGCCCCATACCTTACCCTCCTTCCCCCACAAACCTATCAAGTTCTTTATCTCAGTGCATGAAACAAATTCCCCAAGTGAACAAATAAAAATAGATCATCACCTTTTTCCCCAACCTCATGTACCCAAATGCAGTCAATGCAGTAGGTCCTGATGGTCTGACCCCTAAAATAAACCTTGGTTTTACATCCATTTCTCCAACTACTCTGGTACTATTTTAGACAAGACTACTACCATTCCTCACTTTGTTTACATGAATCGAAGCTACTATGGTGTGTAAACAGAATTATTATTTTTTGGATCACTGAGAAAGAAATAAAAATTTCCAGTTAATCTAAGACATGCCACTGATGGTAAGATGAACCCAGACTTCATAATAAAATGATAATAAAATGTGAAAAAATATGTCTTAAAATTAATGAAATACAGTAATTTTCCATCTCCTAATTGTTTTCCCTTCATCTATTCCTGTCCTCTTTCATTATATTCACATTTCATCTAGAATGTTCTTTCACTAATAGGATCATGGTGCTATCTTTCTTGCTTAAGACAGTTCAAATTAGTCTTCATATATTCAAGATAAAATCCAACAAGATTAGTACAGCACACAAGGCTCTGCCAAGTTCTCCAACCCTGACACTTTTATTCTCTCACTCTGAGTTCCAGCCATGCAGACCGATTTCCAAATACTAAAAACAAACAAACGAAAGTTCTGTCTAAATTTCATATTTCTGTGCAGACTCTTCCCTCTGCTACAATGATCCTTGTAGCCTTCTAACCTCAACTCAACCTTCAGGTCTCAGCTCAAATGTCATTTCCTCCAGAGCTTCTCCTCTGTTTCCCAAACACCCTGTGCTAAACATCACCACACTCTATGAAAACTGCCTCTTTATCTGTTTGTCTTTCCCTCCAGACCAGAAGTCCTTGGGGTCAGGGGTTGTGTCTTGTACACTGTCACATTCCAAGTGCCTCACATGGTGACTGACACCTAAATATTTGCTTAAAATTGGCAACACATGAAGAACCAGTGAGAGAGGGTACCAGCCAAACAATTACACCAGCTAGAAGATTTTTTAAAAAGAATTCAGTCCATAAACTCTCTACTACCTGAATTAAGTATCAAATCTCTATCACAAGTTTCTTGTCAATGCATTAAATACATTGTGAATTGCACTCATATGCCCAATAAAGTTAGATGCTGTTGTGTCTTTAGGGAGACCAGCCTCAAGTTAAAGAGAAAAAAAATTAATATATTTATTAATATAAATAATTATAGAGCAAGCTTGAAAACAAAATAACTAGGACAAAAAAGCAATACAGGGTAAATCTTGATGTGCCTGGAACCATATGTAGCAGATTATGCTCATGGTTGGCACTCAGAGGAAAGAGACCCCTGAAAACTGAACCAGTCATAGAAGAATTCATTGAGGAAGTTCATCTTGAGCAACCTCTAGAATGAAGGGCAGAATTTATAGAGTGGTCACATTTAGTAGGAAGTGCCTGTGGGCTACTGAAAAGAAGCCTGTCGTTTTATTGTTTACAGTCCCTTGATAGATAAAAAATCTTTTTCAAAAGGATTAGAATTACAGTTTTTTGGAAATAATGAACTGAATTAATTTGAAATCTATACTTAAGTTCTCAAGTAGATCCATGCTTCTCTCTCCTCATCCTAGAATAGACTTCCTCTCCCCTGCCCCCGAATTATGTTGCTATTCAGCTTAGAAAAAAATATACACAAATCCTGAGGAAGTCTATGGAAAACTATTCTGAAGGTGAAAAGTTTTAAAAACACGGAACAGAACTGTACATGAAGGCAGCGTTGTCTGTTTCAGCCAACCTTAGCAACCCATCAATTTCTCAGACAAAAAGTCCCGATGATCTGCAGTTGAAGAAGAGTCACTCGGCACCACTTAGTCAAAATGGCAAACATGTCCTAGTAACACAATGTTTGAATGGTTGGCCATGTCCTTGCTGGGGTGATGCTCTATGGGTCTAACTGGAACTGCAATTTCTCCCAAAGCACTTTTAAATGTTGCTTTCATCACTCTTTCCTCCTCTCTCTGAAAGTTTTTTCATTTTAATTATAATTCAGTTAAATGATATAGAATTCTGCATCTATATTACTTTGTCAAGCCTGTTACTCACTAGGAAATGGTTACAATAAAGTCAGAACTGGAAGGTGGCCCACCACTGCCCTTGAGCCTGAGACAGTAAATAGAAGTCAGGTGAGAGATTATGGCCAGAAAGAAGTACCTATAGGAACAATCAGCAGCTGTGTAAGTAATAAAAGATGTAGGGCTCCTCTTTTCTGTCATGGTGCCTAAAACTGCATTTTTGTGCATATATTTCTGTTAGGTATCATTTCTGCCAGCATCCTTTTATAACAGTAACTCCACTCCCATGGTCTTTACTATGTGCCTCATCATTACCAATGACTATAAATCCTCATTTCTCTTAATTTCACTCCTTCTATTTTTGATAAGCCTATTTTCAACCTGATTTCCTCTAGAAGCTAGCTCAGATTCAACATTCTCATGATACCATCTAGAGAACCAATCTATTCACTATCCACCTTTACTCAGTCCCTTTGATAACTTCACTCCTTCCCTTACTTGACTTAATTAAATTCCATGATCAATCATTATAATCACTTCTTTGCATGTATAGCCTAAGAAATCTTTTTACCTATCTCTTCAAACAAGTTTGTTGATGACAAATTCCTTTCAACTTTTGTTTGTCTGAAGATGTCTTTATTTCTTTTTTATTATTTTTTTATTATTTTTTTTATTCTTCAAAATATTACAGGTGTCCCTTTTTCTCCCCATTGACCCCTTCCACCCCACCCGAACCCCCTCCTCAGTCCCTCACCAGACCATTGTCTGTGTCCTCGGGTTATGCATATATGCATTAGATTCTTAGGTTAATCTCTCTCCCCAGCCCCTCCTTCCCTCTGAGATTCCTCAGTCTGACCCATGCCTCCATGTCACTGAATCAGAATAGATTCACCTTTATTTTTGAAGGATCTTTTTGCTGGATATAGAATTCCAGGTTGAATAATAATTACTTTCAAAACTGTGAAGATGTTTTTCTAGTGGTCTATGGCTTACATTATTTCTGAGAGAAAGTCTAAAGGAATTTATTGTTTTCTATATGTAATGTGGTGGGTTTGTTTGTTTGTTTGCATATCCTTGAAGGATTTTATCTTCATCACTGATTTTCATCAGTTTGATGTTGGTATACTTTAGTATGATTCTCTTTGTGTTGTTCTCCTTATAGTTCATTGAGCTTATTGAATCTGTCAGTTTATAATTTTCATCAAATTTGGAAAATTTTAAGTCTTTGCTTATTAAAATACTTTAATGTTTCCCTCTCTCCACTCTTGGGATTTCATCAATTCATATTTTATACTGCTTTATATTGTCCCCCAGGTCATTTCTTTTTTTTCCAGATATTTTAGCCTGTGGGTAATATATAGCATATATTGGATAATATATAATGTATATACTTTGGATAATATACAGGGGTGGGCAAAAGTAAGTTTACAGTTGTGTGATTATATGTATTATTATTAATTAATTATTGTATTATTTTCTATAAGAACAACTATAAACCTACTTTTGCCCACCCCGTACATTGTTATGTCATAAAGCACACTGATCTTATTTTGTTTCTGCACTGTTCACGTCTTTTAATACCATTAATGAATTTGTCATTTATGTCACTGTATTTTTCAGCTGTACAATTTCCATTTGGATCTTTTTCCATTTCTTTCTCATTATGTTCACTTTTTCCTTTAAAGCCTATCTGTCTTTTAAAGTCTTAGTATTCTAATTTTACATCTATATTATTCCTGAGTCTTCCTGAAGTAGCTGACTTTTTTCTCTTGGTAATAGGTCACGTTTTTTGTTTCAATTATATTTATCACATTTTTAATTATATGCTGGACATTTTGAATGTTATGTTGTTGAGTGTCAGGTTTTACTTTCTTAAAAATTGTTGAGCATTTTTCTATCAGGTAGTTACTTGTGAATCAATTTATTTTGAAGTTTATTTTTGTTTTGTTTTTTAAGTGCTGCCAGGATGTGTCTAGTTTAGACTTACCACTAAGACAGGAGCCTTCTTGGGTCTCTATTGAATGTCCAAGTGCTCATTGAGAACTCTCCTTTGGCTGGTTGGAACTCAAATGCCATTCATCCTGGCATAAACTATGAGAATTGCTTCAGCTGAAAGCTTCCCATTTGTTCTTTTTCCAGCATCCTTTGTGACTGAGTATTCAGCAACAGGATGCAAACTTCCCTAGTGTTTCTCTGCTATATTCACTGCAAATGTCAGCAACCTCAACCCCCTCAACTCCCAATCATTTTCTCCTCAACTCAGTAAAACTACTGAGCTCTGGTTGGGTCCTTTCCCTGTTTGGTGGTCCAGAAATGCCTCCAGGCAGAAAGCTAAGGAAAATGTAAGGTTCCCCTCATTTGTTTCCCCTCTTTCAGGGATCACAATCCCCCACTGCCTGATGCCCAATGTTAAAAGATAGTTCTTTTATATATTTCTTCTGGTTTTGTTGTTGTTTGGGTGAAGTGCAGTCCTAGTTATTCTAACGTGTGCAGAAGCTAAAATTCTAAGCATATTCCTTTTTTATTGAGTAATCTCAGAGGGAAGGAGGAAGGAGCGGTGGAAAGAGATTAACCAAAGAATTTATATGCATATATGCATAGCCCGGAGACACAGACAATAGTGCTGTGAAGGCCTGGGGAGGGGTGGATGTGGGGTGGAGGGTGTCAATCACGGGGAAAGGGGGGACATGTGTAGTACTTTCAACAACAAAGATAGATTTAAAAAATTTAAAAAGAGAGATTATTTCACTTCGACCTAATAAAGGAGAATCTTTAAATATTTGTACATTAAAGTTGAGAGATGCTAGAAGGGAAAAAATAAAATAAAGTGAGTGCTTAGACTAGTGCTACAATTCAAAAGCTGGAAGTCCTCATTCCCAATTAAATGTTCAAGAAGAAACATGAAGTTGGAGTTGGACACGTCTGAGCTTGAATCCTGGTACCACTATTTACAAGTTGTGTGATCTTGAACAAGACCCATAACCTCTCTGTGCTTCCTCTTCTGTGTAATAGCAGTAACAATAACTGCCACAATGAGGGTGTCTGTAAGCTTTCGATGAAATAATACACATGAAGAGTTTCTCGAGAATGCTCATTTCAGTTGCCTCTCTTTCCTTTGAGTATCAACAATGAGCTTAAACTGATACATAATTAGATACCTCCAGACATACCCTGTATTGCTTTTTTTCTAATTGTTTTGTTTTAAAGCTTGCTCCTTAATTGTATTAATTTTTTTTCTCTTCAACTTGAGGCTGGTCTCCCTAAAGACACAACAGCATCTAACTCTATCTGGGCTTACGATTACAACTCACAATGTATTTAATGCATTGATGAGTGACTTGTGATAGAAATTTTTTTTAAAAATATATCTTTATTGATTTCAGAGAGTGGAAAGGAGAGGGAGGGGGGGAGGTAGAAACATCAATGATGAGAGGGTCATTGATTGGCTGCCTCCTGCATGCCCTCTACTGGGGATTGAGGCTGCAACCCGGGCATGTGCCCTGACCAGGAATCGAACCCCAATCGACTGGATCCTAGGTTGACGCTCAACCGCTGAGCCACACCCAGCTGGGCTTGATAGAAATTTGATACTTGATTCCACTAGTAGAGAGTCAACCAGCTGAATTCTTTTAAGAAAAATCCTGTGGCTTGTTTGGCTGGTAACCTCTCTCACTGGTTCTCCGTGTGTTGTCAATTTTAAGCAAATCTTTAGGTGTCAGGCTCCATGTGAGGCATTTGGGATGTGACAGTGTACAAGACACAACCCATGACCCCAAGGACACTCTGGTCTGGAAGGAAAGACAAACAGACGAAGAGGCAGTTTCCATAGAGTGTGGTGATGTTAAGCACAGGGTGCTATGGGAACACAGAAGGGGCACCTAGCCCTGTTCTGAAAATCAGGAGAAGCTCTGGAAGAAATGACATTTGAGTTAGCTGAGACCTGAGAAGGGGTGAGAAGCTTGAGAAGAGCATTGCAGCAGAGGGAGGAGTATGCACAGAAATATGAAGTTTGGACAGAACTTTTTTGGTTTGTTTGTTTTCAGAGTTTGGAAGTAGCTCTGTACGGCTAGAGTTTAGAGTAAGAGAATTAGCATGTTGAGAGCTGGAGAAGTTAGCAGGGCCTTGCATGTTGTACTAGTGCTGTGTTTTATCTTAAATGTGTAGAGACTAATTTCAAGTGTCTTGAACAATAAATGCAAGAATGAAGTCCTGCAGCTACAGGCATCTTCATCTCGATGTACCTCAGGTGTCACAATAGTGCCTGACACAGAAGTATGTTCAAAGGAGATGCACTGAATGAATAAATATAACTGCACATCAGTCACAAACATGGAGCCCTCCTATACCATTGCCCAGGCAAACATGACTTTAAGCCTGTGGCATGTCAGCCCTGCTGCTCTACAGTTTTTATGTTGCCTGTTTCCCTTTAGTCCTCACAGGGGCTTCAGCCCATTTCCCACTGTTTGCCTCACACCCATCTGCTCAAAGCATTTCCTTATGTACATTTCCTGAAAACATGTACTTCTTCCATCTTGGAAAATCCAGAAATTAAATGGCCAATTTATTAGGGATAATTTCATTATTAGTCACAGGAAGAAATGTATTGTGTCTTAGTTAACCAGTGAAATTGTCTCCACAGACTCCTGTAGAGCCATCTGCAGACTGCCCAATGAAAAATCTAGTTAGAAGTTCTTAACAGAGCTCCTTATGGCTTCTTAAGGATATAATAATGGATTTTTTAAGAATGACAGTGTCCTACTTTTGTTGTGCATTTCTTATCACCTCCTACTTTAAAGCGCAGGTTGCTCTGAGTAGAGTGAGTTCCCCAGGGGCAGGCACTGCTTCTCCTCAACCCTTGTCATTTATCCTCCATCGTAATGCAGGCACATGGTAGAGGCTCAGTGCCTGTTGGTTGAATGAAAGTAAAACCATCAAAACTCATTTATTGAAGGCCCTCTCTAAGAGGACAATCTCATTCAGGATGCATAAAACACGCATAAAAGAAACAAATATGAAATAGCAAAGCCTGGAGAAATGGAGACTTTACCCAGAGCACTAATACTTGTCAGTTAGCTGTACCCTATGAGACCCAGAAAACAGTCACACTTTTTGAAGGAAAGATGAAATATCAGAGATGGGTTTTCTGCTTATTTGTACCTTGACTCTCCTAGGGAAAAGAATATGTTTGACATATAGAATTAAGAAAAAGAGGGGGAAAAGAAACATCTAAAAATATGTTTTACTTTTTCCATTTCTTATGTAAAGGCAGAGTTTCCTAAAACTTGTTAAGCAAAACAACATAAGTGGTAAGTGAGGCAAATGCTGGGTGGGTTATTATTTAACTGTAGTCTAAAAAGCATTATTATAAGTATGTTTGCTATTCTTTTCAAAGCAAAATGGCTTTTTAACTCCATCTTTCTTTCTTTGTTTTATCGTGAAAACTTTAGAGAGTGCCATCTAGAAAAAGAACTCTGGGCTGGGATTCAGAAGGCTTGAATTCTAAGCCCATTTCTGCCTTTAAATAAATATATGATTTGGAGCAAGTTTTTGTTTCTTAGCTATAAAATGAGAATATGTTCCTAGATAATTATGGAGTTCTTAAATTCAATGACAGTCATTTTATAGGTCCACAATTTACAACTTAAAGAAGTTACAAACAGAATTTGTTTTAAAAGTCAAACTCCAGGTGAAAGACATCTTGATTCATTACAGGACTTCTGTTCCTTCTCCATGTAATCAAAAGTGAAAGCAGCCTGAGGGATGGAGAGGAACAATGCATCATCGCTACCATGATTAAATAGAGAAAGCCCCAGAGCTGGCTTCCTGCTGTATGAATCACAAATTAAAACTTTGTTGTGGACATTTATATTCCAAGAATAATCTTTTCCCATAGGATGTTCCTAGTGATTATTGAACATCTCACGTAGAAAAAGAGCCATGTCCGCTGCAGTTAATATTAGTTGTGTCAGTCAGTTCTTGGCTGCACGCAAGGAAAGTAAACTCAGCTATTTAAGCAAAAAGGTGGAAAGGACATTGGAGGCTCCTATGGAGAGGAGGCAGAAACCCAAAGAACTGGATGTCGCGTAGCACAAACCTCAAAGGTTCTACACCCTTACCACAGGAAAATCTGGCCCTTGCACCCCCTCTGTGACCAGTCTGACCCCAAAACCTTCTTCCCACCTGCTGTCACTCACATCAAAGCTCCAGGAACAAGCACCTTCTACTCCTGGCTAAACCAGGTATTCGGCGCCCCCAGGTTAAGGACCACAAATAAGAGTGTGAAATCAGGGAAAACCCACTCTTCCTAGACCATACACAATAGAAAAGTCCCACAAAAGGGACATGTGGGCCTAATGGATGTGTGTCAGGGGTGGGGAGGGAGCTAAGTGCTGTATATTGTTCAAAATATTAATAAAAGAAAGCAAGTTATATATGCTTTGTTTGTTTGTTTGTTTAATGGATTAGGTGGGAAGTAATAACCGCAGGATTAAAAAACACAGATTTTTTACATTGCCACAGACTCAACTTTCAATATCATTTCTAAAGTTCACTATTAAAATGTCTTCTTTTTCAAAAATTCTGTGTAAGTTTTACCACAATGCAATGGAGGAAATCAAGCAAAATAAAGTGAAATACAAATGGTTCCTCTGTAAATAGCGTTCCTGGCACCGCAACACTAACCTTGTGCTAGAAAGTTATGAAATACACTATAAGTCCTGACTCACTGAATGTTATCACCCACCCCACAAGGGTCAGCTTCTTCCCCAAAGCAGCTGTCTCTCACCCAGATGTTCTATCGGCCCTCTTGCTTCCTGGTCCACTCTAGTATTGACTGGCGCCTTCTCTCTACCCCACTTTTGTGCCAATCCACTACCAACCCAGCAACAATGTGACATTAAACAGGAACGATACCCAGAAGGGCTCTGAAAATGGAAATGAGAGTCTTCATTAATTTAGAAAATCCAGAACTGCATGTGAACATTTTCTGCAATAATTTCTCTTCCTGATTAAGTCAATGACTAAACCAATACTCACACCCATATTATCCAGATCATTTGCTTTGATCATTTCCGCCGGTTTAAAGCAAGCATTTATTTGTTCCTTCACTCGGAGGGTCTAAACAGTAAGAGGTAAGTTTAGACCAAGAGGAATAACGCTTGGTCCACAGAAACACAGGAGAAGACAATTCTCAGTGGTTCAATTCTCAGTGGCCCTGAGCAGCAGTCGCTCATGGGGTTGTGGAGAAACACCAGACAATGCTGCTGATGGAGGCTTTGGCCCAATTATAACACAGATGTGTTGCCACTGTCTACGTCCTGTTAACTGCCCACATCTGTTCATGGACTGTGTTCTTGCCAGCTATAAATACTATGAGGGAATTTATAATAAGAATGTACAAACATGGTGCCCTGAAGTCAAAATATTTTATCTGCACTCAAACACAACCTCATGAATCATTTCGGAAATTTTACAAAAGAGGTTTGACGGTAGAGTTAAGAGAACTCGCTTTATTGAAGTGGCCAAAAGAAATGTACTTTTAAAAACCTTCTGTGCCACAATCTATTGGCCTAGTATTAAGACTAATAAGTGGCAATAGAATCTAGTGTTGTTAAACATAAGAGAAGCCTTTAAAATATAGAGTGTGGATAATAATTACACACATGTATGTTTATAAATACATGCTGCCCTTACTGCCAGATTTGACTGTGAGGCTGCAGGGTTGTCTGTAATTCGTGTCTCACAGCAGACAAGATTTTCCATGTCAGCAGCCAAATGCAAAATGGACTCTTATTAATGGTCAATGTGTCTCTTGGAACCTGAATTTCAATTGTGTATTATTATCCTGTGGATCAACAATCTGATTATTTTTTAGGTAGACATTTAAAGTTAGATGGCACCTGAGCATATTTAGAGTGGCCTGCCGCTGGAGTCCAACTATCACAGACAGCATTTTGGCATTTGCTTGGGGATGATATAATTTTCAAAGGGCAAGAGTCAGTAGTAGCAGGTCACTAAGAATTGCTGCAGGAAGTCACTGATTCCTGGAAGCTATGACTAGTGTCTTGACACCCTGGAAGTTTTCCCAGACTACTTGGCTAAAACAGATAAGGGTTCATTTATGCCCTGCTCATATGTCTTTCCTTGCTGATCATGGAAGATGAAAGCAAGAGAGGACTATACCTTGGATGTAATTTTGCAGAGGACAGAACTTTTATCCATTCAGTCGGTCATCCAACAAATGTTCATTGGTAATTTACTATGTATCTAGCACTGAACATACAATGCTAGAGATAAATGGTGAGGGGATACAAATATCCCCATGTCTTCATGAAGCATATGACATAATGGGTAAGATTAACATTAATCAAATAATATACAATTTCCACTCTGATAAACACTGCCTATGGAAAGCCTATGGGGCAGACAAGAGGGAAATTGGACATAGTCAAGGAACTAGAGGTAAGGAAAGGCTTCTCTGAGGACAAGACAATTGAGATCAAGTCTGAAAAATGAGTAAAAATTAAAAAATGAAAGGAGAGGGAGATCATCTCATACACTTGGAATAATATGTGCAAAGGCCCTGATATAGAAGGAGCACACACTTTTGTGGGGCTGGCAGGTCAGTGTGGCTGAAGCATAAAATAGACTGTTTTAAATGAGCCTCAAGAGGTAGGAAGAGGCCTACCACACAGGGTTTATGCACCAAATTAAGGGCTCATATTCTCAGCCATGTAGACAAAATTAGGGCAAACATACTTTAAAAAGAAATAAAAGATGCTTATAAAAGAAATTAAAGTCAACACACTGATTTGCTACTATTGAGTGCAAAGAGCAAAGCTAAAGTCTGAAGATAATACCAAAGGCTTACAACAGTCTGAGTGCATAATACATAAGCAGTCCAACTCATAAACAGGGGAATACGTCCCATGTTGTGAGAGAACATCTTCAAATAATATAAAGATTTGCTAGAGGAAGACATTATGCAAGATGACAAGAAGGAATAAAATCTGGGGGAAACTCATGGGAAAAGGCTGAAGGACTGTCAATATAATTTCTACATGTAGAACTGGAGGGTGTGGGGTTGGGCCTATTGACAGAGGTATCAACGAGAGCAAAAACCAAACACCAAAGGTGGACCATGTTGGTCGTCTTCAGGGGAAACGGTAGAAACACCAGTTAACTTGTGATATAGGTTGTACATGGAGATGGTGCAACATCAATGTCTTGATTTATATAATGCTCTACACTTCTATTGAGTTATTTAACTAGCAATCTCAATAAATCTCCTAAGTAATACTGAGAGAGGTAAGAAAGCTGAATCAATTCTTTCCAGTTCCCTGAAATCCAGACAGGATAAATACCTTGAGCAAGATCACACAATTAGCAAGTGGATGACTCAGGGTTAAAACACCATCACAAGTTTCCACTCCTTCACTGACTCACAAGTTTCAATCATTCAGAATCCATCTTTATGATTTGGCCACATCTGCACATCACTCACTGTCACTACTTAACTGTTTCTCTTTCAATCAACTTATTCTTTTTCCTTAAAAAAAATTAAAAGGAAACTTTGTATCACGCCCATAAATGGAAACCAATATCATTTGCCACAAACTGAAAGTAACCATAAACATAAAGACTTTGGGGAAAAAAATTTGTAGATACTATTGTATTTAGAAGAACCTGAAACAGGAACGTTTCTTTGTTAAAGAGCAAAATTATCAAGTATAAAGGTTTTTAAAAACGTGCTGGTGAGGATATGGAGAAATGGAAACACTCAAGTGCTGCTGGTGGTGGAAGTTATAAACTACAACAACCACTTTGGAGAGCACTTAGCACACTGCTAGCATATTATAAGCCCTTGATACTTGTTAGACATCTTTTTACTATCATCTTTGTCATACTTATTTCTAAGCATAAACAACATTCAATATTTTAAAAAGTTTCAGCTGTTGATACTTCCAAATGGTTAAAATATGCATGAAATTTCATCAAAAACTGAAATCTTACTATCACGAAGGAGAAGATAAAAGGAGAAAAATGAAATAATTCTGTTTTGTTTTGACAAAAGACAAGGCAGTAATTTCCATAAATATTCAACAACTAACATCAAGTATTCGAGCATTTCAAAATGTCTCTGCCTTTTAGTCATAATTATACTCCTTCACATTCCATAGCAATTACTCTTTTCAAGGTACTTTGCCAGCTATTTTCTTTAATTCTCCCAGCTATTTTAGTATGTTATTTACATATTTCACATCCACACAATTCCTCTCTATCACAGTCAATGACACTTCCAAAAATACTACATATTGAAAGTTTCCACACCAAATACTCTCAAGGTTTTTTTAATTATTATTATTTGTAAAACTGATTCGCTTCCTTCTTCTAGGGGCTTTTTCCTTTGACAAGACCAACCAAGATTTATCGATTGACTTATTTCTTAAACTTTTTTGTATTATAAAACTTCAGACACAATAAAAAATATAGAAATATTAATATGGGTACAAGTATAATCACACCCAAATTTTTCATAATTTTATGTTTTTGTTAAAACAGGACACTAGAGAGAAAGCTGAGGCCCTCTGTGTAACTTTTCTTCTTTTCCTTCCGCTGCTCTCCGGGTGCACCCGCTATTCCTGAATTTGCTATCCTTTTGCATTCTTTTAAGCTTTATATAAATGTTGCATATTGCTAAGTGCTTTAAATCTTTAATCTCCTATATAAAACTTATTCAGGCTTTTATGCTGGTTATTACTGTCCTTGTTTTGCAGGTGGGGAGAGTGGAAACAGCTCTGTGTGACTTGCTCAGGAATACAAAGTAAGGACTTGGGGTAGCCAGGCATTTAAAAAGGGAGTTCTTTAGGAGTCTTTACCCTGTCACTCTGCAGGACACTGTCCCCCCCGCCCCCAAAAACTGTAAGTCAACTTACATTGTACAAAGTAAGGAAACATCCATTTTATTTCAGTATTTCTCAGGATAGATTGACCATTACTATATTTTGGAAATCTCTTGGGTCATAAACACTCCATTAGAATATGTTTTGTTGTAATAAGATTTAACTATAGTGCCATAACTCACTTTCACTGATCCAGTTGCGCCAGTGGCAGGCTTACGGGTTAAGTTATTCCATGCAGGTGGGTTAAGACAATTTAGTATACTCCTGACTGCCATGCGCTTACGCAAACTTAAAACAAGGGGAGTCACTTTAAGAAAACGCTCCCTCCGAATAAACAGAACCGAGATCCAGGCGCCCCGGGGCAGACGGTGCTGCCTCCGGCATCCAGGGAGCATTTCAGCACCTGGCCGGCGCCTGACCACATCCTATTCCTGGTCCAGCTGAACAAGTGCCAACAGCCTCGGCGGGAGGCCTGGCTGTCACTGTTATGTTAGTGACAGGTGAGCAGGTAGCAGGCTGACTCAGAGCAATCCCACGGGTTTCAGACGGGCTAGTCCTGAGCTTTGACTGCCTCTCACCTTAGGTGACTTGCCTCTCACCTAGGACATGACCCTGCAAGCTGCCTGGTGAGGACAAATGGTGCACTGTTTAGTCAACTGTTTTGTGGTACTAGCAACCCTAAAGTCTCAGTAGCTTACAATAGTTACTCTTTTACATAAAGAAGGCAGGTTAGCAGCAGGTACGTTGGTTACATAGGTAACCAGGTAGGGGCTTACCGAAGGCTGACCTGAGCCCATTGCCTGTTCTACGTCTACTCACATTGGGATCGCGAGTGAAGGAGCAGCCAGGCCTCAGGCCTGGTGTCCTCGGGGTGGAGGGCAGGTGGTCAAGGGCACGCGGAGACAAATCGCACAAGCTCATTTAAAGCTTCTGCTCAGACATGGCTTACCGAATATCCACACGTATTCCACTGACCGAAGATGTCATATGACCATGGTCAAAGTTAATGGGACAAGGACTTTATGTTCCACTTGTAGAGAAGATACTAAAAAATGTGTGGCAAAGGGCAAGTATGTAAAATCCTTTAGGACGAGGAAGATAATAATTGGGAAGTATAGTTCAATTTATCACAGTAATAGAAAATATCAAAGAAGAAGGGATAAATATATATACCACACACACACACTCGCACACACACACACACACATATCAAGCAAATAAATTTATAAGTATTGAAATCAATTTCTTAGCTATTAAAAAATCTAAAATTATAGCCATGAAAAGTATAATAATATTTTGGGAGACATCTCAATGCCCCTCTTATATTTCTACATGGAGGGACTTCCAGATTCTCTCACCCTTCTTACCGGTTCCTTCCAGGAAAGGGAACGACGGCTGCATCGAGAAGTCCTGGGGATACACGGCTCGGGTCCTCCAGGCGCGCTCTCTCTTTGAAGCAGCCCTGCCTGGTGGGGGGGGGTGTTCTGCTAGGTCCTCTTCCCAGATGGAAGAGCCTGCCCTGTTCAGCAGTGCAGGTGGCTGGATGGGTAGATTTTACCCAGAGGGGACATTAACAAGCCCGTTGGGACTGTGCACCTAGGCTGATCTTCAATCCAGCTGTTACTAATTTGAGATCCGTCCGTCTGACTTCTATGTCGTTCTCAGTTGGTTCCAGCCTTCGGCAGGAACGAAGAATACTCTTTATTGGCTCCCCCTCAAAACTCTAGTAATAATAATAAAATAATAGTAGTTAATATTTATTAAATATTTGCAGCTTAAACATATGACCTCATTTAATTATCACAATAAGCCCCCAAATTAAGTTGTTTTATAGTTGAAGAAACGGAGCCTCAGAAGAATTATGTGATCCTCCCAAGACCACACAGCTAATAAATTGGTAGACCTGCGTTTCAATGCTAGGTTTATTGGAAGCCAAAACATATAAGCCCTTCCTAGAACAGACCAGCTCTGGGCGTGGCGAGGGTCCAGGGAGGAGAGCAGGGAAGGTGTAATAAGGCAGAGAGTCTGGGATGTAAGGTATTTTTTTATTTTCTTGGTTTCTTTATCTCTCAGCAAATTATATTGTTAATAATTTAGAATGTTTCTCCGTAGAGCATTTCATCTTTATGTGAATTTCAGTACTTTATTAGTATAGCTCTTATTTGTTAAAAGACAATGGTAAAATAGGGTTTAATTCAAATAAATTTTATTAGTACAAATTTTACAAATATATCTCTGTTCCCATATAAAGATGTACTAGTGCAGAGAAAGGCAATGACCTCGACGTAGACTTTCTTCAAGGAAAGCAACCTGGATCTTGTGAAGTTTTCTAAATGCTTAAGCCACTCAGCTATTGACTATTTTCAAATCCTGATGTTTCTAGGTGTGACTTCTATCTCTGTAATTATAGAACTCTTGGAGATAGCCCGAGTTAAGATAAGAAAATTTTCATCAGTGATAGCATTTTTGTACTTTACCTGATATTTTGGTATTTGCCAAAATCCTTTAGAAAGGATATTCCTGATCCTTTAGAAAGGATATTTACATATCTTTTTAGGCTTCCTGGTTTTAATTTTGATGATAATACACTATCGTGTCTCTTTTTCTTTCAGCCCTGAGATTAATAAAATGTGTTCCTGGAGCCTTCCAGTTCAGATATGTGCTACTACCTCAAAACCTTGATATAGGGAAACACCACAAACCTCAATTCCTTCCTGCCCTTTTCTCCGTGTTACTTGTCAAACCACTATTGGAGAGGAGCCTCTGACCTTTTTTTTCTCCCACACAATTTCTAATAAAGATGCTGCCACACGGCCGTATCCTAGTAACTAGGTTTTACACTGAGAAAGACGATTAAGAAACAATCCAAGATAGGGCTGGTTTCGACCATCAGCAAAGGTAATTTGCTAGTCTTGTTCTCTTTTTTGATTTCCTTACTTTAGATGAATAAGTGATCTAAGCTTAATGTTCTTTCTGATAAAAATACTGCCTTATAGACCCAAATTAGCATATTTGCTTTTGATTACCTTGCAGAACTCTATTTGCTCTCTTTTCCGAAAAAGCTTAATAATTCATATAAGGCTCCAGCGGAATAAAATCACTCTGTGTGCCTGAAAAATCCCAACTCCCCTGCTGGGGTTAAATGGCAGGCTTCAAAGAATTTTTAAATAAATAATCAAGGTAGATACTCCATCTTGTTTCTGAACTGCTGCATTAGCAGCTCCTTAGTCATCTGAATTCACAGAGACGTAGAAAATCAGTAGTCACACAGGCAGGTACTAGAGATCAAGAAGTTCCATTTTCTAAGTGAAAGGCAGAGACTGGAACTTCGTGAGTCTGGGAGTCCTTGACTCTCGGGGCAGTGCTTGCTTAAAACTCCTACAGCAAGGGCATGACACTGGATGAGGGAACAAAATGTACTCTTTTCAGGCAGATTTGAGGAGAAGAAAGGTAAAAATGTGCAGACACCCTGGAGAAGGGCTCTCTGCCTTTGGAGCTCTCTGCTGGGCAGAATAGGGAGGGCTCGGGATGAAAGGCCTGCGGGAGGGAGCACATCGCTGTGATGAACATGACATTGTTGCTTTTGGGTCACAGAGGAAGACGTGCGCTCCAGTCCAGCTCTTACTTCCTCCCAGCCTGAGTTTGGTTTGCCACTGTCACCGAAAGTCATGAAAGCCAGATTCATGCAGAACTCTAGGAGCTTTAGGTTGTGAACACAGAGGTGGGTGTCCTGAGGCTATCGCTCTCTCCCATTTGCTGCCCTTACCTAATTCCTGCAATTTTAATGATGACTCACTGGGCTGGCTGATCAGAGGAGCGGTTGGATCTGCTCATCATAAGCATCACATTTCTCCAGAACATTCTTTACTATAATAGGACAGAGTTAATTTCTCAGAAGTGTAAGTTCTTTCTAGAAATATACTTTTCAGTCCTCTGGTTAACTGCTGTTTTTCTTCTTTTTTCGGTGAAATCAGCCCAGCCTACGCTAACTTCAGACCATGGGGCCCACACTGGCCAGCATTTCAGCTATAGTGGGGTTCCTTCCCTAAGTGCTTCGAGCATCTGCTTCTTTTCTTTATTTCTTTACTGCAAAAGGGCTCCATATGTCCTGCATTATCACACTATGTTTGCAGCCACAGCAGGTTAAACAACATGAATTGAGAACCATAAGGCAAAATATGAAAATCCAAATTAATTTATGTCTCTATAATGTAGTGTTTCCTGAATTTAGTCATTCATATTAGATCATCATGATTTTTGTCAAATTTGCCTTCCACCTATAGTATGAGTTATTTAATATCTTTCACTATTTTTACTTACATTTTTACTTCTGGAAACTAATGTCCAAGGAGGCTACCATAAGTGTAACATATCACTCACCATAAATAAAAAGTAAATGTGAAATAAATATATAATCATTAGAATACAAAATTTTTTATTTCCCTGAAAGTTATCTTGCAAAACAACAGTGGTTGAATACCATATTTTGAAAGTTCTGGCATACAGGTATACAATTTATAAATTTCTCTGGTATACATTAATCCATTTAATCTGCACAAAAATTGGCAAAGCAGGTATAACTATCCTCATTTTAGAGATGAAAAGTCTAGTCACTGGCTCCAAAACAGAGTTCATGCTGAAAAAGGCCTTGATATTGCTTTTATTTAAAGATCATATTCTCTAATTTTTCAGTTGATTATAACTTTCCTAGGATCATTTATGGTCAATGAGTCTGAAATTCCAAAATTTAGATATTTTAGAACCATGCTTCTTTTAATTATTTCCATGCACATTTACCATTAAAAAATCCTTCTCAGGACTGTCCACATTTTAATTGCACTAAAAATGTGCCAAAATTATGTATTTAAAAGAACTGATAATTGGTTGAACACTGAAAAATTCTTTATAACACAAAAATTTTATTTGGTAATGCTGGTGGCATTTTTCTATCTTGCAGGCTTAAAAAATCAAGTAGTGCTTAAACATGTCCTAAATCAAACATTTTCCTATAAAATTAGAAACAAAAAATGTGAAAAATTTTTTTAAAAACTTGGGATGAGGAGGGTAAGAGGTGGGGGTCAAGTGTATGGTGACAGGAGACTGTATTTCAAGTGGTGAGCACCCTAATAGGTAAATAAACATTGAATTGTAAAGATACACACCTGAAACTTCTATGGTGTTATTATTAACCAATGTCACCCCAATACATTGAATTTAAATGAAAAAAAAACTCTTTAACAGAAAAAAAAATTTTAAGACTCAAGAGGGATTCAAAGTAGTGCCTTTTAAATTACATTGGAAAACAGAACTATTGTGTGAAATTCCTCATAGTAAAAAATATATTGAAAAGATATAAAGTATTTAATCGGGATAAAATGTTTTAATGATTTCACTAATTAATGAAGAGATAAATTGTAATCACTTAGAGAGTACAAATTTTAGGTTCACCTAAAGAAAATGGTGAACCTAAAATTTCAGGTAAATCTTTAAACATGAGAAACACTCTATTTACTAGTTAAAATAAATAGAAGATACTACATAGATGTTCAACAAAAATATCCATAAGATAAGAAAGCAAAGGCTAGCATTATTATGTGGTTGAAAGTTAAATTAATTCATGCTACAAAAAATATGTTCTTAACAGTTGCCCATGACTTCTATAAATCTAACGTAGTTTATTTTCAAACATAAATGTAATATATGAACATTTTAAAATTTTAATGATAGAAAAGAATATCAAACAAATATTTTTCCCTCCCTCCCCCCCTTTCCCTCCCCCCAGTGCTACCCTCTGCTTCGGCTTCCCAGAGGTAATCACTGTAAAGTTTCTTATATACTCTTGCAGGAAATTTTGCTGTAAATTTATATTCTTTGTTTTTAGTTAAATGGGATCTAAATATGCTTATATCACTCTATTTTGGCTCACTTTTTCTTGATATCAGATATCTTTTCATATCATCCTAGACCAATCTTGGTATCCTTTTCGTGGCAGTAGAGTGTTCCACTGAACGTACGTGCAACCACTTATATCAGTGGTTGGCAATTTTTTTCCTGCAAAGGGTCATACAGCAAATATTTCAGGCTTTGTGAATGACATGGTCTCTCTCATAACCACTCAACTTTGCCATGCACAAGACATAGTTGAGAGGTGTGGCTGTACTCCAATTTGAAAAGAAACTAAATTAGATTTATAGAAGTCATGATTGCAGCCTGGATTTGGCCCACAGGCTGTAGTTCACTGGCTCCTAATTTATACAATGTACTGGTGGCAACACTTTCCTGTTTGTTGCTATTAAAAACAATGCTGCTCTGGAACTCTATACGTTTGCTTTGGTCAAAGTAGAATGAATCCACTACAGAGTATTTAAAATACTGCTTTAAAGATTTTTAAAAAATGCAGACTGATAGTTGATACACTATCCCTAGTTTTGTCCTGCCTACACAGCATTTAAAAACATTTAAAAGTTTAAAAAAAAAAAATCTTGCATGTTCTGGGCTTGTTTCCATCAAGTCCATGTGGTCTCTCTATGGACAAATGGATATTTTTGTTCGGACACTTTTCGGTTTTTTTCTTTTCATTTTTTTAAAATGTATCTTTACTGATTTCAGAGAGAGGAAGGAAGAGGGAGAGAGAGAGATAGAAACATCAATGATGAGTCATTGATTGGCTGCCTCCTGCAAGCCCCCCAACTGAAGATCGAGCCTGAAACCTGGCATGTGCCCTGACCTGGAATCGAACCATGGTCTCCTGAATCCTAAGCTGAAGCTCAACCACTGAGCCACGCACAGCCTGGCCCTTTTCTTTTCTAATCTGGCCCCTTTCTTACCCTTCTAATGGCTACATGAAAAATCCAGAGATGCAAATCTGTTATTGTATCTATTCCCTATTTCCCCGGTAGTGTTATCTACAGATCAGTGACAGAAAGTGTTATTCCTTTGGGAGACAACTTTCCAAATCAAAGGTTACGTGTGAAGGGAAACACCTGGAGAAATTGAATGAAATGTCTGTCTTTTCCCTTTTTTCTATCTCTTTTTTTCACTTTTTTCAAGACTTTATGTAGCTAGTTGAGCTTACAAGCAAAATATTACTTCCAGACAATAGGAAGCTTCTGGAATCAGCTTTTAGCATTTAAAGACCTCAAAGACATTCCTATCAGTTACTTCAAAGGATAGACAAGTTACTCCAGAGTATTTTGGAAAACATCAGAATATCAGAGAGTACGTTATCACAGAGGATGGTGGGCATGATTTCTTTCTGTTCCTTGAGTTAAATGCTTACTCAATGTCTGGCAAGAATTTACAGGGAGAGTTAAGCAGGACCCTCTGTCCGGGATTCTCTACAAATGGCCTGAAGGTCGGCCCCTGCTGGTATTTGAATTTTAACTCATTTTTGCTTCCTTTATCTCAGAAGTGCCCATTGCGGATGCCATTACTGGCGGGAACACCTGCGTTGCCCTTTTCCGCTACTGCTTAAAAGAAAAGAGAGTCCTTGTGTCCTTAACTCACCATCTTCCCATCAGGTCTTTAGGCTGAGGTTTTTCAACAAATATTTTTGTGCTTGAAATTTATTGAATTGTGACTGAAGTCTTACCTTTACAGGGAACAGTCACCACCTAAAGGGTTTCAACTAGCAAAGGAAATAGAAGCACCATGAAGAATGACTGACATGGTGGTTAATATTAATTTGGGTCTGAAATTTAGCTTGACTGAAATCCAATCAAGCTCATTGGATTCTGACAATGTCACGGTGTGTGTGGTTATAGATTCTGCCGTGAGCTAGCTGATCCTAACCAGTGGCATCCAGCATATTCCACCTCACAATAAAGGTTATATCCCTTTTAGTATTCAAATTAATCCACTCTGAGCCACTACCACATATCTCGAGAATGTCTTTCTTTTCTCACCATGGTTTCACTGCCTTTTCATAATAATTCAATGAAGTCCTGTGGATTTCTTCAAACAAAGAGGGTCAGTCCTGCTTATTAGCAATTCAGAGAAAAGACAGCAGAAATGTCTTCTCATCAATCCCCTGAAGTGCATCATGTTTAATCATATTTGCTGCTGCTGCTTCCAAAAACCATGGAGCCCAGAAGTAATTTAGTGATCGGGCATGAGCTAGTTGTGCAGATATCAGGTTCTGGTGGCAGTTTCTCAGAAAAGAGCAGAAGCCTCTTCCCAGGGTTCTACCTACCTCTGGTGTCCCCACACAAAGCATTATTGGCACCTTCCTAGGAGACAGGACCCTTTATGTGAAGCCTGGCAATGATCACCCAAGAGAAATAAAGCAGATACAGGGAGAAGTGAAATGTGTCTGTCAGGTTAACATAACCAAAGAAAGGGGGGTGGGCCAGTTTGCCTAGGACACCCCGCTGAGCTTGCACAGCAGACTTCACTAGCACTACCTCCAGACAAAAACATGTATGTGCCCATTCAGAACATCACAAAAGGGCTCTTTTGAGAAGTCCCCATTTTGACCCAAGAAATCAGTTTTAGATATGGACTGAAAACATCTAGTTCTACATTGAATACACACACAGAGAGAGAGAGAGAGAGAGAGAGAGGACACTGTTTATTATGTATAACTTAGCTCCACTCAAGTTGCCACAAAGCAGCTCACCCTGATGTCAACCAGAACCGTCTGCAGGTGATGAGACCTCTCTTCCCAGGTGCTGTCTACATAGCCTGCCCAGTGCCACAGAGGAGAAACTCATAATCAAGGTGTTTGACAACAGCCTCGTGGCTATAGGGCACCAAAGGGCATTGCCAGGGCTTGAGAGAAGAAAAAAATGTGCAACTAAGGTAACCCTGGGTAAAGGATGCTCTATGTGCCTTTCCCTTTGACCCATACACCCCCCAACACACACACACACTCCCCAGACATCTTTGTGATCCCAGGAGCTCCCTAGAACCTCTTGAAGACTTGCATTCCCAGCTCCAAATTCAGAACATGGCTCTCCTTCCAGGCACTTTCACCTCAGGGGTAGGATCTTTACCTCATATCTACTTTACCGAAAGAAGTCACTCAGGTCTTGTTCCCCAAACAGAAAGGTTTTCTTCAGAGTGTCCTAACCCCCTTTCCTCTAAGAACTTTTTCAACAGCATATGTTGGTAAATACATACATGTTTTTTTCAAGTTCCACATCTCCAGGCATTCTATTATACAATGAAGTTGTGTAGATATTTAGCCTTCTATTTGAGGACATATATTACAATAGGTGAATTAAACTAGCAGAGCAGAAATTAAAATTTTTGCCACTAAAAGTTGGTTCATCATTTTGAGTCAACAGTACAGAACCAACAACTCTAAGATATTTGTTTTGGAAATGTTGAGAAAGTAAATATGAGCTTTCTGCTTCCTATGGAAAGTTTAACTAATGCTTTTTAAAATTTTCTTCCAACCAGCAATCTCAGCGATTGTCAGGTCTATACCCATTCTGCTCATCCCATCAAGACCTTGAGTCATCTCCTCAATATCCTCTACAGGGGTCTCTCCACACAGAGCCTGGGCCATTCTAAGCAGCCATGTTCAAAAGATTTCCATTCTTCACTTTTGAATTAACCTAAAATAAGTCTAATCTCCCTTCCAGACCACAGCCTTTTGAGTATTGGCAGACAGATACCAGGTTCTTCATCCGCTTTCCTTCTCCTGGTTGAATATCTGGTTGTTTTGACTAATTGCCTTAAGTCCTGTACCTCATGACTTCTTTGTTGTCTTTACCAGACACACTCAGGGGAGCACAGACATTCTTAGTTGCAGGAACCACGGTTCCAGGATGTTCCATAGAGTTCCTCATCATAATAATGTTAGTGATAACTCTAATAAGCTAGTATTTAATGTGCACCAACTATGTGCAAGGACTGTTCTGAGTGATTTGCATGTCCTAGCTCTTACTACCTCAAAATCCTGATGCAGGTTGGGTTTTCCAGAGGCTGATACTGAGCCAGAGTTTGGGGCAAGTAAGGAGTAAGAAAGTGAGATATTTTAAGGATCAAAGCCTATAAAAGGAAGAGAAATCTTTAAAAGAAAACACAATAGCAGAGAAAGATACAGAATTGTCATGCAAACTATCCAGCAGGGGGCTCTGAAGCAAATAATTGCCCAAACGCAGTTGTCCCATGTGGAAGCTGAATGGCTGTCTTTTATACAACTTATACACAACACTGCTCAGTTACTGGAAACAAACTGCCCAGGGAAGGGTGTGATCTCAGGCAATGTGAGTCTGCAACTGAGGCAGGCCCTAAAGGCAGTCCGTGCAGCTGGGTGACAAGTCTTCCCCAAAAGGGGTGTCTGGGCAGTGCATCTCCATACTTACTACAAATCTATAATGTAGATACTTCTATTTTTCCCATTTTACACATAAGGAAATTGAAGTGAGGCAGATTAAAAAATTTACCAAGATAATACAGCTAGTAAGTGAAAAATATGGATGAAAATATTCATTCTATAGGTAAAATAAAATTGCAATTAAATTAAATGTACTCAAGCCCAGCTGGGCGTGGCTCAGCGGTTGAGGGTCGACCTAGGATCCAGGCGATCGGGGTTCGATTCCCGGTCAGGGCACATGCCCAGGTTGCGGGCTGCAGCTGATCAACGACTCTCTCATCATTGATGTTCCTATCTCTCTCTCTCCCTCTCCTTTCCTCTCTCTGAAATCAATAAAGATATATTTTAAAAAATAATTAATTAATTAATTAATTAAATGTACTCAAACTGAACATTCAGTTCACTGCCCTACACTGTTCCAGGCAGTATGCTAGGTATTAGAGAAACTGTCAATAACAGTGAAGGATCTGAGATTTTGCCCTACCTGCAAGCTGCCAAGTTAGCTTGCCCCATTGCATGGTCGCCGGCGGAAAGTACAAGACCCTGGGGTCAGAGAAAAAGGTGATAACTCACAGCACATCGGATAATATGAGCTTTCTGTTCATACCAATCTCCCTTCCTTGCTCCCCCCAAGTTGATTGAAGGTGAGACAGAGGCAGTCCCAGGTGGATGCTTCACACGTGGTGGGTTTGTGTCACAGCTGAGGAACCTGGAACTTAGGAAACCCCATCTTTTAAAGGGGGTGCTAAAAAATCTACTCAACCTTTACCCCAAGGAAGATATTTCTATTATCCTGATCAGAAGAAAAATCTTCCCTCTGCCCTGGGGTGAGACACTACATCTTCCAAAGCTGTTTGCTGTACAAACATACTTGAAAAGATAATCCATAATAAAAATTGATATGAAATGCCATGGAAAATTATCTCCCAAAAGATACAAAAAGGGAAAGGGCATGATCTTTACCCTCTATCCTTCTAGAGAGGGAAACAACACCCAAATATTATTGTATGCCAACTGTAATTGAAAAATAAAAACCATAAAACAATAACAATAAAATAAAAAAGCTTTTAAAAATGTAATTGTAATACACTGTGAGAATTTCTATAATATGAGTAAGACCAGGAAGCTATAAGAACATATAGAAGAAGACTCCAATGACTGGTTAAAGCTGGGAAAGCTTTCACACAGGAGGTGATTTTTACGCTGGGGGTTGTTAACCAGTCTGAGTTCACTGAGGGTGGCAACCATGCTTTCTCATGGTTGGAGTTTAATAATAAGTTTTCTAGAATTTAATTAGTTTCTAATAACATTTTCAGAAAGAAGAAGAAGAAGGAAGGAAGGAAGGAAGGGAGGGAGGGAGGGAGGGAGGGAGGGAGGGAGGGAGGGAGGGAGGGAGGGAGGGAGGGAGGGAGGGAGGGTTACCTCAACCATAAATTTATCAGCACGTGAAGGATAAGAACTGGTTTTTGTAGTGAAAATTTGAATCCTAAAGATTTTAAACTTTGACAGAATGATGGTAATGGAAACATTTGCGAAACAGCCTTAAAAAATCTAATGACTTTTTCCCCCTCATTTATTTTATAGTAAATGACAGTGCCCAGTAACTGGAACATTATACATCATGCTTGATATTCAGATTAATATATTTGAATCGTTACTGCATTTCAGGAGGAACCCAAAGTGGAAGGGCCCAGAATTGGGAATTTCAGATGCTAAGAATTCTTGTGCCAAAACCTGAAATTCTACCTCCAAAAGAGGTATCCTTTGGTGTTCTATAGGCTTTTCTTTCTTCACCGTTTTTCTATTAAAAATCAAACACTGCTAGGAGCAGTGACATTTCAGGAAAGGCTTAATTAACAACCTGCAGAGAATAAGGCAAAGGGACTGGCAGAGCAGCTCCCTGAAAGGGAAGACCAAAGGGCACTAGGCCTTGCACACGTCACTGCTCTGCCTGCACGGGTCCTGGATAGAGATGATGACATATTGAGGTGACATACACAGGCGAGATGGGAAACGAGGGGGTGCTGCCTCGTCTCCTTCCAGGTGTGCACGCCCTGTCTCCTCTACCCACTTCGTCCATTTAGAAAGCATCCTCTACACAGCACCAGTGGCAACAGGGACTGGTAAACTCTGAGATGCCATCAGTCACTGTAAAGAAAACAGAAGAATCAATTCTGTTTGACTTGGAGCACAGGACCCTGCTATGGCAAGACAGGAAAAAATGTGGTCCTTGGGAGTCCAAGCGGTTGTTGGGTTCATAGAGGTGGCTCTGCCGTTGTTACCTCTTAGCAATGGCAGCAACTAGCAGGATGGTCAATAACTCAGGCTCAGGAGGCCAGGGTCACTGATCCTGTGAAAGGAAGAAACGAGCCACTGCTCTTTCTGACACTCAAAGAAATCAGCAGAGCAGCGAGAGCCACATAGAGAAGACAACAGCCTGCCCAGCAGCAGAGACATGGGCCAGAAAAGCAGCCCACCATGCGCACGGGCGCAACGGTCAAATTAAGCTTCCTTCTCGTCCTGTTAACAGAAGGGACCTCAGCATTTAGAAACTACCACACACAGAGCACCCACTAATGCCCAAATTACGTTCTGTCTGCCTTATTGCGTGGAATCCCGGACAGGCATTTGCGGGGGTTATCACGCGTGGTTTATAGATGAGGAGCCTGAGGCTCAGAGCCACACCCACAAGCTTCCAGTCTCATTTCCCGCTTCAGTGGCCGTCACCTGCAATGAGACCCAGCAGGGTCCTTTCACTTTGCCCTCTTCTGACCAGTGCATCCCCGGCCGTGGCCTTGTTCCGTTCCCTCCCTTCTGTTTCATAACCACCCCAGCAGGATGCTTTATGAGCTTGGGCAGTCCAACCAGGCTGTCTGGGTCCCAGCTCTGCCGCTTACCGCCTGTGTAACCTTGGGCCCAGTATTTAACCCTGGCTGTGTTTCTACTTTCTTCTTTGTAAAATGAGAATGATGATAGCACCTTGTGGTACTTCAGGCAGTGCCGGTCCCACAAGTGAGAGCTCAGTAATTTTGCTATACCCTTTCTTTGCCCTGTCCTCTCTGTGCTGCCCCGAACCTCCCTGAAGTCTCCCCACCACCCTGCCTTCAGCAACAGCCCGCCCTCCTCTCTCCCCCTTTCCATTACTCCTGTGTTCTGCCGGACGCTGACAGTGTCCAGGACAACCCGGGGTTGACCCCTGCCGCCCTTGAAGCGGGGAGGCTGGGGAGGCCCTGACACTTCCCGGAGAGAGAGTTGAAACACACAGCCTGTGAGGCTGGTGCAGAGTGGGGAGCAGGGGGCTTTGCTGAGGGATTGAGGGGGTCAGAGGACAGAGTGAGAGCAGGCGCCGCTCCCAGAGGCCAGGGCTCCAGGGTGCCTCAGGGATGCTAATGAGCTCTCTCCTAAGGGCCCATCCTTCAGCTGCTTGGAAGCAGGACAAGGTCTATGCCAACTAGTGTTTCAGGCTAATTTAACAGCATGTTCACCTGCCTTAGCCATATACACTCTACCCCTTCCTGCTAGCCCAGGCCAGAAAAGGCAGTTTTCCTTTGATCCAGGCCCCATCTCCTCAGAATAGATCTCCCTGCACCCAGTCACACACACACTCACAGACACACACACACACAAATAACACACACACAAATACACACACACACACGCTCACACACATTAACATAGATTAACACACACAAATATATACACAATACATACACACATTGACACACACTCATGCACACTCACACATACACTCACACACACACTCACACAAATATACACACATTCACACACACATTAACACACTGATGCACACACAAACACATACACAAATACACATTAACATACACACACGCTCACACACATTAGCGCACACACTCACAGACACTAACACACACACACATATACTCACACACATTCACATCTTATTGTCCCCAGGTCCTGGACATTCTCTCCGAAAGAACCGAGTTTTTGGTGACTCAGATGTGGACAATCCGGGCCCAAATTGAGGCTGAAAACACCTTTATTCTCTTCAAAAAGATAAAACATCTAAAAAGCAAAACAGCTTGTATATCTCCCTCACAATCTCTCTTTAAATATGTATGAGTTTTATAGTACAAATCTTTGAAATTATTCTCCTTTCTAAGGAGAGACACACAGCACCTTGTGCATCTTATTTTGTGAATTACTGCAAAGAGCAAAATGGTAAATCTGAGAAGAAAAGCAGCAGCCGGAGGGAGCACCAGTATCTCTGCTACATCAGTGTAAAGCCACACCCATTACACACCCTACTGTTTCCGAACTGTGGTCCCTGATGATTCTAACAGGAAATGTTATACTCCCAAAACTTTAAAAATGTTTCTGTCTGTGATCACAGAAGGAAGAAATCTTGAGGACTTGGCCATGTCTTTAGTGCCCAGGCCCTATGGAGTCCAGCACCGTGATTTCCACCTGGGAAAGCTCAACAAAACACTAGCTAAGGGTGTTGATTCCTAGCTATAGAAATATCCTTGATAGTGTGCACAGGGTTACTGGAGCCAGGAAATTATAATAAACATGAGTGGAATGAGCCGGTGAGCACTATGACAAGCAGAAGCACTCACACCTCTTCTAAGGGCAGGGTAGCTCCTCTGCACCAGCTGATGGGGGATGTGCAGGAGCGCAGACACTCGTTTTAAATAGTTGTTGACAAACTATTTCAACTCTCTAAAAATCTACAGGCAAATTAAATGAAACATACTTGTAGGCCCTCAACTTGGAACCTCATATCATAAAAAGCTCATGTGCTTGATCTGACTTGGAAAGCAGTTCTTTATTGTCTTGGCACCTCTATTTTTCTATCCACAAAGTGGGGATAATTATTACATTTTCCTAATAGGATTGTTTGGGGGATTAAATGTAGTACTACATGGTAAGTGTTTGGACTATCTGGCATATAGTAAGATAATTATTCAAAATTATACTTTTTACACATTTGACTAGATCCATTTGAGTGGAATATGTAGTTTATAAGTCATAAATCCCATGTTTGATTGTATAATCTCAATTTAAAAAAAACACCTCACCAATCCCTCAAGCTATGTTGGAAAAGATCCATCTTCTCACTCTCACAATGTGTAACTGTAGAAACTGAGGCAGAGAGAAGTCAGTTTGTTGTTCAGCTTCACCAAGAGTCATTGGCAGGAGCAGGAAGGGTCTCCTTTTCCCAGCCACAGGTATCCTGTTACCTGGGACGAACTCTGCCATTGACTTTTATGGTCATAATTCTCCTCGTGGTTCTCTGCTTTCACCATGTCAGAACAACAAGGTTTATAAGGCAGCCTGTAAGCAGTCTTTAGTTGTGGGCAGACTGTTCACTGGTGTTCAGTTTGTTAACTTTCCAGCTAGTTTGTAGGGCTCTACCATAGTCATCCCACTCAGCATCCTTGAGGACACAATTTCAAACTGACTGGCAAAAGTAAAAGCCTTGAAAAGTAGGAATCCACCCTCCAGAATCCATTCTAAAACATGGTTATTCAAACAAAATAGCTCCTTGAAGTGTGGTCCTAGGATAGAGAGCAGCATCGGCCTCACCTGGAAGCCTGTCAGAAATGCACACTCTTGGGCTTCACCAACCATTCATAAGTAGAATTTTCACCTCCAAGGATCCATGTACACATTAAAGTTTGAGAAACACCAAGTTATCTCTATCATTCCCTGAAGTTTGTATGTCATTATGAAAAGAGATAGGAAGAAGTGTTCGCCTTTGAATTATAGGGAAGGTTTTTACTCTTTGATAAATCATTCAAGGAACAAAAAAAAGTCAAAAGCCAGCCCTCGCCATCTGTTCAATTAGACATTTAAAGAATCCCCAAATTCCAAAGGAACATAAAAGTTTGTCCTGGACTCAGGCCCAATTTGCTGGGAGTTGCTTTAGGCTGAGATTCTCGCCTGGGTATTGACATCTATCAGCCTGGCTGCTGGGACCTGCTGCTCATCTCTTCAAGGAGAGAAATTGAATACATCGCTTTGTTGGTGTGGTCACAAAATAGGAGCAAAGTACCAAGTCAAATTTGTCTACAGCACATTGGTTTAGAATCAAGGGTAGGGAACATCTGGCCAGCAAAATCATTTGGCCCTGTCAAGGAAATCACAGGCAGGACTCAAAATTCAATTTATCTAGGAGCTTTTTTCATAGCTAATTTTTAAGTTGATAATTCTGCATTTTTTTTTATCCCTCACCCAAGGATATATTTTTTCCATTGCTTCTCAGAGAGAGTGGAAGGGAGAGAAAGAGAGAAAGGAACATCGATGTGAGAGAGACATATCGATTGGTTGCTTCCTGAATGCACCTTGACCAGGGCAGGGACTAAGCCTGAAACCCAGGTAAATGCCCTTGACTGGAATCGAACCCAGGACCCTTCAGTCCACAGGCGGACACTCTAACCACTGAGCCAAACTGGCTAGGGCTTAAGTTGATAATTTTGTATGGCCCATGAATAATGTTATAAATATCCAAATGGCTCTGGGCAGAAAAAAAGTTCCCCACCCCTGGATAGATGCCACTCTCCCCAAATCAAGACATTTAACTGTTCCTTCCCTTTGTGCCCCATCCTTCACCATAGAAGTCAGGTATCCTTTACCAAATGGGCTATAATACAGCAAGGGCTGGGCGAGCTGCTGTAATGTGTGGTAGTGGAGTCAAGACAGCAACTACGTCAGCCCATGCTCCAGGCAACAATCACAAGAAAGCAAAATAGAGCAGATGAACACGGAGAGAAAAAACATATTTTTATTACAAATAAGAGGCATCTTTTAATTTCTTGCTATACCAATTTCTAATACTAGACACTAAAGCTAATACCTTTATCCACCTGATTCAAGTGGTACATTCCTTACTAGGATTTAAGTGCAATGCCTTAAATATCTATAATCCTTTACTAATTTTAAACACTTTTATAAGCCTCTTCTTATTTGCTTGATTAACAACCCTTAATAGAATTTTCTGTAGATGGTTAGAGTGTCTTATAAAGATTTATTTAGGAACACTTCTGAGTTTACCCATTGTAAATTTGGTTGTTTGTCTTCTTTTTATTAAGTTGCAAGAGTTCTTTCTTTAGTATGGACACAAGTGTCTTATCTGGCCTATAACTGGCAGATATTTATTTCCCAGGAGGCAACTTGTCTTTTTAATTTCATAATGGTATCTTTTGGAGCAAAAGAGGTTAACATTTTAATGTAATTCAGTAGATCAATTATTTTCTTTAATGGCTCTTTCTTTTACTTTTGTGTCTTTAAAAAAGAACCCTTACCTAACCCAAAATCACAGAGATTTTCTCCTACATTTTATCCTAGGATTTTTTTGCTTTAATTTTTACATTTAGGTTTATGATTTATTTTGAATTCATTTTTGTCTGGGTGTGAAGTAAAAGTCTAAGGGTTTTGTTTTGTTTTGTTGTTTGCATATGAATATTGAATCGTCTCAACACCATTTGTTCAAAAGATCCTTTCTCCATTGAAATGTTTGGAATCTTTTCCAAAAATCAATTGACTATAAATGTATGAGTTTACTTGTGGACTTCAACTCTGTTCCATCGATCTATATGCCTGTCTTTATAACAACATCCAGTTGCCTTGGTGGCTGTAGCTTATGATAAATTTTTAAATTCAGCTGAAATAATTCCTCCAATTTTCTCCTTCTTTTACTAAAATGTTTTGGCTACTCTAAGTCCACTGTATTTCCAAATTAATTTTATGAGTGGCTTGTTGGTTTATATAAAAACACCTGTTGTGATTTTGATAAGGTGAGTCTTCTAACACAGGAGTATAGACTATCTCTCCATTTATTTAGATATTTTTTCCTTCCTTTCAGCAATGATTTATACTTTTCATTATATAAAACTTGCATTTTTATTGAATTTATTCTTCAGTGGGGGTTTTTATGCTCTTGTGAATGAAATTTTTTAAATTTTATATTTACTTTTTTTCCATGCATAGAAATACAACTGATTTTGTGTATCCATCTTCCATCTTGCCACTTTTCTAAACTTGGTAATTTGTTCTAGTAGTTTTCTTTGGGCTTAATTGGAATTTTATACATACAGTATCACATCTTACAATAGTACTATAATGTCTTGTAATATTCCTTTAATTTCCTCCTTTTTAATCTGGGTGTTTACAGTCTTTCACAGTTAAATATGATAGTAGTTGTGGAGTTTTGATAAATATATTTCATCGAGTAGAGAAAGATTCACTGTATTGCTAGTCTGTTAAGAGTTTTTATTATAAATGGGTGTTGGATTTTGTCAAATGTTTTTTCTGTGTTTTGTGAGATCATCATGTGGTTTTTGTAGTTTATTTATATAATGCGGTGTATTAAATTAACTGATTTTAAGTCAACCTGAATTCCTGGAATAAATACCACTTGATCATGGTGTATTAGCCTTTCTATATGTTGCTGAGTTAAGTTTGCTGATAATTTGTTTAAGAATATTGGTATTTGTTATGAGGGATATTGGTCTGTGGATTTTGTTACTTATGATGTCTTTATCTGGCTATTAGGATGGTTACTATAAAAACACACACACAAAAAAACACAAAACACACAAAACAGCAAGTGTTGGAGGGGATGTAGAGGAATTGGAACCCTTATACACTGTTGTTGGGAAGGTAAAAGGTACAGCTCTGTGGAAAACAGTATGGCAGTTCCTCATAAAATTAAAAACAGGATTGCCATATGATCCAGTAATTCCACTTATGAGTATGTACCCAAAAGAACTGAAAGCAGGGGATCAAAGAAATATTTGTACACCCATGTTTATAGCAGCATTATTCACAATAGGTAAAACATGGATCAAGCCCAATGTCAACTGATGGATGAATGTAGGGGTGAAAAGTGGTGTATACCTACTATGGAATATTGTTCAGTCTTAAAAAGGAAGGAAATTCTGTAATATGCTACAAGATGGGTGAGGACATTATGTTACATGAAATAAGCCTGTCACAAAAAGGTCATTGTTACATGATTACATATATATGAGATACGTAGAGTAGTCAAAATCATAAAGAGAGCAGTATAACGGCGGGTGCTAGTGGCTAGAAGATGGGAGAATTGACAGTTATTGTTTAATGAGTATAGAATTTCCATTTTACAAGACTAAAAATATTATGGGGATGGGAGGTGGATATGGTTGCACAACAGTGTGAATATATTTAATACCACGGAACTGTATACTTAAAAATCGTTTAGGTAGCACAACATTGTTATTTGTATTTTACCACAAAAAGTGTATCTAATTAATTTCTTTGATTTTCAATATAAATATATTAAAAATTTTATGTTTGATAATACTCTTTGAATGTTAAGAAAACTCAGAATTTATCACTTTGTCACTTATCATTTTATTTCATTAGACTAGGAAACTTATTTGAATACTTGAAATAAAGTTTTGTCAAAATTGTTAAAAAAGAATTTATTATTTGTATATTTAAATGCTTAGGATACTCATAATCTATGAGTTGTAAAACCTTCTTTAGCCCAGCCAGGCGTGGCTCAGCAGTTGAGCATTGACCTAGGATCCAGGAGATCAGTGTTCAATTCCCTGTCAGGGCACATGCCTGGGTTGCGGGCTGCAGCCTATCAATGACTCTCTCATCGTTGATGCTTCTGTCTCTCTCTCCTTCTCCCTTCCTCTCTCTGAAATCAATAAAGGTATATTTTTAAAAAAACGAAAAACCTCCTTTAAAAAGTAATTGTTGAAACACCTATTCTCTTCAAACTATTCCAGAGAATGCAATAGAAGACTCCCAAGCTCTTTTTCTGAAGCCAGTATTATCCTAATCCAAAAATCAGATAAAGACACTACAAAGAAAGAAATTACAGACCAAAATCTGTAAAAAAATATTAGCAAATCAGATCCAACAATACTTACAAACATCATACACCATGACCAAGTAAGATTTACTTCAGGGGTGCAAGGCTGGTATAATATTCACAAATAAATGTGATACATCACATAAACAAAATGGACAAAAATTATATGATCATATCAACAGATGTAGAAAAAGTATGCTACAAAATCCAGCCCCCATTTTTGATAAAAACTCTCAGCAAAGTGGGAATAGACGGATTGTACCTCAACATAATAAAGGCCATATATGACAAGCCCATAGCCAGCATCATACTCAATGGGCAAAAACTGAAAACATTTCCCTTAAAAAAAGGAACAAGACAAGGATGTCTGCTTTCACCACTCTTATCCAACATAGTACTGGAAGTCCTTGCCACAGTGATCAAACCAGAAGAAAAAATTAAAGACATCCAAATTGGAAAGGAGGAAGTAAAACTGTCATTATTCACAGATGACATGATATTGTACAGAGAAAACCCTAAAGACTCCACAAAGTACTATTAGGTTTAATAAATGAATTCAGAAAGGTAGCTGGACACAAAATTAACATCTGAAAATTAGTGGCATTTTTATACACCAATAATAAACTCTCAGAGATAGAAACTGAAAGGACAATACCATTTATCATTGCAACTAAAAAAAAAATAAGCTACCTAGGAATAAACTTAACCAAAGATGTAAAAGACCTGTGCTTGGAAAACTACAGAACACTAAAAAAAAGAAATAGAGGAAGATAGATATAAAGAAGTGGAAGAATATGCCATGTTCATGGATTGAAAGAATTAACTTCATTAAAATGTCCACACTACCAAAAGCAACCTATAAATTCAATGCAATTCCTATAAAAATACCAACAGTATATTTCACAGAACTGGAACAAATATTCCAAGAATTTATATGGAACCAAAAAAGACCCCAAATAGCCACAGCAATCTTGAGAAACAAGAACAGAGTTGGAGGGATCACTTTACTGGATATCAAACTACACTGAAAAGCCATTGTAACCAAAACAGCCTGGTACTGGTACAACAGCAGACATATAGATCAATGGAACAGAACAGAGACCCCAGAAATCGACCCACACCATTATGCACAATTAATATTTGACAAAGGAGGCAAGAGCATACAATGAAATAGAAATAGTCTCTTCAATAAGTCGTGCTGGGAAAATTGAAGAGGTACATGCAAAAAAAATGAAACTAGATCATCAACTTACTCCATACACAAGAATAAATACAAAATGGATAAGAGACTTAAATGTAAGTCATGAAACCATAAAAATCCTGGAAGAAAACATAGGCAGTAAAGTCACAGACATCTCATGTAGTGGAATTTTCATCGCTACATCTCCTAGGGCAAGAGAAACAAAAGAAAGAATAAACAAATGGGACTCCATCAAACTGAAAATCTTCTGCACAGCAAAAGAAATCAGCCTCAAAATACAAAGGAACCCCACGGTATGGAAGAACATATTTGCCAAGGATACATCTGATAAGGGGCTAATTTCCAAAATATACAAAGGATTCATACAACTCAACAAGAGGAAGACAAATAATCTAATTTTAAAATGGGCTAAGGACCTGAACAGACATTTCTCCAAAGAGGACATACAGATGGCCAAGGTACATATGAAAAAATGTCCAACATCACTAATCATCTGAGAGATGCAAATTAAAACCACAATGAGGTATCACTTCACACTTGTCAGAATGGCTACCATCAACAAATCAACAAATGACACGTGCTGGTAAGGAAGCTGAGAAAGGGAAACCCTGGTAAACTGCTGGTGGGAATGCAGCCTGGGGCAGCCACTATGGAAAACAATATAGAGGTTCCTCAAAAAATTAAAAATGGAGCTGCCTTTTAACCCAGTGATGCTACTTCTAGGAATATATCCTAAGAAACCCAAAATATTTATCAGAAAGAATTTATGCACCCCTCTGTTCATAGCAGAGCCATTTACAATAGCTAAGATCTGGAAACAGCCCAAGTGCCCATCAGTAGATGAGTGGATAAAAAAGCTGTGGGACATTTACACCATGGAATACTATGCAGCTGTAAAGAAGAAGGATCTCTTACCCTTTGGGACAGCATGGATGGATCTGGAGAATATTATTCTAAGTGAAATAAACCAGGCAGAGAAAGGCAAATATCACATGATCTTAGGTATATGTGGAATCTAAAGAACAAAATAAATGATGAACAAAATAGATCCAGTGACATAGAAGCATGGAACAGACTGACAAATCTCAGAAGGAAGGCAGAGGTGAGTGGGTGGGTAAGGAGAGATTAACCAAAGAATTTATATGCATAAATGCATAACCTGTGGACACAGGCAATAGTGTAGTGAAGGCCTGGGGCAGGGGGTGGGTGCAGGGTAGAAAGTGTCAATGGGAAAAAAGACGACATCTGTAATTCTTTCAATAATAAAGATAAATTTAAAAAATTAAATTAAATGAAAAATTAAAAAGTGTTGAAATTTCCTAGACTTCCATAAAAATCATAATATTTTAAATTAAATTGAAACATTTAAGGAAAATAGATTCTTGATATTATTACTTTAATAAAACAAAGATTTACTTTAAAATTCAATGAAACCCCTTAAATAATCTTTATTGTGCACAAAAGCTGTCCTCAAGGACACAGAAGAATCTGATTGAAAATATTTACCATTTGTCATGATTTCTCTACTTATTCTGATTACATTAAATAGGTTTTGTTATTGGTGGGGGGTGCCTTCTGTCTCCTCACCTGCTACTGGTAGAAGTGGAGGTCTTGGAGTGTTGCTGAGAAAATAATTTCCTGAGAGCCCCATGGAATGATGGGGTTTTGCAGAAAGTTTTATTGATGATGCGAAATTAAGGGGGTTCCCCTCTAAGATCCCACCTTCCTCCATCACACCATGGAAAAAGTCCAATCTTGTCTTCAGCAGGGCTAGTATTAAAGCCCCTGCCCAGAGTTTCTGCTCCTTATTAAAGCATAGTTCAGTTCAGCATCTGGCTAGCTTAGCTTGTGTTCCCAGCTGCAGTCCATTGTGTGTGGATTCTGCATGGCCACGGGCCATGTAGCTGCTTAAGGCCTCATAGCTAGAGAGGTGCACAGCAAATGAGGGTCGCAGAGCCAGAAAGCGCAAGAGAGCAGGAACAAAGCAAGTTAACAAGAGAATTCTTTTTCTGAGGATTATAACTGGGAGCTTAACCAATTAACCCTTTAGGATTTTGCATGTGTGCAGTGGTTCTATCACCCTAGCCAATTCTCTTTTTCCCAGGTTAGACTGAGAGGCAAGCACTTCCCTACCACCACCCAACTTCACTGCGCATGTGCCCATCTCCCGCTGTGGCGAAGCCCTTCCTCCAGTGATTGCCTGGGCAATGTGAAGTGTAGCTTCCGGTAAAGCTGTCCAGATGACCATACTTATAATGTCTGGCCTTCCCTTTGCTCTGTTTTTATTATTAATATTAGCTAGCTAATTACAATGGTAACAATGTCCTACGTGACTCGCTGATCATGAACCATTGAGTCAGCCCAGAAGCCACCGTGGGGAGTTGCATGAGCCACGTTTGTTCAGCTCTCTGGGTGTAGGAAGGCAGGACACATATAAATTATAAGGAGCTCTGTAGTCAGATGGCCTAGATTAGAAATCTGCTGTACCACACACTATATGTGAGACTTCTAGCAAGTTATTTATCTTCTCCATATTCAATTTCATCACCTACAAAACCTATACTTACTTCATAAGGTAGTTCTGAGGTCTACATAGTGGAACAGACTTGGCATACTTCGCACAATGCCTGACATATAATGAAGTCCCATATACACTGGCTGTGGCTGCTGTTACTTATTGTTATTATCATTAGCAAGAAAGGGCTATAGATGTGAATTTTACTCAGATGTTCTCAGGGGGGTTTATGTGATTACTGGTCAAATTTTACCATAAAATCTTCTGCTTGGGAGACTCCTAAATGTATCTTTCTATGTTTCAAGTGCTAAGACTTTCTGAAGCCCCAGGGCTGATCATTTAGCCTGAGGAAAATCCTGGTTTAAAAAAAAAAAATGAAGAGAGCATTTGACATTAATCTCTGGTTTCAGGCGTAAACCCTAAGGCTCTGAAGATTCTCTTGTTTCAACTACAGACTAAATAAAGTCTTGCTGTTTTTTGACATTTGTTTGAAGAGCAAAACAGCTTTAATGACTGTGCTGGGATTGAAGGTGATCCTATCTCTTTAACCATTTGGCCCTTGAATGTGCAAATTAATAGCAGGAATGAGAAGTGTTTCTAATAGTTACTTTTGAACAGCATAATAGCAATTACTTTTATAGCACTTGCTAGATGCCAGCCTTGTTCTTCATACATTAACTCTTTCAATATTTTCCGAGTTCACTCTTTGCTGGAATTTTTCCCTGCAGCAAGCATTTCAAGCCAAGTATTTCAAAGAAAACAGAGACTGAATAAAATTCCACAAAGCAAACGCGTATACTAGGCTGATAAGAGAAACGAGCATGAAGTGGTCAGCCTGGTGATTATTAGAGGTCATTTGTAGCCAGTTAAGAGAATGAAGTTAAAAAACCAGACCCTGCTTTCATCACTAAATTGCATGATACATAAGCGGTCACCATGACTCAGCTCCAATATGCCATAATGACGTTGAACTCAAACATGCTCTTTCTGTTCAGAGGAACCATTTCTCATTTATGCTTCCCTCTGCCCTTTGCAAAGAAGAGAGGGCTCGGGAAAATTTTTGCATCAGGAAATGAAAATGCTCTAAATTTTCCTAAAGATTGATGGTTTTTATTTAACTAACCATGGTTAACATGTAGATGGTCATCATGGAGAATTGGAGTGACCTCTAATGCTGCAAGTAGGGAAGAAATCTGTCACAGGTTCAGTGTCACCTGGTGGAGTATCATAAAAGGCACCTCCTTTTACTTCCGTCTCTTAAAAAGTAAGATTTTATGATATCCGTTGTATACATCCATGTCTTCCCTGGCTTCATCTTGTCTGTCCTACTTTATTTTTCCCTTTGGCCAAAATATTTTTACCTTTATATGTTTATATTTATTTTGTCATTTTGTAATTTTGTAAACAAACTTCATTCTCTCTGGGCAAACAATATATCACTAATAAACAAGGCTGATAGCCTATGGGGCACCAGCTGAGCCACCCAGGGTGTTTATAGCTAGCATTCACTCTCTCTGTTTTGATTTGTCAGTGACTGTGTCATACCAGTACTTAAATATTTTTCATATGTATGTGTTTGCACAGAGTCAGCCCATGCTTTAAAAAACTTTGTTCCTTAAGGTTCTCAAGGACCAAAGAATGCAAAGAAAAATCACCCTCCAAATTAAAAATACATATTCCAACTACATTCAAACATATCATACAAAGTACCTACATCACTGATATGACAGCACCTTGTGATGAGCCTCAGGTCTAGTCCCATCCATCTATAATTTGCCCATGTCTTTTAAAAGGGGTCTTCTCACTGATCAAGCATATAGGGTTAGAAGACTATACTGGTCAGAGTTGATTTACAGAAGAGAAGAATTACTTTCAAAAGAAAAGAGTTAAAAAAAATTCAGGTGCTTACAAAATCATTGGCAGATCTAGAGGATCAGTAAGCTGGACTCTGAGGAATGGCTCCCAGAAAATCCCTTCTGAACTGGCCTGCCAAGGGAACTGCTTCCTTTGCCACAACCAGCAAATACGGCAATCGGGAAGCTGCCTCTGGACACGTTGACTTCAGGAGCACACTGTCTTTGCTCTGCTACCCCTCAGTACCTATAAAGCTAGTGACTGAAGGCAAAAATTCCACTGTGGAAAAAAATAGTGTCTTCACAACTCTGTTTTTTAAAAGAAACAAAAGAGGAAGAAAAAAATGTTGTAATGTGGGCTTCTAATTTCATACAAATGCATTTGATTGACCAAATCTAATCACATCTGGGCCCTTATCAAAGGAGTCCAGGAAATGAAAATATTAACATTCTAGTATAGTTTCACAAAGTAGGAAGACATATTAAAAGAGCATTTTTCAAATTCTACATTGTAAATTACTTGGGAATCATAAAATCAATTTATTTAATGGGCCATGAAATAAATTGATTTTTAATGAAATGGATTAGAATACAATATATTCCTGTGTAATAAAGGAGGATTGTTTTACAACACCCTTATTTCAGGGCTGTATGTGTGTACTGATGTCTTTAAATGATCCTATGGTCCATATGGTCTAGGGTCAAAAAAGCTTGATATCCATTGCACATAAGGAAGGTAGAATGGACTTTGAACACTAATCAAAATAACAACATAAACTCTATAAAGATGAATTTGTATCTACACTGTATTAGTTTTATATGTCTGCTGTAACAAAGTACCACAAATGTAGTGGTTTAAAACAAAACCAAGTTTATTATGTTACAGCTCTGTAGTTATGAAGTAAAAATGGGTCTCACTGGGCTAAATCAAAATGCTAGGGTTGCATTCTTTTCTGGAGGCCCTAGAGGGAGAATCCAGTTCCTTCTAGAGGCTGCCCACATTCCCTAGCTCATGGACCTCTTTTTCCATCTTCAAAGCCAGCAGCAACATACCAACTCTTTCTCAGGTTGCTATCTCTCTACCTCCAACATCCCTTGTAAGGACCATTGTGACTACATTGGGTCCACCTAGCTAATCCAGGAGCATCTTCCTATTCTAAGTCAAGTGATGAACAACCTTAATTCCATCTTCAACCTTAATTCTCCTTTGCTGATGTATCAGAGATTAAGATGTAGATATCTTGAGTGGGAGGGGACACTATTCCATGTATCGCATTAACCAAACCAAATTAAGGATGGGGGAATGTCTATGTGTTCTACAAAATAGGGAGGAAAGGTACAACTGATCTTGCAATGAAGATCTCTGATCTTTCTGCCACTTTCAGACTCAAGTGAGATAAGAAAAATGCATGATTTTCCTTCAAGACAATGCATAAAACTATATATAATTTCATTAGTCATTTAGGACACTCTCTGTTGGTTCACTACTATGAACAATACTGATAATAGCTAGATACCTTTTGTTCCTCCTCCCCACCAGCATCATATTTTAAATACCATTTTAAGTCAAGGTAGAACAATAAGCCTATCAGCAAGTTTAAACTATGTTTTATATATGTACCCATTCCTCTCCTACACTGTCAGATCACTGCCATCATGTATCTATAGCATTTCCCATAACTCTACCATTTAGTCTCAGTTTTACAAGTAAATGTATATTCAATACTCACAGATCAATATGTGGTCAGTGTTCTCAGTGACAATAATTGTCTGAAGATTCCTCAGGAAAAAATGTTGAAAACAATATCCCGTGAGTTCTCACATGCTCATAAGAGTATCTATGGCCTTTATGCTTAATGACAGTCAGTTTGGCAAAGTATAAAACTCTTGACTTACATTTCTTTCCTTGAGTATAGTAAATGTTCTATTTTGGCATAATTGCTGCAAAAAAATTTTTTTTAACTGTGACTTTTTCCATTATAAGTGACTGAATATTTTGCCTGAAAACTCAGAGTTTTGTTCTTTTTCTTATTAATCCAATAGTTTTACGAGAATATATATCTCAGTGTTAGCTATTCTGGGACAATTTTCTCAAAACAGTGTCATTTCAAGACTTCTTTTATTACAAACAAAAACAAAACACATACCAAAAAAAACCAGAAAAACCTGACTGGCATGGATCAGCAGATGAGCATCAACCTATGATTCATGAGATCTAGATTTGATTCCCAGTCAGGGCACATGCCCGGGTTTTGGGCCCTCTCGCCAGTAGGTATGGAGGAGGCATCCAATCAATGACTCTTTCATCACTGATGTTTCTATCTCTCTCTCTCTCCCTCTCCTTTCCTCTCTCTGAAGTCAATAAAGATATATATATTTTTTAAAAACATACAGAAAATAACAAGTGTTGCTAAACGTGAATAAATTAGAACACTTATGTACTGTTAGGGCGAATGTAAAGTTACAGCAGTTATGGAAAATTGTATGGCAGTTCCTCAATAAATTGTAAAGAGAACCAGCTGGCATGGCTCAGTGGTTGAACAGTGACCTATGAACCAGGAGGTCACAGTTCAACTCTCGGTGAGGGCACATGTCTGGGTTTTGGGCTCATTCCCCAGTAGGAGGTGTGCAAGAAGCAGCCGAAAATGTGTAAACACATTTTATTTCATCATTGCTATTTTTGTCTCTCTCCCTCTCTCCCTTCCTTTCTCTGAAATCAATAAAAACATGTATTTTTTTTTAATTGAAAAGAGAATTACCATATGATTCCTGTAATGACAGGAAAAGGTCTTTCTTTTTCTTTGCTGTGGCCTTCCAGAAGCAGCTGGTAATTAAACCCCAAGATTATTGGCTCCTCTGATTCAACCAGCCCCTCTGTTCAAACTGCAGACAAGATAAGCTACACTCAAGGCTACATTCTTGCATCCCCCTCCTCCCTGCTGTTTTCACAATTTAGAGATAATTTACCCCAAGGAGTCTCCAGTTAGTAGGCAGTTCTCTTCCCTTCTCCCCTTCAAACAAGCCTCTTCATAACTTTTACTCTAAGCATGTTTTACAGGCTTCAGAAAAATACTAAAAAAGACACCTCCCTAGGATATCTGCTCACCTGTCTCCTGGAAAGCAAACAAAGTGTAACTTTTTAAGACAACCTCCCTGGTACCTGCTCAACTTCAACACAACCCAAATCCTTCCCTTCCTTGTTGCCTAGCAACAGTGCCTGCTTAAAAGAGCAGGCTGGCCCTTTGTTTCTTGCCCTTATATTGATTAGCATGCATTGGTCCTTTCTCTTCTGGGGGAAAGTAAAATACACTCCCTCTCTGCATCTATCTCTTCTCTCAGTTGTGAATTCTTTCACAACCCACGTCACTGGCCAAAACCCTCACAATTCCTAAATTTCACAAATAGGTATTTGTAAACACATGTTCATAGCAACATTATACACCAATAGCCAACATATGGAAGCAATTCAAGTGTCCATTGATGGCTGAATGGATACACAAAATGTAGCATAGACACACGGTGACATGCAGAAGTCATCCTTAAAAAGGAAGGAAGTCCTGACACATGCTACACATGGGTTAACCTTAAGGACATTATGCTAAGTGAAATAAACCAGTCACAAAAAGACAAATGCTGTTTGATTCCACTTACATGAGGTTCCTACCTAGAGCAGTCAAATTCATAGAGACAGAAAGTACAATATTGCCAGGGGCTGGGGGAGGGGAAAACTGGGACTTGTTTGAAGGGTTTAGAGTTTCAGTTTACACCATGAAAACAGTTCTGCAGGTTGGTTATACAGCAAGAATGCATTTCACACTACTAAACTCTACATGTAGATTAAGATGGTAAACTTTATGTTGTGTGTATTTCACAATTTTAAAAAAGTCTTTAAAATTTTTTTAATATTCCAAACCTGGTATGTTCCCCAATGTTCCCTCTCTTAGTGAGCAAAGAGACCTACCCAGGGGCTCAAGTGAAGGAGGAATCCAGGAGTCATTCTTGACTCTCCCATTTCACATCCAAACCATCATCCCATCAAGTGAGTATTTTTAATATGTTTTTATTGATTTTTGGAGAGAGAGGAAAGGAGAGAAAGAGAGGGAAAGAAACATCTATGTGTGCAAGAAACATCCATTGGTTGCTTCTGGTTGCCTCTCATATGATCTAGATTGAACCCACAATCTGAACATGTGCCCTGACTGGGAATTAAACCAGTGATCTTTCCATGCACTGGACAATACTCAACCAACTGAGCCACACTGGCCAAGGCCTGTGAGTCTAGATAGCTCCTAAATCTACCCACCTCTCTCAGTCCCCACTGCTTTAATCCTAGTTTTCTTACCTACATTGTTTGTCTCCCTTTCACCCATGTTTGTAGCAACCTATTCACTATACTTCAGCCAGTTAGGTGTTTTAAAACAGAATGGATCACATTACTTCCTCAGGAAAACCAAACTCCTTAAACTGGTTTACAGACCTGGACTACACAACCTGGTCACTGGTGATCTTCCCAGCCACATTTCTTACCACTCCATCCACTGACTTTCCATTATGGCCCTCAGACCACAGATCCTGAGGTTAGTCTGAGCTCCAAAGGAATCAGGGAGAGATGTTCATACAGCCCAAGGGCTTTGCTCTTCTGCCTTCCTGTACTACTTAGCTATAATCTTCATTAAATGCTTTTTGATTTCTGTTGCAAAATCCTTAGCCATGATCCACTAGGCCTCACAAGCACATTAATTTCAAGCAAGAAGCTGTAATGGGCTCTTAACAATATAATTCCCCAGAAAAACAGCACATATTTCAATCTCTGAAATGTTCACTTTTTTAAGTGTAATAATGAAAAGATAATTCGATGTTCCAGACATTTCCAATCACATTTTTCCATAATCCACTCTCTTGCTCTCTATTAGCCTTACTCTCTTTATGTATCAGTAATAAATAATAGTAATAAAAGTTACATTCCTCACACTCAACTTCACATTACTTTGGCTCAGGTTTCTTTTGCAACTTTGTCTTATTTTTTTAGGTTTTAATTTTTTTCTCTCCTTTCATCATCTTTCCATTAATCTCCAAGTCCCCCTTTAGTGCTAATGCCTCAAGGTTAATATGTCTCACTGAGGATATCAAGGGAATTGGGCTTTTGGGACTTTCTTGTTCTCTTGACCTGGTTGTGAAGCTATACTTTGTTTTTCGAGAGTAGAAATAAAGAGAAAAAAAGTATATCAGATAAATTAGGGAATTGCTTAAAATTGCTGGGCAAATGGAAGCTCCTAAACTCAGTAGATTTACATAGGCTTTTTGTTGTGTGCTTTTTCAGATAGCACTCTTTAGGGAACTGACAGTATATACTTAAAATTTCTACTCCTCCCTCCCTAACTTCCCATTTTCAGACTTCATCCAATCTCACAACCGCAAGTCTAAATTCCATCTGCCAATTCACAACTCCTCATCATTAGGGTTGACCTTTCACCCAAGATCCATTACTTCCAACCATAGTTAAGACATTTCTCATGGGGTTCTGGCCATTTCCAAAAGCATAGAATTTCTGAATTTTATTTCTTCCCCATCTATAACTCATACTTTTTGTTTATAACATTACCATTTCCCAGATACCCAGGTTCAAGTTATCCTACTAAAGACCTAATATGTGCTTATTTGATATGTGCCAGGATCAGAGAAATGGAGTATAATCCTCACCCTCAGCATGTTCCCAGTCCAGCCAGGGAGAGTGACAAATAAACCAGAGGGTGGGTGCCAAGATCTGGAAAGGGTCACACTGTGGCCATCGTTTACTTTTCCCTTCTCTTCACCCCTGATGTTCAACTTTTCACCAAGGGCTGCTGTATTTTAATCTAATGTTTATAAAATCTGTCACTGACACCAGTCTTCTTTCCAACTTGAAATCTTCAAATTGTGTTTCCCACATTCTACACTCAATCAATCCCAAGTACATTTGGTGCTGGTTTGATTTCACCTCACAGATTCACTCCTCCTCTTCACAGGTCATCACCTCCTCTCTTGGGTGCACCAGCATCCTCCTTTTAATTTTTCCACTTCTTCCAGTCCATCCAGGACAGACTGAATTCCCTACAGTACTACATTCACAAGCTAGTCCCTGTCTCAAGAACCTACTGTAGATTTGATCTTTTCTACAATGGGGAGCCTTCAAGGAGTCCCTATTCAAGGTCTACTCTAGCTCCCCAAGCTCATTTCCCACTAATTTCCAAAACTCTACTCAGGAGTGAGATAAAAGGCTCAATTACAAATGTATGCCTTTGATGAGCACCCTTACCCCACCAGCTCTCGTGAATATCCAAATTCTGCCTGGCCTTTAAGGAAAAGCTCAGGTTTCACTTCTTTTCTTAACTACTGTAACTAAACTTAATTGCTCCTTCTCTGACTTCTCCCAATCTACTCCAGATTCCCCAGGCCACTCAAGGCCCAAGGGGTGTGCTTAGTATTGGTTCTGTCTTCTCTATTATAGAGATGTGAAATCGATCAATGGCCTTTTATCTCTTTAGTTGAGTAAATTCTTTTAGTAAATTTTGGATTTCCAAACTGAGTAAAAAAGAAGAAGAAAAAGAAATGGCTGTCTTAGACAAACATTTTTTAAACTTGAGGTATTTGAGAGAATATCTGGTACGTCCTAGGTTACAAATGGAATGCACTGCCCAACCAAGGCAGCCCTCAGGAAAATTATCATAGTAATAACCTCAGCCTTCCCTTCCCCTGCTTCCTTTGCCCCCTCAGGCTGACCTTTCTGCCTAGCACCTTTAAGATTTTACCTTTTCCTTCAAAAACTTGCTCTCATGAAAGGATCTCATGGGCAGGGTATAATAGAAAGTGCTGGGCAATAAGCAGAGCAAGGACGATGGGCCAGATATAGAAGGTCACCAGGGGGAAAGCCCCAGGTGCCTAACAAAGGACAACTGTAGAGTGGGACTTGACCCCCAGGGTGACCTTTCCTCCCCTAGCATATGGCTGGTCATGCAGTTTCAACCCCCTGACCTTTCCTCCCTGGAGATAACATCTAGGCCTCAGTTGTATTTCAGCTCCAAAACTAGACAAGTGACCTTATGGCTGACCTCAGGACCAGCTGCATTGGATAATGACCCCCGCCCTGAAGCCGATCAATCAATCGATGGAGACTAGACCCTGAAAGGACACACCAGGACCCCCTGGGACCTCCCTTAAAATATTCACCCTTAAACCCTTAGGATGGAGTATCCAGCTTGCTCTCCCTCCTGGGAGCAGGCCCTATATCTTTCCCTCCCACTCCCCATCCCCCTCTGCCCCCCAGGCGCATTGCCATTACCTCCCTCACTCCCAAGCTCCAAGGGCCCTTCCTTGACCTCTATAATTTATCTCCTAAGCCCATTTCTTCTAAAAATTGCCTCTTCTACCTCTGTGATTTTTCCAAATAATGTTCTCTTATAGTGTAAAGCTTAGCTCTGAATTCTTTCTTAGCCAGAACTCAAGCACCAAGGTTGCTGAACCCAGGGTCCAGTCTGACCCCACAGGTCTAACACCAGGTACAGTTTCGCTGCCTCCAACATTAAGATCTGTGTTTTGGTGCCAGTTCTAATAGGAAGAGTCAATGTCAGGAGAAGTCACTTCACCTCTGTGCCTCATTCTTTGTCTGTGAAATAAGGAAATTGAACAAGATTTTTCTCCAAGGTTCCTCTCTTTTGTACATGACACTATATACATGGATGTTAATTAACCAGTGATTAATAAATAAGTCCTGAGTGGTTATTTCTTCTTGGAGTTATTTTATTTTAATAGTCCTAATACTGTAAGCAAAATAAATGAATCTATATTTTCTCCGGTTTTTCTGGGGAAAATATTTGGAAAAAGAAAAAAAGTGAATATTGAACCCAATGGATAGCTTCTTCCTCATGAAGTCAACCTGGCTGCCCAGTTACTCCATGGCAATAACATGACTATCAAGTAAAAACAAAAGAAAAAACAAGGCTAATAGTTCAGTCATATAAGAACAAGAATTCAAATGAACTTTTCATTTCAAAGCATCCATTGGTCCAGCTGTAGCTCAAAGTTGTTTCTGGGTTCAATAAATAACATTATTGGTTGAACAAAAACATTTCTGTGATTATTTTTAAAAAACTGTTTCAGGGTCATCTGCCATGTCACAGGGGTTATAGGAGCTCACTAATTATTGGTCCAATGACCAGGAGGTCTGGAAGTTGAGAAAAAAGTCCTGAATGGAAATATCATAGACACTTTGCTTTTGCCAAACACCAGAAAAAGCCAATGGAAGCAGGTATTTGGCTTTGAAGTACAGCTTCTGGAGAAGTCATAACCCAAGGGCTGAATAATATCTCCTGGAAAATGAAAGGCTCAGTGACCCACAAGGGAAAACCCAGATCCAACATCCTAGCCTGAAGGTAAAGGGCAAGTACATTGCTTGTTTAACTGGAATGACAGGTACAGCTACTCCCCAGAAAAGCCATCTTGTTGAATCAGATATTTCTTTATCATCCTTATGTTATAAGGGTAAAGATCATGACCATAAAACAAAAGAAATTATGAGAGAATATTTTCAATAAAAAAGCACCCATTGAAGCATGCAATTAAGTGAAAAACTGTCAGTGACTGCATATTGTATCTACACAGGACAGGATGTTGGCTTTATATAAATGGGAAAAGACAACTTGGTAATTGATTTAGTACAACAGTAGACAATGTAAAAAATATATTTCTAAAGGCAACAGGTCATTGAGAACAATCTCAGGGATTCTGAACACGTAGGGGTGCTGAACACGGAACACTGAAAAAGTTGAACAGAAATTAATCTTTAAATAATATTTGTATTTTGAAACACCAACAATTTATAAAATTGGTTGACCTGATAGCAAACAACTAAGTTCATCTCTTATTGTTCCAACCAGAAGCCACTTCTTCTTTCTTCTAGAAAATTTTGAAGAAACTTTCTCTGGGAACTCTTGTAGAACCAGATACAATGTGTTAAAGGAGAGCAGGAGCTTGGCCAGTGTTGTTCAGTGGTTGAGCATCAACCTATGAACCAGGAGGTCAGGGTTTGATTCCCAGTCAGGCCACATGCCAAGGTTTTGGGGTTGGTCCCCAGTAGGGGACATGCAGGAGGCAGCCAATCAATGACTCTCTCATCATTGATGTTTCTATCTATCTCTCCCTCTCCCTTCTTTTCTCTGAAATCAATAAAAACATATGTATTCAAAAAAATAGGAGAGCAGGAAATCAGAAAATGCCTAAGTCTAAAACAAATGTTTGTACTCTCTCTCTCTTCATAAACATAAATGCCATTTTGTCCTACAAATTCAATCTCATTACAACTCCAAAAGATAATGTAATGTTTTTAAGAAGTTCAGAAATTTTATTATATCCAAGTCTACCTATAATAAATAGGTCATTGACTACAGGTTGAAATATTTCATAATATGGAAGAGCTTGTTGTAATATGAAGAGCTTGTTGTAATATGAAAGCTTTGGCTGCTCTGTACTGTCTAAAACTACAGAGAAGGAAAAGAAATGTGGTTCCCAAAACTCTGAGGCAGAAAGCAATGATATCATGAAATCATGTTACAACTTCCCGTTCCAACCTAAGAAGCAGTAACAAAGTAGTGAGTGAGAATTTCAGAGAACAGTAGTAGCAGAAGTCAGAGAGCAAGTATTAGAGTTATGTGGCCTGGGGGTCCCTGTCCTTTCTCCCTCCCCCTCCTTCAGGGTTTCTATACCTTGCTTTTTTACCCCATGATAAAATAAACTGCTATTATTATTGTACTGGGAATAGACTCATATAGAATACAGACTGCTAGTTGAGGGAACATGGTAGGGCCTATTGCTTCACATTATGAATCCACTTCATAGAAAACAAAAGCAGAGAACTAACCAACCAAAGAACAGAAAGAACTGTGTAAGATGGAATAATTTTTAAGTTACTCTTCACCCCTTAATTTTACCACCTTAGCTTCTATATTTTTACAGTTGGATGGAGAGAAATAATATTCATTCAACAAATATTTATTATTTTTGTTATTATTAATTATTATTATCATTATTATGTGTGAAACACCTTGGCCATTACCAAGATGAAACATGAACTCCTCTAAAAGGATTTGTACTCTCCTCCTGAAGATTTTTGCCTTCTGGCTTTCATAACATCAAGCTCTTGTTCTGCTCTCATCTTTCTAAGAACATCATTTTTGTGTTTTTCATTAGCCTTTTCAAACTTCTTACTTTACAAGCTATCCTTGAGGGAATGCCTTCTTCCAAGATTTCAACTACCATTTCCTTTGTAATTTACTCTCCAATCCAGAATACCAGAGCCCAGTGTAATTCTTAAATTTTATTTCCTTATTTCCACTGCATTCTGGACCATCTCTACCTGAATATCCCAAAGGCATCTCCCCCTCAAAATGTCTAAAGCAGGATTTATTTCCCTGTTCCCCTTGTGCCTTGTCCTTTCCCTACTCTCTTAGTTTCATTTCTGCTACAGGTAAACCCTGAGATAAGAATTCCAGTGAAACAGTTTATTTGGAAGGTGATCCAAGAGAGATTTTTCAAGGGTTGGAGCAGAGACCAGGAAGGAAAGACAGCCAAAAAGGCTTAGTTGTTAAACAAGTTACCACTATGGGAACCTAGAGCTGAATCTCACAGGGGAACTCTGGGGTAGAATACACACCTCAGAGTAACCCCACCTGTGGTGCAAAGATGCTGAGGTATTTACCCAAAACTCCCGTCAAACAATGGTTGAGGGCTGTGCCAATACAAGAATTGCCCAGCACTTCCCATCTCCTCTGACCTGCCACAGAGAAAACCCTCAGGCTTTGAAAATGCACTTCAGCTGTAAAACTTTGCTCTGTGGTTGAGTGAGGCACCAGCAAGGTTGCTGACCTGGTCAATGCGCCACATCGTCAGTGACCTCAGCTAGAAACCTTGTAATGATCCATGATGTCTCCCTCTCCTTCACCCCCACATTTACTCAGTCTGCAAGACCTGTTTATTTTACTCCCATCATGGCCTTAACTTTCCCTTCTCAGACCTATGCTGTTGCCTTAATTCAGTGTGTTAATGCCTCTCCTGAAACATTGCCATGAATGGATTCCTAGCTGGTCTTTTGTCCCCCAGGCCCACCTTCGAGCTGCAGGCCCTGGAGGGATGATAAGAACAGTAACAGCTAACAGGTACTAAATGTTCTCCTGTGGCAGACACTGGACTAAGTACGTTACATGCATTATCTCACTTACGCCTCACAATAAATTTATAAGACAGGTAATGGTTTTTATTCCCATTCTATGGATAAGACCACAGAGGCTTAGAAAAGTAATATAGTCAAAGCTAATAAGATCAGAGAAGGAGCCCAGCCAGCATGGCTCAGTGGTTGAGCATTGACCTAGGACCCAGGGATCGCGTTTCGATTCCCAGTCAGGGCACATGCCCTGGATGCGGGCTCTAATCCCCAGCTCGGGGCATGCAGGAGGCAACTGACCAATGAGTTTCTCATCATTGATGTTTCTATCTCTCTCTCCTTCTCCCTTCCTCTCTCTGAAATCAATAAAGACATTGGGGGGAAAAATCAGAGAAGGAATCCAAACCCAGGCAGTCTGATTTCAGAATGCTGGTGCTTGACAACCATACAATATCACCCCTGTACTCAGTCCTCCATTTAAAATGCAAATCCAACTATGTCTTTTTCTCAATTAAAAGCCCAGCCCCAACAGTGGTTTCCTAATACTTCAATCATTGAATTCAACTTTTAAGTATGACCTGGCCCCACTTCATACACTGGCCTCGGGTTCCCTCTCTGGCTTATCTTTCTCCATGTGCACTCATATGATATTAGTTCACAAATTTAAGCCACAGGAACAGGAAGCAGTGGGTCTGACTAAAGCATGGGGTGCTTTGAGGAGAGTCGTAGAAGATAAGCCTGTGTTCATATCAAAGAGGCCTTCTATAAATCACTACATCAAAGAAGTTATATATCCCTCCATGGGGCATTACCTGCCCCAGCCGCCAACATCTCCAAAACAGCAGTCAGGGCTTTCAACCTCACACAGTCAGGCATGGCCTGAGCCCGCTGGGAGGTGAGCTGACTTACAAACCAGTTGACCGAGTTCTCACAGTCACCAGCAGGTGTTGTCTGGCTTCCTGCTGTTTCCTTCACCTGCCTACCCAAGCTCTGCCCTTCTTTCCAGGGCATTCCAGCTGTTTCTTTCTCTGCTAGGTCTATGTCTGCTGCTCATGTCACTCTTCCTCTGCTCTGTACTCATAAGAGACTCAATGTCTGTCAAACAGTACTGCCTTGTTTCTTATGAGGTCATTTCATTTTCCCTGAAAGTAGAGCCTGAGTATGTACAGGGATAGAAGACATCTAATATTTCACTAAATGCCCTTCAATGCCTAGCCGATAGATGATTTGCAATAGACTTGAATGAATAAGTTAGATGGCTATTCAAGATTCTTTCTAAGCCTATGATATTTTAAATCTTAATGTTCTCATATTTTGAATGCATGCTACCATGTAGTAAATTATACATATCACTGTTGAAAGAATATTAAATTCTGAATGTCAACTCAGGCCTAATTAATAAAAAGCAACAGGCTTATATTCCATATATGAAAGTGACCCACTATCAGTAAAGCAAACATTGTGAAAGTTAAATATTCACAGAGCTGGCTGTTATCAAACTAAACGGTGTTATGGGTAGTTAATATTGCACAGGACAATTCTGTTATTCTTTTAACAGGACGCTAATCACCTGCCAGGTCCCCTGCTCCACCCCTCTTTATGATTCTGCAGATTAGCCCTTTGGATATAAACACACAGAGGCCTATTTCCTCAACAAGGCATAAGAAATGCAAGGAGGTAAATAAGAAAATTACAGTTCACGGAAGAATTCACTTCCCAGTGTTGAAAGCACATGGAGATTGTCGTAAGTTTGTCATCTATTCACACGGTTAATACCTCCATATGAAGTGTTTAACTTCTCCCCCGAGGAAAGAATATAGAATTATATTTTCATCACAGAGTCAGCATGTTATCATGGACATGGCCAGGAGAATTGTGTTACAATAAAGGGCACATCAATTCTGCTGTAAAATGTTATCTGCACAGAGGTGGGAGAAATTGAAACTGACCCTCATTAAGGATGATGCCAGCCTATGGCTGGGCACCAGGCAGCCTTCCCGCCTGGTGAAGAACTGCACTGACCAATAGGAGGAAGAAGCTCTTGGTGCCCAACTCTATACTATGGCATAATTAATTCAGCTTCAGACTTCCTTGGTTCAAAATAAAGTTTAGGGAAAAGTCTCTTTCAGTGAAGATAGCTCTATTCCCCTAGGATGCTGCTGTTAACACAAAATCCAATATCAAAAGACACACTTAGGTAACCATAACAGGTGATTCTCTCGTAACATATGGTTCTTAAGAAAGAGACTTATTTATTTTGCTTTATTTATGAAAGTAATACTCTTAGTTCTAATTTTATGCTAATTGCTAAGGTAAAAAATATATATACTTGCAAGAAGTTTAATTTTTTAATATGTTTTTATTGATTTTTAGAGAGAGAGAGGACAGGAGAGGGATAGAAAGATAGAAACATCAATAAGAGAGAAGCATCATCAATTGGCTGCCTCCTGCACGCCCCCTACTGGGGATTGAGCCCAAAACCTGGACAGAGTCCCTGACAGGGAATGGAACTAGGACTGCTTGGTTCCTGGGTCTCCACGCTCAACCACTGAGCCACTCTGGCCTGGTAGAACTTTATTTTTAATTTAATAACATGACAATAATCTTGGCCTCAAATTCCACATAACATTCATGGAGATGGAAAGTTAGAATAAGAAAAATTCAAAAGGATTAAGGGCATAAGACTGTTTTAAATAACTATTTTATAGGTTGATGTCAAATACAGACTGAAAAATTATTTTGAAAATCTAAAGATAGTCACTAGTAGGATGATGCATATGTTTCAAATAGCTAGAAAGATACAAACTCTGTGCTCCAAATTAGCAAGATATTGTGAGAAAATAGAAGAGGGCACACTCACATGAAGATTCATAGATAACAGAATGGATGAAAATGTACCAAAGTGTTAAAGTGGTTATCTCTGGGTAATGATTTTATAGATTTTAATGTTCTTTTATATACTCTTCTGAATATTGTAAGTTATCTAAAATGATTATTTTATTTTTTAATTTAAAACATAATCTAAGCCTCACAATTTGACAAAATATAAATTTTATAGAAAAGCAGACAAAATACAATTTGGCTGATATAGACTGAATGTTTATGACCTCCCCCCCCTTCATATGTTGAAACTTAATACCCAATATGTGGTATTTGAAGGTGGAGCCTGTGGGGGTGATTGGGTTATGAAGGCTGAATTCTCATGAATGAGATTAGTGCCCTTACAAAAGAGACCCCAGAGTCTTCCCTCACCCCTTCTTGTGAGGACACAGGAAGATGGCTGTCTAAAAAACAGAAGCAGGTCATCTCTAGACAATGAATCTGCCAGTGGCTTGATATTGAACTTCCTAGTTTCCAGAACTGTGAAAAATAAATTTCTGTTGTTTAAGCCACCCAGTCTGTGGTATTTTTATTATAACAATCTTAACAGACTAATACACTGACTAAGCATTAAAAATGATTAAATTGAGACACATGATACTTTCCTAAAACAATTTGGGGATTTTTATTAGTTAATTTATTTTAAATTGGTACTTCAAAGAGAAAGATAGGGTTCCTGATTCCTCAGTACTTTAATGAATTTGAATATGTAGGTTGGAACCACTGTTTTCTATATAAACTACATGTTGCACATTTATGAACAAATGTGCCACTACTGGAGGAATCTCTAGAAAACAAACAAACAAACAAACAAACAAACAAAAGACATGAAGTCCCATTCTTCCTTTCAGGAGCAAGGAAATCTTTCTCTTGATTTACCATATGGCAAAATGGGACCTTCTACCAAGCCTTTACTTCATTCTGAGTTATATAGATGACTAGTTTCTGAAAGGCTGGCCTGGAGTAAGGGGAGGGAGAGAGTAATATATGCATGTGATAGGAAAAAGTGCCTTTTGGTTGGTGTGGGGCAGGTACAGCAAGTACTATGTCATTCCGAAGCCAACCCTGAGAGACTGGCAGGGACTACCTTAGTGTTTTTTGTTTGTTTGTTTGTCTGTTTGTTTTTAATCCTCACCAGAAGTCATGTATTTTTTTAATGATTTCCAGAGAAAGAGGAAGGAGAGAGAAAGAGAAACATGGATGTGAGAGAGAAAGAGAGAAGCATCAATTGCTTACTTGTCTTATGCACGCCAACAGGAGATGGAACTTGCAACCTAGGTATATGACCTGACTGGGAATTGAACCCACAATTCTTTTGGTGCACGGGACGATGCTCCAACCAGCTAAGCCACCCAGTAAGGGCAGTGACCACTTTTGTTAAAAAAGAATTCTGAGGCTGCTTTAGATTTAGCTAAGAGGAATGTTATGATCAATGAATGACATCTGTTTAAATGTGGAAAGAAAGGTATTCGTCATCTCTGGGGTAGCATTACAAGCAACATACCATTAATCTAGTAGGTCCTCTGTGCCACATGGTGACTTCTTTGCGAAAACGATATTTAAGTTCTATCAGCCTATTATTGATCAAAAGCACTCTGTTGTCATGTTTTATTGAAAATATGTTGATTTGAGGCTGTTTTGTAATACAGACTAACGTAGTTGAAGAGTTGATATAAAGTAAGAGATTATTAGGTGTAGGCCATAAGTAACCTAAGAATCATGAGCATTTGGATTCTAATGGGCTATGTTTTGAAAATTTATCATTTTTATGGAGCAAGGGGGAGTAGTTTGTATACTATTAAATTTTAGTAAAAATATTTTGTTTGCATATCACACTAAAATATTTATTATAATATGAATTGTCATGCTGCTGTTTTACCATTTGAATTTTTAAATATAATTCATGTTTTTGTTTTGCTTACTTTTAAACCAAATGTGTTGATGGATTGTGATTTGAAAAGGATATTACCAGTATTTGGGGACACAGAAGGAGAGTATTTTGTAAGTCCTTATTATTCAGAAGGGAATCTGGAAGTAGGATTAAGATATAAGTCAAAGGCAAGACGGGTTCTCCAGCATTTCACAGTGTAGAACATGGGTCAGCTTATCAGAATTAGATAGGGGGCTCAGGACAATGCAGCTCCCTGAGGCCTGCCCTCTACCTGCTCAATCAAAATCATTGGTAGCTAACTTCTAGAAATCTACATTTTTATTAAACACACCAAGTGATTCTTATGAGGACAAATTTGAGAACCACTGATCATTCTCAGGCACTCTCCCAACCTCCCCACTACTCCCATTACACTCCTCTGAAAACACCAACAGCACCTAGATTATTCTCTATTCCAAACCCAATTCTCTAGATCAACTTTGGAGAAACAAGTATACTTAACTCATAACACTAAATATTAATAATTCCCCTAAACAGATGCTCTCAACATGCTCCAAAAATCTTGGACAATGTTGCTGGCAGGTTTACTTAAAATTAAGGGTTCCTCTATGTTTACTTTCTTACTAGGGTGACCCATATTCTTTTGGAAATTGAGACCTCTTTCACAATAAATGTAAAATTAGCTTCAGGAGCACTTCCATTATGATAGATATAAATTATGACAGATACTTTTTATAAATCTGGTTTGAAAAGCAGTAGTAGCAGGAGTATTAGTAAACAATGATTGAATTTTTGAATTCTTTCCCTGTATCAAGTGCTGTGTACTTTATATTCAAATATCCTGGGACTTGCATTGTATATGTCTGGATTGGTGGTGATATTTAAATTTCCTGTAGGCCTAAACCACTTCCTTCTCAGGGTTACCACAGTGCTTTATCCCAGCCAAAGCACTCTTCCTTCAGACCTTGCCCTTGACTCTTACTCCCAGGCCGCAAATTATGGATTTAAAGGAAGCCTTTCTCTTTATGGAGTTTCAATTGAGATATATGAGTTCCAAATGACATCATATCAGCAAATCCAAAGGAAGGTTCCCTCAGAAGGGTGTGCTACCTAAGATGATTTATGGCTTTGGGTACTCTTGGCTAAAGTAGAGAAGCACCTATGATAAGAGATACCTACCTGGTGCGGTTCCCATGGCGGCAGGTGCTTCAGTTTCAGGGCTGTGCCAAGTTCTTTCTCCATTGTGAACCCTGTGCATGTTCTATTAACCAGTGTGCTGGGTGAAGATTTGTCCTCTGACACAAGGAAAAATTTTATTTAAAGTTTTGAACATATACTAGCTCTAATAAAAAGACAGATGGCTCCATAAAATATGCAATAAAAGCAGTCTCTAGGGTCTTCTAAAAGTTGAAAAATGTGAGAAGTCACTGCAGTGCCATTTGGCCCCTGAGGCTGTGAATCTGTCAGCATTTCATGTCCCAAATCCTGCATTGTTGTTGTTGTTGTGTTTGGGCAACACTAGTATCCTACATTACAGAAAGGAAAATTCTTCCTGGAAAACTGTCTTTTCCTACAAAAGTAACTGTATTTATCTGGGGAATCACCAAAAATAAAAAATAAAAAAATAGGTCTTTCTGTGTGTGTTTTTTATCTCTTCCATAAGATAAATTGTTTCTTTTGAAATGTACTTTTTTTGGCCTTTAAAATTTTGTGTGATGGATGCTATATTACTATCTCATTTTTAATCAGAAAGTACCTCACTAACCCCATATTTGCCTCTAACAACCCTGGCAAACAAATTCTTAACTCCCTTGAAAAAAAGTGACTGTTAGATGTTGCATGGAGTTTCTAGGCCAGAAGATAGAACTAGAAACAAAGCCTGGGTCTGAAGTGAGAGCTAAGCCGGGGTAAAGCAACAGACCTAGGAAGCAGGAATTCTGTGTTCTGACTGCCATTAACAAGTCACGGGTCGAGGCAAGACCCTGGAACAATCCCACCGAGATCTCTTCCAGCTCTGGAGGCAGGACACTGCTGTGCAAGCATGTATCATCAACTGGCATATTACAAAATGTTCAACCACGCCCTCACCAGAGGTCAAGTATTATACTACCATAGAGAAGAAAGGGTTAAGAGTTCAAATTAAAAGAGAAAGATAGATGGGTTATAAAAGTGAGTGAAACTTGGAAGAAGCACTTGGTCAGAGAATATGGTGTCCACTGCTCTGATGCGTCAAGCTCACGGTCTTCGGCCATCAGCCCTGAGGCCTAGTGCATTCCTGGTGGCAGATATCAACCTGCAGGGCTCCACAGGCACACATCAGGTGGCCACGCATCCCCTGAAACTGTATGGGAAGTTAGGGAAATCATTGTTTCCTCAAGTTTTTCACAGACGTTCTTGACCAAAATTATTTCTGTATATTATATAAAGAAGGGGAAGTGACACAGTATGCACACCAGCCTGGAAGATGGTCTGTTCTTTGATTCTACACTTCCTTGCATGATACACCTGCCATATGCTCTACACTCGGAAAGGGTTTCATGAATAAATGAGTGCATTAACAAATGAAAGAACAAACGTACAAGCCCCATTTGGGAATAAGTTGCTGGGCGCTGAGAAGCGCCCTGCCTGCCTCAATTAGCACAGCTAATCAGAAGCTTCGATTCCTCAAATGAGCCGTGCTCTCCGCTTCCCCACAGCAATTTGTGAACAACATCCCTCTACTTTTCTCTCTACCAGATACAGTGCTTAGTATTATTGCCCATGGCCAATTAACTTCAATGGAGAAATGAAATCCATCATAACATCCATTTTTCTAATGGAAACGTTAGAAGCAATCTTCTCTGAAACAGAGATGCGTGAAAAAGGGCTTCCTGGAATGGACCTGGAAGGGAGAGCGCCGCTCTTGGGCCACCATGTCAGTTACAGGAACCAGTAACTAGCCAGACACTTGCCCATCAGGCCACAGGCCAAGGCCTCTGGCTTTCAAGTTTGCCCACTAATTTGAGAGCCCATTAAATCGTGACGGCTTTGGCTCCTGCTCATAAACCAAGAACACAGGCATCTTTGGTTTATTCATATACTTGGTAATCTCACTCTGGTTCCATTCTGACCAAGGGCTGCCTTTTTCATGCTCCCGTTGCCGATGCTCTGTTACCTGACCATGCTCCAGGCGGGCCCCACTGAGAGCTCTCAGAACTAACTGCCTTCGAGATGTGTCTGCCTCTCCACACTCTTCAGTGTCTTGATGCTTTTTACCCAAGGAAGGCCAAGCTGCTGCCCCCATCTTTCTGTCTCCAATGCAAGACGACTGTTGGGGTTCCAGCAGGAACCAGGGAAGGTTCCTATCGCTTCTGTGAAGATGCCATGAAACTTGTGCTGCAGGATGACTATGTAGAATCTGCAAAGCACTTCGACTTCTGCTATGTATACGTGGCCTTCAAATTTTTTAAACTCTGTCTTCCAAGGAAGTTGTGCCTAAAAGATGGGCCTTGTGCTGGACTGTTCCCTCACTCCAACCTACCTGAGATAGGCCCGAAAGATACAGTTCTTTGAGGGCCCAAATGTGGTCAAGAATCATAGGTTCTAGCTATGGGACTTACACCAGACTTCCACGGTCTGATGAGGAGGCACTTTTGCTACCCCTGTGACATTCAAGGATGATCCCTTTACATGGGCTAATGTATCTGGGCGGGGTATCTGTCAGCTGACCTCAGTTCAGCTTAGTCTACCTTACCCTGGCTAAATTCAACAACTACCTATCAATTACCTATTTTACTACTATATTATGTTAGGCATTAAGCATAAAAGTCCCTACCCCAAGGACATTAGAGTTTAACAAGACAACGAGACAATTGTGGTTTAAAAAAAGTCTAGTATAATAAAATATATTCTATTAGTCAGTATTGTTCTAAAAACAATTGGTCACTGTCATTAAGCAAGAAAATAAATGAGGCAAAAAGTATAAAGGAAAAGGGAAAATTATCATTATTTGAAAATGATATGGTTATACAACCATAAACCCGAGAGAGATAATTAAAAAACTATTAGACACAATGAGGTAATTCAGTAAAATCTCTAGTTACAAAATTAATTGCCTCCAATCAATTGCTTTCCTATGTACAAATAATAATTGCTAAGAAAATATAATGAAAAGATAAAATAGTTTAAATAAATATTGTGGGCGAAAAGGGGCCACATGCTAAACCTGACAAGTTCCGGAAAAGCGTGCATGGTGGCCTTGCAAACTCAGAGACCTAAAATAACCACAAAGGATGGTCTGAAATTAAAACTTTTTGAACTAAAAGCAATAGGTGGTGAGTAGGGTGGTGAGTCATCATGTCCTAAGGCAGTATTTTTCCCTAACAAAGGTTAATCTTCACCTTAACTAAGCCTGTGCATTTTTTTATTTTTTTTGTATCTGCATACCTGATTAACATGTCTTTACAAAAACAAAGTAATTTTCCTTTTTCTGGACCTCTCAAAACACAGGCACCACTCTGCAGAGACCACGAATCCTCTCATTATCGTTGTTATCAATCAACAATAATTGTTGATTGTTAACTATCTGCTCCCACTTAAGTAAAAGAAGTGTGTGTCTATCATTTTACTTTTTACCCAATCACAGAGATCACCCCAACCCCACTTTGCTTTCTCCTGCCATCTCCCTAATCTATCACCAGTGGATTTCATGTAACCCACTTTACAGCTCCTTTTTTAATTGTAATATGTTAAACAAGGTGCAAAACTGCCACTCTCTGGAGCATTATCTCAATCTGCTGAGATATTGCTTCCCGGTAATTGTCAACAGTTTGGCTCAAATAAACTCACAAAAGTTCTTCACAGGTTTAAATGTTTCTTACATTAACAATATAAGAAGTGTATTGAATCTATGTGAAAAAAATTCTAAATTCTACCAAGAGGTACAATGCAAGATGAATAAATAAAAACATCTGTGTTCTTAGAGAAGCAATGTAAATATTATAAAGACATCAATTCTTCTTAAAATAATCTATATAATTAGTGCTTTACTATTTTTAAAATATCATGTTTCTCTCCAAGTTAGTAACTCACCAAGCTATAAAACTTATATTTAAAAAATTGGTACTTGCACAGAAGTAAACTGATGGAAAAAATTGGAACAAATTTGAAAGTTCAGAAATAGATCAAATCTATGTATTTTTTAATTTAGTATAACAAACAGAAAAGTATTTTATATTAGTGGGGGAAAGATAGATTCATTTAAAAAGTGGTCTGACATTTGGGTTAAACTAATATGGATGGCTATCCCACTCCTTCACCAATATAAATTCAAGATGAATTAAAAGATTTGATTAAGAAAAACTTTAAAACTATTAGACAGTAACAACAAAGGTAGAAAAGAAATTCTCACAAAGGTTCGCAGGTAATAAAGTATGTATACATCTGGTGGTGAGGAGCTGGAAGTGAGGGGAGAAAGATTGGGTAAAATGTGGTAGAGGTATATCACACCCCATTAAGAAGCAACAGATTAACAGTTAATAAAAAAAAAAAAATGATTTGGTCATTAAAAATGGACTTACAGTTTCACCTATGACATGTAAAGAGCTTGGGATTCTTCACCCCAGCCTTACAACAGGAAAAGCTGAACAAACTGAAAACCAGTGACTTTCCTTGTACCCAGGAGAGAACTGAGCTTGCAGAGCAAACCACCACTCCCCAGTCTGAAGAAACAGGAAAGTCCAGAGTCACAGCCAATACCTGCGTATCTGTTGCAAAAACCGGAGCTATAAACCTGTAGGAACACGGAAATGATCATTTTGAAGAACTGGAAAGAGGCCCTCTCGTTTGTGGCCGGGAGGAAGGAGGTACTGGGAAAGACAACTTAAAAGGAAGAAAAGACCAGCCACTGACAGGGAGAAAGTATTTGCAAAACTTCTATTTGATTTAGGACTTGGATCCACAATATACAAAGAACTCTTAAAAGTCAACAACAACAAAAACAAGCACTTCAATGAAAAAATGAACAAAAGATTTGAAAAGAAAACATACAGAGGGTAAATAAGCATATGAAAAAAAACTAAGCCCAAAACCTGACGCTACCAGGGACTAGCAAGGATGCGGAGAACTGGATCTCACTTTCATTGTTGGTGGGAGTGCGAACAGCACAGTCACTTTGGAAGGCAGTTTGGCAGTTTCTTACAAAACCAAATGTCATACCATACAATTCAGCAAGTGCACTTCTAGGTATTTTCCCAACTGTTTTGAAAGCTTATGTCCGGGCAAAAACTGCATGTGACTCTTAATAGCACCTTTATTCATAATTAACAAAAACTGAAAGCAACCAAGATGTCATTCATGCGAAGAAAGAAACTGTGGTATATGCATAAAAGGGAATATTTTTCAGCAATAAAAAGACCTATTAACTCACAAAAAGACATGGATGAATCAAAATACATATTAATAAGTGAAAAAAGCCTGGCTGGGCATGGCTCAGCAGTTGAGCATCTACCTAGGATCCAGGAGATCACGGTTCGATTCCCAGTCAGGGCACATGCCCGGGTTGCAGGCTCGATCCCCAGTAGGGGGCGTGCAAGAAGCAGCCAATCAATGACTCATCATTGATGTTTCTATCTCTCCCTCTCCCTTCCTCTCTCTGAAATATATAAAGATATATTAAAAACAAAAAAAGTAAGTGAAAAAAGCCATTCTGAAAAACTATCTACTCTATAATTACAATTATAAGACAGACTGGAGAAAACAAATTATAGAAATGGTAAGCAAATCAGTAGTTTCCAAGAACTCAGAGGGTGGGGGTGATTAAATAGGGGAACCACGCAGGATTATTTTTTAGGGTGATAAAACCCTTCTGTATGATGCTATAATGGTGAATGCAAGAAATTAAGCATTTGACAAATCCCATAGAATTTTAGAGCACAAAGAGCAGTTTAATGTATGTAAATTCTTTTTAAAAATCAATTTAGGAAGTCTTAGGATCCCAACAGAGAATGCAGGATGTGACAAAAGAGTCTAAAGGCATTACAAATGTATGAAACAACCTCACTGAAGTGGGTAGGGCGGGGTGTTCAGAGCAGGCCTCCCCAACGGTGCCACTTTGGCATGTGAACTATTTTGAGCTGAAAGCAATGGAGACCTGGCAGGCTCACGAGAAACAGCTACCTCTCCCTGAAGAATTTAAATTTGGGTCTTTGCTCATCATAAGAGTTATCACCAGAAATAACTTTTTATGACCTATCTATATGGTTGGGCAAACATCTAATTACTGAACATCTGCTCTTCTTATCCTGAGGGTGACCTTTCTCCTCTCTGAAGCCCCAAGGTGCCTCACCTCATCCTTAGCTCAGGATGTCGCATATATTTCACTATAACTTTCTGTCTCTGAGCCTCTCAAGTATGTGGGATTCCTGACTCTCTTATGTATATGTGGTTTCCATGTGTACGTATATAATTGAATTTGGCTATTTTCTCTTTGTTGATCTGTCTCGTGTTGATTGGATTATTAAAACACCCGAAGAACCTAGAAAGGAAGAGAAAAGTTTGTTCTTCCCCAACAAGAGGAGTAAGGTGCTGACCTAAGTAACTAGGGAAATGAATGGAGTCTATAAGACTAGAGGAATAGGAACTGTACATAAGCAATAGTGAGTTACCTTAGTTGATAAAAGTTTTCTTTCTCCATTGAAGTATATTGGAATATGGGTTTACAGTTTTGAAAGCATACCAGAACTGAACGATTAAGTAAACACATGGCAAGTGGTGGGAGTGGGGCGTTACAGATAAGCAAGGAGAGAAAACTAGAGTGGTCCCTGTAGTAATGGATTAGAGCTGAAAACATCAGTATGAACTCCTTAGATCAACTGTATCATACAGATACAGTTGTTAAATATCCAGATATTTTAAGATAAGTGTACATATGTAAGTTAGAATACACGCATGTATCCCCTTTTGAGCAACAAAATTAATAAAGTAATATTGGATTATAACTCAATGTATAAAATAAATACCTAGAAGTACTCATCAATGCATACTGACATAAGTGATTAACTGAATAAATAAATAAGTTGGGGGAAAATCAACAACTTTCCCGAGCAGAAGAATTCCAAATAATTTGTACAGACACCCCGCAGTCAAGAGAGGGGAGCCTAACATCCCACCACATAAGCAAGGACCAAGCATAGTCATTTCCTTTCTTCCCTCCTTTCCAAAGTATATGAAAAATGGGGAAAGGGTAATTTTATAGTGGAAAAATTTGGATCCACAAGAAAATTTCCAAAATGTATTTTAAAAAAATAACAGCTGGTTATGATTTTTTCCCAAAATAACTTTTCTGGATATAAAGATTACCTTTCATATCTTTGAAAAGTACAAATATCTGTGCACGTCTAAAAATGTTTGTTCTAAAGAAAGAAAGAAAATATACAAAGTGTAGCAACCTCTCCCATTGCCCCCACAATCCCTTAGTATCCAACCACACCCACAGAACAATAGTAAACCCTGAAAGAAATTATCAACACAGTGTGTCTCTAGGTTTAGCACTGAGCAGTGAACTAGAAAGACAAAATTAATTTGGTCAAGCAAGAAGTGCAATAGGTATAAATTCCTCCTTTCCTTAAAAGAAAATTTTTGTTTTAATGATTATGCAACAAGTGTTTAAGGGAAAAATTAATTAGATGTATTGGATTTCGTGAGCTTCTCTATATATAAAATACATAATTTATTCAGCATTTTAAAAAATAAAAGCTTCATGGATTAAAATATTCATTTAATGAATATACATAAAATATGTATTTATCTCGGGAAACAAACAAACAAAAAAAATAGTTAGCAAATATATACCACTGCTATGCATTTCCTTTGTTGGATCAGTGATACCCTTAAGATGAAATTGTCCGTAGATTTTTATGATTTCCTATGTGTTTAGTGTTGAAAGCATTCTCAAGGTAGAATTTTAGTACATTCTGTTTCTTTCTAAGGAACGACTTACACAGCCCAAGCAAGATCTGAACATAATGGAAGGAAAGATGATAAGAGATACTAAGGGAAGTCAAGCAGTAATTTTACCTTTAATATGCAGCAGATTCTGTTTTCCCAGACCTAGCTCCTTCCCATTTATTGAGTCCAGTGCCCTCAGACTAAAGTCCACCACCTCCTACCCCTCAGGCTGTGATGGGAACTCAGTGAGATGAGGAAAGTCCCCTACCACAGACCCAGGCGAATAGGAGCCATTTGATTATGTTTAGACAGGTACCAGATATACAAAGATGCTAAAGACAGGACCCCTGTCCTTGAATAGCTCACCTTGGAGAGAAGAAGAGAACCTGCAGTATTCCTTCACTGAGGACACTGAGGATATAGAATTGTCTCTATATCTTCTCTACAACTATGTGCACACTGGATCCATCATTCCAAGTGGCCACTGTTTTGATTTGTGACTTCCTCATGAGATCGATGAAACTCTGGATCATTGACTTCCAGGCTTGTTCTTCTTCCTCTGGCCAGCTGCACATTCAGAGATAACCTCCTAATCTGATGAAAACATATTATTATTATTATTATGCAGTGTTTTAGAATGCAAACGATACTGAACATAAAGTGAACAGAAACATAGTACAGTAGGGCTTATAAGCTTTGGCTCTCAGATTTAAATCAAAGTTAAAAAAAAAAAAAAAAAAAAAGGCCCAAAATGAAGTTGCTTATGCTAAGTCTCACGTCACCAAACCAAGACTTAACTTAATTACAGTTTTGTCTCTCCCAGAAATGGAATCTTAATCCAATCAGGAATTGTCTAATCAGCACTAGTTCCGTGATCGGCCTGATAGACCCCTGCCTAAAGGAAAGCAATTTTGCAATAACCAGCCTGCTTTTTGCCTAAAATAACTTCCTCATTCCTGCTCCCTTTAGCCTACAAAAGTGTTTCATTTTGTACAGCTTCCTGGAACTCCTTTCAATTATGCTAGAATTGATGCTGCCCTTTTTAAATCAATTTTTGCTCAAACTTTTAAAATTTTTATACGCCTTAGTTTATCTTTTAACAACAGGAAACCTCATGATGTCACACAATGGGGACCCAGTCCCAACAAGAACTCTCAGAAAGGATATCAGAATGTCCCTCCCACCACTAGAAAAGTTGAACAACTGAGGGAGAGCTGGCCCCCATGGAGGTACACAAATACAGAACAGGTACACAAATACAGAACAGGTACACAAATACGGACCAGGACACAGAGAAGCTCAACATTGTGAAAACAAGAGCCATCGCTGTGCAGAGCATACTGAAGCAAATAAAATTTTTCATATTAGTTAATCATTACAAAAGGTAGTAATTCATCTTTGATATACTATACATTCAATTTTTAGAGTGAGAGCCCCCTCCCAGTGACTTCACACTAAAATGTAAAACCCACTCTTAGAGAATGTAGCAATAGTAATAGTAATGGTTATTTAACTGATATTTATTGAGCATTTAGTACTGTGTGCCAGGAAATATTGCAAACTCATTTGAACTGATAACAGCCCTATGAGATAGGTACTATTATTCCCATTTTACATCTTAGGAATGGAGACACAGGGAGACCCAGTACATAAAGTACATAAACTAAAGCAAGGCTTTTGGTCGAGGTTTCAGTGATTTGATACAATTTTATGAAGGGCAAAGAGACTTTCAAAGTGAAGCACTCAATGAGCATTCATGTTTTCTTTTAGCCGAGTAGCATTGATCAGAAGAGAAATCAATAATGTTAAAGGATGGATTCCAGGCTTAGTTAGTAAAAATACAATAGTTTTGCACAGTTGGCAAGACCTTAGGGGAAAATAATGCAATAAAAAGGAGGAAACTGCAAAGCATTCCTGGTCTTGGGCTCTTGGGCTGAAAAGAGGCTGATTAAATGAAGAGAGGATTCTCAGGGAAAACTGAAACTAGACAATGGCACCCCTTCTCATGCTAACATATTAAAATTAGAAGATACAAATGCAAATGAAGTAATTAGGAATCAGGACAGAGCCTTAAATGCCACTTTGGCAAAAGACCTGGCATGATTTGGGAAACCTTATGCTGAACACAAAGTATGTGATTTCAAGGGGTAGTCTAAGTGTGCGGATAAACAGGACTGGGCAAAGCCAGTGTATTCAGAGCTTCATAGGCAGTGTAGACCTGTTGTTTCTTTTTTCTGAATAGGCCAAAATCAGTGTGAATAATTGAATATATATATATATATATATATATATATATATATATGTATATATATATATAGTGTGTGTATATATATGTATATATAGTGTGTGTACATATATATACACATGTATATATATGTATACATATATATGTATACATATATATACACACACTATATATATATATATATATATATATATATATATATATATATATGCACATGGCACACAGAACTCCTAAAACCTTTGTCACTTCCTGAGTGAGCAGAACACCTGACACCACCAAGCTCCTAAATCCCTTGGAATTTGTGTGTGTGTGTGTGTGTGTGTGAGAGAGAGAGAGAGAGAGAGAGAGAGAGAGAGAGATGTCTTTTGTTCCAATGGTGAATTTTCCCGGGCTTCTGGATGGGGGTTAGTCACTAAAAGCACCAAACCATGATTAGAAGCTTGGAACTTTCAGCCCCACCCTCCTGTTCTCTGGAGAAGGGAGAAAGGAAAGGGGCTGGATATGGGGTTAATAATTGATTATGCCTCCTTGATGAAGCTTCTGTTCTGTAAAACTCCCAGTAGCACAGTGTTCCGGGAGTTTCCAGGTTGATGAACACGTCTACACACTGGGAGGGTGGCACACCCCAACTGCATGGGGACAGAGGCTCCTGCACTTGGAACCCTTCTAAGCCTTGCCTTATGTATCTCTTCATCCATATCCTTTATTATATAATAAGCTAGTAAATATAAGTATTTCCCTGAGTTCTGTTAACTGTTTTAGCAAATGATCAAACCCAAAGAGAGGGTGGTGGGAACCTTCAATTTGTAGCCAAGTCAACATAAGTTCTGGGGAACCTGGAGACCTACTACTTGTGACTGGTGTCTGAAGTGGGGACAGTCTGGTGGAACTGAGCCCTTAACTTGTGGCATCTGCACTAACTACAGTCAGTGTCAGAATTCAACTGAATTACTGGACATCCAACTGGTGTCAGGGAATTGGTTGGTGTGTGTGTGGTGGGGGGGGGGTGAACCCACACATCTGATGTCAGAAGTATTGTGTGAGTACAAGAGAAATGGGGAGTCATTCTAGACAATAAACTAAATAGCCTCACCTGTCTCTCTTGACTCCATGGAGGTTGGGAAGAAAAGCAGGAGCAGGGCGGGTTATGTAACAATTCTTAGGACGACTGCTTTGCTCTTAGGAAGACCAGATTCAAACAAAATAAATGTCCATTGTTCATTATTGCTTGGCTGAATTATTGCATATCTAAATAATAGAATGTTGTAGAGCCATTAAAGTCTATGTTTGGTGTCAGGTGGATATTAGAATTATCGAGGGGTCACTTCATAAATTATATAAATGTCTAACCACTATTATGTATACCTGAAATTAATATAAAATAATATTGAATGTCAATTGTAATTGAAAAAAATTGAAAATAAGGAAAAGACTTTTTAAAATCACATTGTGGAAAAATTTTAATCACATGAGGAAATGGTCATGAGATTTAAGTGAAAAATAATTTTTAAAAAATAAATAGCGTGACACTGAGAATACAATAATGAATAAAGCTGACAAAACCTCTGCCTGCAGGAAGCTTACTTCTATGGTCACAGCAAAATATGAATATTACAGTAGGTAGTTGGGTATTGCCTGTGATGAGAAAAATATCCTGAGATGTTCTAAATTAAAATCACAGCGGCCAGAAAGTGAGAGAAAGAGACCAAACAGCCTGTAAAGAGCTGCTGGACCATCTCTGAAAGAGTGCTCCTCCCATTCCTGTGTGTCTATTGGAATTTAGAATTAATTTCCAGTGACTATTTCTGAGATTATCTAGAGAGAGAATAACTGGGAGACACAGAACCCCAGGAGCCTTCGCTTCTTATTTACGCATGGACTGTCCAATCTGCTGCCCCTGGCTGATGCACAGGAGCGGGCGGACACTTCTTTCTTTGGACTCTGCTGCCCCTAACCCAGAACCAGTCCACCTCCTCTGCACCCCCTTTGCCCAAAGCTAATGTAAATTCTTTCAGAATGACTTACATCTTTCTCTTTCCTATTTTATGTCTAAAAACTTGCAAACCTCCAGGATGATGAGCATGTTGTCTTTCCTACCTAGCCGTGTTGCTGGTGGTTTAGACTCCATGCCCAAGACCCGTCTTTTTTAAATTTTTGCTGGCAATGGCCTAATAAACCCTTTCTTTTTAAAAAGAATTTCAGCTGTGGAAGTTAAATTTTTTGTTAACATTCGTCTCATATCTTTTTGGAAACCGATTCTTCCTCACCCTGATTCTAGTAATTTTCTTCGGTTCTTGATATTTACTGGTGGGTCTGATTCTGTCTCTTCAGGCTTTGGGGTGGGCAGGCAACCCAGCTGTAACCCAATATCCAACACAGTTATAGCCAATCAGAATAGTCAATCCTCTGGCTAGATTGATTATTATGTAATAAGCACATGCCCTAAACCAGGGCAATCAATCATTACTGAGAAAATGTCACAAGGACTTTTCTCTTCCTGCTACAACTGCTCATCTCTTTAGGGTGGGAATCAGGCTACCCATGGTCATCGGGCCCACTACTTAACTGGAACCAAACTGAGATAGACAGAGAAAACAATGACAATTTCTTCTTTTTTTTTTCTTTTTAATTCTCATCTAAAGATATTTTTTCTATTGATATAAAAGGGAGAGGGAGGGAGGGAAGAAGGGAGGGAGGGAGGAGAGAGAAAGAGAGAGAGACATCGATGTGAGAAAGACACATCGATTGGTTGCCTCCCACACGCACCCTGGCCCCGGGCCGGGGATGGAACCTGCAAGCCAGGTATGTGCCTTGACCAGAATCGAACCTGCCACCCTTCAGTGTGCAGGCTGATGCTTTATCCACTGAGCAACATTCACCAGGGCGACAATTTCCTTTTTATTTGTTGTTAAAGTCCTCTGGGTGAAGTTTGCTTCCACTACAAAAAAATAAAAAGTCCTAGTAAAACAAATTTATCATGGGGACGTCACCTTGAGCCTAGGCTTTGACAGGGTATCTGGCTGTGCTGCTAGACACAGAGGGACAGAAACAAACGGCGCAGAACACAGCATGGTGGTATTCTCATGTCCCCATGGGTTTGAGCCCTAAGAACGGAGCGGATGCTTGTAAAGGGAGGGGTTTTTGTGAAACACTCTGTTAGGCATGGGGGCCAAGCACCCCTGCTCAGGGGCCCAGGGTCGTAGCACAGCAGCTGGGGCAGGGAACACAGTACGACTTGGTCACAGTGAAGAGCTCAGGGCATCCAGTCCATTCCGGTAGCTTAAGATTTTGCACTTTAGGGAGGACTTAAAGACAATTCACTTGGCATTTTATCAAGGATAAAGACATTGAGGCAGCTGAAGAGCCATCATCCAACTGCTTTTGCAGGTGACTTTGGAGTGCAGGAGATGTGTTTGCTTGAGAAGCTATAGGAGCCTCTCCTGGCCATGCCCAACATAGCACGTGGTATTGAGGAGGGCTCAGCTCTCACATGGGCTGCAGAAAGCACAAGCCAGTGAAGTTCAGAATTGCTGTTGCTTTAACTTCACTTATGCCCTTAGAATAATGATGTCTGGAAATTTTTAAACTATATATTTGGGAGGACATGTACCAAAATGTTAATAATATCTGCTTTAGGATAATAGGATTATGAATGACCTTCTTTTTTGATCTTTAAAAAATTCCCCTGAATGTTCTCTAATTAAATTATTTTATAATGTGATCAGCAAATAAACACACAATGTTTTTGTTTTTTTTAAAAAAAGGTATTTTGGGGCCTTTAGGCAGTGCCATTCAAATGCACCTAAGAGTTGGTAAACCTTAAGGAAAAAATCTTACAACTTTAAGTTCAGAGTAGAAGGAGGAAAGCCTAGGAACTCTTCTTCCTTTATCAACAAATTATCGGAAACATCAGCAATCATCTCAGAAAGTCATCTAAAGATCAAAGAAATTGGAATTAATTTTATAGGATTTATTGTTTTAAAAATGTGGATATGTCAAATATAACTTATAGTCCATTTGATGTGCTGTTTATTGTTTGAATGATTGTAAGTGTGTACATGTAGATAGCTACATATGTGGGAAGACATAAATAAAGACATAAGCATAGACACAAAGTAGATAAGGCTTAGCTGTAGGTAGGTATTTATCAAGGCCTTCAAAATCATACCTGAGACCTATTCCTGTAGTTTCCAACATAGACCCTTTAGTTCCTCAACTCAAATTTATCTCATCCCAAAGGCTTTCAGAATTCTACTCCTAATTTCCAGGAGGAATTATTACAGTCCAGTCCCTAGACAACTTTTCATTTTTTTATGTTTGTTATGTATTCATACTAGAACAGTGGTGTGCGGAGTTCAGGAAGATCTAAAAGAAAAGATATAAGTTTCATTTAAAACGCCAATGATTTACAGGCAGATAAATATCTGAAAGAAAACTATTAAATACACTGAATATTGCATTTAGCAATTTAGTTAATAAATTTAATGTAATTAGCTAGCTTTTCTACTTTGAAAAATCTACACTTTTAAAATATATCAGCAAATGAGATTTAATAATAAAATTATATTTGCAAATGATTTTTGTGGAGTACACATCACATTAAAAATTGCCTATATCTTACAGTTTAATATAAAATGCATTACTGTTGTTCTTTGTACATATCAGTTATATAAGGTATAGCTACAAATTAATTTTGCAACTCATAAGGAAAAGTAGTCTCAGTCACAATCAATAGTCAAAACTTTCACACAATTCCTAAAAGATAATATATATATGAACTATATTACACATATTTGTTTATTTAAATAAAATGGTACATACCCCAAAATATGCTATTCATCTCAAGTTTAATTTCACATCACCTACAAATAAATGATTTTATTTTTATTTTTTATATACACATATACTTGTGTACCTTTTATTCTGAGCTAATTTTAAATTTACTATAAAGTTCCTAAGCTGGTACAGAACTTTCCCAAATATTTCCTCAAGTCCCCCAATTTTTACATCTGTATAACCACAGTACAATTTTCAAAATAAAGACATTAACATTAATGCAAGACTCTTAACTAAACTATAGAGCTTATTCACATTTCACCAGATGTATTTTATTTTTTAATTAAATTTGTTGGGGTAAATTGGTTAATAACATTATATAAGTTCCAGGTGTAGAATTTTATAGTACATTCCACTGTGTGCTCACCACCCAAATCTAGTCTCCTTCCATCACTGTATATTTGACTCCCCCCTTACCTTTTGCATCCTTCCCTCACCCCCTTTCCTCTCTGGTAACCACAATACTATTGTCTGTGTCTATGAATGTTTTTATTTTGTTTGCTCATTTGTTGTTTTTTGTTTTATATCCCACATATGAGTGAAATCATATGGTTCTTTTCCTTTTCCATCTTAGCATGATACTCTTAAGATCCATTCATGGCCCGGCCCGGCGTGGCTCAGCCGTTGAGTGTCGACCTAGGATCCAGGTGATCGGGGTTCGATTCCCGGTCAGGGCACATGCCCGGGTTGCGGGCTCGATCCCCAGTCGGAGGCATGCAGGAGGCAGCCGATCAATGACTCTCTCATCATTGATGTTTCTATCTCTCTCTCTCCCTTCCTCTCTCTGAAATCAATAAAGATATATTGAAAAAAAAAGATCCATTCATGGTTTTGCAAATGGCAATATTTCATCTCTATAACAGCTGAGTAGTCTTCCGCTGTATATATGTACCACATCTTCATCGGTCTAAGGACACTTAGGTTGTATTTATGTCTTGGCTACTGTGCATAATGCTGCAATAAACATAGGAGTACATACGTCTTTACAAATAAAAGTTTTCAAATTTTTTAGGAAGATACCAAAAGAAGGACTGCTGGGTCACATGGTACTACTCTTAAATTTGGAGGGAACCTCCATACTGCTTTCCAGACAGGCTGCACCAATTTACATTCCCACCAGTAGTACACAAGAGTTCCCTTTTCTCCACAGCCTCTCCAACACTTGTTATTTCCTTCCTTATTGATAACAGGCATTCTAACAGGTAAGAGATGGTATCCCATTGTGCTTTTAATTTGCATTTCCCTTATAGCTAGTGAGGTTGAGCATCTTTTTATAGATCTGTGGGCCATCTGTATGTCTTCTTGGGAAGAGAAGAAATGGATTTTAGATACATGTCTGCTGCACAATGAACTTACTACAATCAGGACAGTGACATTTCACCATTCTGCGGCACCACTCACACAGCAACCCTGAACAAATGCCACGTGAAAAATTTTGCAGAGATGGTTAGTAATTGTTTCCTAAAGGGGAGAACAGAGTGAGAAACATTCTCTACTTTAACCTCTGGAGGTACTATTTTCCCCTTACCATCGCTGGCTGCTTATTTTGTGTCTCATTATCTAATGGACCATAGTCTCTGGCCTTTAATAAGATTCCACTCTGTTTCTGGCAAATCATTTGTGCTAATAATTTCCAGCTCAAGTTCTTTCTATAGCCTCATGTGAATGATGACTTGTTGCTTTGCTAAGAACTCATTTGCTGGACTGTAATTTTGGTTCAAGAAGAATTAATGTTTTGTAAAACAGATGGTGGATAATAATTCATCACACCTTGAAAGTTTCAACGATGCTGCTGCTGCCAGAGTGAAAGCCAGGTTCATTTAACAGGTGTTCCACAGCCTCTCACTATTGTTCGAGATGATAAAAAACTTTTCTCTCAGGCATGCTTTGAATTTTTTTGCTAAATCTGCAAAAAGCAATAGGTTTTCTGAGTAGGGGACAGCATGTTTTTGTGGGGTGAGTCTTTCCGTGTGAATAAAAAAATGCAATCCCTGGACACATTCAGCACTTCTTTGATTAAAAAGACAACTACATAAATTTTGCTAACCTTTTAGTATAGTCTCTTTTCCAAATCAAATTCAAGACTTAAAACTACATTTCTAAAACAGCCATTCTGACTCAGCAACTAAGAATAAGACTGATTTTTTTTTTTTAAATCAATGAAATAGGCTTTCCCACTCAGAAAGTTGTTTGCAAATTTAAATCCTCAAAGGAGGTACACTGCCTTGCTTTAAGTAGACTCAGAGTATGTGGACATTTGACCTCAAATGTACCTTTTGAGGATTATTCTTTTAACCTTCCCAGGCACTGTGCAGAGCCCATGGTGTAGAAAAGAATTTTGATGCAAGGAAGTGTGTGAAGAGGCAGATCTAGGAGGGGGTGTCCATCAGGATGATGTATAGAAAGTGATGGGCCAGAGTTTCTAGCGTTATCTCAGAAAGAAGTAAGAGCATACATACCATTCTATTTGTTTTTACCTGTAAAAAGTCTTTCCCATTATGATTTTGAAATTCAAAAATGAATATTAAGAGGGGGGATCTCACAAAAGTAAAGAGTAAGCTCTAAAAATGCAAGATGTGCACTCTAAGGACAGGCTTCTGGAATGAAATAAAGGAACATCTGTGGTAAAAAGATAGATATTTACCCTGCACCCCCTTCCTCCAGAGGGGACATTCTGAGGCATGTCTTCCAGCGTAAATGGATCAACAGCCCACACTCTATTTGCTTCCTTCCCTTCCCTATCTCACATCCCCACTTGCTTATCAGTACTTCCTTGGATCACCTCCAAAGAATCTACTTGCACACAAATCCTTATCCCAGTAAGTGCTTCTGAGGAAAGCCAACTTAAGATGATATGTACACCCATGAGTTCCTCTGAGCTATAAGAACACTCAATTTCTCTATTTTCTACTGTGGTAGGCAGCACAGAATAAAAGGCAATATACAACTCAGTCTGAAAACAGAAAGTACTCTGGGAAAAATGCTCTTAGTATGGATGGAGAGCAATTCCATACACACTAGGTATCAGTTTCCTAGTGCTGCCTTACATATAACCACAAATTTGGTGGCTTAAAACTACATAAATTTATTTTCTCACAGTTTAAAAGCCTAGATATCCCAAATTAAGATATCAGCACAGCCATACTTCCTCTGAAGGATCTAATGAAAGACTCTTTCTTGTCTCTTCCTGGCTTCTGGTGGCTCCCGACACTCCTTGGCATTCCTTGGCTTGCAGCTCTATCCCACCAATCTCTTCCCCTGTGTTCACATGGGGTTCTTCCTTAAGTGTGTCTCTGTATCTTCACAAAGCATCTTATAAGGACACCAGCCATTAAATTAAGGACACCATCCCCCCAATTCAATATGACTACATCTTAACTTGATTATATCTGCAATGAACCTATTTCTAAATAAGATCACATTCACAGACACCGGAGTGTGGATTTGCACATATCTTTTTGGGGAAACAATTCAACCCACAGCATGTTTCATCCACTAGCCTGACAGAAAAATCAAGCTAGGTAGTGTTACTAGTCCAAAGTCCATGTTCCCAACACTGCAATAGGCCAAAATTCAAAGCATCAGCGTTTGGAGTCAGGAAAGTTTTATTACTCAAGAAGGTGCCAGTGGAGAAGATGGGAGTCCTGGTGGTGTCTCAAATCCATCTTAATAAAGTACAGAGTTCAGGCTTCTTTTATGTCAAAGAGAGGGGAAATGGAAAGGGCTGTTTTTGTAAGACTCAAGCAGCAAGTAGAATTCCTCTAACGATGATCATGTCTACATGCAAAAACACAACAGGCTTGGGTAGGATGGAGTCAGAGTGGCAGGGCTTTCCCTCTGTAGCAGTAGCCCTTTTTCCCCACTCACTCGTACATAAATGTGGTCATGATGATCATTTTAAAAATCTGCTCCATCCAGGAATATAGCTCTTAGCATAAACAGAAAACCCAAGGCCAATGATTTTTCTTTCTAGGCTAGCTATAGTACTTTTGCTCTGAGAATTTAGTGTCTGCCTTGAATGTCTACTCCTCTTTCTCCTGAGAATACTGAGTAATTTTGACAAGACAGTGCCTTCCCTTGATGAGGCGAGAGCCAAAAGCAGCGGTTTATCAGCCCCTCACAATACCTGACCTTAGCTGAATCCTATTTCTGTCGCTCTGAGAAACACAAACAGCTGGGAAGAAAGCAGCCACATGACATTTTCACAATCAGCCCCTTGCAGTTGAGCATGTCCCTTGTTAAAGGCAATTCCTCTCTCATTTTTATAAGCACATCTGGTTTCCAAGTTAAATACTCCCAGGTTCTTGAGTAATTTACAAACTAGTCATGGCATTTGAGCGACATAAATGTATATTAAATTTCTTTGATGCGATTTCTCTTTTGATAATGAGAAGGCCTGAAAATGAAAGGGAAAGTTATTGAAAATATCAGAGCAAAATGTCCATCACTAATTATCTGAAAGCCTGAAGATCCAGCATCCTGATTAGCACAGGCTTGGAAAAAGCACAGAGTAAAACTGGACATTTATTCATCAATTAGAGAGCAGAATAATGACTGCCTTCCAGATATCCTCGGGAGCAACACTTCAACTCCATCACTTGAGCAGAAAAGTAATTTAAAACGTGAGGTGACCGTTTAGGGTTTATGAACATAGTAACAAAATGCTCTTTCAGCTTCTGTCTCTTAATCAAATTAGTCCCCTGCTGAGGCAAAAAACAAAAAGAGCAGTTCACAAAATTACATATGCCGTACTATCTCAACTCTTTAAAATGTACACAACACTTTTAGAAAGAAACGTTTAGAAAACACAACAGATGATTAACTAGTTATCTTTGAAGATGTGATCATGAATGTTTTATTATTTTCTTTTCAATATTTTTGTGTAAGTTTTCTTCAATGAGCATGTATTAGTAGTATTTTATCATTAATAGTTTAATATGTGTTGAATGCTTATAATGTATATTACATGATGCCAAGAAAATTGTGCATATCATCACATTTAATTCTAACCAAATGGGGAAATGAAAGAACTTAATGTAGGAAGTATTATCTTTATTAGTGTGGATGAAAAAGAGGCCACATGCCAAACCTGACAGGCCTTACAAACTCAGAGACTGAAAGTAACCACATAGGATGGTCTGAATTTAAAACTTGCTAACTAAAAGTTAGTCATGGTGGGTAGTCATGTCCTAAATTGCTATCTTCCTTTACAAAGGTCAATCTACATTAACTGGGCCTGTCTATTGTCTTTTTGCATCTAAGATAACATGCCTTTGGAATGTCAGAGTAAGCCTCCTTTCCCAGGCCCCTCAGGGCACAATCTCCCACCAGAGCAGGAGACCACAGAGCCCGTCACTGTTATCTTGTTCTGGGCATACCATCTCTACGTGCTGCTAAATGTTAATTGTTAACTATCCTGTGCCCACCAATGTAAAAGAAGCCTGTGTCTATTCCTTATACTTTTTATCCAGTCTCCAAGATTTCTGTTTTCTCCTGCCTCTCTAATCTATCACAAATGGGATTTCATGTAACCCCCTTATGTCTTCCCCTTTGATTCTGATGTATAAAATAAGTGGTAAAACTGCCATTTTCTCAAACCTGGCAATTTTACTTTCTGGGAATTGTCATCAGTTTGGCTCAAATAAACTCATAAAAATTCTCCACAAGTTCAAATGTTTCTTATGTTGACATTAGGTAACTTGCCTAAAATCACTTACCTAATACATAGTAGAGTTGGTATTCAAATCCAAGACTGCAAAATTACATCCTGCCTCAGAGAAAAGGGGCTATTCTAGTCTAATAACAATATCTGAGATAGTAAAATTAGTGGAACTAACTTGTATGAAATGAGCTTTGTAAAATGCAAGTAAAAATAATACACCTAAAGAAAATAAAAGTAGCCCTAGCTGGTGTGGCTCAGTTGGTTGAGCATTGTCCCATGCACCAAAAAGTCACATGCCTGGGTTTCGGGCTGGACCCCCAGTAGCGGGTGTGCAGGAGGTGGCAGATCAATGTAGACAAAAAGAAAAGTATCTATTGATATGATCATATGATTCTGACTTTAAAATCCCTAGCTCTCCATTTTCCCTTATTTGGAATTTTTAAGTCAAATTGATTTTATTTTTCAATAAAATTCTTCTCAATTCTAAATTGCAGTGGTTTATAAAAAAATAAATTTCCATTCAAGCAAAAAGAAAAGAAAAGAAAAAAGAATTCATCTCAGATTTACTCAGTGTCAATTATTAGATGTCCAATGGTCTTTATATGAAAATGCTTATTACTACCCACCTGGTACAGTTTGGAAATCAAGGGTCATCACAGGTAGATCCTGTAAATTCAGAGAGCCACTGCAGTGGCCTGAGTCTGAGTCAACCTCCATCACTTAAACATATGACCTCAGCCAATCTTCTTGTTCTTACTGAGATTCCATGTTTTCATTTGTTTATTCATCTATCCATTAATTCAGCAAAAATGTATCATGTGCCTAATATGCCAGGCATTATGCCTGGGTGAGTGCAGTCAATAGGAGAGGCATGGTCTCTGTCCTCACAGAGAGTCTCTGTCCTCTGTCCTCAGTGCCTCATCTATGACTAAAGATAATACTTGCTTCATTGGGGTTGTTGCTAAGACAGCATGAAATGAAGTAAAGCACCTGACACAGCACTTGGCACGTAGAAGGCTCTCAATAAATTTCATCACTGGTATAATCTCAGTTTTTCCAGCTATAAAATGGAGTTTATCTCATCCCACTTGGCAGGGAGTGAGAGTGTTGATCTCTATAATCCTTTAAATGATTCAGCCGTCTCAGTTCAGGAACACCTTGATTTTTAAAAGATGCTTCAAAGAACAGGTAATTAGAAGACAAGGTAAGAACTTAGATATTTTATTCTAGGCTTGCAATAGATTAAATTTCACTTGCTTTTCTTTGTTTGTTGTTTTTGACTACCAAAATTATCAATGTCATATTTTAAATGCCCTCATAAAAACTGATAATTCACTAGGAAAACTCTAAGAATGTTTATGTAGGCAAATTCTTATGCTCTTAGATCTAAGATCTTATGATAAAAGAAGTTAACTATGCTAAGCAAGTTCCTACTTTTTAAAGGTTTTTAGATCTAAGTAAAAGCAAGCTCCTTCACTAACCAGAAATATGTTTGTATGCAAGCGTCAAATGATATATACCCCCTGTAGTGCACGTTCCATAACTTGTGAGCACATTTGAGACTATACCAAGAGATTTACAAAGATTTTTCTCTAATACTCCAAACACTCCTTCCAGTAAAGTTACACTTCTCTTCCATCAGCAACTGAAGCTAGAAGACATTAGGCGGTTTACCAAGTTATACTAGTAAGTGTCAGGACCTGAATGTCAACCCCATTGTCTGACTTCACAACTTACCCTTTTTTGATAACCCCACATCCATGCTCTTGCAACAGGAAATTTATCATTTCCCAAGGCAGCTAATTTCTCCTTTTAAAATCTCTTAAAATTTAGTGTTTCTTCTAACATTGAGCTGAAATCTATCACCTTCTAACTAATTCACCCTTCAATTAAATTAGTTAATCTAATTCTTCTTCTGCATGAAATCTCTTCAAATATTCAGAAACCTTTCACTTCACCCTTTCTCTTTCTCTGCCAAGTTTTCCTTTCTTCAAAACTAGATGGTCCCATTTTCCCACTGCTCTTTAGATTTACAATGTTTTGAGTCCCTGCCCTCTTCCTAATAATCACTCTTGTTTGTTTATGTCACTTTAAAAATGTGATGCATAGGGCTAAAAACAATGCCATAGGTGTGGGCTGAAGAGCACAGAGTTGAATTTCATTATTGCCATCCTTGTCCTAGATATTATACTTCTATCAATGTAACTCAACAGCAAATTAGCTATTTTAGTCCCCCTGCTACTTCCTGCTGCTGATGCAATAGTATTTGCTGTAATTAAAATAAAGCTTCTAGGTCATTATTTTCATACACAACTATGAATCTACATTTCCAATGTCCTATTCCTGTTTCTCCCTTCCATGATTTTTCCCATGTTAACTATGCCTCTTAGATGGGGAAAACTGAGGTAATGGGCCAAGGCTTTTTTGATTTGTTTTTGTCGTTCAGTGGATTCCCCCTCCACATTTCCATCTCATCACCATGACCTCCTAAATCATTAGGTAAAAATATTGACCACATGGAGAAGAGACTAGGGTTTGAAATTCTGCCCTTCACTCCTTGGGCTTCTTCCTGGGTTGACATGAATTCACACATTAGCAGCTTGTAGACAGGATCAATTTATCTACTTGGGAATTTGCCTAGTGGTAGTCAGTCTCCCACCCATGTGCTCTTCCTGGACTCCCCTCCCAGGTTCTAAGAAAGAGCATGACATATTCTTTGCTGACATCCAGACATTCCTTGTCTACTGCATGCCCCATACCCTAACACGATAACCTGGTGCTCTGGGCATCTTCTCTTACAGGATGTACGAAGCCCTTGATTCATTTCTTGTTTTCTTTCTTTAACCCCAAAGAATCACTCTCACTAAATCTCATCTTGGTGCTGTGAAAGTTTTAGATAACTACTTTCTAGACAAGGCTGGCCCATGGGCATACTACCTGTGTGTAGAGCCCCTCACTCCATGTGCTTCCCCCTGGACTTCATGCCCCCCTGTCCCCATCCTAAAAATACTATTTCATTTATTTATTCAATTTTTAATGTATCTAAGAAAAACTATACCATGACAAGACGAGATAGAGAAAAAAGGGAAAAGCTTTATACTTTAGCACGTTTCACAGCACTTTTTTTCCTTTTTTAACAAGGGGCTCCACATTTTCATTTTGCACTGAGCCTCCAAATAATATAGTGGGCCCTGTTTCCAGGGTAGATATTCAAAATATTTAACAAGTATAGTATGGGCTTCACCTATTTGGACAAGTACCTAACCAAACAGAAATTGGTACTAATTGGCATGCAGCACCTGCAGCATACCAGCTGAATATTGGCCTTGATGCTTTCTGCTGAGCTGAAGTGGTTTCCCACAGAAGCAGGTGACATTATGGAACCCCCTAATGTACACTCAGCAACCTCAGGCCTGTACCATCATGCCTGCTCCCCCTCCCCCTTCTTACCTGCTTCCAAACTGCCACACTACATCAAACCATGGTCTTTCTTTCCTTGTTCTGGACTGGAAAGACAAATAGAAATACATTATTTCCAAAACAAGCTTAAAGAGAAAATTCTACTAGAAGCTTGCAAAATTGTGAAAATCATTAGCTGATTTACCATTTCTCATAGAGGCCAAACCAGTGTCAGGCTTCTTGCATTTTCATTTCTTAACTCCATGCCTTGAAAGGTTTCTAGTCAAGGACCTTGGGGTGCCAGATGCCTTTCTAAAGTCAATGAAGGGGTAGTCATTATAATTATAATTTTATTCATACATCAGTCCTCTGATGAAGGTCATGGAATTCTGCCTTCCAAAATCATGGATCACTATTGATATTCTTGCATATATAGATTTGGGGCAGGTCCATTGAAATGCAATCATAATGTTACCTGATGGGGTCAGGGCCTGGAGTGGGTCTGCCTCTGGCTGGCCAGTAGTGTGCAGGTTTTTGACTTTGTGCAGAAAAGATTTCACAACACAAGTCCAGGTGATTTTGAGAGTATGCTTATTACAGCTGGGGACAGTGAAACAAAGGAAGCGCTTTTAGGATAGAAGACACAACAGGAGAGGGCCTAGGTGGGGCTGCTTTGGCTCTCTAGAAACATTAGAGGAAAGAAGTGAAGCTTGGTGGGGGTGCTTTGGCTCACTGAGAAATAAAAGTCACAGTGAAAGAAGTGAGTCAAGGCCGGGCTACTGTTAACTCACTGGAAAGTCAGAGACAAAGGGACCTTGGAGACAGGTTTAAGGGGTAAGCCCAGGATGAGCTGCAGCTGCCCATTGCTCCCCTGTTGCAAGTCTCCTGGGGTCTCTTAGACTTTAGGAGAAAGAGATCAGAGATACAAGGTGTGGGAGTGCTCTAATGAGAGCACACCTTGGTTCTTTGTCTTGAGGTTTTTTATCTTTCTTCTGCTGGTGGGAATCCTAGGGGAGGTCTTAGGGAAGGGTCTTAACAGAATATTCATTAGCTTTCCAGGTGTGTCCTTTGATATGCTGATTCATCAAAATGTGCATAGAGAGGGGTCAGGAGTTATTTTCTGGTTAGTTTTATTTTTAAAGAACATAATTGAAGAAGGGTCAGGATGGAGGCCATTCTGTCCAGGACTATCTGGAATATGTAAACCATATGCTCCTAACTGTCCTTAGTTTGGGAAGATAAAACCTTGTGATTCATTAGCTGGCTGTAAATTACTCAAATTGGCCTTGTTTAATTATTTTGTCTTAGTTTCCCTTATTCCACTTGCCAAGGAATCTTCCTAGTTTCTTACTATCCTGATTCAATAATAAGGAAACTCTCTGGTTCTTTTTTCTTTCTGAAGTTAGGGAAACCATTTATTTCAATGTTCACACCGAGAAGAATGTTAAGTATAATCTGTCTCTAGGGCCATTTCCTCATTTACCAATAAAGTATTCACTTGCTTCCCAGCCCTGAGTTCCATCTTGGTCTTGCCCAGGTCTTAGGCTAGAACCTGAAAAGTCAGATTGTCACCAAGCTTTATGCATATCCTCACCTATGGCATTTCCTCAAGCTAATATCCCTCTTCTTAAAATAGTCTATCCTCTCTCCTCTTTTCTATGCCCCATATATCTTTAAGTTCAAGTTCCATTTCTCCATGAAATTTTCCTGCTTTCCACTAAGGCCTCCTGCATGACTGTTTTCAAACTTTTCATTTTAAGGCCATATATCTCAATGTCTTAGTAAGATCCAATTTATCTATCTCACATTTAGAGAGTCTCATAGTTCAAGTGCAGTGAAGGTTGATTCAAAAATTTCTAGTTATGTTCATCTATGAAAGATAGAAATCTATTCAATGTGACAGAAAGAACATTGGGTCTGAGTTCAAATACTGCTTTTCTTACTTTCTAGTATGTGATCTTTGAAAATCCCTTTACCTTTATGAATGTGCATGTTTATTTGTGAAATCATAATACCCACCTGGTAGGGGTGTTATAAGTGTGAAAATATATGACAATCAACTAGTACAACACCTGGCAAAGAGCAGGCACTTACTAAGTAATAGCTATCAATATTAAAAAGCACTACTTGCTTGATTATGCATCATTTCAATTTAAGTCAATACCAAAAATAGGTAGTGTTTTCCACCACCAATCAATTGGTTGAGAAAAAAAATTATATATATATACATAGTGTCTCAAAAATGCATACACAAACTTTGAATAATTATAAAGGCAGTGTTTATTATTTCATTTTCAAAATTGAGCTATTAGCTATTAAAGTGTATATACATTTTGGGGGATATATATATATATAGTCTTTGATGCCTAGGAAAGCTGTTGAAGAGAATAATATTTGTTAATAAAATAGAAAACATGTTGTGAAAACTAAAATAAAGACAACTTCAGGAGATCGGAAGTGGACTTGTGTGGATGTGTTAAGCTGAGTATCAAGAGTGACCTCATGTTTCTTGGTCTCCATAGCAAGAAAAATATAAAATAATATATATTTCTCCTGAGGATCTCTTGAGTAATACCTTGACTGCCCCATTCCTGTTGGCCAGGCATTTTAAATCTGTACTGACCTGGAGCAGATTAAAAATTATAGGACACAGATAAGATTTATGTGACAGCCTCATGCATCATTTTCCTCACCTCAGTGACCTTAGTCCCCAGAAGGCCATTTTTTGTAAAGTGCATCAATGCTGGGGAATTTAACAGGTTGCCTTCCTTTTGCTTATTTCTCCAAAATCCTGCTCTACAAACTTTTTGGCCTTTCAGCTACAAAAATTATTTCTCAGGGATACATAAAAGTGTCAGTGCTGTGAGGCAGTCTGGTGATGCACAGCACGCTTCTTACGAGAGCAAAGGGGATGGAGAAGGTGTTGCTTTGAATCAAGTACTGACATGGGGCCAAAAATCATGCCATGTAATACATCCTCCGATGGACTAGGTTAGAAATGTGCAGGGAGTTGTGTTGATACCCGAGATGCACACCACACAGCAGGAGAGTCAAGCTGAGCTTTAAGATGAGAACTTGTAGAACCTCAGAACTGCTTTCATGTTAGCCAAGTCAAAATTTTGTACTAAAATGTATTGCATTTATGTTTGAAGTGCTGTGAGGCAGGACTAAGGGAACATGGTCCTCCTTCATTTGGCTAACTCCTACTTATCCTTTAGAGTTCAACTCAGTAATTAGCTTCTTCAGGAAGCTCTCTGTGATCCTCACTGCATCCATCAACGCCACCACCCAGCACTGCTGCAACCACCACCACAACTGCATCCATCAACGCCACCACCCAGCACTGCTGCAGCCACCACCACAGCCGCCACCACCACTACCACCACTGCAGCCCCATCTACCTAGGCGACCTCGTGCATGCCTCCTACAAGATAATATCACAGTCTATATAATTGTCACTCTCTCTAGGCTTATTTTTGTGGTGTCAGGGACTGCTCTTGTTCATTTTGTCTCCCTAGTGCCTAACAAAATGCCCACCTATAGTAGGTACTGTGGGGAGCTGCTGTGGCCCCAGGATCTGCTCCTCGCATGGAGGAGCTGCCTGGGTGAGCTGCAGATCTGCTCTCCTGCTCCCTGACCCAGACCTTGAGGCACCAAGGCAGTACTAACTTAACTTGCAGCCAGAAATTCCAGAAAGGCTTATCAGGAAGTTGGCCCCGGCCTGTAGGGTCAAGGGACAGTTAAGCCACATCCCAAGCCAAGGACTCAATCCTCCCCAAAAGTTCCCATTAGAAGCTGAGATAAAGATAGTTACCAAGGTCTGAGCTCATGCAGGTGTTTACTCTGAAAGAGCATGCATGTGGCCTTGAAGGAACGCGGGGCGGGGTGCTATTCAGCAAAATCAACAGTGTCTGTATAAATTGAGCTGGGAAAATAAACTCGAGGCTGCAGTCACGAGCTGCAGTCCTCCCCATCCCATCTCTTTTGTGTCTGTCTTTTCTTAATCCTCACCCCTTCCTCAGGACCATTCGACTTTGCTGGCAGGCTCCGGCAAGGTACTCAACAAATGTTTGCTAAATGAATGAGCAAACCTAAAAACAGAATTACTGTTCAGAAATGCTTTCATTTCTGATAAAAAGTCATCTGCTTTTAAACAAATTATAGTTAGATTTCACAGCACAGAAATTACTCTAGTAACTTCATTAATTCTTTCTAGCCACTAAGGAACACTAAAGAAGCAGTTTACTGAATGACACTCTAGTGACAAGAAAGAGGTAATGTGGCTAATTCCAAAAGTAATTTCCATGCAGAGTTTACCCGTAAGAAAAATAAGACTAAATACTTCTTAAGACCATAGGATGGGGAGCAGTAAATTAATTCAACTGGCTGTGTCTTTCCAGACTCTCTGAGAAATTGGTATATGGTGGGCATCACCTGTTGGAAGCCGGTTTTGAAAATCTGTTGTAAAAAAAATCTCAGTGTTCCATTACCTTTATTTGTGACTTAGGTGGATTTCCATACATGGAAATGCATGTTAGACTCTAAAATGGATTGCCACTAATGATAAAAGTTAAACAATAAGGGGGAAACCTGAAGTTATTTTGTTTATTTCTAAAGGTTGTTCCTTTGGGGGGAAAAAGACTTACACAAATATTAAACACAGTGGAAGGAACAGAAAAAGTAGGAAGAGAGGCAGAGAGAGAGATAGGAAGAGGGAACGGAAAAGTTTTAAAATATATATATTTATAAACCCAACATCATGTCAGTCATTACTGCTAAAAACAGAATAACTTTGGAGCCTATAACTTCTGGTAACATGAAACTCACTTCCTGTGCCTGGCTCCAATTCTTCCACAACGTGGCAGACATTAAGGATGTAACTTCAACCTGTTTCTTTTCTGTAAGTTTGGAAGCTAGTGGTGTTATCCCAAAGGCCCCTTCATGTTCTATGGTTTAATAAACTTCCACAAATAAGTCCCAGGTGCTCCTTGTTTTTTCATCATTCTGCCTCTCTCTCAATTAGAAAATGAAAAGTCCATGTCAAGGAGAAAAACACTACAAATGAGCACCTACCCAGAGACCTCAGAGGTTTTATGTGGTTTTCTTGGTGTGTTTGTTTTTAACTTACACAGTGAAAGAAACGTTGCTTTATTCTGCTGCCAAGCTCAAGGGAAGTTATAGGCACAATAACTATGTTTGAATTTTAAGTCCTCTATCAATCAAACTCTCCCAAGATTTAGTGTTGATCTCATTCCAATAACTCAACACCTTACAACAAAAAGAAAATAAGAAAGACAAACCAACAGGCGGAGTTACATGGCTCTCCTGGCTGTAGCTGTCACCAATTCCTTTAGTCAGTATGTTCCCAGAGACAGGATATAGCCCATGAAATAAATAAAATATGTTCAATAATAAAAAATAATAAAATATATGTGTCTCACCTATCCACTTATTTACTGTCCAGCATTCACCAAGAAGGGAGACGTTAACCAATTCTCATGCCAGCCCTTTCCCCAAATCAGAGAAACAAAGAAAATAGGAAAAGGTGAAGGAAATGTGGCAAAGAAGAAAGCATAGGTTGACTTCGTTTTTCCATTAACAATTATGTACAATGTATCATCATGGTTATGTATTTTATTTATTTACTTTGTTTTTGCTTTTTAAATTAACGTTATTAGTAGAAGGTTTTTTTTTAAGTTTCAACTTGTTTCAACTGACAGATCTTGCCCTCACTGAAGAATCAGGACCAGCCGTGTACCCCAAAAGTCAGGAGCAATGGGAATGTCTCAGGAAGCTGATATAAAGGCCTGCAGACCTGGGACAGTGAGCAAAGTCCCCCCTGAAATGGGGCTGATCACTGCTCCCTTCCCATGTAGGTGTTCCCTGAACATATCTTCTCCTTCAGAGTCAACTTTCTGCAATATATCCAATAACATGAAACCCCTAAATATAGAATTTTGTTATGCATTCAGTTCACTCCCTTAAAATTTTATCAATAGTAGAGTAAAAGTATAATGGAATTAGAAAACTGTCTGCTAGAGATTTGAGATTTAATAAATTCTCCTGTTGGTACATGTACCATTTTCCAAAACAACTTTTTGTAATGAAAAAACATAAATGCATCTCTGATAATAATGGGGCTTTAAAGTTTTATTATCTCAAAAGGGGATGTTTTTCATTCCTTTTTACCAATATGAGCAAAGGATCCCTTGAAGATCCCGCATGAAATTAATTCAGCAGTAGACCAGCTGTGTGCTGGTATATCAGCTCTCCGAATAAAAAAGCCCTGGTTTGAATTATTTGCCAATTTCCATGCTTTAACTATTCCTACAATGACCACTTTAAAGCTACCGATATTTTAACAAAGAGCTTGCAATATATTTGATTATTTGAAAATCAGCCCGTGAGCCAGTGTGAGACAACACAAATCAGCTCCAGCACACCAGCATCACAATATTAAACAACCTATGGATTCTTCTCAGAAATTAAACTTCTTTATTTAAATAACTTGAAGAAGTCAATCAGAGTTCAGAGTTTCTTCCCTTTAAATTGTTAAATACTGAATCCCTAAAACAAAAACAAAAAAAAACCCCAAAATAGGTGTTGAAAGAGCAACACTGAGGTCTGCAAGATGGAGGCACTCTAAGAAGAAGCAGAGTGCCCTTGCTTCCAGCCACAGACTGGATTTACAGCTAAAATATTGAGTAGCCAGTTTGGAAAAACAAGAGAAATATAGCTGATGGACACATTTCAAGTAAGGTGCACTGAAGAAAGATCATAGAGGCTGCACCTGTACAATAACTCACCACAACATGGTTGTGGCTAGCATCGCAGTTAGCCAGCTTGAGAGGAGAGTTCTCCCACAAATAGGTTAACAACAATCTAGACGCAATCACAACAGCAGAGCCCAAAGGACCCACAAAAGGGACACACCTAGAGCATATAGCTCAGAAGTATAAGGAAAACACACCTCTGTGTCTCACTGGACATTTACACAAAAGCTCAACCCACAAGGCTGGGAGAAAGCAAATATATCTAACATACAGATACAAACACAAAGAGACACTAAAATGAGGAGACAAAGAAACAACCCCTAAACAACAGAAAAAGAAAAATTACCAGAAAAAGACCTTGATGAGATGGAATAACCAAGTTATCAGAAACAGAGTTCAGAGGAATGGTTACAAAGGTGTTTAAGGAAATTAGTGATAACCACAAGACACTTAATGGGACCATTCAGGAACTTAATGGGAAATACAAAGAACTTAGTGAAAACTACATTAGAATAATAAAGACATAAATACTATGAATAAGAACCAGGCAGAAATAAAGAATACTATATCTGACATCAAGAATACACTGGAGGAATTAAAAGTAGGTTCAATGAGGTAGAGGACTGAATAAGCAAATTAGAAGATAAGGTAGAAGAAGAAAAAAAAATATCAGCTAAAAGAAAAACCACTTAAAAAGCATGAGGATAGTTTAAGGGAATTTTGGGATGACATGAAATGAAACACCATCTGCATCATAGGAATACCAGAGGGGGAGGAAGGTGAGCAAGGGATAGAGAATCTGTTGGAATAAATAATGACACAAAAGTTCCCTAAGCTGGTGAAGGAGAAAGACACACAAGTTCAGGAAACACAGAGGGTACCAAACAAGAGGAAACCAAAGAGACCCACTCCAAGACACATAATAATTAAAATGGCAAATGGCAAGGACAAATAGACAATCATAAGGGCTGTAAGAGAGAAACAATCAGTGACCTACAAGGGAGCCCCCATAGTCTGTCAGCAGATTTCTCAACAGAAACACTGCAGTCCAGAAGGGACTGGCATGAAATTTTCAAAGTAATGAAAAGCAAGAACCTGCAACCAAGACTGCTTTATCCAGCAAGGCTATCATTAAAAATAGATGGTGAAATAAAGAACCTCCCAGACAAAAGAAAGCTAGAGTTCAGTACCACCAAACCAGCATTGCAAGAAATGCTAAAGGGGCTGCTTTAAGAAGAAAAAATATTGAGAGAAAGGAACATAGGCATAAAGGAGAAAAACAGCATTAAATAAGTATATATCAATAATAACCTTAAATGTAAATGGATTAAATGCTCCAATAAAAAGACATACGGTATCTGAATGGATAATAAAACATGACCCAAATATATGCTGTCTACAAGAGACCCACCTGAGAGCAAAAGAATCACACAGGCTAAAAGTGAAGGGATGGAGTAAAATATTCCAGGAAAATGGGAATGAAATAAAAGCTGGGGTAGCAATACTTATTTCTGACAAAATAGATTTCAAATAAAGACCATAACAAGAGACAAAGAAGGTCACTACATAATACCAAAAGGTCTGATTCAACAGGAGAATATAACTCTTATAAACATATATGCACCCAATATAGGGGTACCTAAAAATATAAAAAATTTCTTGGTGGACTATAAGAGGAAGATCAACAACCGTACAATCATAGTGGAAGACTTTAATACCTCACTGTCATCAATGGATAGATCATTCAGACAAAAAAATCAACAAAGAAACAGAGACCTTAAATGACACATTAGGTCAGAGGGATTTAATTGACAAAACATTTCATCCCAAAGCAGTAGAATATACATTCTTCTGAAGTGCACATGGAACATTCTCAAAAAGAGACCACATGTTAGGGCACAATACAAGTCTCTACAAGTTCAAGAAGATTGAAATCGTATCAAGCATCTTCTCAGACCACAATGGCATGAAACTAGAAATCAACCACCATAAAAAAACCAAAAATATTCAAGCACATGAAGGCTAAACAGCATGTTATTAAACAACGAATGGGTTACCAATGAGATTAAGGAAGAAATCAAAAACTTTCTGGAAATAAACAAAAATGAACAAACAACCCAAAATCTTTGGGACACAACTAAAGCAGTCCTGAAAGGAAAGTTTATACCTCAAGAATAAGAAAAAGCTCTAAAAAAACTATCTAACACTAAAACTAAAAGAATTAGAAAGAGAACAGCAAGAAAAGTTCAGAGGGAGTAGAAGGAAGGAAATCATAAAGATCAGAGCAGAAATAAAAGACATAAAATTTAAAAAACAATACAAAAGACCAATGAAACCAGAGCTGGTTCTTTGAAAGGATACATAAGATTGATGAAACTTTAGCTAGACTCACCAAGAAACAAAGAGAGAGGACCCAAATAAATAAAATCAGAAATGAAAGTGGCAATATAACAACTGACACCACAGAAATACAAAGAATTGTAAGAAAATACTATGAGCAACTATATGCCAACAAACTGGACAACCTGGATGAAATGGACAAATTCCTAGAAAAATACAACCTTCCAAAACTCAATTAGGAAGAATCAGAAAACCTGAATAGGCCAATAACAACTGATGAAATTGAAGCAGTAATCAAAAAACTCCCAGCAAACAAGAGTCCAGGAACAGATGAATTTACAGGTGAGTTTTACCAAACATTCAAAGAAGAAATAACACCTATTCTCCTCAAATTATTCCAAAAAATTCAAGAGGAAGAAATACTCCCAAGCTCTTTTTAAGAGGCCAGTAATATTCTAATTTCAAAACCAGATAAAGACACTAAAAAAGAAAGAGAACTAGAGGTCAATATCCCTGATGAACATAGATGCTAAAATCCTCAACAAAATATTAGCAAATCAGCCCGGCCGGGCGTGGCTCAGCTGTTGAGCGTCGACCTAGGATCCAGGCGATCGGGGTTCGATTCCCAGTCAGGGCACATGCCCGGGTTGCTGGCTCGATCCCCAGTTGGGGGCGTGCAGGAGGCGGCCGATCAATGACTCTTCCATCGTTGATGTTTCCATCTCTCTCTCTCTCTCTCTCTCTCTCCCTCTCCTTTCCTCTCTCTGAAATCAATAAAGACATAAAAAATATATATATATATTAGCAAATCAGATCCAACAATACATTACAAACATCATACACCATGACCAAGTGGGGTTTATTCCAGTTTTGCAAGGCTGGTATAATATCCACAAATCAATAAATGTGATACATCACATAAAAATGAAGGACAAAAATCATATGATCATATCAATAGGTGCAGAAAAAGCATTCAACAAAATCCAGGCCCCATTTTTGATAAAAACTCTCAGCAAAGTGGGAATAGAGGGATCATACCTCAACATAATAAAGGCCATATGTGACAAACCTATAGCCAACATCATACTCAATGGGCAAAAACTGAAAACATTTCCTTTAAAAACAGGAACAAAATAGTGTTGTTTGCTTTCACCACTCTTATTCAACATAGTACTGGAAGTCCTTGCTACAGTAATCAGACAAAAAGAAAAAATTAAAGGCACCCAAATTGTAAAGGAGGAAGTAAAACTGTCATTATTAACAGATGACGTGATATTGTACATAGAAAACCCTAAACAATCCACCAAAGTACAATGAGATTTAATAAATGAATTCAGAAAGGTAGCTGGATACAAAATTAACATCCAAAAATCAATGGCACTTTTATACACCAATAATGAACTTTCAGAAACAGAAACTGAAAAAACAATATAATTTACCATTGCAACTAAAAAAATAAGATACCTGGATATAAACTTGACCAAAGAGGTAAAAGGCCTGTACTCAGAAAACTACAAGACACTGAAAAAAAAATAAAGAAAGATATAAACAAACAGAAAAATATAACATGTCATGAACTGGAAGAATTAACATCATTAAAATGTCCACACTACCAAAAGCAATCTATATTCAATGCAATTCCTATTAAAATACCAACAGTATATTTCACAGAACTGGAACAAATATTACAAAAATTTATATAGAACCGAAAAAGACCCCAAATAGCCACAGCAGTCTTGAGAAAGAACAGAATTGGAAGGATCGCTTTATTGGATGTCAAACTATACTACAAAGCCACTGTAATCAAAACAGCCTGGCATTGACCCAACAGCAGACATATAGATCAATGGAATAGAATAGAAACCCCAGAAATCGACCCACACCATTATGCACAATTAATATTTGACAAAGGAGGCAAGAACATACAATGAAATAGAGATAGTCTCTTCAATAAGTGGTGATGGGAAAATTGAACAGGTACATGCAAAAAAAAATGAAACTAGATTGTCAACTTACTCCATACACAAGAATAAATTCAAAATGGAAAAAAGACTTAAATATAAGTCATGAAACCATAAAAATCCTGGAAGAAAACATAGGCAGTAAAGTCACAGACATCTCATGTAGTGGAATTTTCACCAATATATCTCCTTGGGCAAGAGAAACAAAAGAAAGAATAAACAAATGGGACTTCATCAAACTGAAAAGCTTCTGCACAGCAAAAGAAATAAGCTTCAAAATACAAAGGAACCCCACGGTATGGAAGAACATATTTGCCAAAGATACATCTGATAAGGAGCTAGTTTCCAAAATATACAATGGACTCATACAACTCAAGAAGAGGAAGACGAACAATCCAATTAAAGAATGGGCAAAGGACCTGAATAGACACTTCTCCAAGGGACGTATAGATAGACAGTAGACATATGAAAAAATTCTCAATATCACTAATCATCAGAGAGATGCAAATTAAAGCCACAATGAGGTATCACTTCACACCTGTCAGAATGGCTCCATCAACAAATCAACAAATGACACGTGCTGGCGAGGATGTGGGGAAAGGGGACGCCTGGTACACTGCTGGTGGGAATGCAGACTGGGGCAGCCACTATGGAAAACAGCATGGAGGTTCCTCAAAAAATTAAAAATGGAACTGCCTTTTGACCCAGTGATCCTAGGAATGTATCCTAAGAATCCTGAAACACCAATCAGAAAGAATATATGCACCTCTATGTTCATAGCAGCACAGTTTACAATAGCTAAGATCTGGAAACAGCCCAGGTGCCCATCAGTAGATGAGTGGATAAAAAAGCTGTGGGACATTTACACCATGGAATACTACGCAGCTGAAAAGAAGAAGAATCTCTTACCCTTTAGAACAGTATGAATGGACCTGAAGAAAATTACGCTAAGCAAAATAAGCAAGGCAGAGAAAGACAAACATCACAGGATCTCACTTACATGTGGAATCTAAAGAACAAAATAAACTGATGAACAAAATAGATCCAGTGACACAGAAGCATGGAACAGACCGATGAATCTCAGAGGGAAGGAGGGGATGTGTGGGTGGGGGGAGAGATTAACCAAAGAATTTAAATACATAAATGCATAAAATGTGGACACAGACAGTGTGGTGAAGACCTGGGGTGGAGATTGGTGCGGGGTAGAAAGGGCCAGTGAAGGAAAAAGGGACATCTGTAAATCTTTCAACAATAAAGATAAATTTTTTAAAATATAAAAATAAATTAAAAAGAAAGAACGAAAAAGCAATGCTGAGTGTATTGCTTACTGCAGTAAGGGGATCACTTCCCGGAAAGATTCTTAGCAGCATTTCAGAGGGAACAGCACAAAGGGGAGCCATTTGTAAGGCAGGATCTGAGTCAGGCAGGGTTATTTTATCCAGGGCGAGAAGGGGAGCTTGATTAGGTTCGGTTTAGCTTAGGACTGGTGGACACAGCAAGGAAGCGTTTCAAAGTGAATTCTAAAGAATAAAATCATCGATCTTATCTATCACCCTGAATAAGAATATTTATGCTGGTGAGGGTACGTTGAGTAGTCTCGTATTCAGATTTGGGGAATGTTCCTGAAACAAAATTATTTGCAACTTTTTCTTCCTAGGCAAGAGTTTCCTGGAACCTTAAAAATCATGCTAGTGAGGTCAGTCAAATACGAAAATAATTTTAACGAAACGCAGGCAATAACAAAGTTCGATGCAGTTGTACCAGGTTTTGATTCCCAGAACCAAAGGTCCATGACCTGAAGGCTTCTCTGCATCCGCTGGTGATCTTTCTGTCAAGATTAGGGAGTGGTCACTGAGTTTTCAAATTATATCCCAAGTCATAGGGATATTCAGAGGATGAATATTTGAAGACACCTAGAAAACCCTGACAGGCTTCCGGACCTTCAAAATATAGAAAGAATAGCAGGGTGCGGGAAGGCTTGACATTTGCCAGGCTGCTGATGCAATCAGAGGATTCATAAGTGGTCCTTTCACAGAAATGTTGCAAAATACTTACCACTGCCCTTTCTCACCCTTACTCCAATCTCTGTTAAAATACAGATTTCTCAACTCAGAGTTCTACTAACACATTGTCTCTAGTATTTTAGCGTGAATGAATCATTATTTCATTCATTGGTTTAAACTATCACTCATTCAATCAAAAATAAAGTGCCTAGCCCTGGCCAGTGTGGCCCAGTTGGTTGACTATTGTCCCATGCACCAGAAGGTCCACGGTGCGATTCTCCATCAGGGCACATGCCCAGGTTGCAGGCTCAGTCCCCAGTAGGGAGTGTGCAGGAAGCAACTGATCAATGTTTTTCTTTCACGTCGATTTCCCTCTCCCTCTCCCTCTCCCTCTCCCTCTCCCTCTCCCTCTCCCTCTCCCTCTCCCTCCCCCTCTCCCCCCCCTCCCCCTCCCCCTCTCCCTCTCCCTCTCCCTCCCTCTCTCTCTAAAATCAATTAAAAAATAATAATAAAGTGCCTATTAACTTTCAGGCTGCAATAAGCATGCAGTGACCAAGATGGACGCACTTGTTTTAAGTATATTCAACTGGAAAAATGAAGGTACAGAATATAACTGTTACTGGTTACAGAATCTTCACTACTCATGAGCTTCCAATATTTAATAATTTTATATGAATGAAAGAAACAAACGCATGTCTACCTTGCCTGCCTTAAAGGGCAGCCTATCCATTTATTTCAGAATGGTATGTTGCATCATTCGTCAGCCTAAGGTGTCCTAGGCTAGCTTTGTTGCTAGTGTGGAAGCGCTGAAGAACATCACTCTCCCTATCATTCCATAAGCATGTGAGCAATGAAAGTGATCTTACAAACCCTTGTAAGGAGAGGCATAAAATCACAGAAGTGAGAAGATGCATGTATGTGCGTCTGTGTGTGTGCACACCTTGGATAGAATTTTTTAAATTGCAAGTGATGATAAAATGGAAAACATACTTAAACTAACATTCAACATAAACAAAACTTCTGATAGGAAAGGAGCAAATTGTGCCACCAGTGAAAAGTTTCTAGGAATCAGTAAGAAACACGAAGGAAAAAGAAAAGGAACTAACAAAATGCTGTCGCTCTGCAGCTTCTAGAATAGCCTTCAGGCCGACATCGGAGGGGAGCTGAAACTTGTTTAGTCATGAAACGAAATTACTTCAGTCACCTTATTACAGTGATAACTGTCCTAGAATTAAGGAAACTAACGAGGCACGGTACGTAACTATTTCAGAAGGTACATAACTATTTGATCAATGTTTTTCCTGAGAATAAGAATAACATGAACACTGGTAAATCTCAAGGATCTTCTCATAAAATGTATAATTTTGGAAATATTTATATTAATTACACTTTATTTATGCAAACTTATCAAGGGAAGATTGAATGTGTCTTCGATTTGACAATTATTCCTGTGTAATTCCTAAGTTAGTGTCAAGCTAATTATGAAATGTGGAACATACCAAACACTCCTAATTATTCCTAGCATTCTTCTTTATAAAGTAAAATAATGTCTTTTTTATTTTTCAGGGCCTTCTGGTAACTCTCAAAGATAGTTTTGGGTATAAAAGACAGACTGATTTTATTTTTCTAACTTTAGGGTCTGAATTTGGGGAAGGCAAAACCATAAGAGTTATTAGAAGACTTTGGTTACTTGATTAAGATAGCATCATGGATGTTGAGAACTAGTACTTGGTTATCTATTTAATCAAAGTGTCAATAGAGTCTTTTAAAATAAGATCAAAGAAGGTAACATGATTGTAAGGAATTTTAGCACTTTCGCAAATGAGGAAACCCTATTCTTTATTTTGGCTTTTTAAAAAATAATGAAGGACATTATTACAGTCAAAACAGAGTAGGAAAAAAGTTATTCTGATGAGATACAGAGTCTCTACTATCTGAATAGATTTCATAGAGTGCAGAGTAAAATTTTGCTATCCCTAACTAAGAGCTCTAAGACTAATTTGTCATTTTAACAGAGAGAAAGCTAAATTCTAGTTTTTCATTAATATGATATTAGGTAGTAAAAGATTCACAAGCTCCTTTCTGTTTCTTAAATTATCTGATGAATGAATTCTTCAAAATAAAAATAAAACTTTGCCAAAATGCTGGAATATTTTATAGCTTCTTCTCAGACTCAGTTCTATAATTCAAAGCAAAGAAGATTTACTTTCTTCAAAACTTCTACAACTTGCAATACATGCTCAGATATTGTCCTTCACTATGCTCTCTCATGTTCTAGAACAAACTGACACTTCAATTTAGAATTAAATCACTCTCTTTTTTTCTTGGAAAACCAACATAAATACACAATTGTATTTCCCTCTCACTATGGTTCCTGCTGTAGTTTCAAGCACGCACACTAATTATAACTTTTAACTAAAACAACTTATATTTCACAGAGCAAACTAGAAGATAGAAAATTGAGAAATGTATCATACTTACAGATTTTATCAGCCTAACGAAACTCATGAATACTAATAACAAAGCTTTCTCCAGCTACACACAATCCTTTACACCTTCATAAAGGGGTAAACATAAAGCATTCATCAACACAAATATCCTAAAGGTATAACCACTTTATAGTGCATCCAAATCAGATGCAAAAGGATAAGAACTTGAAATTATGCTTAGTAATCAATGTTTCAGTGTCAGTAGTACTTACAAATTTTTTGTATATTCATTAATCATCCTTTGATTAATGCAATTTTTAAAATCTCAAGGTTTTAAGTTACCTACAGATCTTATAAATGATGTTCAAACTGACACACTGAAAAAAATAATTACTATTAAAATGTCAGAATTATTAAGACAAATTTGCATTGTTACAGTCTTAAGCATTATGTATCTGTAATGTTAGTTTATTTGATCAGTAAGCCAAAGTAAATAGTTTAGGAAGTTTATATTAAACTAGTCTTTTCATGACAAAACATACCAAAATAGTGTTAATAAATATATATGCTAAACTGAACACTGATAAAACGAAGAAAATTATTAAACTAGTATAATTTGTCCAAAGATTCACCTTACTTATGTGAACTCAGATTCCTACATGTTCCTAAGCTAGCAGTTTCTGTAAGAAGGATTCTTTTTCCTCAAAAGCCCAGTGCTTTTAAAGTAGTAAAAGATTGTGTTTTCTTTTATTTTCTCTGAATTCTGGGGACATTTAATTTATATAAGCAGTGGTTTATATCTAAAAGCCATTCAAAGTAGAGTTCCTTTAATTTAGTAGACATTCTAATCTAATTTATTAATACTCTCCAGAAGTAAGAAAATATTTCACATTCACACACAAGAGGTAAAGGTTTTTCTGAATTATAAGCACATAGCTTTTATCCCAGTTGTACAACTCCAGCTGCAAGTAAAAAATAAACCCAGAAACACAAAACACCAGTCTAGGTCTCAAAAGCTATTGTCCTTCCTAATAGTCACATACACACACACAAATTCAATTGATTTGAGCTCACAAGTAGAAAAACAGAAAAAAAAATAGCAAATCCAATTGTCATCTCTCACCCATCAGAAACTAGATCTCCATCATCCAGTTGACAGAAATCACCAATGGACATACCATAATACCAAACTTTCAACCATTGCTGCCACCGATAGGGAATGACTTTATTGAGCGAGCAGGAACCAGAAAAAGCAAAATCACAAAATCAATGGAGAGAGAGAAAGAAAAAACATCGGAAGAAACAGAGCATTAGCCAAGTTAAACTTCTACTGCTCCTTGGGATTTAGTCCAGGGGGCAAGAAAAGATGTGCTTGAGCATAAGCAACTGAGGTGACTGAGCTGAGGTGACTTCTCCAGAAAAGCAGTTTTTCAAGCAATGGCCTTGGACATTTCAATGGATGATCTCCAAATCTGTTGCAAGAATCATTTTCAAAAAGGTGAAGCCATGATTCTCATGCAATATGATATGAGTGTTTTTGTCAATGATGTGTAACTCATTAATTTAAATTATTAAAACTTTACAACAAAATGTTTAAAAACGAGAGAGAGAATCAAAGAGGATTCAAGAAGGTAGGTATATTCAGGTAATTTTAAAAAGGAATGTGAAGATAAAATTGGTAGGTTAGATACAAGACTGCTTAATATCCTACAGAGCCACAAGCTGTGTCCTTTGGGGTTATCTGTTCCACCAAACAGAAATTATTTTCTTTTCCAGCTGACAAAAATCCACACATTAACCTCAGCCACTACAGACTTGTAAGCTAGCTCGGTCAATAGAAAGTCAAGCCTAGGTCTGCACCAAAGAAGCACCCAACACTCTCTTAAACTTATCCCAAATTTTGGATCTTTTTTTTGCTAGCAGAGCTTAAGAATTTTTACCATGTCTCACTTTATCTTTTGACACACGTCCTACTGAAATCTGGTAAGCCCTTTCAGTGTGCAGATATAGATCTTTTTTCAAATCCTGGCCATGTTTGGCTGCTATTTCGTTACTGACCAGTTCCTCTTTCTCCTTCTGGAACTCTTGCAGTGAGTATAGCGGATCAGCCACATCGCTTCCCTAATGATTCCCATCTCCTTCAAATCAGCAACCAAATCCTTTAGTTGAAAAATGATCATTCTTAATTAAAGGTCCTTAATTATGCTACTCTTGAATCTTCTTAAATACTCTGGTTGTTATTATTATTATTATCATTATTATTTTGCTTCAGTTGTCTTCTGCCCCCTTCTACAAGTCTGTATTGCCAAACATGAGTTCTATTTGTACTGGCTACCTACCTTTCTGCTGCTGGGTCCTTTAGGTCACCTGTATTTTATTGCTGGGTTTTTGTTGTTATTAACTCCTCAGAGCTTATGTCTGGCACTTTCCCAGCCCCCTGCCTAGAACAACTCAGCCTACTCACTTGGCTGATTCTTGGCCTGTTGCAGACTGGAAAATCTGACATATTCCTACAAAGCCAATTTTCATCCCCCTTCCGCCACTCTGGGCAGAGTGTGATGGGTACAGACCTCTGCAGACCAAGCTTTTCCCAAGAGCCTCTGCTTCACCCCAGGTTTTCTCTAGTTCTGCTTCCCAAGTTCATACCCAGTCCACAAAGAAGTCAGTCCCACCCACCCACTCCCCTCGCCAGGAATCCCACAGCCCAAGGGCTCACTTGGATCTGGCTACCCATCTGCTTCACCAACCACATGGCTCAGCAGAGGCAAATAGGTTGGAATTGGGGGTGTAGGCAAAAGAAGTAGGGTTTCATTCACCATCCTCCAGAATAACTTCTGATGTTACTAGAAATCCCTGAAGCTGCTGCTTTGTCAGCCCATGATGTGCATAGAAAGTAGGTAACAGGGAGAGGGGTGTGAGGATGGAGACCGTTCATAAGATAAGCAGTTAGCATGTAAAATTAAATTGTATTTGACTAGAGAGGCTAGTCTATCTTCATTTAGCTTGAAATAAGCAACGTGCTCATGCGTAGACTCCCTGTATTGCCAAACCTCAGGCTGGCATTAGGATGGAGTTACCCTCTTGATCAGTTGTTCCTCTTTCAATGAACTTCTTTATCTGGGTCCTTCACTTCTTTTGCTGAATCCCTAGAGGGAAGGCTACTTAAAGAATGGGCCATGTCCAAAGCCACATGGAAGCAGTAAAGAGCTCTTGGTGGAATGAGGGAAAACTTAGAACTCAGGCTTCCACAGAATGGAAAGGTTGGTTTGGATTTGTTATTTTGAATTGCATTTGTCCTTTTCTCATGTTCCACCTGCTGCAGTAAAATGGAACTGGGCTGCCTGGCCATGGGGAGGTCCCCGTCCTGGGAAGGACCAAGTGGGGATGCCTTAGACCAGCACTTCTCTAGGCCTTGGAACAAACCACCTCCTCTCAGACTTCACTACAGCCTTGCTCGGTGTCTTTCCTTTCCTCTTTTCACCCACAGGGTGGTGAAATCCACACGGCTGATTAGCGTGTGGGCTTAGGGGCCGGACACCAGTGAGGCTCTCGGCTTCCTAGCAGTGGTTGCTGTGGTTTCTAGTGTGTTTGATAAGGTTCATCTCAACCACTTAGGTCTGACTGCTCTAGATTAAAAACGTTTTTGTGACATATCATGGTACAGTTCAGCTCCCAAAGAAACTGAATTTAAGTTTGGAAGTAAACCTCCTGCTATTCATAGCCTACCTGTGCCTGAATTCATCTGTTACATATCACCTTTGCAATCTGGTGCAGAGCTGAAAGGCTGATCGCTAATGATACTCTATTAAGATAATGGGCCTAGCTCTGTACAAGTGGAGAGTCACACATCCTTTGGGGTTACATAAGGCGGCTCTAATGGGCCTAAACGGATTTTATGTCTTCATAAAGAAGAGGCTAACTTGAAGCATTGTCAATATGATTAGAACCTTGAAATGGGTTCAGACATTTCCCTGCCTTGTTCCCGTTTAACATCAATAATTTTTCACAGATGCAGTAAGAAAACAAATCCGCCTGAATATTTTAACAGTAGCTTGATTCTGCTCTTTTCTTTTATGAACAGAAAACATTGCTTGCCTTTTCCTTTGACTGACTTGTAGCTTTATTATAGTTTTACTCTTTATAAAAACAGAAAAACATAGGGGAGAATATAAAAATCACCCACAGTTTTAGTAACTAGAGGTTTCCTCTTTTAGCATTTTACTAAATTCATTTTTAGTCTTATCTGTATAAATGAGTTCAGTCATATCTATATACACATTTTAGTCAATGATTTAGACTATATAGAGCTAGGTTTTAAATAATTTAATCAAAAATTTTTTAAATCATATTTTACTTTATTTTTTTCATAATAAAATCCAATAGTTGTATAATTATTAGTTTAACATTCTTTTACTTCCCAATCCTTACCACTACAACATGAGAGTATGTACCTAAAAGATCATTTAATTCTTCTTTATTTTGTCTTTTATTTTTTATTCTCGTATTTCATTTATTGGGGTCCCAATTTAAAATAATTAATTGGGCTTAATTCTACACCATTAGCAGACATTTTGTTCTGTCCAAATTGTCCAAGGAGACATTTGATCAGTAGTTTATATAAATTCTGCTCTTCTGCAAAATTCAAACCATGCCCCACCTACTTAACCCCAGCTAAGCTACGGAGACAGGAAGGTTATTATTGGCAAAACAAACACAACACAATTATTGGACCAATAAAACAACATAGTATTTTTTGTGTTAATCTTATAAATCAAAAATAGCAATAAACATGGACTATTTGAACATAGGAAAGTTTTCTAAGAGTGGTCATTTTGGATAGGACCAAATGTCCTGCAAGACTCTGCACATATATCTGGCATCAATGCCTCATCATGGTCCTAATAGGACAATCTAATATCTTTTATACTTACAAGTAGCCTGTTTATTTTTTCTGCTTGAAAACTTTAAATTGTTTTGTACTGGAAATTTATTTTTTCACCAGCATATGCCTAGAACTCATTTTATTCATTTTCCTAGAACATTTTCCTCATTCTGTAGTCTCAGGTATGTTATTCAGATCCAGAAACTTTTCTTTATATACCTTTGATTATACTCTAAGTTATAGTTTCTGCTCTATTCATATAGCCTCATTTTCAAGGGTGCCAATTATTCATAGTTTCATATTCTATCCCCTAAATCTATAATTTTCTTTCTTATGTTTTTCTGCATTATATTAAAGATTATGTGTTAACTACCTCAATATGGATTTTGATTCTGCAATAGAGTTTTAATTTCAATGACTTTTTTTGACATTAGCAGTTCTTTTTTAGTCATTATCAACGCTTCTCCAAATACTCTTTCATAGATATCCTTTTTGTCTTTTAATGACTCAAAGCAGGTGCATTCTAAATTTTTTTTTTACTATGGTGATCTTTCATACATTCTTTTAAAATAGTACTTTGTAGCAGTGGTTCCCTTTTTTATGTTAATTGAGCTTTTTAAAATATTATTTTTGTGCCCTGGCCGGTGTGGCTGAATTGGTTGGAACATTGTTCCGCATACCCAAAGGTTGTGGGTTCAATCCCTAGTCAGGGCACCTACAGAAGGCAACCAATCCGTGTTCTCTCTCATCAACCAATCAATGTTCTCTCTTACATGTCTCTCTTCCTTTCTCTCTCTAAAAATCATTAATAAGCATATCCTTGAGTGAGGATTAAAAAACAAAAAAGATTCTTTTTGTTTTTCCCCCTTATTTACCCACCATCAGTTGAGGGAAATTTTCGCCAGGTCTGGTGAGTGCCAAGCAGCAGAGGTATCTTCCCTTCGTGCCCACTCTGTTTCCAGCTCTGGCAGCATCTCCCCTGCAGGCCTTCCCCTGACTGTGGATGAGCACAGCCCCTCCAGGTGTTTATCTGGGAGACTCAGTTTCACCAGGAATATGGTGGATGAAGGAAAAACATTTTCTAAATTGAACACAGAGAGAGTATATTGTATTGTATTCCTAACTGTATTTCTTGTTTATTCACAAAAGCGTGGCTAAAAAGCAGAGCTCTAAATAGAGATGCTCAGGCACGGATGAGCTGTTTACTTTCTCATGTCATCAATTATCATGACCAATAAATCAATCATACTGTTTGGCTCCCTACAGCACTGCGTAGGGTGCCTTTTCTAATACATTGATATACTGCCTTCTATCATTACTCTTTAATTATCCTTGTATGGCCAGTTTCCAGTACTCAGTGAATTGGCAATGCTCCAAAAGTCAGCTAGAATCAAATCTTTCCATATCTATTTTTTATTATGATTAGCTTATTCACTTAACTAAGCTTAATACCTTTTATTAATGTTTATTTTAAGAACCATTCTAGGCTCATGGTAATTATATTACAGTCCTTGCTTTCATGATATACGTGAATAGTCATTATTGGAGCTAGTGTTTACAAAATGCTGCACTGCACAAGAAGCCCAGAAAAGTGGCAGGCATACATACAGAAGTAGGAATGCGTGCTCCCACCCGAGGAGATTACGGTTTCACAGAGGACTGAGTATCTGAGCTTATGTGGAAGAGCGAGTAGGTTCCTTACAGATGACATTGGGAGATAATGGAAGAACACTCTCAGTAAATGAAATTGTCTGGAAAAGCATATGGATATCTTAAAAATGGCAAGTTGCAGAATTTCACTGATAGGTGGGGTAGTTACAGACAAAAGCAGACATAATGTGGGAAATGTAGGTCTAAGATAAGTCAGGGAAAACTTTGCATGCCAGCCTTAGAATTTTCTTTTGCAATCTCTCCAGCAAATCTTTCCAGCAAAATAAACCCTGAAATTTTATTTACTTTAAAAATTCTGACTGAATATTTCCAAATTTTTCTATCTGAAGCAATTCCTTATTGACAATAAAAAAGATGTTTTCAAAATCTACAGCGTCAATGTCTTAAGTATCACTTGGGTGATTTTTTGAAATAAATTGAAATCGGACCTTTCACTGTCATTACATGTTAGACAGCGACACCTAATGGTAATATGTTACTTTACAGCCACTTCTATGATCTGGGTGGTAAAGTGCACAGAAAGGGCAAAGAAAGGAGTTAGGAGAGTCCTCCCAGCAGGGAGTCTGCCCCGGGAGAGATGGACTCAGCTAAGGGCTAAGATGGAAGGTAATTGGGAAGGGCCGTAACATGGCAAAGTGTCATAGATGCCTTCGGTCCCCTGATGCTGCTCTTCCCACCTCCAGTTCGGAGACCCCTGCAATAGCTGCCTGCAGAGGCTGCTTTGTGCTGGGAGAACTTCCCCTCTGACTACATCCGAGTCCGGTCGAGAGGGATGATGCAGGCTGGGATAAATGCTATGAAGCTCATGTGGGGACAAATCCATCCTATTGAATAGGAAGAGAGTCTCTGTCACATGCATTCAGTGACTGTGATAACGTCCAAAGCACACGTTCTCTTGCTCAATGTATAATACCGGCAAACTCAGAAAGAAAATGCTCAGCTGTTTAAATGAACAAGAGCTCACTTCCCTTTCACTGCCTGTGTTTCCTGTGAAGACCTGCATCACCTAACCGGTGGGGACTCGGGTTGCAAGCCAGTATACCCTGGGCTGGAGGAGAGAAGGTAAAAGTGAGCACCCCACACCTCAGTCCTTTCAAGTTTTCGGCTTGTCAACAGCACAGCCTTCCACATGCACCTCCAAGCACTTATAAAAAAAAAAAAAAAAAAGGAAGAAAATAATTGCTTCTATGATTCTAACTGGGTGGATGTCATTCAGCTTTTAGCCCCAGTTTTACCGGTTTTATCATTTTAGCTCAGACAAAAACTTTGATTGTATTTCTACTAAGATACAAGTTTGTGGATTTAGCTCATTTTTCTAAATGACATTAGTTTAATGCCACATATTGAATATCTCTTAGGTGGCATCGCAGAATTAGATAGAAGGGAAAGGCTGGCAGGAAAAAAACACACACAAGTATACTTTGTTTCCAATGCCAAGTGTTTGTTTTTATTCTATATTTGCATCCTAAGAAAATACTCATGGACATCAGGTTTACTGAAATCTCTTAGCTTGATTTATGCTAAATTTATATTATATAACAGCTCAAATATACTTCCAAATTTTTTAATTCCCATTCTTGTCTATGCTGTAATCTCCTGAGAACTTGTGGAACATCAGAGGAAGAGAAGGCTGTTTGGATATACAGGACTGTCCTAAGAAATGAACATACAAATGCAAATGCAAATGTTATTGTTGGATCTGGAGGGATTCCATGAGAGCAATCAGAGTATACGGGCTGGAAACTGCCTCTTCCAGCCCCCAGAGGGAGGGAACTGGTACGGGTGGAAGGACCCAATGTTTCCCAAGGTGCCCGTGCACGCATGGCAGGGCCAGAACAGGCTCCTTCTGGCTCCTCTGTGAGTTTTAAAGAGATGGCAGGCGAGATAAGTGCCCCCAGCCACCCCACCGTGGGGTTCTTTCCAGCTGGTCACAAGCATACCTCTGGGGCAACACATATTTCAAAGGGACTGATTTGCCTTCTATCGCCTCTGCTTTCCCTGCTTCTAGCAGAAAAATGTTCCCAGCAAAAAACACAAAAAAGCAGTGATGCCTTTGGTCCCCAAGTTTGTTAATTTCCTTTATCACGAACCGCAAGCCCAATTGGCTTTCTCCTCTAAACCACAGCTTGGCAACATTCCTCGTAAAATTAGATAATAAACATCTACAGGAAAATCTCTCATCTACAAGGACTTTTGAACCGTAATTGGTCATTTTGCAGTGCATGAATTTCTTTAAACAACACATAGCATGTTTTTAACTCAATCTGAACTTCTCTTTCAATTAATGAATTTAGCCCATTCACATCTTACATGAGAGGGAATACACATGCCTTGCCCCTTTCATCTGATTTTAGGTTTACTGTTTATTGTTCTTTACGGTTGTAGGTCTATCTGTTCATAGTGGCTTCCAGACACTAGAGCAGCACCACCCACAGAACATTCTGTGACAGTGGAAATGTTCAATACCTGTGCTACCCAATTCAGTAGCCCTAGCCACAAATGGCTATTAAACACTTGAAATATGGCTAATGCATCTGAGGAACTGGTTATCTTATTTAATTTTAATTAATTTTAATTTAAATGGCCACATGTGGTCAGTGGCTACTGCATTGGACAGTGCAGCCTCAAAGCTTTTGTCAGTCTGGGACACTGAGAGTCCCTTCTCAAGGGGCAGAAGCCAGGAACTTGGGGCTGGCATGGTTGGCTTCAGGCTGTTTTGCTCCAGAGCACAAAAGGGTCCAGGTAGCAGAAAGGAGAAGATGGCCACCTCCCATGGGCTCTGGGTCAGCTCTCCAGGCGTCTTTTGCGTCTCTGCAGACTCCTGGCATCAAGAGCTCTGACATGTGTCGTCTCCAGGACTCTGAAGGTTTCCACAACACCAGGAAGTCCTCTCAGGCCTCAAGGGATCTCAGGCCTCAAGGGATCTCTACCTGATGTTTTCCTGCAGGTTCTGAGAGCCCAGCCCCTTCCTCACACATATTTGGCTTCCTGCTCTGACATTAAGCTCACTTGCCAAGCCAGTGTTAAAAGATGTCAAAGTAATTTGTGGAAAAACTAAAACTGAGACCTGAACCCATGTCCCTGTTTCTCAGGCCACTGACCTTTCTATCACTTCGCAATGTTGCGCTCACGCTAACATATCATGTTTTAACATTTTCCCAGCAAATATTCCATTTGGGTTTAACTTTTCCAAAAAAACAACTCATCATGTTTTTGTCTTTTAATTTTTTAAATAAGTAATACATTTACAGGGTTTAAAATCAAAGCAACATAAAGGTATACCCTGAAAAGTCATGCTCCCGCCGCGTCCCCATGTCTCCATCTCTCCACTTTCATTAGTTTCTTGTTCATCCTGCCAGCCAGAGTTTCTTTGTGTAGATACAAGCAAATAAACATAGTCTCATTTTCTGCCCTGGTTATACACAAAAGGTAGCATATTATATAAGATTTTTGCACCTTGCTTTAATTTTTTTAGCTTAACAATATATTCTGGAAATGGATCCTTATTTTTAAACAGATACGTAATCATGTTGCCCTTTGACATTTAAGTCATTCAAACAAGATCCAGTCTGCAAGGTGTCCCTTCAGCCTGCCCTTGCCCTCTCTGGGATTGGATGCCAGATTTGAAGGCTCCCATTTTTTGATGTCTCACATCACTGTGAGGAGTGTGCTAGTTTTTAATTCATGTTTATTCCTATCAGCACTTGACTGTCTCCATCAACTATTTCCTCCAGAACTTTCTCATTGAATGAATGTCATCTGGCTGATATTTGCTTAGTGATTCCAGGCTGTTTAATTATTAGACAGAAGTAGTGACTTATTTGGAAGATACAGTCACTAAGTGGATAAATTTATAAAGCCAAATATGATATATCTTATTTTTCATACATGTTTGATGTGCAAGTCTATGGAAATTCCATTTGTAGGGCCATGTTGGCATGCCCTTCCTAACATTGTGTGCTACAAGGACTCTTCTGATGATGGAATTTTGACCAAAAGGCACTGGGAGGTGAAAAAACAAAACTGGCACTTAGAAGATTAACATCTAACGGTCCTCTGTGTATAAGTTTAACGACCATTCGTCATCCTCCCCAGGATGTAGTGAAGTTTTCTATTACCCAGCAAATATGGTCAACACTTATTTTAAAATAAACTTTATTAAAAACCACCATCCTTTTGCAAAACATTTAAAAAGCACACAGAGACACATATAAAGTATCAATCATTGGTATTGATAAGCATTCAGTATTTTGGAGTTTCTAAGTGGAAGCTTCAGAATTAATTTTAAGGACAGAGCCCTGGTTCTTAGAAGACAAATATATGCTCCTAAAACTGGTGTCAGCTACACCATCAGGAAGCCCGAGGCTGCTCTGGCTAGAGCCTTAGTAGAGCTCCTTGAGATCTGCGGCTGCCCCAGAATTAGCCGCTGGACTGGGTTCTAACTAAATGGACCCCAAAGTGTTTGTTCGTACTCTTCTGTCACTTGCTTTGAGTGAGCATGCCTGGCCGGCCCATCGGGCGAAGTGTGGAGTCTGGCCCATGCAGCAGCTTTGCACTTTCTGTTCTTCAGTCCCTTAGTTATATGTACAAATCACTTGCAGTTTTCAGTTTCTTTTGATTGTCCTGATAATAAAGGACGGCCCCTCCCTAGACAGCCAGCATCCCTAAGGGAAAATAAATGTGGGACATTAGATAAATAAGAGAAACAGACTGAAGTACACACATCCCCATCTCCTTCACAACACTTTTTTGGATGGCCAATCTCATTAAACAAAGGCTATGAAAACAAACTGTAGGCACAGTGTGGATGGTGATAAAGAACAGCAAGACCACGCGGCTTGGATTATTGATGCCAGAGATGTGAAGACGCCACATGGAGCTTGTTTTTGCCCCTCTCCTACCACCGCTCCTGGAGAGAGACATCTGGGACCCCTGCGAGAAGAGCACACCAGGCAACATGGCTGTATTTGCATCCCGCAGGGCCCAGGACACAGCCAGAACCTGCCAACCCAACTGCTAGACAAGAACGGTAGCCTTGACAGCACTAATCAGTCATTTATTTCTTCCTCATGTAGCTGAGCACTTAATGATGCGAATCTGGGGAGGGAGCTGAGTAATGTGCAATGCTGGACGACCCATCTCGACTTTGGACATTGCTACAGTTTTTCATTACCCTCAAGTGGTATCAGCAAAACCAATTTTCTTAATCACCCCCAAGCTCCCCAACCTTTTCACTAGAATAATAGCAGTAGGCTATACAAATCGGGCATCTGAGATTTCGCTGAATTAGTAACACCCTGAAGATCATTTCTGGCTGCAGTAATCAGCCTACAATTTCATCGAATTAAAGAGCAAGTTTATTTCCTAAACCTTCACTAATATTTCAAATTAACCAACAATGAAGCAATCCTGATAAGGAAAATAAATGAGTTTCATAAAGCCACCATTTTTATGGGAGTTTTTTCTCCCTCTTCATTAACCTGACCACTGTGCCCCACGTGCAAACTTAAATGTCAAAAACAGAAAATATAAGCATCTATCACAACAATCATTAGCCAAGAAACCTCCAAAGAAATCCCTCTGAATCTTCAGGAGCATTTTAACTCTGAGGCCCCCTGTCCACCAGGAACCTTGCTACTACTTTTATAGTTAAATACTTACACACTTAGGGGCAGAGACAAATCTTGTTTGGTCCCTTTTTATGGGAGTACTTAAGTATCTCTCCCAATAAATTACAGCTCATTCCCCAAAGATGTTACTTCTCAAAGGTGTTAAGCATTTTTTAAAAGGACAGTCAGTAAGATTTCATGGGGAAACGACAGTCTAAGCTTGCTCTAGCTGGTCAAACAACTTTTCCTTCTGAGACACATCTGCAGATATGTCTATTTTGAGCACACAAAAGGATATTAAAATAAACGTAAAATTTTAGACACAACATTGGTGAGTGCACTCCATAGGAAACAAGATGGGAAAAAATACAGGAAATGCTCAGAACATGGGATAGAGAATGGAGACTAGAACTGAATGAAGGAAGGGAAGGAGCGTGAGAAAGAAGACAGAAGAAGAGAAAGGTTAAAGGGTGGGAGAAACCCTGCTGACGTCGGCTTGGCAAATGGTGTGCGCCACTTCTATACTCCATGAGGGGATACGCTAGGTCAGGACTTGGGGTGACTGACTGAGTGTCCTGTGAATGTACCTGGCCTTGTCCCAAAGCTTTTAATGTCTAGTAACCCTGGCAGGGTCATTTTATACCTCGGCTTACTTGGTAACATTATTCTAAGGAAAAGAGAGAGGTTGTAACAAGAAAAGGATGTCCAGTGGGATATTAGGGAATTCTGGGTTTCCTCTCCCTCAACAGAAGTAGTTCAGGCAGGGCCCCTTAACATTTGTCCTCGGCAAAATTAAATGTATCACCCTTACCTGCCGTTTACAATGAGATGAGTACAATGGGCAGAGTTTGCAAGTTGCTTTCTGGTAACTTTAAAATGTCTAGTCATTTATTTTAAAGTTAATTACTCACTCTGAGATGTGCAAACTTATACTTCCCCCAAAAGAACCAAACCCCTTGATTTTCGGAGGACCCACTGTATAGCTCTATTAAGGCAAATGTCCGCACAGAAAAGAGGGCCTGTCTGTTTATTGCTTTCCTGCCTCTCCATAAGTGCAAATATCTCCCCAGCGGGAGTCTGGACACCTGTTTATTTGTCATCTAACAAAGGTGAAGGCTATTGAATGATGGGGTCAGATCTGAACTCCACAGTGTGGAACTCAGTGTTGGCCCATGCTTGTTCCTGACCTGTAAACCACACATCAGTCAGTCCTCGGTATTCTGATTAATTACTAAATGTGTATTTCTCAAGCTTCACAGGTATTTGAGAAGTGCTGAGATGCCAAAGAGCAAGTCAAGGGCCCCCACCCTCTGCTGGCGGGCTGCCTGCCTTGTCTGAAGCCATCCTTAGCTTGGTGGTACTGAGGACCCTTTTAATAGCTAACATTTATTAAGCACTTAAGTGCATACCAAACTGTATTCTGAACTTTGCATATGAATTAACTCACATGTTACTCACAGCTACTCTGAAAAGCAGTTATCCCATTTTACAGATGAGGAAACTGACCCCTAGAGAGGTTAAGTGGCCCACGGCCTCAGGGATGCCAGAGCGTGAACTGTGGCTTCCCGCTGCACTTCCTCGGGGACTCCACACCACCTGTGTAAAGCCTGCTGACGTTTTTCTCTACGGTCATAGCCCCCAAATGCTTGGTTTTAAAAAATGTTTTAATATACTTTATCAATTAAATCTTCTACTAAACTTGTAATTTTTCCAAATATTATTGTCTTTCTAGTATTTTATGTTGCTTTTTACTTAAAAAAAACAAAAACCCACAAAAACAGATAGTATATGGTCCCCCTCTTTCCTATCACAGACTGTGCAATCAAACATAACCCCAGAGATAACCAGGGTGAAGGGTTTGGACTGTGTGTATGTGTACCCCTCTATGTAATTATTGCATTATATCTATGTTCTATATGTATTTAAATAAACACACACATACACTCCTTTTTAACATAAAGGGATTATACCTACATGACATTCCTACAACTTACTACCTTCAAAAAACAATGGGTCTTGAAGCTCTTCCAATGTCTATGCATATAGATATGTCATTCTTCTAACAGCTGCAAATAGTCAGTCTTGTCTGAGGCCGTCCTGACCACCTTATATAAAATAGTACCTCATCCATCTGGCTTCTTGTTCCTTACTTTGTTTTATTTTCTTCTCAGCTTTTATCAATTTCAGACATATATTTATTTGTTTATTGTCTACCTCCTCCACTAAAAGGTAACTTCATAAAAGCACAACTTGTTTATTTTTACTATTATAATCCCAGCCTACGAGGCACTCAAACAGACATTTTGAATAACTGAATGCTGTGAGATGATCCTTCAAAAAGGCGTTATCGATAGTGCAGGCATGCCCGTTGACCCACATCCTCGTTAACACTGGATATTGTAAAACTTTTAAATTTTTGTTACTCCAATGGATTATTTTAATCTATACTCCTTGAGGACTTCTTGAGTAAATTACCTGGTCAGAAACTTTCCCCTTTGACAACTGGGTTTTTCTTCTTACCTATATGTGGGAGCTCTTTATACAGCTGCACATTGATTCTTTGTATCTTATGAATGCAAAACACTTTGTCTTATTCTGTCGCTGGAGTGCCACTGGTTAGGTACAGAAGCTTGGACTCACTCCTCAGGGGGGTCCTGCTTCTGGGTGGAAACCAGGAGTTCTAAGGCCTTAATATCACCACGCACTGGCTTGTTCCAGATGGGCCTTCAGAACCACTAGGTCAGGGCTGCCATTCAATCTTACCCTGAAAAAGGACAATTTGAGCACGGTGTTGAATGAGCTGCTATCCTGCTCCAGTCAAGTCAACATAAAACATTTAAGGAATATTGCTGGGGGACAATATTTCAGGCCCTTGTATGTTCTACCCAGCCTAGTTAACCTGAGAGCTGAATACTTGGCCTCTGTTCTCTTGGAGTCACCCTAACTGGCCTCCACTTATCCAGCTTGCCAGTTAACAGATGTTCCCCATTCCTTCTGAAAATGCACCAAGGAAAGCCCACGGCCAGCTGAATGCTAGCAGCCAGCAACTCCGGGCAATTTCTGTATTCCCAGTTATTTCCTTGACAACACTCAATTGTGTTTTTTCTCCAATCTATTTATACTAGTTAATTTTGTTGTTATAATCTATAATTTGGTTAAACAGTATATAAAGTGATCAAAATGTGGGTTAAAAGCCCTCAGTTGTTGAGCTTTAGCCCATGCAACCAAGAGGTTGCTGGTTTGATTCTCAATTAGGGCACATGCCTGCATTTCGGGCTTGATCCCTGGAGGCAGTCAATCGATGTTTCTCTCTCATCAATATTTATCTCTCTCCTTCTCCCTTCTTCTCTTTTTCTTAAAAAAAAAAAATAATAATTAATTAATTAACAAAAATCGATAAAAAAGGAGGGTTGCCCTAGCCTGTTTGGCCCAGTGGTTAGGCATCGGCCTAGGGATTGAAAGGTCTCAAGTTCAATTCCGGTCAAGGGCACGCAGGTACCTGGGTTGCAGGCTCCATTCCTGGCCCTTGTCGGGGCACGTACAGGAGACAACCAATCGATGTGTCTCTCTCACATCAATGTTTTTTTCTCTCTCTCCCTTGCACTGTCTCTGAAAAGCAATGAAAAAAAATCTTTCGGTGAGGATTTAAAACAAAAAAGTGGGTAAAAGAGATTAGTTTTTTTCTGTGAAAATTGTTTTCACACTATATTTCTGTTAAATGACTGTAAAAAATGAAAATTTTCCAAAAATATAGAAATTTAGAACATTTTATCACTCAAGTTGTATTGTAAAGAAAAGGCCTTGATAATGATGTTAATGATTGCCTGTGAAGGGGTTCAGAACTGGCCTCCCCAAGTTGTGCTACTTTGTCATGTGAATTATTTTGAGCTGAAGGCAATCAAGACCCTGTAGGTTCACGTGAAACTTCTACTTCTCCCTAAATAATTTAATTAGGATCCTAGCTCATAATGAGAGTTATCACCAGAAATAACTTTTTATAACTTATTTATAGGGCAAGCAAACATCTAATAACTGAACATCTACTCTTCTTATCATTCTGTGAGTGACCTTCATTCCCTCTGAAGCTACATTCTTACCTCATCCTTAGCGAGGATGCCATATGTACCTCATTTTAACTTCCTGTCTCTGAACCTCTGTGTGGGGTCTCTGACTCTCTCATGGGTATGGAGTTCCCATACATACTTATGAGATTAAATTTGGTTATTTTCCTCTTGTTAATCTGCCTCATGTGGATTTGATTATTAGACCAGCAAAAGAACCTAGCAGGGTACAGGAAAATTTTTGATCTCTTAAAGTTTAGTCCCAATTATAATTCCTTTTTTAAAGATTTTTCCTGGTCATCCTGGAGCAAAGGTTGTTTTCCCTCTAAACTCCAAAAAGCACTCTGTTCATGCCCCCCGAAATACAGATTCACATTAAGCCTCCTTGTGTTTATTTGCATATGTGCCTTGCAAGAATAGTTTGAGGAGAAGGAACATGTATCATTTGGGTACTCTGAAGTGCCTACTATATAGTAAATGCTACATTAATGAATACATAAATGTATAATAGAATGAATTAAGTACACATGATGAAAGTTTCATATGGTTTAAATTCTTAAAAAAAAAAAAAAATTGATACAGGTAGCCAATCTGGTCAGTAAAATGACCCATTACTTTTACATTTTCTTCTTTATTCATCATTCAAAGGAACTCATAATCCAAGCTTTGGTTGGGCATTTTAAAAGTTTACTCACGCCCGGCTGGGCGTGGCTCAGTGGTTGAGCATCGACCTAGGACCCAGGCCATCGGAGTTCCATTCCCTGTCAGGGCACATGCCCAGGTTGAGGCCTTGATCCCCAGTTGGGGGCATGCAGGAGGCAGCCGATCAATGACTCTCTCATCATTGATGTTTCTCTCTATCCCTCTCCTTTCCTCTCTCTGAAATCAATAAAGATATATTTTAAAAATAATAAAAATTTTAAAAAAGTTTCCTCAAAATATGTAAGACAACAAGCATGTATGATGTGACTTTTAAGTCAAGCCAAGGAGGTGCGGTGATAGCAGCAGGGTTGGTCAGATGTCTGTGTATAGAATTTGGGTGTCTGATAAAATATATTTCCATTTTTACCCAAATCACACTGTTTACCTGAAGCTTCTGGAATCATTTCTAAAGACTCACAGACCTTTAGCCAAGCTTTTTAGGTCAAAAAGCTCCCCATGGACTGTCTCATGAGGATCTGAAGGGGAACAAGGTAACATTGACTTTGGTGCCTGAGAGACAGTGCAACACAGCAGTAGACAGACAGCCTGGCACACAGCCAGCCAAGAAAATGAGACATCTGTGTGTGAGCCAAAACATCCTGCTGACCTTGAGCTGCAGGGATGAGCTTATGGCAGGGACCATAAAAGGCTCAACCTCCCTAAGCAGAGAATGAACTTTACATTCAAGTGCAGGGGAGTGGCTCATATCCTGTCACCAGCCTGGTATACAGTAGTAATGAATAAAATCAACTCTGTTAATTAGGGGACACAGAGGACAATAAAATTTGTCAATTCTCTCACCTTCTACTGAGATGAGTGCTGTCTGACAGAAATATAATGCAAGCTACAAAGATAACTTAAAATTTTGCAGTAGTCACATAAAAAGTTTAAAAGGAACAGGTAAAATTAATGTTTTTTTGTTAATCTTCACCCGAAGATATTTTTTCCATTGGTTTTAAGAGGGAGTGGGAGAGAGGGAGGGAGGGAGGGAAGGAGAAAAGAAAGGGGAGAGAGAGAAACCTCAGTGGGAGAGAGACACATCAATTGGTTGCCTCACTCAGGCACACCGACCAGGGATAAGGAACAAAACTGCAACCCAGGTACATGCCTCTGACCAGGAATTATATTTGAGACTCTCTGTATGCGGGCTGATGCTCTACCACTGAGCAACACTAGCCTGGGCAAACAGGTAAAATTAATTTTAATAATATGTTAATAATAATAAGTTATATTTAACCCAATATATTGAAACTATTAGTATTTCAATATATAATCAATATTTTAAAAATTATGGATAAGGTATGTTATACTTACTTTGCATACAAATTCTTTGAAATCCACATATCAATTTGGACATTTTAAGTGCTCAATAAGCACTTGTGGCTAGAGGTTATAATATTGGACAGTACAAACTTTAGATATTGAAAATACAAAAGTGGTAAATTAAGCAACTATAAATAATGAGAAAGGGTCCTGGCAGCCACCACAGTCCTTAGAGAGGACAAATGTGGACTGAAGTGACTGTTTCCACGTGGAGTGAGGAAGAAAGGCTCGGGTGCGCTGGAGGCTGAGAGAACATGTGGTATCCTGAGTGGTTTGGAGCAAATAGGAACCACACTTATGGAACATTCAGAATATTATTCTCAGCTTGGAATTATTAACTGGTAATTATTAAACATCTTTTACATTTCCCCCATCCAACTTCCCACCCTTCACCTTTCCTTTTTTCTTTCATGGTTGCCATTGACAACAATGCAGGAAGAACCTGCTCTTGCCCTCTGAGAATGAGGAAATTCTACAGACACAACATATCAAGCAGGTTGAAAGGCGCTGCTGGTGGGGGAAAAGGACACTTCAGGGAAAACTCTTCCTACTTAATGAAATTCAAAATAGTGTTTCTACAAGAATGATTACTTCCCACATGTTTTATTTTCTTCAGGAAGTTTTGAACTGACACAAATTTTCCAGAAGACTTGTAAAAATTGTTAGCCAGGTTTCAAACAAGTTTCACCTATGGTTTCTTGAGGTCACAGCAGCAAAGTGTGGCTCTTATATAGGAACTCCTCCCTGCTCATGCTGCTTGGCATGGGCCACCACTTTGTGCCTCTGCAGCTCCACAGGATAAAGCCAAGATAAACTTCCCACACAGCCTCACCCTGACGTGGTTCTTAATCTACACTGACTGCAGTATCATGTATTTCAAAACCACCATGGGTCTTATTGGCAAGTTATTATCTATCAGGACATCTGGAATTAGGAGAGGAAGATACCACTGAAAGCAGTGCTTTTAGACTTTTTTTTACCACAGTACAAAATAATTTTTATGTCATAAACCTGTACACACATATACAAAGTACACAAAACTATACATAAACTGAATCAAGAGAATCATGAAACAATACTTGAGTGCCCCCTTTTGCACTCTAAAATTTTAATCCCAGCTCTATTTCATCAAAAAATAAAGCAAACTTGTTGTTGCCCACTGTATTGATCACTGCCCATTAATGGGTCATAACCCTATTAGAAAAACACGGGCTTAAAGGTTGTAGTTTCATTTCCCAAGTTGCTACAGTGACATGTCAATTTGCAAGGCCTCTCACAATCTGGGCTCATCTCTCTGTCTTATATGAGTTATCACTCTCCTAACACAGCTTTTAAAATAATATAATAGCTTCCTGAAATAAAAGGCATCCAAATTGGAAAGGAAGAAGTAAAATGTCATTATTTGCAGATGACATGATGCTATATATAAAGAACCCTAAAGATTCCACCAAAAAACTACTAGAACTGATCGATGAATTCAATAAGGTAGCAGGAGACAAAATAAATATCCAGAAATCAGGTGCAGTTTTATACACCAATAATGAACTACCAGAAAGGGAAACTAAGAAACCAATCCCACTCACAATAGCTCCAGAATAAATTTAACCAAGGATGTAAAAGACCTGTACTCAGAAAATTATAAGACACTAAAGAAATTGAAGAAGACACAACTAAATGGGAGCATATACCATGTTCACGGATAGGAAGAATTAACATCATTAAAATGTCCATACTACTCAAAGAAATCTATAGATTCTCCATAATTCCTATCAAGATACCAATGGCATATTTCACAGAATTAGAACAAATATTCCAAAATTTTATATGGAACCATAAAAGACCCTGAATAGCAACAGCAATCTTAAGAAAGAAGAACAAAGTTGGAAGAATCACACTACCTGATATCAAACTAAACTACAAGGCCACAGTAATCAAAACAGTATGGAACTGGCATAATAAACAGACATGTAGATCAATGGAACAGAATAGAGGGTCCAGAAATAAACCCACACCTTTATAGTTAATTCATATTTAACAAAGAAGGAAAAAACATACAATGAGCTGAAAACAGCCTATTCAATAAATGATTTTGGGAAAATTGAACACATACATACAAAAAAAATGAAACTAGACCACCTTCTTACACCTTACACAAGAATAAACTCAAAATGTATAAAAGACTTAAACAAATGTAAGACTCAAAACCATAAAAATCCTAGAAGAAAACATAGGAAGTAAAATTTTGGACATTTCTCATACCAATATTTTTTCTGATATATCTCCTCAGGCAAGGGAAATAAACAAACAAAAATAAACAAATGGGACTACATCAAACTAAAAGGCTTTCACACAGCAAAGGAAACCATCAACAAAATGAAAAGACAACCCACTGAATGGAAGAACGTATTCGCTGATATATCTGATAAAGGGTTAATATCCAAAATTTATAAAGAACTTAAACTAAACACCAAAAAACCAAACAATCCAATTTTTAAAATGGGCAAAGGACCTGAATAGACACTTCTCCAAAGAGGACATACAGATGGCCAATAGACACATGAAAAGATACTCAACGTTACCAATCATCAGAGATGCAAATTAAAACCATAATGAGATATCACCTCACGCGTGTCAGAATGGCTCCATCAACAAATCAACAAACAACAAGTGTTGGCAAGGATGTGGAGAAAAGGGAACATTTGTGCACTATTGATGGGAATGCAGATTGGTGCAGCCACTGTGGAAAACATCATGGAGCTACCTCAGAAAATTAAAAAATGCAACTACCTTATGACCCAGCAATTCCACTTCTGAGAATTTTTCCCAAGAAACATGAAACACTAATTTGAGAGAATATATGCACCCCTATGTTCATTGCAGCATTACTTACAATAGCCAAGATTTGGAAGCAGCCCAAGTGTCCATCAGTAGATGAGTGGATAAAAAAGCTCTATATTTACACAATGGAATGCTATGCAACCATTAAAGAAAAAAGACATTTTACCCCTTTGCAACAGCATGGATGGACCTGGAGAGCATTTTGCTAAGTGAAATAAGACAGTCAGAGAAAGACAAGTACCATATGATTTCACTCATAAGTAAACTAACAAGCAAACTAGAGACAGACACATATAGCGAGCAGGCAGACAGTTGTTAGGATGGGAGGGCGTGGGGGGCAGAAAGTGGAGCAATTGAGCAAAAAAGAGAGAGAGAGAGAAAAAACTCATGGACACTGACAGCAGTGTGGTGATTGCTGGGTGGAGGTGGAGCAGGGTATGGGGGAATAAATGGTGATGGACGGAGACTTGACTTAGGGTGTTGAACACACACAATACAGTGTACAGATGATGTGTTGTAGAATTGTGCACCTGAAACCTGTATAACTTTGTTAACCAGTGTCACCTCAATAAACTCAATAAAAATAAAATAATGATTTTACTGGGTATCTACAATGTGACAGTTTCTGTACTAGAGACTACATGTATAATATCTTTATTACTAGCAGTCCTGTGATGAGAGTATTGATTTCTCCCCAATAGACAGATGAAGAAACTGAGGCTCAGGGAAGCTGAGCAAGCAAATAAGTGACTGAGCTAGAACTTGAACTAAAATGGGTATAACCCCAAACCCCTTCTCTTTCCACTGGAACACAGTGGCCCCCAAGTTGGTGCCTCTTTACTGCCCCTCCACTCACCCTGCGTGTAGCCCACTGTGTGTACGCTGTTCCCCTACCCAGAAGGCCCTTCCAGCATCTGCTTCTAGCAATTCACATCCGCCTACTCGTATATCTGGACCCAGCTCAATCCTGTACTTTTTGCAGGAAACCACCCAGGTGGAGTTGGCCCATGTTCTCCTCTCTTCTAACTCTGGGAAGCAGTAAACTTAGAGGTTAGAGCTCAAGTGTGGTAACCAGGCTTCCTGTTTTGAATGCTAGTTCAGCTACTTAGTCTGCTGATGGTGTTAAACCTGTGTCTTTGTTTCCTCTTCTTCAAATGGAGATGATAATTGCTCCTAACCCATAGAATTGTTGTCAGGATAAATGACTTAATAAACAGAGAGCAAATTAGTACAGGAGCTGGTACCTAGTAGGTGCTTAATGCATATTATTATTCAGTAATACCACAATAAGACTTCATTTCGTTGTGTAAATGTACCCTATCCTTCTCTGAATTATTTACTTGATAGTGTGCATCTTAGTTCTTTGACTAGAATGTAAGATCTCACTGGACAGGACTGCACCACATTTACATTCAGAGCTGTGCCCCAGAGTTACATAGTACCAAGTGTCCCATACCCATTTAACAATATCAGATTTAAGCATGACCATACTGGTCCATGTCAGGTGAAGAACTTTCTCTTTTTTTTTTCTTTTTTTCCTTTTTTTAAGTAAAGGAACAGCCAGTGAGGACCTGACAGTGCAGGTAAATACTGGTTACCTTTAGGGTGATTTTGTTTGGGGGACCCTCACCAGGATGGTTTTAAGTCCCACATGTAGAAGTTCTCTTGGAGAGATCTGTGGTGCACAAGTTGCTCTGTGCTCTGTGTAGTGACTAAGCCGATACAAATTTCATATATTATGTACTGAGACTGAGATCTGCAGAAATGTACATTTCTTTATTTCTCCAAAACTCATGTTATTTTAGCTGTTGGGCCTTTATTTCACTTAAGTTTACTCAGTCTCTTCAAATTTAAAGCTGTCATTTTAAATATGATTCTCTCTCTCACTTCCCTTTCTCTCCTTCACCAGGGTAGTCTGAGTTCCTAAGTCCAACCAGGGCAAGAATGGAATGAGAAATAGGCCAATAAATTCTGGAGGTTTGCTCCAGCTTCAAGCTTTTAATGAGCCTATGAACATGGCTCTCGGAGATTAGTTTTTTTTTATGAGCCTCTGCAGAAAATAGAACATTTTGAATGTCTATGTAGCCACATTCTCTGTCTCTGGCTTTCTTTGTAGCCTCACCTAGTTTTATTCTTTCTGCAAACCCTCACCCCACAATGAGTACCTACTGTAAGGAATGACAGTTACAGCAAAGGCAAAGACGTGAGCCTGGCTGCCTTTTGCTACCAGTCATAATAGAAGCACATGTTTTTCTTGTACACAGAAATACAAAACAGCAGATACCAAAAAAAATGCACAAAGACAAATCTCACAGGATAAAAACATCCAAACATCTAAAGAAAATCACATATTTTACTGTATTTATTGTCTTTTCCAAGAAGTGCAAGTGTGTGATCCCTTACATACCTGCCTACAGGAAAAACATTTCTGTTCCACTAGAAATACCCTTATTGATTTTTTTTGTAAATATCTTTATTGATTTCAGAGAGAGGAAGGGAGAGGGAGAGACAGAAATATCAATGATGAGAGAGTCATTGATCGGCTGCCTCCTGCATGCCACCGACTGGGGATGGAGCCCACAACCCAGGCATGTGCCCTGACCAGGAATTGAACTGTGATCTCCTGGATCCTAGATCGATGCTCAACCGCTGAGCCACGCCCAGCCGGGCACCCTTATTGATTTTGATGAAGCCCAAACACTGGTCTCCCTTCTAGAATTTCACCTGTTAAATGCCCCCCATCCCCACCCCTCGCCAATTCCAGTGTCCTTTAGGTGTCAATTTTTTTGGAATCCAATTATCTGCCCTAAATTACTTCTCAGCACCTAATACAGTGCTAGCTCATAGCGGGTGCTCAGTGAAACTTTGCTGAATGAATGCCTGAGAATGAATGAAGTTGTGCAGAAGAACACAGGGGGCATTTCAGGGAGTAACAAGTGCCATTTCTTGCATTCTGAAAGCCCACCAGACTAATGTTTCCTATATACTATTGTAATTATAGAGACAGATTTTATAAATTATAAACAATAAATTTGGTAAAAACTTATAGAATAATTTTAGTCTATATTCAAAGCCAAACATGACATTTCTATTAATAATTGTGGGAAAATATACAGAAGGATTCAAGTATGAGTTAATTTTAATTTAGTGAATTTTTAAATGACATATATTCTACTTCCTGCTCTCTGTTATTGTAGGCAGCTGTCCTGGCAGAAATGACGCAGAGAAAGGTATCTGGGCCAGAAATCATCATTGCCAGGTGACAAGCCTGGAACAGGTATTAGAGTGATCAGAGATACTTACCAAGGAGATAAGATCTCTATTTTTCCTGAAGTGTAGTTGAGTTTAAACTGGAGCACCATAACTCAAACTTTTTTGTGCAATGAATCATTTGGGGATCTAGTTAGATTGAAGATTCTGATTTAGTAAATGTAGAGTGAGCCCAACACTCTGCATTTCTAACAAGCTCCCCTCTAATGTCTCACTACCCGTTCAGGGATCACCATTTAAGTAGCAAGCAAGGGCCATGGGTTGACACAGGTCAGAGAGCACAATCATGCCCTGAAATAAAAAATTTTCTTCACTGAGAAGTAGCTCAAAAGTGCCAAAAGTAACAAACGGTTTAGTCACAGGTGGGGCCAGAATCTGAAGGGGAAACAGCAAAGACCATCTATCACCAGCAGGGGGCAGCAGAGGGCAGGGTAAATTGCACTGGACTTTCCACAGGCCAAACACCTGGAAGGTAATTCCAAAACTGCATGGGTAAGAGGGCAGTTGGAAAAGCAGAACACTGAGAAATTCGGTAGCATGGAGGGACATAGTCACGTGGGCCAGAATGAGCTTACAGTAGAGAGCACTTTGTAGCAGTGGAAAGAACGCCCATCCCAGAGTCAGGAGACCCAAGAGCCACTGAAACTAATAAGCAGTGCCTTTGGGCCCAGCACTCAGTCACCTTCAGCCTCACCAGTAAAATAGGAAGAAGTGCAAAGGGGGATCACTAAAAGGCATTCCTGACTTTCACATCCTGTCATCAGTGTTTCATGTTCAGACTTTGTGGCAAGTGGGAGGGTCCTTATGGGTAAAGGACAGGGAGTCAAAGGGAGCACAGAGCCCATGGAGAGAAAGTGAACCACCAGAAGGAGCCCATCAGGGCGTGTGGGTGGGCAGTAAATGGGTTTGGTCTGAAAGTCAGACATCCATGGAGGCTTTGGAATTTTTATTGTTTTTAAATTTTTTTCCCATTTATTATCAAAGATTATATCCAAATTGGTCAAACAGCACTATAAGGCTTACCACCAAAACAGTCCCTCATCCCTTTTCTCTTCCTAACCCTTTTCACCAAAAGCAATGACTTTGCACTCTTTCACTCTTTCTTCTCCAAATATGCCTCCACATTTCAAAAAATATAGATGGCCCGGCTGGGCATGGCTCAGCGGTTGAGCTTCAACCTGGGATCCAGGTGATCGGGGTTCAGTTCCAGGTCAGGGCACGTGCCCTGGCTGTGGGCTCAATAAATGACTCTCTCATCATTAATGTTTCTAGCTCTCTCTCCCTCTCCTTTCCTCTCTTTGAAATCAATAAAGATATATTTTTAAAAAAACAAAAACAAAAAATATGTATGACATAATCCTATTACTTGATTCAGTAGCTATTGACTTTTGACTATGGTGGATTAGGATATTAATTCAATTACACCATCTCTTACCCTTCATTATTCTCCAAATATAATTTTTCTTATTTTTATCATGTTTATTTTCACTGTTTCCATATTATGACTATATGAATATTATTCAAGTAATATGCTATAATTATATTTAATTCTTTATACACTTTTCTGTTTATCCTGGAATCAATTATTGTCTTACTTTGACCATCTGACTAAATTCCCCACATTCTCTAGCATCTCTCTGTAAAATGTTTGTTCCAAAGACAGTTTGCCACATAAAGGATTTCATCAGATTATTCTCGGCTTCACATTTTTTGTGTTGGGTCCCATGTTTCCTGGATCTGATCCTTCCTCCTGGTTTTCCCCTCATTTTAATAGAGCATGTCCCCTGGTGTCGATGCCTCTCTGGTCATGGCCGTGCCTAAAGCAGATTCTCTAGCAGATTTCTCAGTAAGAACTCATGGGGCCAATACTCCTAAGTTTTGGCATGGTCATGACAGCAAGTCTGACCATGACTAGTTTCTGGTTTCACAACTCTAGAATTCCCTTTTCCATTGTTTTTGAAGAGATAAACACACATGGCCTTGGGCTTTCTGAGATATGCCTCCTCTGCTCACCTCTCCCATTTTCATCAAAACTTCTCATTCCTTTGCCACTATTGCTTCCATTCCCAATTTGGATTCTACTCACAGCAGTTTCTCCTCAGTGCAGACCTTTGCCTCTGAATGGAGATTTGGGTTTTAGTTTCTAGAGTTGGTAGAAGCCAACTCTAGACTACCCCAGATATTCTCCCATTAATTGAGTCTCCAGCTCATTACACATTCAACTCAGACTCAGGTATGGTCTTTCCACTGCACCTCACTGTGAGCCAGAAGAGCACAGTGCTGGTCACACTGCCTGTATCTGGTCACCCTCCCCCACATTCATGGTCTCTTGAGTATATGTCACTTTAAGAGGCTAGGCCTGAAAAGATTCAGGGAAAGCCATAACAGTATGATTTATGAATCTCTTTAAATCCTCACCTACATAAATACTGCCAGAGCAACTATTAACCTTGAGATTTTAAATTTTAGCAGTATTTTTTCAAAAATTTGCAACTCATTGGATCTGTGGTTTGGTTTTGCTATTGTAGTTGCACAGTTAGAGCCCCTGATATTGAGGTGACCTTGGGCTTATGTCATCCACTCTTTCACCATTTTGTAAGTAGGATAAACACTAATACCCACGAGTTATCAAAATGATAAGAAGAGGTGATGTGGAAGTTGAAACATGAAACTGTCTATGATTTAATCTGATATTTAAAAATGTACTTATAAACTGTAAAATAACCTGCCTTTGTTAGTTATTTCAAAATAGATTTATAAAATATATGGAAAACCTATAGTTCTATGTTTAACTGCATTGTTTTTGCCCAATGTGCTATTTTTTTCTTCCCCCCAGAATATAAGCTTCCTAAGAGCAAAGATTTTTAACTAGTTTTGTTCAATGCCCTATCCTCACTGCCTACTACAGGGCCTGGCACATCGTAGGCACTCAATAAATACTTGATGGGTGAATGAATTATTTGTGCTAACTTTGCCTTGAAGCATATTACACAAAGGATAAAACAAATAGGCAAAAATTGAGTTATTGGTCCATTTCTGGATGGGCCTATAATATGCACTGCCAACCCATTTCCTTCAGGGTTTTGGTTTGTTTTGCATTCTTGCCTAAAAATAACATTGGCTTCCCTGCTGTAGGGATTTGGCAACACCCGGAGTGCCAGAAACAGCTCCTGCAGAAAGTGTGGCAGTGTTGTGCTCCAAGGCTGCATTCTCCAGGCCAGACTGTTTGTTAAAAGCCTGAACAATGTAGAGAATAACTGGGCCGAGAACAAGGAGCAGCACTGTCTTCCTCTCGCCGGTGTTTATAGAAGTCTGGTGGTATATTTTTAAGTAAATAGACTTGTGTTAATGGAGCAATCTGTCAAAATAAGCTGGGCTGCTCAGAGGGGCCCAGAAGGTGTAGCACCGATTCCCCATCCCCTGGGAGCTGTTTATTTGAAGAGGGTGACAAATGAGAGCAAGGCAGAGCCTACGGTAATGACACTCAAAGCAAGAAAAATAATAGCGTGAGGCTTAGGATGGGCTCATCTTAACTCAACTATAGATGGGTTTTGTGTGTTTAAATAGCCAGCCCTTTGCATTTGCATTTCAAACACGTGGAGAAGTAGCAGACAAATGCAGAGCCATCACCAGGTGGCTTCTAGTCAGTGGGTTTTGCAATAAAAGGGAGGTAAAATGAACAGATTAATGAGCAAAAGTTTAGTCTCTACAGGTTTTCTCCCTCTTTACTAATGAAGGGGTGACAAAACCAGCAGTTTGCTTCATCGCCGCACAGAATTTGATAAATGAGTAGCATGTTTACATCCTGAGATACGTGGGGCGGGGCGGGGTGCAGAGGGGCAGGTGGGGGGAGAAACTATCATGAAGACTCACATTTTGGACTTTACTCACAATATTCACTGCTTGTAAAACGACACAATGAACGGGCCAGGTGTAGGTTAACTCTTTTAGTTTGTGCCAGAACCTTGAATTCTTTGGAAAGAAGGAGAGGATTTAACCTAAACTGCAAATGCTTTAATCAAGTGGCTTTCTTCACAAACCATGAAAGCATTTTGAAACATTCAAGTAAAAAAAAAAAAAAAATCCCTTATTTTCTGAAAATATAACCTCTTAAACACCAACGACGCTGCCAGACCAAGTCCTGTCAAGTATCAAGGCACAATAAGAAGCTTAAAATGGGTAAGGATTAAGTTACATCTGTATGAATAAGCTCATTTTTGTTGTTCAGGCCTCAATCCTTAAATGATCCTACCTCGTGCATGGAAGGTGTCTCCTCATTAAATTATACATTAGTATTCTCAGTGTGGGTCCCAATGGGACCCAAAATGTCCTCAGGGCTCACCAACCTTGGAGACAAATAAACCCATCCATAGCAATAATTCAGAGTTTGCTCACGCATTGTCCCTACTGTAGGGCCCTCCCTTCACCCAACCAGGTGTTCCTGAGACGCCCCGGACACATCTCATGTCTGCAGAGCAGAAATATGCACCTGTTCCCTCAGCGAGCACAGGGCACCTTCTGAGGGAATGCTGCTCCCAAATGCCACCCCTGCCCCGGTGCGCTCCCCCTCCTGCCAGGTCTGCAAACACACCAGCTGCCCGTCAGGCCTCATAGGTCAGAGCCATGCTGGTTCTGCGGCAGAAAGCGAGAGGGTCTCTCATTCCGGCGCATGTCCCACTCTGCTTTGGGGGCCCCAAAACAGCCTGAGGTGTGCCTCACATCTCACAAAATCTTCCATGGGAACACCATCATCTGCTTCTGACTTCTGCTCCTCGCTCCACTGTCTCAGATCGAGACCAAGGCCTTGGGAACGGATAAACACCCCTCTTCCATCACCCAAAGGGGCACAGATGCTCTCCTTTCAAGAAAAATTAAGTATCCATGCAAATTAATTCCTCTGGGGCCTTCTCTACATTTGATAAACATGCCAAGATAGACTTAAACCTTAACAGAGGAGTGTCTAATCCTGCTTCACCCTGCCTCTCACACCTTTCACTTCATAAAACTCCATCCTGGCTTTTCCTTTTCCTTCTCATCTGCCACCATCTTCATTCCAGCTGACCTCTTTGCTCCGGGCTTACCGCAGAAGTTCACTAATTGGAATCATGGCTCTGCTCATTTATCCTGAAAGCTGCTCCCACAACGATAATCCTTGCATGCTGCCTTGAACACATAAACTTTTTTGCTGTAGTTTCTGACTTTCAATTGACCGTGTGAATCAGGTATGTTAAAGTGGAGAGAATGGCAGTCTTGAAACCAGTCACCCTGGGTTCAAATCTTAGCTCTGCTTGAATAACTTTTGTAACTTTGATTACTTGAAGCCTAAATTTCATCATTGTAAAGTGTGATATTAATATGTGCCTCATAAAGCTATTGTAAGGAAAAAATTTAATAATGTGTGGGAGTGGGGTTTTTTAAATGTGAAAATACAAATGTGAAGGATGCTATGAAAATTCAAACACTTCCCCTTGGAGGTAAGTCCTCCGTAAGCTGTCTGTCACCCACTTTTCCAAACTTTTCTTCAATTACTCCCATCACAAGCCCTCCTACCTGGACTCATCAATCTGTTTCATGCCCTTCAAACTTGTCTTTCACATCCAGATAATGGTAGTTGCTGTAATAGATAAACCAAAATGTCAGTGGCTTGATGCAAGAGAACTTTACTGCTTGCTCACTTAAAATCCAAAACAGGTGTTCCTATTTGGTAGGTGGTTCTCCTCCAAGTGATGATTCAAGGATTCGGGATCTTTCCATCTTATGGTCCCATCACCCTTAACATGTGGTTTCTGGGTCGCTCCAAAAGTAGAGTGGACAGGCAGTCATATAAAGGAGATGGTTATGGACCATGCCTGGAAGTGGCATATATCAGAGCTGAGTTACATAACAGCACCTAATAAAGCCCAGGAGAGTGTCCAGCGGAGGGTCCAGTAAGAAGAGGGCACAGGCTTGGTGAACAGCCAGCCGCTCTGCACCCAAAACACACAACTGGAATATATTTCCCAGAATCTGTTCCCCAGATGCAGTCTTCAAACGCTAGCTCGGGCCTTGCTTCATTCACGGGGTCCTTTTGGAGCAATCCAGCTGATGCACTCATTCTCTAAACTCAAACCCCTAACACCTATTCATAATACTGTTCTGAGACTCATTAGCCTTCTTTTGTTCAATCACAAAGGCTTAGCAACTCTCTTTCTTCTCAAACTCTCTGAGACATTAAAATCTTAGCACCTTCCTTGATGAAATACTTCCCTACATCAGGTCCATGATTTCAGACCTTCTCCTGCCTCCTGTGAGCTCTATTGCTGACTCAGGTCTTTTCCCCATGGCATAACTGTGTGAGACATCCCCGCCCCCCGCCCCCCCCCAAATGATTCTTCTGGTGAAAGTGGCTAGCAGGCTTCAGTAGGCCTTGAACCTCAACCTCAAAGCCAAGAATCACTACCTGGGGAAGAAGCCAACCTCAACCCAGAGCTCTCCCAAAGTGTCTAAAGCCTCTGTAACTGTTAGGTCAAGTTGTATGACATTAACAATTTAAACATATTAGGGTAGAATTTATACTTTTTTGTAGCTAATGATCTATGGTAAGTAGAAGGTAGTATTGGCAATAGAAATAGTAGTAACAACAGGCATAAAACATTCAAGGCCGTAGGCTGAGGATAGTGGGAGGTGTAAAGATGTCTTCACTTTGTATAGTGTTCATCAGTCGTAGTAAAGTTCCTGTAATTCATTTTCTCCCCTCAGGTGGCAACGTGTGCTCTTCGCTCATCTCTTCTTCATTGCTGTGAGGAGCAACGAGACTCTATGAGGTGAAAATAAGTATAATTTGGAGAAGGACAAAAATTAGGAAGCCGGATTCAACCGTAATTCCTTATAGAATTTTAAAATATGGAAAAAATTACCAGAATTTGAAAAACCCACCTGTGATTGTAAAATAGCCTCCAAATCCCCTCTCCCCTCCACCCTCGAACTCTCAGCTGCCCTGATCTCGCAGGACAGTTAGGAAACCCCTCCTCTGAAGACCCAGAGAAGGCCGGGAGGGTAGAGATCTTTGCTCCCCCGGGCTCCCAGCAGCACAGCGCTCCAGCCGCCCCGCTCTGCGCAGAGTAGCTGCCTCAGCCCATCCTCTTGAACAGACACAAGCCTCGCTCCCCGTTCCGCTGTTGACAGCATGGAACGCTGTAAACTAAAGGCTCCTGCACATTTATTCATGCAGCTCAGCTCTGGCCTGTTGATGTTTCTAAGCAGGCCCGAAGACAATTAGTGATGATTCATTCTCCAGGACGCCTGCTACGGCAGGCCGCCTGGTGTGAGTGAAAACATCGCTTAGCAGTAGCTGATCTTTTCCTTTGGTTGACGACCAAGTCAGACTAGGCATGGCTTTGAAGTTATTTCTGTCTCGGTGGATTAGCGGTATCAAAAGAAGCAGCTCCACAAACCTTTTAACAAATATTTACAATCCTGCACTAAACAACCTCCACCGTACCTTAACCTTTACGGTCTTGTGAAATGCTTTGCCAACGTCCCTGCCAAACGCCTGCGCTTGCCAGAGCAGAGAGGGCCCAGCTCAAAGGAAACGAGGCGCAAACGGTAAGGCAGCCGCTCTCTTTGCTGGGGAGGAGACTGGCCTCTTTGCGCTGGTCTCCCTGCCCAGGTGGGCTCCCTTTCCCAGGCCCGTCCCTCCCCAGAGGGGCCTCCTTCCACCTGAGGGAGCCCCACTCCTCCAACTGTGCCGAAGGGTGGGCCAAAGGGTGGCCCTTAGCGGCGCAGGAGGGACACGGAACAACAGGTTACACTTCAAAGGAGACTGGCTCTCCAGAATTTTGTCGGTGAGAAGACTGCAACATTTTGCATAGTTTAATGTATGAGGGGGTTTACTTTACTTGCTTCTAAAATGGCGTAGGGATTAGTTAAATGGAGGACGCTGGTGTGTTTTTTAGTTTAAAGACTCCTCATTGTGAGCACAAAGATCTCATGAGAAAAATAGATAGAGAATAAAAGGATATTGAAAGAAGCGGCAGGCGGGATACCCTGCTGATGGGGCAGGGAGAGCAGCGGTCCAGCCCCTGGCCCCTCTCCATCTCTGCCTTCCAGGTCCCACTGCCCAGTACCACTAAACCTCACCCAGAGTCAGGCCCATGATGAGATATGTCAAGGAGGCTAATAGCAGTGGTCAGCATTGGTGGGTCCCCCAAGTGGCTTTAATCAGCAACAGAGGCCTCTATCAGAAAAGTTACCAAAAAAGGCAGAGCATTAGAGGAGCAGATGACAGCCGCTGACATAACCACCACCGAAGTTTGTTGATGAAACCCCATGGCATGGTACACAACACCCCCAAACTTACGGTGAAACTCTGAGGGGATCCAACTAGAAGTCCCACAGCAGTGACAGATACAAGAGCCAAGAGTACATGCCATCCTGTTAACAGGGCTACCTCTTACCTCCACCAGTGTGACCCAGGAAATGCGAAGTAGATAAACTAGGGACTTGGTGGCTAAGGTTGTGGTCAGGCATTTCATTCATTCATTTATTCAACAAATATCTGTATGACAAAGTACAAGGTTAAATGCTTTGCAAAACAAAAATAAATTAAACGTATGTCTTGCTTACACTAGTCACTACTATAAGTACACAAATATCTATAACACAGGTTAGAAAGAGCCCGTTATGTAGTCACAGATACAATCTGCATTGCCTCAGCTCAGGGCAAGAGATGATCTCCATATTGGGGGACCTAGGAGGGTTTTATTAGGAGCTAAGAGCTGAAGTAAAATTAATTCGTGCAAGGAGATAAAGAAGGTATTTTCAAGGAGAAACAGGGAAAGATTGTACACGCTTAAAAATGAGAGCAGATGGTACAGAAAAGGAAATAATAGGAAACATGGTCGGAAGGGTGGAAGAGTCAGGGGGTGGAGGGCCGAGTGTGCCAGTTTGAGGAGTCTGATTTTCAGGTTATAAAATAATTGGAAGTCATTAAAGATTCAATAGCAAAAGAGTGACTTGATAAGATAGTTACTTCAGGGAGATTAATCTTTGTTGACTGGCCAAGAAAACTCTTGCATACAGGGCCAGGTTCACAATCGAACTTTACAGTAACTCCTGTTACAGAAATATTCAGTAGTATGAACAAGCTAGAAGATAGTCAGTTTTCTATAAGCTCAGGGGATGAACTCATGTAAATGATAGTCTATGTCAATCATAATTAGGAAGGGCTGTCCGCTGGAGGGTGGGCCAAGGCAGAACACAATGAATAGCTAATTATTAGATGTAAAGTGATTCTCACCCATGCTTACCAACAAGGGGCACAGTTTCTGGGAAGCCTTTCCAGATGCCTCACAGTCTGCTCACTTCAAATGGATTGGGGAGCCTTCTTTCATAGCCCACAGCCACCAGATACATAATCTTAATGTACTCAATATGTTGTGAAATTTTCAACCATTTAAAAGGCATATAGCCCAGTCGGGCGTGGCTCAGCAGTTGAGCGTTGACCTGGGATCCAGGCGATCGGGGTTCGATTCCCGGGCACATGCCCGGGTTGTGGGCTCAATCAATGACTCTCTCATCATTGATGTTTCTATCTCTCTCTCTCCCTCTCCTTTCCTCTCTCTGAAATCAATAAAGATATATTTTTAAAAAATAAATAAAAATAAAAGGCATATAAAATAATAAAATGAACACCCATGTATCCACCATGCATGGCAAGGCTTTCTTGAGTTTATTTTACATCTTTACTATGTATGTCAATATATTCATTTGTTTAACATTGGTGATGTTCAATATCATGTTTGTGAAGTTTATGCAATTGATATATGTAGCTTTTGTCTTTCATTTTCATTGCTTCCTAATCTATTGTATGAATAAAATGTATCATTTAAATTACTTACCCATTGCCTTGTAAGCAAAGTTTTGTGGGGGGGGGTTGTTCAGTGAACCTCTCGTCCCTACCTGCATACATACAGGTAGGGATTTCTCAAGTATATATACTTAGGAGTAGAACTGCTGTGTGCGGGATGTACACATCTTCACATTTATACTACGTATACTCCTGTTGCTCTCCAGGTTGGTCATACATTTACTTTGCTAAACTAACAGTGTATAAGAGTCCCATGGCTCCACAGACTCACCAGATCTTAGTGTTTTCGAGCTTTTAAGCTTTCACCAATCTGACCAGTTTATTTTTCCAGATGAATTTTAAAACCGTGTTGTCAAGTTCTAATAGAATATGTAACTTCATATGTTTATTTGAAAAATTAGCGCCTACATATATAATATTAATATAAACTCTTCCCATCCCAGAACACAATTTTTCTTTCCAACATTTTCTTTTGCCTCTTTGTAATGTTCTGTACTTTTTTTTAGTCTTGAACATTGCTTAAGTTAATGCATATGCTTTGCATATTTTGTTGCTATTGTGAATAAAATTTTTTCAAAAGTTGATTTTTTAAAACCAAAATTTACTTTATTCTTTTATTGACTTTAAATTTAAGTAGATTAGTGCCCCCCAGAAGATGAAAAATAACTAAGAACAAATAGCTGAGCACATCCATAGCATTATCTAAAATGTCAAATAAAAGGTCAGCACTGAAATTAAATTTCAATACTGTTATAAACACTGCTGGTCCCCCTCCTGTGACCTGCCCCACTCTCCAGAAGCCCTATTTTTCTTTTCTTTTTTTAAAAGTCACTTTCAATGGCGTCTTCTAACAGTCTGGTAACCGTGAGGTCACCCAGAATTCATCACATGGAGGACTGGACAAAGGGTGGGCAATTCCTTTGAGACCCCTGTCCGCAGGGCACTTTGCGTTACCTTGCAACACCTTCCCAAGTTCTACTATCAATTGTAAGGATAGTGTTCAACCCTTAGCTTTAACCATGTGCTCAAGAACACCATCAAGAGATACCAAGAGTAAGAGTAGGGGCTCCTACCTCAATGCTTTCCCCTTCCTCTCTGAACATCCTCCCAACATCAATAGGAGTTACCAAGCCCCTATTATGGGCCAAGGGCTGGGTCTCATGCTGTTAGGTAAGGGAGAGGATAAAAAAAGAGCCAGAGGCATGGTGCCTGTCGTCAAACGGCACATAGTCTGCCTGGAAGAGGGTAAATGTGCATGCAGAACTAGAGAACAGTTCAGCGCCTCCGAAAGTACCCTCTTTTTTCTATACTACTCTAAGCTGCATCCAATTGTAGATAAATAGATGCTTGATAGATACCTAGATAGAAAGATGATTCATGGATGGAATATAGATAGAATATAGGTAGATCAGATAGATATAGATGATGATAGGTAGATAATAGATAAATAGATGATAGGTGATAGATTATAGATAGATGATAGATGATAGATAGATGATAGATAGATAGATAGATAGATAGATAGATAGATAGATAGATAGATGATAGATGATGATAGATAGATGATGATAGATAGATAGATAGATAGATAGATAGATAGATAGATAGATAGATATAGATAGATAGATGATAGATAGATAGAGATAGATGATAGATTAGATAGATTAGATGATAGATAGATATAGATAGATATAGATATAGATATAGATGATAGATGGGATAAAGATATGAAAACTATTTGGGGTACACTCATTTCTGTGTCACTCTATGAACTGGAATAATGGAAAATATTCTTTTAATACCACAACTGGACAGAGGACCTAATTTAATGCCACTGTGTCTCAACAGTGACAACCAGATACGAAGGATACCATTACTTCCCTTTGGGCTCTGTGTCCCTCCTGCGATCAGCACTCACAGGCCCCCAGCTGGGGATTGCTCTGGACCACAGCACTGTCTTCTGCAAAGGTGTGCTGAGTTCCCAGCTCTGTTTAAACAATCTCTGGTGTGAAGCGGTAAACTAACCTGCTTCTCAGAACTTTGAAAGGATTAGGGAAAGAGTCCAGAACCCTTTGTACCTGGGATTAATTTTACCTCTGTTCAAAAAAATAATAATAATTCTTCCCTCCTCCTTATTACTTTACAATGACACTTGGAGTAACATCTACTGTGAGAGAGATTAGTCTGTTCATTTGCCTTGCATTACAGTGTACATCATTAAAGATCCAAATACAAAAGATATACACAGTCTTGAAGATTAAAAGTAAATTGCAAGCTATTTTGATTCTTCAGCAGGAATTAATAGTATCACATTCCTTAATCTTTTGTAGAGGATTTACAAAGAAGTTTCATAAATATGATCTCCTTTAATTCCCACAACAGCCCAGTCGGTAGGCTGAGCAGGTAATATTATCCCCATCAAATCCATAGATCTTAAGGCTAGATGGGACTTGAAGACCTATCCTGCAGATAAGAAAACAGGTTCAAAGCAGTTGAGTTTACACAACTGGTAGGGATGGGACTAGCAAACCTAGTTCTGACTCTCAGACCTTTCTACTACATCACGACGCCTCATCTGTCTCAAGTAGGGCAGGCTGAAAGTGGTCATTTAGTCTGCAGATGACCATGGAAGGAGAGTGAGGTGCTCAAGGGTTTCAATAGAAGAACATTTGCTTTTTGTGACGACATCATCTGAGACCCCTACATTCAGGGCCACCACAGTGTAGGGTATAGAACCCCTTGAACTTCCCGTGGTTTTTGTGCTAGTGTTGCAGCCAATGGAGAAGTGAAAGCCCCACCTTCAGCCTTTCCAACTCTAAGGAACATTGGCTCCCAGTCCATGAATCCCACTGGCTTTCTCAGGGGATGCTTAGGTCTGGAATTTCAACATCTCTGAGAAAAAAGGTCATCTCTAAGGCTGACTGTGATGCACAGGGCCCAAATTTAGTAAAAAATCTTGAAATACCATTAGAACAAATTCCACCTATAATAGAACCAAAGTTTATAGTTTTCCTCCACAATCAAAACCAAGGAATAGTTCCAGGACAAGGATTACTTTCCAGCCTCTGACTCCTATGACTAACTAACCCTTGTATAAGCCCATTGATGAACTGACAAGGTAACAACCAAGCTAGGAAGGGAATGAGGGACCATTTACTTTATCAGGAAATCTCTATGTCTACCTTCATGTTAAACAGCTGACATGGGAGATGCAAAGGTTGCTTAAGGCTTATACTGAAACCTCCTTCCCCTCATGAGGTGGGGCAGTGCATGGCCACCTAACTAAGCTCTTTACTTGGCACGCCACCAGGCATTTGGGACAGACAACTGGATCACCATGCCCCCGTGACATCAACACTGTTCAGACACTGGAGCGAGTGAAACAGGAATTTGATCTAAAGATTGGCTTTGGAGAGAACCACACTCAGACTGGAAGGCTGAGCCCTGAAAAAGATCTGTCTCGCCAGCTGGCCAAAATAAATACGTGCAAAAATAAAATAAAGGGGGAGAAAAGCAGATTATGAATAGTTTTTCCAGACATGCAATTCTAAACCTAAGTCCAGATATGTACTTTAGGGGGGGAAAAGTGCCCTAGTCTTTTGAACTATTTCATCTCTGGGAACAACCTTATTTTACTTTAAATTTGCTTCCATTCAAAAAACATAGAGTGAGATTAAGGAACTTATATGCTTTTATGTGGAAGTGTATTATTCTGGACATTAATACAAGACTGAAATGAACGTCAGTTGGTTATTTCCAATATAAAACATACATGACTGCCTTCCACATCCTGGCAGTTAATGTGGACTTTGTGTTGTGAGTTACTTAAATCCATGTTCACATTTCAAATCCTGCTTCTTCTATGAGAGTTCAAATCTCTCCCCCCCAAATATTAAGTTCATTGACTTCAACAAACACTCATCAGATGCCTACTATGTGCTGTGCAATCCGTTACTGACTTAGGACTGCTTGGCTTTTATGTTGAGGGCAGGATAAAGAGAAAGAAAGCGAAATTCTCCCTGGGGCAAAAAAGCTGATAAGAGAACTGATTGTTTAAACACTAATGTTCATGTAACTTAGAAAAAGTGCATGTCAAATTTGAGGAGATTTTAATACTTTTGTTAAGAAGAGGTGGGGCCTGGCCAGGCATGGCTCAGTGGTTGAGCACTGACCTAGGATCCAGGAGACCCCAGTTAGATTCCCTGTCAGGGCACATGCCCGGGTTTCTGGCTCGATCCCCAGTAGGGGGCATGCAGGAGGCAGCTGATCAATGACTCTCTGAGCATCATTGATGTTTCTCTCTCTCTCCCTCTCCCTTCCTCTCTAAAGATACATTTAAAAAGAGGAAGAAGAAGAAGGTATTATTTTGTTTCTGCTCACAATTAACTTAGTCATCTTATTGTATTTTCAAATGGTAGCATGCATTGTTTGTTTTCAATTCCACAGTCTCAAAGACAACATCAGTGAAACAAAATTGTCATGAATAATATATTATTATGTGCTACAAGTTTAACAGCAATGATATAACTAATAAGTAGACCATTTAAAAGTAAAGTCTTCAACAGTACAGAAATAATTCATCTAAATACTATAATATCATGTAAAATGCAAAAAGATATAATGAATTGCTATATTCCTCTGTTCTAATACTTTTGGGCTTAAGAGAGCAGAATGTTTACAAGCGGTATTACCATCCATATCCCAAATAGCTTTTTAATGATACTGCTCTCCTTTGGTTAAATTATGTCACATAAAACCTCCCAAAGAAATGAAAAAGAACACAGTGATGAACAAGACACACAAGCTGCCCACATCCTTCTCTGGCCTTGCTGATATGCTCATCTGTTACTGAGCATGCTTTCAAAGCAGCCATTCTGACCTTTCTAATGAGCATCTTTGGAGAATCACAACTGTCATAAAAGGAAAGAGATCTTAATAACCAAGAAAGTTCATATCCCACATAAGCCTCACACATTAAACATTGCATAATCTGTTCACTGGGGAGTAGGAAAGATCAATATTCTAAGTATGGTAATCTCAAATAAGCTTAAATGAATGTTTTTATGTTTGGATAATAATGACATACTTTGAACCCTAAATTATGAGTAAACATTTTAATACAAAGCACATAAACACTTCTTATTTTTTACAATCTTTTTAAAAATTATTAATTATGCCTTTGATGCCTGACCCATTTATACATGAGTTATACTATAAATGAAAGTCAAAGAGAAGATGCCTCTATTTGGGCACCACGTAGTACTACTAGTTTTCCATATCAAAGGATATTTACTCTTCTCCATTACAGATCGAGATAGATTGGAGAAGTACTCAGAAATATCAGTCTTTATATAACCTGTCCAGGTTACTGATAAATACCACATTTCTGTAGCCAAATAGCTAAAAATATCTTGTTTTGAAAACTCTCAAATCAAAGAAATGTGGATCATAGGAGATGAACATTAAAAACTTTTCAAAAACAAATCTACTCATGTTGTATTGATGTTGCATCTATATGCTTCACATGTTTAATTATGTCTTAATATGTGCCTTCCCACATCAATGATGTCAGGCTTTGTAGTAAAGCTTAGATTCATTATGTGTCTTTAATAGTGTCAAGCACATTATGGTGCCCATTTAATAAGAAGCTTTGATGATAGTTACAAACCCCCAGCACAACTCCTGGTTACCACAAGGATATTTTGTAAAAAAAAAAAAAAAAGTTAAACTTATAGTCACCAATGAGAAAGATTCTAGCACCGACTTGTCACTAGGCCATTTTTTTTAAGTACTCCTTTTTTGGTAAAAAGGCAACTTTTGAGTAACACAGTGCTTCTCAAACTTGACGTTCAGACAACGCACCAGCAGATTCTGACTCTTCTGATTCTGATTCTGATTCTGATTCTGATTCTGATTCTGATTCTGATTCTGATTCTGATTCTGACCCTGGGGTGAGGCCGAGATGCCATTTCTAGCATGCTCCCCGGTGAGACCAGTGCTCCTGGTCCAGGAACAACTCTGTAGCCAGAGAAGAGACATCTTTTTAGGAAACCGGTAAAAAGCTTCAGAACCTTCCTGGAGTGTTCCTTGGATTTTAATAAGTTTTACTACAAAGAGGCTCATCCCAGACACACCTTCTGTCTCAGCTAGATTAGTGACCATCATTGCTCTGAAGGCAGAAATTTCACATGGAAAATATAAAACATTAACAGTCCAGCTCTAATACAAAGGAATGAAATGTATCCTTTTCCCACCAAAACATTCATCCATCAATCAAACATCTGTTGACCATCAACCAAGTGCCATTATCAGGCAAGACAGTATTTAAAAAGGGGCCAACTTTGTCTATCGAAGGAGTTCTCAGTACGGTAGAAAAGGTGAACTGTCCTCCCCAAACACAAATAACTGTACCCCGATGTGGAGGAAAGGAATCCTGTCCTCAAGCACGTGAAAGCGGGTGGGGGTTCAGGGTGGGGGCTGGGGTGCGGGAGCTGAGGGGGGCGCACGGCTGTGACTCAAGGCCTCCTGAAGGGCATGGGCGCCCCTCTGAGGGACCGGCTGGGCTGAGTGCGGAGAGATGCGCGGTGAGAAATGGTCCACGCAGCCGTATAGGTTGAAATTTGGGTGTTTTTGTTAGCATTTTTATTTCTACAACCAGAATGCTTAACCACCTCACATTTTAGGGCATGTTTTATGAAGAGGCTTTTCAGGACTTCAAAGATCAGAGACTGAAAGCTCCGGCGGTCTCGGAGCAGCGCCGAGCCAGCAGCGGGAGCCCGCGGAGCGCAGGGCTTCGGCGCGCACGGCGCCCCCTGGAGGCAGCCTCGGGGCCGCGCCTGGCGCTCGGTGGAAACGAGCCTCCCGCAGTCACGCTGGGAAAGCGCGGGACCGGCTGACCCTCCAGGGGTCCGCCCTGAAGTGAACCTGCCGCCCCCCCGCCCCCCCCGCCCCCCCCCCCCCCCCCCCCCCCCCCCCCGAGACCGAAACGCGCCTCCTGGTGAGCACCGGCCCTTTCTGACCCCGGGGCACCTCAGGCCCGTTCCGAGAAACCCTGTGAGAGCCTCAGGAAAGGATGAAAGGAAGGAAGGGCTGTGAGGAGAGGCAGCGCCCGCGGGAGGGAAGGAGGGAGGGAAAACAGCTCCAGGCCGTCCACCGCCCCAGCCCGGAGGGAAGGGCCGGGCTCTGCGCGCGCTGGAAACTAACGTCGGTCCAGAAGGCCCCTGTGCAGGCAACTCGCGCCCCTCCCAGCGTTTGATGGGCAGCGCCGCCAGCCTTTTCAGCAGCCACAAACAACTCCTCTTTCATAACGGAGGTCTCTGGGTGCGACCCCTCTTGACATTACAGGTGTGGAGACATCGCTCGAGCGGTTCCCCGCCTGCGGGCCGGGAACTGGATAAGCCGGGCCGTGTGCTGAAGGCCTGTCGTTCATGGCTTGGGGGTCACAGCGGAGCTTAAGGGCAGAGACTCTTCTTAAAGCCTTGTCCCGTTTAGAGCGAGGGCTAGGCCAGCATCAGGCATTTCCTCTCGGAGGCTCCTTTCCTTTTCCTCTAGATTTTAGGGATAAATCTCAGAGACACTTGTACCTAGAAAATGAAGCTCGGACTCGGTAGAAGCTGCAACCCTAGAGCACAGCGAGGTTAATCACCAGGTTTTAAGGTTGAATTTTATCCTGCCTGATCCTCATTTAGAAACACGTTGGGGTCCGGTGATTCCAAACGGAAGACAGAGCGCGGGGCTCCGGAGGGCTTCAGGAGGCTATAATTTCTGCGGCACCAAAGGGTGGAGTTTCCAGGGCACAGACCCCCGAAACCTGCAGGCTGCTGCCTTCCCGAGTTCAGGCCTTGCTGCCCATCCCCCCTGCCGCAGTTTACAATGGGGTAAAGAGCTAAGGCCTTTTACCTAATTGCTCTCTCCTTCAGTTTTCTCATCTGTAAAATGGGCATGGTCATCCTAATAACTTCAAGGGGTGGATGTAACAATTGAAGAGGTAAGAGGGCATTTGGAAAAGGTCTTGACACTTGGCAAGCCCTTAAATGTTTTTATTATTCCACATATTTTATATAACAGAATGGATCTAAGTAGACATGAAGATGGCACTTAAAATGTTATATAAAAACACATGTGTCATTGAAAGTACTCCGAGAAGTGAATCACTCGTCACCTGGTCAATACCTCACTAGATCAGAATCCTAAAAAGCCTCAAAGAGAGGAGCTTCAGCCTCCCACCCCCCCACCCCTTCTTTATTGGTATTCGCATCCCAAGATACTCCTAAAACAGCATTTTTCAAATTTCTCAGGCGGCCTGAGTTTGTATTGCAGCTTCTGCCTTAAATGTAGGACCTTGATGGATGACCTAATCTCTCCGGACCCAAGTCTCCCAGTCTATAAAATGGACTCATGAGTGAGCACCAGCTGTGGAGGGAGCCTCAGAAAGAGTTGATGTGTCACTATGGTGGAAGCTGCTACTGTCTCATGATCCCCAGCAGCAGAGGGAAGTGACTACTGATACCTACGGATCTGTGGCACCTCCCAAAGCAGCCACCCAAAAGGGAGAAATGTCTCCAAAATCTTGTCTTTTACCTTGCAGGTTCATGTGAACTTTTATAGTTCCATTCCATGACATAGCTCTATCTTTCTATGTAAAAATGTTTTAAATTGCTTTCTAGTTAAATTACTTAAATTTCTCCATCTTATCCTCCTCTAAAACTCAAGTAAAACTGATACTCCTTGGCTGCCCATTTATTCCCCTAGAGGTAGGGCCTCCCTTTAAGAAACCCTAGAGGAAAGTTCTATGCAAAAGTCACATTTTCGCAACCAAGCTACAATGCAAAGTCTAGTGAAGTAAACTACTTCTGGCATTGCCAAGGATTTGCAATTCTCAAGGATTCTTCCACCACCTTTCTAATCACCATCAAAGATCCAATACAGGATTTGTGTGTAAACGCGCAGCACAGGAATCAAAAGCAGGAGATGCCATACTAGGGAAGCCAGCATTCCACGGAAACAAGAACGCTCTGCAGAGCTATTACACGACTCATACATACATCATTTAGCATAAAATACTTCCAGGGAAATTGTGGTGAGATGTCTTCCATATTTCAAAAGCACAGAATTGTACTATAGAATCTGTAAATTTTCAGAATAGGGTTCCAAGACTTTAGTTTGTGCGTAATGAAACACCTTAATTTGGACACTAAATCATATCTTGGTCTTCGAATTTAAAAGAGAAATTTAGATTTGTTCATAGCTTATAATAAATGGTGGTCTCACAGTCTAATAAATTCTGAATCCTGTGATTTATAACAAGCTTTAAAAATAAACTTTCTCCTGTGTAACAGTCATAATGCCATAAAACATTAAGTTAAATTCTCAGTTATTTTTCTTTCTCTAAATATATGTCAAACTAAGTTGATTTATAGATTTACCTAGCTCTCCTATGGGAAGGTTACAGAAAAACAAATGCTTCATACAATGACATTAAGGATCTATTCTTTAGGTCTTAAAACCACATTAAGTAAAAATTGTACTTTAAAGTGTGCAATAGTAATATATATACATACATACATACATATGTATTGAGAATAAATGGAATTGTCTTCCCTATTAACCAATTGAAGTAAAATTAAGGAGCATTTTTATATTTGGAATGTAAATGATGCTGTTTCCACTTAATATTTTTCTTTGAAGTGATGGTTATAAAATTACACGTATCATCAGCATAAACTACAGGTCTCTTAAGATTCCTTTTTCTATTAAAATTTGTGTCAGGAAGTTGATGGATGTGTTAACAGAAAGCTTTCAGTGATTTTTTTCTTTCCATCAGAAACTTTGGAGATCTTTATACTTTCAGAGAAGTAGAGCTTTAAAGTAAAGCACAATCACCACATGAGCACACGCAAACTAATATCTTCTCCTTTTGCAAATAAATTAAAATGTAGTTCTGGGAAGATACAAAGAACTCAGTCAAGTTGAAACAGCAAAATTTATATTTTCCTTAGAAATTTAACTATGATTATTACCTTATGTATTTTTTTAAAGATTTTTAAAGCTAAGTGTTGCGAAGAGATAGTCTGGGTGCTTGAACCTGAGATGCTTTGTGGGTAAGATCTGCCAGAACCAGCTGGACCTCCAACAGGGCACTGCCCACCAGCTCGAGCTCAGAGTTCACTGTAGGCACCCAGAGAAAAAGGCAATGTGCATCTTTTATCATTTTAAATGTTGCCTCAAATAAACTATTTAACTTAGGGACCAGGGGAGATATTTTTATATTTTTCCTATTGGAAAAACAGGACAGCCCCAGCCAGTGTGGCTTAGTTGGTTGAGCATGGTCCCATGCACCAAGAGGTCACTGGTTCAATTCCCGGTGAGGGCACATGCCCAGGTTGTGGGCTCAATCCCCAGTAGGGGGAGTGCAGGAGACAGCCGATCAACGTTTCTCTCACCGATGCTTGTTTCTCTCTCTCTCTCTCTCCTCTCCTCTCTCTCTGAAATCAATAAAAACATATTTTTAAAAAAACAAGACACATTCAATGATTAAGAAATAAATAAATCAGAGAATGCAGAAGTGTCAAAAGTAAAAAAAATTAAACTTAGGATCTCTTAAACCTCCCACACACCTTCTACCAAAAAACCTTACACTAGCAGTGTATTCTCCACAGGGACAAAGGTTGGTCTATAAAAATTACCTATGACTTTTTATGAAAATATAATAGGTATATTTTGTATATGCATAATTTTACAATAAAATGGAATTATACCATAAATGTTCTACTTGTCCATATAGAAAACTAAAATTTGCCCAGCCGAGCGTGGCTCAGTGGTTGAGCATCGACCTAGGATCCAGGCGATCAGGGTTCGATTCCCAGCCAGGGCACATGCCCGGGTTGTGGGCTGCAGCTGATCAATGACTCTCTCATCATTGAAGTTTCTATCTCTCTCTCTCCCTCTTCTTTCCTCTTCCTGAAGTCAATAAAGATATATTAAAAAAAAACAAAACTAAGATTTTATTAGATTTCTTGTCCAGGATAGAATCAGGAAGAGAAAAAGTAGTTGAATTGCCTAATGATTTAGTGGCTTAAAGCTATGACAATGGCATGCTCCATTTACTTTATGGGAATTGGTGAACTAAGAAGAGGTCGAAGAACCAGAATGTTCCTGTCTACTCTTCAGAGCAGCAGATCTGCAGACAGAGCCAGGAACACGCATATAAATGCTTGCTCTCTGACCATGCCCTCCTCCCCTCCCCCATTCTAGGTTCACTACACACCCTGCCCCCTTGATTAGTGCAGTCTTTCTTGAATAAGGTAGTAAATTAAAATTTTGTCATGGTTCTTATTCACTATACTTGACTGGATTACAGCTTATGTCATCGCATCATTCAATCATAAAAATTACAGTGATTGGCTTGAGATGTTGATACTTCATGATTTCAGACATTTCACCTTCATCACCTTGACAGTTGTTTTTCAGCTACTTGTTGTCTTTACAGCAGACTGATGTCAGTTGTTACATTTTGCTTTTTCCTAATTTCATTTTCTAAGCTTGTTCATCTTATCTTGTAGTCCTAAAGGCAATGTGTGTGTGTGTGTGTGTGTGTGTGTGTGTGTGTGTGTTAAGCATTGTGAAAGCTGTGCGGATGCTAAGGAGCTCTCCATTCACAGGAAGTGTTAAATAAGAACAAGTTAGGATGCACGCCTCACTGCCATGACCCTTGAAGATTCTGGGTTTGCCTAGGATCTCACAGAATGCTCACCTCATTGCAGAAGTAAGTAGTAAAACATATATCTGTAGTGTGTGGGGTCATATTGTCCTATGTTGTGAGTATCCAGGCCTGCATTCTATTTAAGTAAATTTATGGAATCTTTGTGAAGCACCTGCTATGAGCCATGAATGATGATAAGCATTGGTGATACACCTACGCCTTGCCCTCAGAGTTTCTAGCCTGGCGGGGAAGACAGCCCTGAGACAAGGACATACAGATATGAAAGGCAGTCCAGAACAGTAGGTAGCAGTGCTCTGGAAGTGTAGCGCCAGAAGAGCTAAGCCACCCTCCTGGGCTGGGGAAGGAATCTATTCCTGAGAAGAAATTAGCTGGCAAAGGTGAGTGAGGAGCCCTGGCTGGTGTGGCTTGGTGGTCAGAGCAGAGCATCGGCCCATACACCGAAGGGTCTCAGATTTGATTCCCTGTGAAGGGCACATACCAGGTTACAGGCTCGATCCCCAGCCCTGATTGGGGGGGGGGGTGGGAGGCAGCCAATCGATGTATCTCTCTCACATCGATTCCCCCCACCTCTCTCCCCTCTCTCGTCTTCTCTCTCCCTCCCACTCTCTATAAAAAAAATAAAAATAAATCAATGGATAAAATGTCCTTGGGTGGGGATTAACATCAACAACAAGATGAATGAGGAGAGGAAGACATGTTGAATACTGGGATCTCCTAGTGAATGGTCATAAAATGCCTGTTATTTTTGGAAATCAATGATTCTAAGATATCGGCTAACAAAGCATTTTTTATGCTATTGGAAAACCCTCTGGGAGTAAGATCTTGTTACCACATGCTAAGAATGTGGATTGAGACTCTGTAAGCGCAAGACTATTGCTTCTGGCTCTGAGCTACCAGGCCAGGCACCAACCAACTTCTGCTTCGTGCTCATTCCCTTTCCATCACCCACCTCCACAGGTATTCGATGTTTTTCCCTCCCTCACCCTAAACACTCTCCCAGCTGCACCCATCAAGCATTAATGCTATAGAGAGCAGTGTTTCCCAAAATGTAATATGACTAACTGGTATAAAAAGATTGTTTTAGGTAGAACAGGGACAACATTTTTAATGGTTATGCATTTATTTCTACACATTCCTTCCTTTTAAACAAATTTAATTAATATCCCCAAGTCAATTTAAAGAAATATACTGAGTAAATGAAAGCAAAGCAACATTTAGGTAACATTGTTATAGCAGGAGTGCTCACACTGACGGTTTACTTTCTGTGTCACATACACTCCTTCTATGGTATGGGAATAATAAGACCCGCCTCGCTGGTGCTGGTGACATGATCATGTCCTCAGTTCATAGCTGAGTTTCTGACACATGGTAAGTTTTTAACAAATGATAATTTCCTTTTTCTTCCCTTTCTTATGCCTACATGCTGACGTTTTTTCTGCCAATTCCTAACTAGTTTTTACTATTAAGGATAAAATGTAAGATACTGCCCATTGACTGTACTTCAGAATCATAGCTTGAGATAATCTTATAGTGCATTTATCTAAGGTTAGGCTAGGTAAATACATAAATATGTAGACACAGACACAGATATGCACGTGCATATGTCAATACAAAAGGAAGTGTTAGGAGACTGGAAATCCTTTTTCTACACCAGTGATCATTAATAGTTTTAATATCATTGTGATAAAGATTGTTTGACAGACTATGAGTTTATCTTGTTTTATTTCTCTCTAGGTGAAAAAGGAGCAACAGAGGTCTTTAAACTAGACAAGAGGTTGACTCTCAGCTCCACCATTTACTAGCTGTGCGACCCTGATCATAAACTCGATCCTCTGGGCCTTGGTTTCCTCATCTAATCACACCCACTACCTACAAGGTTGTTTAGAAAGTAGAAACAACGTATGTGAGGCATGGAACACCATACTTTGCTTAAAATAAGTGCTAAAATCATGATTATTATAGTTATTATTTTCAAGATTATAAGACAAAACTGTACAAATACCTCATTACAGAAAAGACACTGTTACTCTCAACTCTATTCATGAAAAAAGAAAATCCCTAAATTAGAGTTTTTTAAATCTTCAAAATAGTATCAGTCAGATTTAACTGTAGACAACAGGAGCCATTCTTATTATTTTAAGCAGAAAGAGATTTTATACAAAGAATAAATGCAAAGATTTTACACGTATCGTCTGGAGAAGCAAACAGGTTCTGGGCTGGTCCATCAGAACAATAATACGAAACAAGCCAAACTTGGGGAGCAGCTGCTGTCCATAAAGAAAACAGGAAACCAGGAAAGGGGCTCCGCAGCCATTGGTTCTAGGAAGATGTACAGTCCATTAGGGCAGGGCGCCAGGGCCATCTCGCTGTGCTCTAGCGCAGGGCTGCTACATAAAAGGATGCCTACGTAAATTTGAATTTCATGTCAACAACAAGTAATTTTTAATATAAGTGTATCCTATGCAATGTGGAATACTATACTAAAAAAATTGTTGTTGATCTGAAATTCAAATTTAACTGAGAGTCCTGTGTTTAACTGGGGCCCTGAATGACTCCTCCTTTATCTGGAATGCAAATCTGACCGGCTCTCCTGTGTTTGTTTGTGTTTTGCTAAATCTGACAGCTACAATCTAGAGCCACCCAGAGCCTACTGTTATAATAGCAGCAGAAATGGCCTTTCATGATGCTGCCTCAAGTGAGTCTCAGGATTGTATCAAATTGGCAGAAAGCAAATCACATGGGAATTCTAGGTGAGAGGACATTTGGGAGACACAACTCTTAGCTTTTCATTGTTCATGTTATAGAAGGCACGCAGGAAGTACGAAGGAACACATGAGAAGCAGACAACTCACCACAATGGCTACACTATAATATTGAGTAATTGCATCTATAATTCGTTTCATATTTAACAAAGACATGTAGCTTGAGCATCTGTTACTTTCCAGGTGCTAGAGGTATTTTTAAATACCTATAAACAAAAAGAAACAATACTAAACAAAAAGAACAAGCTTTTCACAGAGCTTATATACTAGTAAAGAAAAAAATACAATTAAGACAACTACAAAAAATATAATTAACAAAAACCCTTGTAAATTACAGAAATGCATAAAAGTGAACGTAAGAACCATTTATAATTCTACCACTCCTTCCATCTTGATGCAGGAATAAAGATCTTTTCCTGTTCTCCCCTCAAGCTTACCTCCCAGAGATCATCGTTAGTAAAGTTGCATGTGCACTTACACATACACGGTACATAAACTAAACCCGGTCACTAGGTCCTGCCGTGGTGGGAAGTACCAAGGCTCAGTTCATCTGCTGAAGGGGTCAACACTTGCAAAGCTAATTAGAAGACGAAATCCAGGCATCTCTTTCCTCCTCCCTTGGGGTCCTCAGAGCCTGCTTCAGCTCCCCCGTCCATCTGGGCGTCCCCCCCCTGCTGCACACCCCCCCCCCGCCCCCCCCCCACCTGCCTGCAACCTGCCCGGGACCTTCTCCTCACAGCAGACGGGCTCAGTCCGAGTCGGAATGGAGCACATACAGGACAGGGCACAGCTCTTTCTGGAGAGTACTGGGCAATCTTCCTCCGTCCAGTTTTTATTTGGTGATGCTAAACAGACCCCGTGCATTACTGTGAGGATGGAGGGAGAAATTGCAATAAAGGCTCGGCTGTCCCCGCCCCGGCCTCCCCTTCTCTCTCTCCCAGTTAAGCAGCTCCTTGGGCTTTGATCCTTGATCCTGTGCTGACTCCGGCTGCATGGCCATGCTGCCCCGTTTCCTCACAAACGCTCTGCTCCAGCCACTCTCCAAACGCTCTTTTACTTTTCCACTTCTGTATCTGTCCTGACACCAGTCTGCACAGAGGACCTTACCGTTGGACACCGCTGCCCATGGGCCTCTATGCTGCTCGGGATCCAGTTTCGGGGCCCTTCCTTGGTGTGAGGGAGCAGGGAGTGGGGCCGGGGAGGGGGAGGCTAACAAAGGGTGTGCATGGAGGAGGTTACACCGTGGACAACGAAGGGGGTTAGGGTTGCCCCAGGGAGCAGAGCCAGAGGCCAGTGCTCCTGTGCTACGACTCTATCGAGAAGTGCAAATCCAGGCAAGCAGGAGCAGTGACAAAAGGGAGCCAGGCAGGAAAGAAAGCAGCACTAATATGAGGTAAGTTTTGAAGCTGGCTGCCAGGAGCGCCAACTGATTGCTTCAACTCCCAGGACTATCCTCCAGGAGGCTGCATAACCTGCGCGTCTCAGGCCGCTCCACCAACAGATGTAAGGAGAAGAATCCATCTAGCTCCTTTCTCCCATCATCAAAGGTTCACCTGACAGGGACTCAGGCCTGCTGCACATCCACAGTGCACGTGGGTGGGCACTGAGAACTGCAGAGCTTCGAGGCCAGGGCAGTGGGCGACGGAGGTGTGGCTTTGTGTGGGGGGCGCTGTGTGTGGTGCCTCAGGTTGGTCTGAATCTCCTCTGTGGCTGGCACTGGGACGAAAGAGACTGGAGGAAAGTGAGGACAGGAGGACCTGAGCGGCTGATTGAATGTGTTCCTGATTCACCAACCTGCAGAAACTCCCTAGCGATGACCGTATCCTCACGTGGACCCACATATCATGCCAAGAAAATTTTCCGAAGAGTGTGAAGCATCACCACGGTGTCTTACAAATGAAAATCCCCTACCCACTGTGAAAGTCTGGCACATCAAGCTAAAAATCAAAGAAAGCTGAGTGGATAGAGGTACTTTTTCCCCCAATGCCTGATCTAGTTGAAAAAGGGTGTTGGAGGAGCTGGAGAGGTACTGGAAGAAGGAAAAGCAGCTGAGTGAAGCAGGTCTGAATGAGCTCAGTGAGGAGGCCTTGTTACTGTCGGTGAGCTTAAGGAAAGGGGCTCTCTGGTTCACTCAGGAGAGATTCTATAAAGAATGTTTAGCTGTTTCAATTTGTTTTCACTTGTCAACTCTGAAACAAATTACTAATGTATACATAGTTTTATATATGTTTATGAATTTACATTAAAGCAGAGGGAACACTCACAAGGACTCTATAGGTGCCGTACTGGAAGGGAGGGGACATACACAAAGGAGAGTGTTTAGCCGTTGGAACAACAGGAGTAGCAGGAATATGCAAGCCTGAACCGACATGGTTTAAAGGAGAGAGGAACTGTGCATGGCTTCGATTTCTTTATAGTCACCAGCTCTATATTTATTATTTTAACCTGGATACCACTGAATATGTTATGAGCAGATATTGATAAAAAGGTAGGTGACACTTTTTCTAAAATCATGCAGTATTATTTCAAAAGGAATTATTTTACCTTAAAGAAAATATTTAAAGTGTTACTATTTCTTAAGAAGCATTCCCATTTAAATTCTGCACCCTATGAAGAAGTTCAGTTATTGAATTGTTCCAAATATGCATAAAATGATCTAAAAGTTTAAAATTAATATATAGCATAAATATGTTATTAAAATGCACGAAAGGGTTATGGAGCAGAAGAAATATAATGAATACAATAATGAAGATGGAGCAACCTTTGTTTTAAACAATGAATACATTTCGATTTCTGGCTTAACTGCTGTGTAAACTGCTACAGAAACCAGTCTATGTAATCATATCACTGGGCATATTCTTGAAGATCCAGTGCTTGGTTATAGTCAGCCATAGCTCCCTCAATCGCACCTATTTTACCACGAACTTCTGCTCTAAGATTATATACCAGAGCATCATTAGGCTTCAAAGACAGAGCTGTAAAAGAAAAAAAATTTCAAAAGATGTTTTATGCTAACACTCAAAAGGTCTCATTTTTTTAAAATAAAAATTTTATAATATAACAGCTTTAGTATTACTTGTTTGAAAACATTTTTCTTCATATGCACCTATTTAGCTAAATTGAAAATATTAAATATTTCTAAGAAAATTAAATTGAGGAAACATAGTACAATGTCTTTCTTTGAAAGGCTAGCAATGCTTGTGTATAGTTTTCCTAATAAATTTTCTGTATCTTAGCTGACCAATGCTGTAAGTTATTGCATAAAGGAACCCATACTGATTACATTAAAGATGTGATATAAAAAACATTCATTCTAATGTAAGCTTTTCTAGACAAATAGACCTGATGGGATTATTCTTTTATTATTTAAAAACAAACACATCAACCACTGTAATTTTACCCAAAACATTACAAAAAAATAAATACCTTTACTTAGGTCTTCCTCAGCTAGTTCATATTGCTTTAAACAACAGTAGAACTGTGCTCTGTTCAAATATACTGCAGCCCAAAAGGGACAGCTCTTAACCACATTTGCAAAATCTTCTTCTGCTTCTTCGAACTTCTTTAGTATCGTATTTGCAATAGCTCGATTCATGGCAGCACATTCATTCTCTGGATCAAACTTTAAAGCCTTTGAAAAGTAGTCACTGGCCTATAAAATGTGAAGATAATGATAATTTGAATATATTTTAATTTGCAGCTATACAGCAATTTGAAACACTTTTAATATAAAATTAAGGCCAATGGCATTTCCCAGGGATAGTGGAAGCCTTTCATTAGAGTACAGACAATAAGGAGGCGCACTGTCTGTAGAGAAAGCAGAAAACAGTAGTGAAGCTGACCAACAGTTGCTTTGCATTTTGTTATCACCACAAGCAGGAAATTCTAGACAATGTCAATGACAAAAAATAGGAGACTCGACCACGCAGTGCAATATACAGACAATGTATCATAGAATTATACACTTGAAACCTATATAATCTTATTAACCACTGTCACTCCGATAAATTTAATAAATTTTTAAAAAATAAAGTAAATACTCCTCTCTGTTAAAGTGAAATGCTTCACTACCCTACCCCACCCCACAAATCCCACATCCCCGCACAGCACTAGAAAAAGGTAAAATATAAATTAGAAAATAAGGTCCTAGTAAGAAAATAAACTGTAAGTTAGAAAATTAACACTTTTTGTATAAAAGCAAAATATCTAAGAGCTAAAGAGATAAGTTTTGAAAATAAGGTTCTAAACCATACCAAAAGGGATAAAAACTCAGTGACACTATGAAAAGCTATAAGGAAGAATGAGAGAAGGTAAAAACCAGCTTGCCAAGAAGATCAAAGGTTCTAGATTATTCACAACTCATCATCAAACTGGAAGGACCCTTCAAAATGTGGTCTATATACCAGTATCGGAGTCTTGATCAATAACAAATTAGAATTAAAATAAACAACCACAACAAAAAAACTGGTCCTTCACCACAAATGGCTTGAGATGCTGATTAGACACCCTACTACTGAAGGCAGGAATCGCTCCTCTAACACCATGATGGATGAAAATTTGACTCCTACTTTAAAACTTCCCTAAAGGAAAAGTCATTTTCTACAACAGAGTGTGCTCTCTCCAGTTCCTTACCACTAATTTTTTCCCAGTACACCGCAATCTGGCTTCCACATACCTCTCTGTATTCTGTGAGTTCTGCTCTTGTTAAGATTGAAGATGTACTCAAGCCCAAGGGACATTTTCTAGTTATCTTCCTCCATGACATTGCTGGGCATGAACACTCTTGACCTCTCCTTCCTTCTTAAAGCTCTCTCTGTCCTTGAAACAGGGCGCCCCCCTGGTTTTTCTCCTACCTCTCTGATCATTTGCTGCCAGTGTCCTTCACTGAACTATTTTTCTCTGTTTCTCAGGGACTTTTTTCCTCAGTTCACTTCTATCATTGGTGAAGTGAAATTCTGATAGCATGGTAGCCAGGAGCCCAGGCTACTGAGCCAGATTTCCAGGTTCAAATCCTTACTCCACCACTTATTACCTCTGTGTTTTGGGGTGAGTAACTAAAGCTCTCTTTTCCTTAACTTTTCTCATCTGTAAAATGGAGGTAACAAATAGAACCTACATCCAGTGCTGCTATGAGGATTAAGTGAGCTAATAGTAAACTACTGAGAATGATATGTAGAATCTAGTAAGGACTCAATTATTATTGATATATTATTTTTCCTAGTGTCTACAAATGAAGATACATCATAGCCCAAGGCAATACTCCATAAAGCTGGCTGCCGATGACTCTTGAGAGGAAATTAGATCAAGATTTTGTAACCCATCTCGTCCCAGGATGGCAGTTCTTCTATGCTGTGGTTAAGTGTGGTTGACGGATCTGTTAAGATGGCATCAGAATTGACATCCTTCTGTGAAGAACTTAGAGAATTTGTTCCTGAACAGAAGGCTAAACTCACAATCACCAGGAATGAGGCAAGGGAATAACTCTGAGCAAGGACAAGACTTCCTTCAAAAAGCAATTTAGGCTTCATTTTAATTCACTGATAAATGATCAATAAAGGTGACACAATTATATATCACAAAAGCAGGACTTCAGTCAGGTAGAAGGAAATGCTTACCTCAGCTAAAAATAATAGAACTTAGTAAAACACAATAGTGTTTTGAACAATTTACCTTTCTATTAAAACTTTCAAAATACATTACTTAATAAATGAAAGCCTATACATTTAATGAGGTTGTTTGAAGTACAGGAGTATTAATTATGAAGCAATTAAAGGCCAAAAACACCAACCACAATGGATGACCTTGGTTTTTTAACAATTAGTCTAATGCCCTCATATCTGTAATTAATTAGAAAGCAGATCCAAGTATTTTTAAAAGTCACCTGTAGTTCATGATGCATACACATAGCTCATCCAAATGTGGTTTAAAATCAATAAGTCTCTAATTAACGATAAAAGAAGTCAAAACACATACATGTTTTAACCCTCTAGAGATTATTTGTTCTGTTAAAGGACCATTTCTCCTGACCATAACTCTTCTTTCCAGTATAGTCAGAAACAAAGGTGAGGGGGAGCAGAAAATACAAGAACTTTCTCCATAAAGAGGCCTAGAGCATACTAATATAGCTGAATGACTACTCTGAGTCTGCTTGTCTCTGGAAGGAGTGTGCACTGTGAATCCAAGCATCCAATACATCAGGACAGGGGACAAGATACATTTTAGATCAAATATTTGCCCAGCAAATGTGTCCCCAACTTGAAGAAATAGAGCCATACTAAAAAAATAATAATAATAAAATAATCAAACTACACTTCAGATCTAACCGAATAGTTTCATACATGATGCTCACAGTTATTAAAAAGACAAATACATTTAAAATGTGAAGGTCTCTTCTCATGTGGATCTTAAACATTTATGGAAACATAAAATTGCCCTGGGCATTGTATTTGTTTTCATCTCATTAACTAACTCTATGATGCAGAGAAACATAGCTAGGACCCAGCCAGACAGTGATCTGAGTTTGATGGAGTTTAAGGCAATTGGCCCTGGCTTGTCAGCCTAGGGAAACATTAGCCTCCCAGCTGTCCACTGAGGTCTGAGCTATGACAGAATCATTCGTGCCTTACAGAATTATACCTTCAATAATTCAGTGTTCTGGCATCTAGCTTCACCACTGAGGTCAACCAGGCTCATCACAGGGATCAGGAAGCTGTTCAGGGTCATGATATAACTTGGGAGAGAATAAACCTAAACTAAGGCAATGGCAGAAGACACAGAATGAAAGGGAGACATATGAGAAAAAATGAGAAATAAAACTGATGGGATTAGATGAAGGAGGAGAGGAAGAGAAAGTCATGGTTGACTCTGATTTTTTTACTCGGGTCACTTTATGGAAGATGACATCTTGAATTGAGAGAGGGCTCATATGAAGAGCCCTGGACTGGTGGTAGAGGGTATAGAAATTCCGTTTTGGCCCTACTGCACTTGTAAAATATACAGTTTAGCAACTGGAGAGAAATATGGGTCAGGAGCTCAGAAGAAAGGCGAAGGCTGATATGCAGTCTAAACCATGGGTATAGACAGGCTTTCTGAGTAAAGAAATCTAGGGAAATGAGGAAGGAATATGCTTCCACGCCCTTAAGAGCTTACAACCTAATTGGAGTGAAGAGATAAAGAATCAACACAGAGAGTCAACTGTGGAGAAATACAAAAGAACATTGAATCTGTATAGAAAAAATTGTACACAAAGCAGTACGGAGTCAAGATCTCATTTTAAATCCATAACCACAAACCTCAAATCAGAACTTAATGTTGTCTGAAAACTATGTACAGAGCCAGGTGGGAGGATTGCTTTGCAAATTATATAAATGTTTAACCACTATGAGGTACCCCTAAAACTAATATAAAATATTGATTGTCAACTGTAATTGAAAAAAAATTTAAAGAAAAAAAATAAAGAATTGTGCACTGAAAGACACAAAAAGAGAACTTAATGTTTTCTGCTACAATCCCTAGTATGTTCATCCTGCCACTTTCTAACACAGCTTTTCACATTTTCTCTTTTCTCCTCAAAATTCCTAGCCTTCCTGTTCTTCTTTTTAATGGTCCACCCTCAACTGATAACTGATACTCATATCCCATGGAGAAAATATAATGAATAGGAATGCCTACTATTAATATCTACCAAACTGTATTCAGCTGTGCCCTGACCCTCTGCCTTCCCTCATGACATAATGCATAGTGCATCCTGCTCCAAGCAAAGGCCACCCTGCAATTTCCAAACTCTAATCCCATCAAATTCTCAAAGATTTTGATCCTAACTCTCCCTGCCACTCTCTCCTGCATCACCAATTTCTCCCTTTCTACTAGATCCTTCTCATTAGCATAGGAGCATGAATCAATTAGCCCTCATCTGAAAAATAGAAACAAGAAAAAACACTTAAGCCACTCTAGCTATTGCCCCCATTTCACTGCTTCTCTTCATGGAAGAGTGTCTTGACCCAGTGGAACTGTCCCTAATTCTTCACCTCCCATTTTCTCCACAATGCTTTCCACTCAAGCCTCTGCTCCACTGCTGTTCCAACAATGTTCTTGCCAAAGTCATCAATGACCTCTTCCATTCTCCTCTTCCTTGACATCTCAGCAGCATTTGACACAGGACACTTTTCCCTTCTTAAAGCACTGATTCAAGAGAGAGAGTGATGTGCTGCTCTCCTGCTTTTCTTGCCATCCCGCTGGATGCTCCCTTCTCAGTCTACTTTCTGGCTTCTCTCTGCTTCACTTCTAAACATTGATGCTACCTAAGGCTTATTTCTTAAACTTCTCTCTCCATCTATACTGTCTACCTGGGTAATCTTATATAGTCCCACAGATATGCTAATACTGATATAATAATGCCTACAAGAGATTGTATTAAGCATGTATTGCTACAAGTATTTTCTTATTTATTTTCTATTTCTTCCTCCAATAAAATGTAAGCTACATCATAAAAGAATTCCTTCTTACCTTGTTCTACTCTGTATCCTCAATGCCTAGCACATGGCAAGTACATCATAAATATGTGGAGATTGAAAGAATGAAGAGCAAAGTGGAAACAGGAAATATCTGCTGAATTTTTCCAGCAAAGTATAAACAAGAACCATAGCTTCTTTACACCTAAAGAAGCCTCAAAGTTTGTTTTATTAAAGAGTATGGTGACAGTAGTGGGTGGTGAAGGAGAGCATAGAGGTGATAGCTCTCAAAAAATGTAAGCAATAAAAACCAAGTTTTAAAATGAGCACATCATTTTAGATGGCAAGGGTTGTGAAAAGCTCAGAGAACCACAGAGCTTGTGGTAGTCTTCCAAACCCGGGTAGGCTAGAGAGGACAAACTAAATTCCTTTACTACAGCATAGGAGGGAGCCCAACTTGGAAAGTTATCATGGCCCACCCCCCTATTCCCCACAAGAATCTCTGCTATTAGAACAGGAAAATAATTTATTACATTCAAATATGAGTAACAAAAGTAATTTACCTGCCTTCATGGTAAAAACAGGGATGAAAAATAACTTAATTTTTGGAAAGATAAAAGCTCACCAGAAAAAAAATACTGCTACAGTCTAGATTAAAAATTATAACATAGGATTTCAAAATGAACTAGAAAAAATTTATTATAGAAGCAATTGCATTTAAGAAAAAAATAATTCAGGAATAAAGGATCTTAGAAAAGTATGACATTGAAATGAGATGGAACTACAAAAAAAAAAAAATCTAAAAAGAAATTTGAATTATAACATCTACAAGGGGATAATAAATATCTCAAAAAACACAGTGAAGAATGCAACAAAAATTAAAAAGAAATTAAGAGGTTAAGAAACTGGAAAAATAGTTGATATACAGAAGTCAAAGGACATGAGATATAGATAAATAGATTATAGATAAATAAGATAGATGATAGATAGATAGATGATAGGTAGATAGATAGATAGGTAGGTAGGTAGATAGATTAGACAGATAGATAGATGATGATAGATAGATAGATAGATAGATAGATGATAGATAGAGATGATAGATAGATGATAGATAGATGATAGATAGATAGATAGATAGATAGATAGATAGATAGATAGATAGATAGATGATAGATGATAGATAGATGATAGATAGATAGATGATAGATAGATAGATAGATAGATAGATAGATAGATAGATAGATAGATAGATAGATAGAGATAGATGATAGATAGATATACATACTGAGTGTCCCAAAAAATGTATACACACTTTGAATGATTATAAAGTCAGTGTTGCCCGGCCGGGCGTGGCTCAGCGGTTGAGCATCCCCCTAAGATCCAGGAGATCGGGGTTCGATTCCTGGTCAGGGCATATGCCCAGGTTGCGGGCTGCAGCTGATCAATGACTCTCTCGTCATTGATGTTTCTATCTCTCTCTCCCCCTCCTTTCCTCTCTCTGAAATCAATAAAGATATGTTTAAAAAAAAAAAAAAAAGTTGGTGTTTATTAACATACAGTTCATTTTCAAAATTAAGTGACTTATCATCTGTTAAAGTGTGTGTACATTTTTGGGGACCCCCATATATGTAGTGAATATTCCCAATGAAGAAAATCAAAACTATGAAACAGAAAAAAATTTCCACTGAATTCAACAAAACTTTTCTGAAATCTACATATTGAAAACACACATTGTGTACTTGTTAACTTTGACTCCAGGGGTCAACTCTAAGACAGGTGTTGGTAGAACTTTATATTTAAAAACAAATCTTTGGTTATCCTAACAAAAAGAAGTCACAAATAGCAAAAATCGAATTTGCATCCAGCTTCTTGACATCAACATACAAAACCAAAAACAATGAAACAACACAAGACACTCAAGGAAAGAAAAGAGCCAAGGATTTAAAAGCCAGACATGCCCCCTTAAGATGTAAAGTCTACAAGCAAATAGTGATAAACAAGAAAAAATTCAAGGAGTACTATTTTCAGGAGCCCTTTCTAAGGACTCTACTAAAGGACTAATTTCAGACAACCAAGAAATGGTTGGTTGGGAAAGAAACTGGCAAAAAGCCTGGTGATGAGAATTGAATATACTTAACTGGCAAACTAAGATGAAAATTTGAAATAAGAGTAACAAAATAGTATGCAAATATTAAATCCTCTGGCAGTATAAGAATCATGAAATTCACTACAAAATGGGATAAAAGAGACAGACATGGAAAGTAAGCTGATACAATAAGCTCAAGCATATTTAAGAATACAAATAGAAAAAATTTAAAAGAGAATACTATGAGGATTAAAGATGGTGGTGGACTGAGTGGAAGCTACACTGACACTCTCCCTGGACCAAACTGGAATTACAACTAAAATATAGAAAAAACATCCTGAATAATCCACTGCAACTGAAGACAAGCTGGAGAGCAACCTCATAACCAAGGAGGAAAAGTGGAGACCACACAGAATCTGGTAAGAAGTGCAGAAGGGTGAGAGGGTGGCTGGGCTCCCACAGGCAGCAGCTGAAGGTCTGGAGGGATATCTCAGCTGTAGGGGGTTCCCACTGAGGACTCTGGGGCCTAAACCCCAGGCTGGACTCCCCATCCAAGAGCACCGAAACTAAGAAAGGTGCCCACATAACAACTGGCTGTGAAAAGCAGCAGGGTTCTTGTCTGCCAGGGAAATATGGCTGGAAATGCAGGCACCTTCTTAAAGAGCCATAGCACAAAGTTTCATGTGCAGCTACTCACCTTGGGCTCTGGCAGAGGGAGGGCAGAGTGGACTAGAGCTGTGTGAGGAGAATCTAGGATTGTGGGATCTGGAGATTGAGATCAGAAAGCATCCCTCTGGATCCTTGTGCCTAGTAATTCCCCCATACTGCAGAGGACATCTTTCATAGGGAGACAATTTGCTGCTTTTGCCTGAGGGGGGAAGCAATTGCCCTATCCTGCTGGAAAATCTCTCACCCTACCCTGTGGAGTTTCTACAGCCTGAAGCTCACTAAGAGAATCAGAATAATCAGCCTGAAGGCAGAGGCAGACCTCAGAGTGCTTTCAGTCTTTGCCTGATCTGCTTCTGGACCCTGGCTTTGGAAAAGCAGACTTTGGTGTGCATCTTGGTCCTGTCCAACTTCACCCAACCCCAGCAGAGGAGGCCTCAAGCCGAGGGTTGTTGATAGCTCCAAACAAGGTACTCAGGGCCAGTGACAAACTGTGTCTAACATTGGCCTGCACTAGAGACTGTCTAAAAAGACTGAGAGTCCTAGCAGATCGACCTATTACATAGAAACAAACTCAAACAGACAACGAAAATGGGGGGAGGGGGGGAACAAGCCCCAAATGAAAGAATAAGGAAAATCTCCAGAAATAGAGCTAAATAAAACGGGAGATAAGCAATCTATCAGATATAGAGTTCAGAATACTGATTGTAAGGATGCTCAACAGCATGAAAAATGATAGGGAAACTATGAAGGAAATTAAGGATGAGATAGCAGAAATAAAGACTACATTGGAAGGAATAAACAGTAGATTACAGGAAGCTGAGAATCGGATCAGAGAATTAGAAGATAGGGTAGAAAAAATCACTCAATCAGAGATCCAAAAAGAAAAAACAATTGAAAAACAGGACAGTCTAAGGGAGCTGTGGGACAATGTGAAATGTAACAATATTCACATTATAGGAGTTCCAGAAGAGGTCATAAGTAAGCAAGGGTTAGAGAACCTGTTTGAAGAAATAAAGGCAGAAAACTTCCCTAACCTGGTCAGGGAAAAAGTCACACAAGTTCAGGAGGGACAGAGAGTCCCAAGCAAGAAGAATCCAAAGAGGCCTATGCCCAGACACATCATAACTAAAATGCGAAGAATTCAAGACAAAGAGAGAATCTTAAAGACAACTAGAGAAAAGCAATCTGTTACCAACAAAGGAGCTCCTATAAGGCTGTCAGCTGACTTCTCATCAGAAACTCTACAGTCCAGAAGGGAATGGCATGAAGTATTCAAGGTAATGAAAAGCAAGGATCTGAAACCAAGACTACTGTATCCAGCAAGGCTATCATTCAAAATAGATGGTGAAATAAAGAGCTTGTCAGGCAAAAAAAAAAAGGCTAAAGGAGTTTGTGACCACCAAACCAGCATTGCAGAAAATGTTAAAGGGACTGCTGTAATTAGAAGTAGAAATATATAGAGAGAGAAACATAGGCATAAAAAATTAAAATGACAGTAGATATCTATCAATTATAACCTTAAAGGCAAATGGATTAAATGCTCCAATAAAATGACATAGGGTGGCTGAATGTATAAGAAAACATGACACAAATATATGCTGTCTACTAGAGACCCACCTCAAAAGAAAAGACTAACACAAGATGAGAGTGAAGGGATGGAAAAAAAATTTCCGTGCAAATGGAAATGAAAAAAAAGCTGGGGTAGCAATACTCATATCAGTTCAAATAGACTTCAAAATTAATAGCAGTGCAATGTACAATAGCTAAGATCTGGAAACAACCCAAGTGCCCATCAGTAGATGAGTGGATAAAAAAACTGTGGTACATTTACACCATGTAATACTATGCAGCTATAAAAAGGATGGATCTCCTATCCTTTGGGGCAGCATGGAGGGAACTGGAGAGTATTATGCTAAGTGAAACAAGCCAGTCAGAGAAAGACAAGTGGCATATGATCTCATTCATATGTGGAATGTAATACACAAAATAAACTGATGAACAAAATAGATCCAGAGACACAGAAGCATGGAACTGACTGAGGGATCTCAGAGGGAAGGTGGGGAGTGGGAGTAGGTGGGGAGAGATTAATCAAAGAACGTATATGTTCATAAACATAACCCATGGACACAGACACTGGTATGGGGAAGGACTGGGGATGGGGTGGATGCAGGGTGGAGGGGATCAATGAGGGGAAAAAGGGGACATCTGTAATACTTTCAACAATAAAGATAAAAAATTTAAATTTAAAAAATTGAATGGATAAGTAGGAGGGTATTTAATGTTTATAGTAAAGAAACTAAAAACACAAGGAAATACGGGTATAAAAGTATTTTTATAAAGGTAGCCAGTAGAGCAAAACTGTAAATTTTCCTCAATATCAGAAAAACTGGGGGAAACAATTAAACAGACTGCAGACCAAAATTCTTTTAAAATACATGAAAATAAAAATACGACATAACAGAACTAAGAGCAAACATATTATGCCAAAATGTAAATGGCCTTAACCCACCCATTGAAAGATAAATATTTTCAAATTGGCTTTTAAAGCAAAATCCAACTCTATCGTACATAAGAGAGACATATCTAAAACAAAGGATTCTAAATGTTGAAAATAAAAGGAAGGGCAATGGAATACCAGGCAAAAGCAAACCCAATGGAATCAGAGGTTACAATCTTCATATCAGATCAAGTAAAATTTATTCCAAAGAGCCTTAAAGAAACAAAGGGCATTTATAAGGCTGAAGGCTACAATATATAGTGCATATGTAATATGTATGAATATCTATAAATGAAACAATGCAGCAGCAATTTTCATAAAGCAGAAATTACAAGAAATATAAAGAAAACTATATAGAACCAAACCAATGATAGGATACTTAAACCTTTCACAGTCCAAGATCAACCAAATTAAAAAAAAAAGAATATTGACTAATTAAAAATATAATTAATAAGGTAGATCTTATACATATACTTTAACTTTACATTTTGACAGCAGAAACTTTTTGAAACGAACCCTGGAATATTTTTCAAAAGTCGTCATATATTAGACCAACATTAAAACTCAATAAATACCAAAATTAGAAAATATAAAAGTCCTTCTACCTGGACATTTCAAATGCCTTATTAATTTATTCTTGAGTCAAAGGGGAAATAAAATTACAGGTATAAAATTTGGGGAAAACAAAAATTAAAACTTCCAAGACCAAAATATATGGGATACTGTTAAAAGCAGTACTTGGGGAAAAGGCATAACCTTAATAATTTATCACAATAGAAATGAAAGGGTGACAATAAATGAATTAAGCTTCTGACAAAAAGATGGACAAAGAATGACTAGCAAGACAACTGCTGACAATTGGGTAAGTCCAAAATAATGTTTGCTGGACACGTGTTAAATGATTGGGGACAATGAGAGAATAAATCCATAGGGGTTAAATATTTAAAAAATAATTATAAACGTTCTTATGAAGGAGAACGTTTTTAAAGAAGAGCTAATGAATGATTAGCCTAGAATCTAAGGACTGAATTTTAAAACTATATATAGCAAAGAAAGCATTTAGAGTAAAAAGAAAATGCTTCACATTACCTGGGAAAACTGCCTGTGGTGAAAGTAGATATTTCCTGCGTTAAAGTAAGCCAGTGAATACGTGGGGTTTAAAGAAATTGCTGCTTGATAGTCTCTCATTGCATTTTGTTGCTGACCCATAAACTCATGAATCACACCACGATTTGTTAACACTTCTGCTGTAGTATTGATCTGCAATATAACAGTATAAGTATTAGCTCCTGGGAATAGTATTATCTCCGATTTCATGTCTGCAAAAATGAACGTTATGAAATTTACTTGTGGGAAACTAGTAACTTTATAGTTCAGGTGAAGCCCCATTAGAGCAAATATTTTGAGAAAGGACTCGGTAGGAAGTTGGTTCAAAGTCAACACTTTGCTGATTTGGTTGTAATAAAACAAATAATCTTAGTGCTTTACTCAGTTCCTTTCCAAAGAACAGACACGGGAAAAAGCTTATCTGTTTAGCTCTGTTAAAGCTGGAACAGAAATTAAAGAGTTAACATGTTTATTTGTCCTAAGCAATAGCAATTATCTTTCAGGTCTTTCCTTTTTTCTCACCTCAAGGATTACAACATCTACCTGAATGTACAGAAACAGAATCTAAAAATCTAGAAAAAATGAGGGAGATTTTCTGTCACCATATACAAAACCTGAGATATGGCCATTTCACCGCAGAAGACTCCAGGGATTTACATTGTCCTTTCTGTAGTGCCTTCAAACCCAGAACATTATTTTATTTTTTGCATTTATTTTTTTAGTACAAAATAATATTGATGCCCCATGAAACTGTAAATTGTATTTACTGAGAGAATCAACATTTATCAGGAATTTGTTTTTTGAATTTTAAATGTATTCAGGTTATAGAATTGGCAAACCATAATAACTCTTTAGGAATCTCCTGGAACAAATATATATATATATATATATATATGTGTATGTGTATGTGTGTGTATATATATGTATATATATGTATATATATGTACATATATATATAATTTCCTCTACAAGTCATTTAAAAAAAATAACAATTTTTTTACTTGACCTTATTCATTGATGGTGCTAATTTATGCTAATTGAATATAATCTAAGTGTACTCTTACCTTTATGGCACTATTAATATCCTGTATTGCAGCAAAATTATTACCCATCTGAAGACAGACCACTGCTCTTCCTTCATAGGCTAGGTAGCTCTTTGGATCAATTTCTATGGCAATGGTAAAGTGGTTCCAAGCTTTCTGGAATTTTCCTTGGGCCTAAAATAATTTTCCATTTACATGAAGTAGGAAATTACCCATAACATGACAATATTTGATTCTAACTTAATCAAATAAAACCTTTAGAAAGGGTATATTTATACAGTGCTAAATCTAAGATATTTTAAACAAGAAGTAGGCTGTACTGTGAGTGCATTCAATTGACTAATTACCTCTGAGTATTTACACTGAATTTTTAATTAATTAAAATAAATCTAATTGTCAGAGTCATCTTATACCAATCTTGGACAACATAAAATCGCAGACACCATGTAAAACACCTATGCTTTGGAAAATTGCCACAAAATTTACCTTGAGCTCAGCACACACAGGCAGAAATTGTATTTATTTGCTTGGCATTGAACCTCCAGTTATACATAATATACATAACAAAATAAATATGTGTTGAATAAATGCATAAACTATTGGTATAAAACCAATTTTGATAAATTGTACCAGCATCTAGAATTATGGGCTCACTATACATATTCCATGGAAAATGCATGCAGATCTACCAAGCATCTATTTATACCAACCTTAGTGATAACTGGAAAACAAGAAAAAAAGGTCAGGAGAGGGGCATTGTGAATAGAATGATGTCAGAATATTTCCTAGAGAAGACCAACTGGCAACTAAATACCTCATCGCAGGAAGGCAGTGAGTTGATGAATTCAGCATGGTCCAGGGCCTGTCCTTTATTCCTGTGGGCTCAGAAACCCAACTGGCCAGAATCTCAGAAGCTGATTCACATTAACCAAGCTGAGCCCAATGACTCTTGCATAAAACAAATAAGGCATATAACTAATAACATATAACCAATAAGACACTGTTTTTTAACCAGCAAATCTTCTCCCTTTTTACAAATTATGTGGAATTCACCATCACCATGACAGCTTCATTTGATAAACAAGGAATTAGGCAAATCAAGACTAAGTTATTAGACTATTAAACTGCAAACAACCTCACGGTAGGATTATACCTGTCATCTGGTTTCTGACATCTGTTTTGCTCACTTTCATATCCCTAGTGCTAAGCACACAGTGGGGAAATCTGTATTTGTTGAACAAATGGTCACTCTTTCCACTGAGTAGGATTCGATGGGCCTAACTCTCTTTTTTCAGTCCTTCCTTTCCTGATTCAATCCTTCCTCACAATGATCTGTTTTTCAATCCTCTTTCAGGTTGACATATACCCAGTGACATCTTCATTTCATGAATCTGATGTCACTGCTCTGGGTAGCGAAGTTCACATTTTTCACTGACTTGCAATGACCAGTCATTATTCAATTCTCTAGCCTCACCTCACCTCACCCCCCCCCCCTAACATTCCATCCACTGGGCCCTCCAATTCATTGTCTGGAACACTGTGTCCTATCCCCAACTCCTACCCCAACTAATTCCTAGTCTTTCACACCTCAATTTAAATGCTAATATCTTAAAAAGCCCTCCTTTACTCCTCAAAGTTATATTCCCTTGTCATAAATTGTCCTAAAACCCATCCTTTTTCTTCGTTGCACTTACAGTGCATAAAACTAAATAATGAATCACATGATAGCTCGATGCTCATCTCTCTACTAGGTAGTAAACTCTACAAGGAGAACCAAGTATGGTTTGTTCATTGCTGTATCCCTAGGCCTAGATCAGTTCCTGTCCCATAGTAGGTGCTCAGTAAATGCCTTTTAAATGCAGTAAATGATGATAACACATTTCATTGAATTGCAGTCAGCTCTAGATACTTTGGGAGTCATCCTATCTCTTTAAATTGACTGCAAATTTCTATTGTGATCCAATAATGGCTAACTTTATGTTTAATTCTCAGAAGGCAATCTTTTTTCCTTATTAATAAGCTTTTAGGAATACCTCACTATAACCACCAATTCCAACAACCACCTCCAATATTATTAGTCTCAGATCACCAAACTCACTTATTTTTAAATGAAAAAAAATTCTACTTTAATGACAGATTAACAGGAATTTCTGTGGTTTACAATATTTGAATATACTTTTGCCCATTGTTTAAATTTTTGAATATTAAAAGGGATAAAACGAGGGTTTAAGAATACTCAGTTGCTTTTCACAGAGAATACAGCACTTTTAGCACTTTATTTTGAGAATGTCACTACGTCTTTTATTAGTGCAAAGAACTTGATTAGTGCATAGGTCAGGCCAGAGTGTCCCAGAAAGCACTCAGAAAACTGCTTGGCCTCACACAGAGTAGCACTCTTCCATCTTGCTGGAAGAACAAATGCCTGGTGCCTTGCCTTCCCAGTATGTTCTAATTCACTGCCATTTGGAAGATGGCCTGAATGAAGAAGTCCCTATACAGTGACTGTGTGACCCCATTGCATGGCTAGGGTCCACTTCAAAACTTTCATACATTGTTTATTCCCTTTAGCTTTCCACTAATTCAACAGGACAAAATCTATGAAGCCCAGGTATGAGCTAGCGAAACAAATGTTAGCTAGTTTCTTATATGTGAAATTCATCAGGCAAATTTTAAAAGTTGTCTCTAAGTATGAGGTCGAGGTAGAAAAGGGTGAAGGTATTAAAGAAACTCAGATTCAAAAGATCCTCATCTCACCAGCATACCAAGTCCCCAGGTGTGTTTCCCATGCAGGCTCCCTGAGAAACTGCTTCCCACTGTTGGGAAAGGTAAGGGAAAGGTAAAATGTTTCTAACCAAAGAAATAGCATGTATCCCCATCCCAGTAAAGAGCCAAATATATTCTTCCTTTTGTCCAAAAGGTGCTTTTGATACTGTTGTAATTAGCTAGTTATTAATAATAGGAAAGGAGTAAAAAGGGAGGCCAGACATTATAGGCATGTCATTTAGGCAGCTTCACCAGAAAGCTGTAATTTCACTCTCTAGGGAACCACCGGTCCATTCCCCACAGATCACTGGGGGAAGGGATCTAACAAAGGGGAGATAGATGCATGCCCAATGAAGTTGGAGTGACATAGGGAAGGAACTTGTCTGTCAGCCAAACCTGGAAACAGAGATCAGTGGCTAGAGTAGGAAGAGCCACTGCAAGCATGAGAAAATTTGGGAATACGTGGTCCCCTAAACAAGGAGTTTGCTTTCCTGTTGCTCTTGGCTCTCTTGCATTCACCTGTATGGCCCATGGCCATGCAGAGCCCACACACACTAGACTAATGGACTGCAGCAGGGAACACAAACAAAGCTAGCCTGATACTGGACTGGAGTGTGAAGACATGGAACAGAAACTCTGGACACTGGTTCTCATTTTAGCCCTACTAAAGCCAACGCTACACTTCTTCTATGGAAGGGCTAAGGGAGAGGTGACCTTGGAAACTCAGAGATATAATTCCATGCAAATAAAAAATCACTTGTTCTCCCACACTAGTCTCAGAAAATTCTTTTTCTCTGAATATTGCAAGGAATCCACTTCCACCAGCAACCAGAAGGGACAGGACCTCTCCCCACCAGTAGCACTTTCATGGCCCAAAATGTTCTTATATAATATTACCTGCAAATTGTAGCCTAAACAAATTCTGGCTTTTGTATATGTTGGATTGAAATGTAATGCTCTCAGAAAGTCCTTCTGTGCTTCTTTGGTACCCTCATCATGACCATATTCCATGTAAGAATTTCCCCGTCCAACGTAAGCATCCACAAAACAAGGATTAATATTAAGAGCCTGGGTGAAGAAATTGACAGCATCTTCAAACTCTTTGTTTCTGAAAATAAATAAAATTATTGGTGCTTTCTATGAGTATGTAAGTGCTTTCCTGTATATAAAGTTTTCATAAAGATTTGCATTGACCCTAATACAAAATTTTTCACTTTTATTATCCATTATATGAAGTAAGTACATAAGTCCATATGACCTAAGGAAGGCTGGAGGGGTCTTTGAAGATTGTGGTAAAGGAAGGAACGGAGATAAGAGCCATTTTCATAGCAGAATATGCTGGAATAATATTCTAGAGTCCTTTTTTCAGAATTATAAAAGGCTGAATGGCACTCTTGAACTGGTTTTTAATAACTATCAGTGGCCAATATAAAAAACACACACATATGATTTATTATTGATGGAATACACTATTTCAAGCAGATTATAATACATTTATATGTATTTAATATTTCCTTATACAATAAAAAAAACCCAAAGTTTTATACATTGGAGTCCTTAGTTCAGATCTTTTATAAAGACAGGACCCTTTTTTTTTTGGACACCAGGAGAAAAGAGCAAAAGAAGAAAAATACATTTTATTTATTAGTTTGTAAATATATGTGACTAAATAATAACTCAGTTTTTCTTCCCTATTTATCCTCTTGCAGGGAGGTGAGAGTTGGTAAAGGAATCAAATATTTTTCATAAGGGAAAAATCAAATATTTTTCCATCTCATGCATATCTAATCATTATATTTCATTTCCATTAACATGGAGAAAGTCATTTTTCTATAACTATCTAGTTATCAGCACTGGCATGTATTGAGCATCCAGTCTGTTTTGACTAAGTAAATGATCATTAAACTTAAACACTAGAAAGGGACCTTAAAGCCACCTAGCAAGCTCTTCAAAGCAGATGACAATTAAAAATCAAATCCAGGGGAGGTAACAGTGTCAAAGCCAGAGACTCCACAGCTCCCTGCATCAACAGGGGGAAAATGAAACAGATACCACGATAGAAACAGCACTTTCATCTTTCTGGAGATGAGTATATCTCATAGTGTTCTGTAATTGAAGCTCTTGTTGAATGACCACATGACATTTAGACAATGGAAAAGTGCAGCAGAGTACCGATGTTATGTCAGAATACATGTTCATCAATACCTAAATTGTTAAGTATCAGTTACCACAAACGTAAAAGCATATTAAGTTAGCTTTTCTAAAATGTGTTTGTATAAAGTAATGTGATCAGGGACATAGGTGAGTGCGGACTGAGGGCCCAGCACTCAGTGTGGGCCGCGTGCTAAGCTTACAGGCTGAGCCACAGACCCAGAGGCCCACCACGTTTTCTAAATCAATCACATACGTGACCAGATGTGCCCTACTGAGTTGTACAAATAAATCATAAATACCTCCCAAAACTAAAGAATGTGGCTTGCAGAGTCAAAGATTCAAAAATATTTTATGCAAATATAAAGAGTAGTAAAATCAATTTGCTAAAGTGAAAAAGGGGATAGGATATGAAACTGAGTAATCAGGCTCTCCCTCGGTGACTTTTTTTTTCTTTTTCAGATGAAGGTGGCTTCCTCAAAGAGATCTAAAAATTAACTCTAGTACAACACTCTTCGTGACCAAATTGGGCAACAAGTAGGATATTCAGCCTAAGGAATGCTGTCTCCTAGCAACCACAAGAGTGAGAACCAGAGATATACAAAGGCATACTTCAAAAGTCTGCAACCCCATGAGTTCAAGGATCAAAGTCCTAAAATTTAAAGATTTATTCCTTTTTAAAATCTTTTTCCAATTGGGAAAATTTTTACTTTCCCCACTATAAGATACCCGTAATGAATCTCCAATACTGATGAACCATGCTGATGTGATATAAGTATGTTATAGACTACCTTGAGAAGCAAAAATATTTTTCCTGAAATAAATATAACCAATCACTAAACATTTCTTATTGTTAAATTCAGAAAAACTGTTAAAACTCAAAAACACATGGCATTGGGACTGAGTTATGAGGGCTTTACTGTTGATTTAAATTCTACTTTTATTTAAGGACAATAGAGATTCTAGTCGACTGATGAAAGTGGTTGTTTGGAATTGCAAAGCAGTATCAGCTTAAGAAGGCTCCTCCATATAGTATATCCAGTGATTACAATTCATGAGAGAGATTGGGAACTGACACACAGAGAAATTTACTGACTCTGACAGTTACAAAGGAGTGAGGTTGAGAGAAATTTTGGAGTCTGTTTTTAACTTTAAGAGAATGCAATGACCTCAGACATTTTTGCTCTGTACTCACCCACCAAAACAAACACATCAGTCATCCTTGTTCCATCTCTTTTTAAGAATGACAATTACCTAAAGGGATGGATTGCACAAAGGTTGCTGGATTAAAATAGACAATGCTGTGACTATGTTTTGCTGTCCATATAAAATAAAGGTCCCAGTTTAGGCCTTTAAACCCACAGACACCTTCACAAGTTTTAGTTATTACATTATTAAGCTCATAAAATAGAAAATGTCTCATAGGGAAATGTAGCTGTGCTATGTCCTAAAAGGGAAAAAAGAGGAATGTTGATTTCCTAAATCATTCAAAATTGGATATTTATACAGCCTAGTCTACATAGTTTATGAACTATCCTAATTTCCCCCTCCAATTAATTGCTATTATATCTCTCTTAAAAAATAATGCTATAAACTACCACTTAACCAAATATATTTTATCTCACATTAAAATCTTCACATGCTGAATCTGTATACTTTTAAAAGCAAAATGACCAGAAACTAATTTTTAGATGTCAAATGTATAGATAGAAATGTAAACATTATAGTTAGCAAAATCTATGTAATATTATCTCAGAACAAATTGTAAACTGATCATCTTCTGCTGTTCAGCCTCATGTAACCGTTCTCTTCTCCCCTCTGTAACCTGACTTACTCTTACAGCAATCTCAGAAACAGGTTTGAAGTAATGCATTTCTGTAGCTTTTACAGATACTTACTGGTACTTCTTTAATTCATTTTAGATTTATAATTGTTTTCTAAATGCCAAATTTGTTTGAAAATATTTAATTTTTTGAAATCACTCTCTCTTGGAGGAAACTGGCTTTTTAAGAGTTAGTTTCATTTTAGGAACAAAGTTAATCACTTAATTTTATTCTTAGACTTTTCAAGCTGTGCATGATTTTATTCTGTGTATCTCCCAGGTCCTTTCCCAGTAAGTGGGCTTGAATCGGGTGGGTACCCAATGCCACGATGCAGGTATTTGCTTGAAGACTTGGTTAAAATACTTTACTAGAAGGTAGAAGAGGGTTGATGACAGGGATTCTTTTGTCTCTCCCCATTTTTGCCCATCACTTACATTTTTCCTCTCTATTCGTCTTAATATGTTTTATTTACTTATTATTTTATTTTTGAGAGAGAGAGAAGGGGGAGAGAGAGAGAGAAACGATTGGCTGCCTCCTGCACACCCCCTACTGGGAATCGAGCCCGCAACCCCGGCGCGTGCCCTGACCGGAATCAAACCAGTGGCCTCTTGGCACATGGGACGACACTCAATCCACTGAGCCGCACCTGCTGGGCCTATTCTTCTAATATAATTATCAGATAGTCCCACTTGCTTTCACTTCAACATAAATTGCACTCCATACCTGTGATAGCACATGGCGGTAGCTTGACAAAGGCTCACGTCAGTCTTGCTCATTAATGCCGCCTGTTTAAAATCCTGAAAACAGTTTGATAAACTTTTGTTAACTTTGCAACATTATGCTTTTTTGCTTTCTTAAACTTCCTTCTAACTTTGCTTCTACCATGAATATACTTAGCATAAGCATTAAAATATACATCTCCTTAAAACTTTTTTTTCCTTTTAGTATCACATCTAGTGAGAATGGATGGAGTAGAGGAAATCCAGAACTGAAAACTCGCTCAGCAGATTGTGCTACTTGTCTCCACTCTTCCTGTGGTTTCGCTCTGCTATGTGTCGTGAAATCTCATTTACTTTCTTTTTATTGCTTTTTTCCCAGTGCACACCACCAGAGACTTGCCCATCTAGATAGAATTGGAAATTCACCTACAGAGAAATTTTGATGTTATAGGGCAACACACACCCAGGCCAGATAAGGGCCTTTACGTGGATTAGCTAAGGCTGCTCCTACCTTTGGAATTCATACTAATGGAAAGAAGTCTGTCACTTTGTCCAAGGCCCTAGAAGCCTCCTGAGAGGGAACAATGGGAAATTCCAAGACTTTGAGTTAGGGAAGTTAGCTGAAATGGACTGAATGGCTCTGGGAAAGAGGTGTTTTAAGAAATTTAAAAGTCTGCAAGAGATCTTGCCTCTGTGGCCATGAGCACTGTCCTCTATTAGGTACCAGACACATGGTGTCCAAAGCGCGTAAGCTTTTCAAAGACCTACAGAAATATTTGAGAACTGAAACAAAATAATACCACCACTAAACTGAAATTAATAAAATACTTAAATAAATATCTACATGTCAAAATATTATGTTAAGTGAGATGATTCTGCTTTTTCCCAAAGCACTGCTACAGCAGGAACTTCATGGACAGTTTTGATTGTAACCTCAGGTGACCAAGCTAAAAAGTGGAGAACCCTGTCACTGCTTCTGGAGTGGCAAAGGAAAGTCCCTCCAGACTCCCTCCCTAAGGCTGGGACCCTGCACTCTCCAGCCTCAAAGGGCAGGTGTCTGCCCTGGAGGAAGGAGAGGAGCTAACCAACCACAACAGACAGTCTCCCTTTCCCACCTCCCCATTTTCCTTCCTCCCTTTTCCCCCTCCACAGCTTTCCCTGACTGTAGCAGAGGGAGGAAGCCGGTTGTCTTGTGGGAGTAGAATAAGTTTTCTGCAAATATTGGGGGTGGCAGAGGGAGTAGTGGAGTCAAGCAAAGTCGCTGGGATACTATTGGAAGAGGAAGGTTTTAGTCAGACTAATATGTTTCTGACCAATATGTCAATATGTAGCATCCTCACTTAGATTCCTGAAGCATATTTTGATACTAAAAGGAACTATCTGGAAGACAATAAGAAATCTCTTGTCTAATTAAATGTAATCTAATCAAATACGCTACCAGATAACTCCCCTAAGAGGACTGTTTTATTTTTTTATCGTTTTGTGTGTGTTTTTAAATCCTCACCCAAGGACATGTTTAGAGAGAGGAAGGCAGAGAGAGAGAAACATAGAGCGGTTGCCTTCCATATGTGCCCCAACCAGGGATAGAAGCCATAACCCAGGGATGTGCTCTGACCAGGAATCGAACCAGCAACTTTTCAGCACACAGGGCAATGCTCAACCAACTGAGCCACTCTGGCCTGGCTAAGACGACTGTTTTAAAGTGGAGGCAAACTTACAAGTGAAATTGAGATTAGAAACTTCCCTATTTATTTTGGGATTGTGAGGCATGGTCAAGAACTTAAAAGGCTGAGAATACCAAGTTTAGTTTTGTAATCAGGTAAAACTTACAAAAGTCAACCTGACTCTATATACATAATTATCAGCAATAGACGTAAGTGATGACTATTAGTATTACTTAGAATAAAGCTAACAGCTGTTTTTTTATGATTTTTCCCTTCTGTATTAATCTTTTCTCTAGTATGAGGATCATAAATAACAAGCCACACATAGTCACTCATACACAAAGCAAATTCCTTCCACTGATGAGTGTATTTGTAAGGACCTTCACTCCCACTGTCTTTGTTTCTGTGTCAGAGGGTGGGCTCTTGACCTTGTTCCTTCCCCTCTCCTCTGGAAACTTGCTCCATCACATTGCTGCTTTCTGTATTTTTAATCCTTGTTTCACTGCCCTGACCTGACATGCCTTCCCTCACCCTCCCTGCCTGCAAACTACACATGGCCCTGTCTTTCTAGTTCCTGTCACTACCAATCTCCCTGAAAGCATAGTTAACACTCACTGTCTCGACATCCCCCGATTCCATCAACTTCCTATTATTCGTGCTTGTTTAATTAAAGCCACTTTTATCTTGTCATTTGTAAATTGCATCTAAAGACATATTTTATTTATTTACTTTTATTCTTATCAAAATAATCCATGTACAAAGTTTATAGGGCCTAATAAAACTAGAAAATTTACAGAGCTTGCAGCAATCCCCTGCTCCACCTCTCCTTACCCCCGAGCCCCACTCCCCAAAGACAGTTGTGTTTACATCTTGCTATTATTTCTTCGGCTGTTTATCTTCAAATTTAAAAGAGCATGAGAATTGTATCATGTTTAACTTCCCACATAGGATAGAATTTAGCTATCTTACTCCATCATTCCACACGTCTTTTCTCCCACCATCACTATACCCGTAATAATTTGTTTTAGTCTCTATTTTACTTCCCTCAAGCGTAGGACCCTTGGCTACCCATTGATATTTAAGTTGGAGGCATTAAAACACTTACGGAATGGTTGTTTTAGGTGTCTGAACATCTTTCCTCCACGATCTTTAACCCTGTGGAATTATATCCTTTTTATTTCTTTGCTGTCTCCCTGCTAGGTTTTCAAGAGGGCAAAGAGATAAACACAGGCTCTCGGTCCAGCAAGCCTACCCGTCACCTTCCTAAACAGCGCCAGGCCAGCGCCGCGCTCCACTTCCAGACGGAGGCGACCCTGCGAAGGTCACACAACTGCCGCTTGGCTCCGCGCTGTCAGCGCTCATCCTGCCTGGCCCCTCTGTCCAGTGCCCACTAAGAATGTTTCCCTGGGCAAGTGTCAAGACTCCTGCCTCCTGCTTCTTCTTCACTTAGCCCTTCTGTTAGTCAGTCTTACACTTCTTGGCTGGTTCTTTCTCATTTTTCTAATTTATTTTTTCAAATTTATTTTTTATTTATGTAAAGGAAATGAGTTTTTAGGGGGTTTGGGGATTTTTTTTTTCTTCTTTAGTGTTTGCAGGGCATATTTTCCCCAGGATTTTTACCTTACCTATCTATATCAATGTATTTAAAGTGTGATTTTTGTAGCCAGAATATAGTGGACTTTTTAAAAAATTCTGATCTGATATTCTCATTACCTAAATTGGTCTATATTTTTACCATCTACTAAACCAATAAGGTCTACTACCTTACTGTTTTCTGCTGCTCTGTTTTCTGTTTCTTTGTTTTCCCTGTCCACACTTACTTTGCATTATTTTAACTTTCTAATGTCCCATTTTAATTAATCTACCTTTTTTTTCTGACTGAGGGTGTCACATTTGAGCAGAAACCTAAAATGAAAGCAGGGCATGAGGCATACACAGATCAGTAGGAAGAGTGTTCCTTGTATAGAGAATAGCTTGTGTGCGGACCCCCAGGCAGGAAGGGAGCCTGGAATGGCCAAGGAAGAGCAAAACGCCAGAGTGGAGGGGCCTGAGCGCCGAAAAGACTGTTTGACAATGAAGTCAGATCAGTGAGCAGCAGTCAGATCATGAAGGGTCTTGGCTGGCCACAGTCAAGGGTGCAAATTTTATTTTGAGTGTGAAGGGAGGCTACTGGAGGGTTCTGAGCAGAGGAGTAACTTGATCTGCTGCTGTTTAGAGAACCGCTTGGAGAGAGAGACACAAGAGCAGGAGCAGAGGGGCCGGCTGGGAAGCTCCTGCAGTAGTCCAGGGGAAAGATGGTGGGAGACAGATAATAGTGGCAAAAATGAGAAATGACTGAATTCGAAATATGCTTTGATGGTAGAGTGACTGCACTGGCTCATGAGTTAGATGTAGGGTGTGAGGAAAGAGAGGGATCAAGAATGATTTCCACTAGTCCATGAGCTCCTCAAGGACTGGAAATCTGTCTTACCCATCTCCATACCTCCAATGCCAATGCCAGTACCTGCCTTGTTGGGGAGAACATGGGATTTGGAATCAGGTGAGACCTGAGATCAAATCTTGCCCCAATACTTCCTGGTTAAAAGACTCTTTAGCTTCTTTCGGATATCAGCTTCCTCATCTGTAAGTTACAATTATAAATTGTGCAGCATTGTTGAGAACCTGGTATGTTGATATTAAATACTAAATAAATACTTACCTTGTAGATACCACAGGCCCTGCACTGACTTCTCCAGCACTGGCTCTTTTGTTCCCGATCCCCTTTCCTGACTTCTCTACTCCCAACACTGTTACCCAGAGTCCGTAACTTTCTTGCCTACTCCAAACAAAGAAGTTCTTTAGCTCCCCTCCCTGAGGAAATGCCAAACGGTATATCTCAAAACCAAAACCTAAAGGAGTTCAATGTTTGGAATTACATTTCATCATAGTGTAAATTGCCTAGAATAAGATTTCTCAGACACTTCCCTAATAATAAGTAATTCCATGGGGCAGAACCTCAAAAGATGACCCCAGAAGTCGAAAAATAATACGAGCCATCTTTGGAGGTGAAAAAGCAGGAAACACTCCACTGCATAATAAATTTCTGCTGTGGTTCCTCAGAAACCAAGAAGCAAAGCTACCATTATTCAACTGCAAACTGCTGTTTAATTTGCCTGGTACCTCTTAATCTTTATTCCAAAATTAATTTAAAATAGACAATACAAATAAGATGAAAACATTAGAATGGTGAATTTTGTTTAATTGTTCTATAAAGAAATGCATTTTTAACCACCTGTTCCTTTTTGATATATTGCAGATGCCATCTTCTATTGCAATGCTGAGGGCCTGTTCCCACTATTCTCAGTAGCCTATTTTGAGCAGTTATTTTCTACTCTATACAAAAGAGATTTATTTTTATATATTTTCAATGGGGAATGAGGAAAATTGTAACTGAGGAGTTAGCATTAAGCAGCAAAGTACACAATACATGTCATTTTATTTGCTTAATAATTGAATTTTGTGTGTAGTCAAGATACTCCATGGGGGAAGTGATAGTCTTATATTTTCATCAAATCAGAAACTTTTTTTTTTTCACACATTGGCTATCTGCCTGTATCAAAACAAAGTAAAAATACACATCTTTCTAACAAAAGTTCTATTAGTCATTCAAAGTATTTCAATACAGTTCTTGCTAAAAGGTGAGTTATTGCTCATCAATACTGGCATTTGGTCTTGAGAAAAGGTGTTCACTATTTTCAGAAGTGCGCAAGAAAAACCAAGTGGGTTCATTTTCACAAGTGAACAGGAAGGTTTACCTCTAGAGCGAAACTGTGCTGCTTTAGTTCTACATAGATGAGTCCACGATTAATGAAGGTATTTAATGTCACTGATTTTCCAGCATCAAGAAGAAGCACAATTCCATAATCTGTTAATGCCTAAAAATGAAATAATCACTTACAATCTAGATTCAGCGCTTTAGAGCCTTACTACATTGGCCAAAGAAATATGTGTTTATGCCTAAACTAGGACCCCATAGTTAGTATTTAATTTTACTTACAATTTATGGTCCAAGATAATCATTTGTTGAATTTAAAGAGTCCCCTTAACTAAATATTTGAATAATGCTACATTTTAATAGGTGGTGCTGACTGTGGCTGCACCTCATGCTCTTTGTGACTCACCCTAAGCATTTCTGCTGTTATAGGTGGAAGGGTCATCCAACATGTTTCCCCACCTGGCAGTTTCCCACATGACTGCTGACATTAAAGCAGAGCACTTTTATCTTTCGAAAATCAGTTTCTTTTTAGTATTTTATTGTTTTCCTCACGGGAACCTAAGTTTTATGGACGCAGAGCTTATCCTTTTTTTCACCATTGTAAAGCCAGTAACTAGCACTGTGCCTGCACATAATAAGCAATCAATAAACTTTTGTTGAGAGAATAAATCATGAATCAATGAAAATGGGTCTTAATATAGCTAATGAGTAAGCACTTATTGGAAAATTACTTCAAAATATTATGATAGATATACTAGGGGTGTGGTTTTTTTTAATACATTAATCTCAGTTGAGAATTAATCAACTCAGAGAATCTTTCTCTATCACTTTTATCTTTTTATTTCATTCATTTAATAAACAAATTTTTACTGGTCATCTACTCTGCACCAGATAAAAGGAGCATCCCAAATTTGAGTTGGAGCTGAATCTCTTAACTCATTTTTCTACTGAACATTTTGTCCAAAACAGCCATATAATTTCATCAGAAAAGGGCCAAATCATATATGCCTGTAACGTGTGCTAACTGAAAATGCAAATAAATAATATTTTACTAATTGCTCAGTGGTCTTCTAGTGTTTCATGATTAGGTACTCAAGTGTCTAAAAGAATTGTACAGTTATATACATTGTGGCATAATTATTAACAAACTTTGCCAGGGTTGTAAAAATAATTCATAATAATTAATAAAACTAGAATGCTAGCACTTTTCATAGAATCACAGAACATAAAGCCTGTAAGATGCCTCAAGATCCACTAGGCAGCTGAATATGTGACACAGAGGAAACAAAAGCTATAAAATGAGATTCATGAAGGTTAATGAGCAGGATTTGTATCATGCCTCTGCTATTATTACTAGCTTTTCATTCTTGGGTATGTTACTTAACACTAAGCTTCAGTTTCCTCATCTGCAAAACTGGGATATTAATAATTCACCATATTGTTGCAGAAATTCATTTTGATGACATATTGGTAAAACATTTAGCCCAGTGCCTACCACACAATAAGTACTAACTGTTACTATTTTTATTAAGGCCATAGGAACCTAGGAATCAGAATTCACCTGTTAATTTTTATGAAACCATATCTTGGGAGAATGTCTAAGTGCATTTTCTGCAGTAAGATACTTGGGTTTTCTCAGTGTAGTGTTGGCAGGAATGCTGAAAAACAGGTGGAGGTAGACATAAAGGGAGGAGGTGACGCTGTTAAATGACATCCGGTCCCCATGCTGGAGGTCAAATGTTTTACAAAGCCACCTAAAGACTGTTAACCAGAAGCAAATAAACTTGTGAACAGCAGTGTCTTTACTCCCTGTGTGACTTGGATGTGTTTCTAACCTCTCCCTACTTCCATTTCCTCATCTGTAAAATGAGTGATTGGGTGAAATGGGTTGGGTACATGGCAGCTCTAGAGTAGTCAATATGATTTATACTAGTACTGAGGTCCCTATTTAGGTAGTTTTTTTCATTTTCCTTATTCATAGAGCACTGGGCTCTGCTCCTATGAGAGAGAACAGAAATGGGAGTTCCCTGCCCCCACCCAGCCCATTGTTTGTAACTTCAGAGTTACCCAGAAAAGGCAGGGGTGGGGGTGGGGAGGGAGTCATCAAAGACACCTGCTGAGCAAGTTACCCTGATAAATGATCCCTTAATTAGTCCTAGAATCTTAACAACTCCTTTGTTAAAAATTAGTTATTCATTTGTCAACGGTCCTCGAGGAAACCTGATCCTCTGGTTGCCAGGAATTCTACATCCTTTTAGAAACAATGTTTCTCAACTTCCCTTCCATAGCAAATAAATTTCAAAATCTCTAAATGTTTTAAACAGGTTTAACTGCCCACTTTCCAGGAGATTGGGGGAGTTTGTGCAAGCAGAAGTGCAGGAGTTTGAGGTAGTCTTTGAAAGGAGTGCCTCCTGGGCTGTGGAAGTGGATAGAAACCAGGAGGGAGACAAGTAAAGGGAGGGGAAAGAGCTGCAAGTGGAGGGCCCAACACTGAGGCCCCACGGGCCAGGGGCTCCCCACTGACAGATCTTGACTGGAAACTGACAAAGGAGGAAAAGGGGGGTAAGATTAGAAATCATAAAAAAGGGCTTGCCCAGGTGGGAGCTGCCCAGGACAAATAGCAAAAAAGGTTTGCTGCAGCCATCAGCTAGGCCTGCAAAAAGCACAAGCAATAGTTGCCACTGGCCACTGATCCCAGAGCTGGAAACCGTCACTCAAAACTGCTGCATCTGCGGTCTGAGCGCTGTGCAAAAAAATACCTCAGCAAACTGCTCTAGTTGACCCTGGGATTTTGAAGCAACAATGTTGCTAATGATCGCTGCTTAAAAATTATGCACATAGTCTATCAGTAGAAACATTTACTCTAATGAGCATTATGTAATGTATTTTAATTTATATATGTTTTTTAATAAGCACTGTAAAATCAATTTTTCATTGGACATTTTACTGAGATTGTATAAGAAAATTTGGTGAGCACTGACAAAAAATGAAATATACTTTGAAATGGTTCTTTGGTTTCTCAAGTTGTGTGTGTGGGTGTGTGGGGTGTGTGCATTTCCACAAGAATTGTTTTTCAAAATTGCAACAGAAATAATAAGAAAATATTTTACACGTGCTTTAACATTTTGTTTACTAAAATGGTCATCTTACCATTTGAAGTTCACTTATCTTGGTGTAACACAATGCTCTGTTGTAAAATGCTATATAGCTGTTTTTGTCCATGTTGATAGCTGTAGTTAAATCTGTAATCGCTAGCTTATAAGTCTACAGAGAAAAAAATAATTAGGTGAGAAGGGTTAGTCGTAATGAACTGAAATTTAATTGTAAAATAAATTCTTGATTCTATCAGAGTTTTTGGAACACTCTGTGTGGCATCTGTGATATTAAGACGATCAAGCTGCTCTTTCACAGAGTTAATTAAGAAGATCTCTTGGTAGGAATTATTATTATAGTTTCTGTTACTTGCAAATAAAATTAAATATATAAAAAACTTTAATTTAGATGATTATCTTATTGCCAATGTTGATACACAGCAAGGAGAAAATTATGCTTCTTATTGGTAAAAGAGAAGCAAGCCATATTCCTCCAGCAAACATTCACCAGAGCTCGCTGGCTGTCACTCATGCTGTCAGATCACTTAAGAGTCATGTTTTCTATCCATGTTCTTTTGCTTCCTCACTGATGTTTCTTTGATACCTTAGATCATCCATTTCTATAGACAGTAATTTTCATGGAATTAATATATAATACAAGGTCTTACCTTTGCTTTGAGGTATTATTTACAAAATATTTCATATGAAATAACTACAAAAAAGGTCAGAAAATTAGGAAAAATAATGTATTCTATGAAGTATCAGATATCAATGCTGCTACACACACGCTTTGACCCAGTAATTTAGTAATTAGCTATAAACTCAAGCAATGACTGTGTTCTCAGTGTGTATACCTGTACTGTTTAAAATAGTAAAATAGTAAAAAAAAATTAAAAACCCAAATCTCCAACAATCAAGTGGTAAAAAAAAGCTATGATGGAATATTATTCAACCATTTAAAAATGGTATCTTCAAAGGTTAAGTGGGAGAAGCAGGGCACAATGCAAGTTATATAAGTAGCATAATCTCACTTTGGAAAGTATAGACCATATATTATTAGAAGAAGAAAAGAGACAAAACAAATACACCAAAATGCTCTCAGAAATTTTCAATTGATGGTGAGATCATAGGTGACTTTAGTCTTCCTTATTCCCTTGGTATTTTCCAAATTCTTTACAATGAATAATAATATACTACTGTGCTATTTAAAATGTAAATGTCAAAAAATGTCACTGTTTTGTAACCCTTTTGATGTGCTTGAGAGTGTAAGGTGTTCTATGCAGCTCTGTCCTCAGCACCACGTGGTTCTTCTCTCAGAGAAAAAAGAAAGGCATCGGAGCATCGCCCGCTCCGAAACGTCCATAAACGAGACAGGCCCCCCTACCTTGTTGTAGTATTTCAGAACCCCTCTGCAGATGTAAGCTCGCACACTCTGAGGGTAAATTCTGATGGCCTCATTACAATTCAGGATTGCTTTGGAGTATCTGCCTTTCAAACCATAGAAGGCTACTCGGCTTAAATAGGCCTTTTCAGAGAAAGAGAGGAAGAAAGCAGGGATGGGTGTTATAGTAAAAGCACCAATTCTGCCAAAATACATGGTAGTTTGGACAAATCTATGCCACCCAGAGATGGTATAAAATGTAGTTTTTTTCTAATCCGTTATTAGAAAAAATTTTAAACACAGAATTGAAAGAATAGTACAATGAACATCTATCTGTATGACTACCACCTAGATTGAATAGTTATTAATATATTTGCAATATTTATTGTATCTATTTTTCCCTGAACTGTTTAAAAATAGGTTGTAGACATGGTAGCAATTCACCCCAAGTCTCCAGTATGTATCTCCTGTGAAAAAGACATTCTCCTGTACAATCACAGTACCATAATATGTCTAAGAAAATTAATAGTATTTCCCTAAAAGCATCTAATATTTGGTCCATATATAAAATTCATAAAATTCATAGACTTTTAAAATCAGGGTCCAATCAAACTTCACCTACTAAATTTTGTGTTGTCTTTATAGTCTTTTAAAAGTAAGAAATAAATGTGATAGCAAAACAAGAAGTAAATGAAATTAATAATAACACAGTATATAAAATTATAATTATTAATATATACATTAAAATATTAACAATATTTATATACATCACAGTTTACAAAACACTTTTACATATATAATATCTCTGTTGGAAATAATATTTTCAGCTCAAGGGGAAATACAGGTAATGCATTATCGAAACAGTTATCTGAAAAGTAGAAATAAGTAACCGCTTGTCACTAGCTAATAACAATGACTTAGAAAGGATTTAATAGTTTTAGCAAATCTATAACACACTCTCTAAATCACTGGAAGCGTTCATTTAAATACCTCATAATGTTTTGGATTGAGGGTAACTGCACGATTTAAATCCAGGATTGCGTTATCCTTGTTGAGTTTTACTTTACAAACCCCACGTTGATGAAAGCCTTCTGCAAATTCAGGATTTAGTCTCACAGCTTTTGTAAAAGAATCAAAAGCCTAGAAGAGTACATTGTTACAAAGCAAATGGTTTAATGAGTAGAATTTATATTAATTTATAATGTTAATGAATTACTATATATAGCTATTGTTGAAAGTGTTCCATCTTTTTTGGCCATTCTAAATACATTTTCCCCAGTGAACCTTGTGGAGCAAACAAAAGTAATATTTATGAACAAGTCAGGTTTATGATTATAATTTACAGGTCCCTTACTCCCACATTAATGTCTACATAATTCATGTGGTTAGATTACAATATTTTTGCAGGTGTAATTTTAATCTTTATTCTTCATACTGTGTTTCTTCAAAGAAATCACATCAGTACATTTGTTTTCCAGGAGGGCCCAAAACCATCACAGATACATAGCTGTGAAATTTCAGAACAACAGAACTCCAAAATTTTTCCCAACATTGTAAAGCAAAGCTAGGTTTGCTCTGGTTGGCCAAAAGGACTAAAAACATGGAAAAGATTTGTAATTAATCTTCTATTTACTGGAATTTCTTAAGGGAACAATAAATCAAGTGCAACTCTCTTTTGAGGTCTGAGATGCAAGTTTCTGACACTGTCCACTCTTATGAATGTAAGGACGAGAGTGTGTGCGCGTGCGTGTGTGTGTGTGTGTGTGTAGACAGAGATACAGTTGTAGAATATCCAAAATTAGCCATTGGAAATTATCAATTATTTTACGTATTTGACAATTTTGAAACAGAGAATTGCGTAAAACAGACAAATACTGGATAAGTATATAAATATTGAATCGACTGGTTTTCAATGAATTTAGCCATCTAAATAATCAGTTTTAATCAGATTTGAATTCTCAGTTGTCATTAAGAGAAATCAGTGTCCTAAACATTTTCCACTTATTCTACATTAGAATGAATCACTCAATTTAAAGTACTTACAATTTAATAGGTAAATGTACATTAATGTGATAAAATTACTTTGCTATAATAATTTCTTCCAGTTAAATTTATTAGTTTTGGTGAGAAACACACATTAGTCTTTTGAATATTGTTGGCAAATAAGCATCAAATAAAAGGTGTTGGATAAATCAATGCAGTAGGTATCGCAGGGTGCGTCCCGACTGCAACAAGCCACGCTTTATAAGCAGCTTTGGTCTACTGTATTAGTCACTCCCTGTACAGGCACTCTGCAGAAAGAGAGCTAAATGCAAGCAATTTCTAAAATCTCAAGTAACCTATGTCCCTAAGTACACAAAATACCATTTGTAAGTTGCCTTCATCCATGTAACAAAGGCCCAAGTTATACAGGGAGTCCACTGCCGCCTCTAAGGCATTTGGTCCTTTATCGGAATGAGAAAAGACATCCAACGCCCTTTTAAACAGTCTCACAGCTTCCTACAAGGGTAAAAGAGAGAAGGGCTTGAGAATGTTTCTTTCTACTGTTTACTTAACATGAAAACCTTAAACGTTAAAAGGAATCCTGAGCACACAGCCCTACTCACATGCAGATCTTGTCGGTACACCGCGACAAGAGGATCACGGCCTGTCTGACCACACAGCGTCCCGCCAGGTGCCTAGCCCACGAGCCAGGACTTCAGCTGGCTCACAAACATGGACTTTTGGAACTATACTTTCTAAATTCTAAAAATTATTTTCTTAAAGCCTTAAACTTAAATTTATACACTAGTTTATGACCAATTTCCTAGTAATTTTCCTGAAGGTAATACTGGGCAGCTTTCAGGCAGTAAAATATCTCCAATGATAATATCTAGTGGTTTTAATCAACCTTTGTATTGTCCTGTTGTGCTCTTAATGGAGTTCTATTGACACCAGAAAATAAACTAACATCAAAAATCACCCATTTAAACCATTTAATAAAAATAGTTGAAACTCATTAATGAAAAAAATTCAATTTTTCAGATAGAAATGCCTTTTCAAAATTAGCTAATTGATATACACATCTATATAGGAACACAAATACTTGTGACTCTTTAGCCCATTTTCTTAATTCTACTAAATTGCTAAAGAAACAATAGAGATTTAACTTGGATATACTAAATGTTCATTTCAGTAGGTTAGCATTTTCTCCACACGTTTACATCCCACATCAACATCCATCCTTCCATCCCTACTCTCAGCACTTGATCTTGACATAGGAAAAATCATCATCTCAATGTCCTTCCTTTTAACTTTTCATGTATCTATAACTTCCTCCATTTCCATCTTTTTCTCTCCTGTCTTCGAATAATTTTTCTTCATCCTTTCAGAGCTAACACAAGCTGTGCCGTTGACCCTGTCTCCTTCTGCCTGACCTGAGCACAACCTGTTATTTCCTTACTCTTTTGGACCTCGGTCCCTTCACTGTCTCCTTGAGTCCATAAAGTCTCCCATCCCATTTAAATGTAAATGAACGCATCTTTACTTCCTCCTGCTTGCTCCTCCAGCTGATGTCCACCTCTCTCTCACTGCTCTGAAAAGTCTCCTCAACAGCTCTCAGGGGCTTGCAGGTAAGGCATATTTATTCACATTCTGGAAACAGTACTGTGGCTGCTGTGTAGGTAAATGTTTAGAGTGCAACACCGTTGCTATAATTCAAGCAAAATAAAAATATGTTCTAACTAGAATAGTGACCACACAGATAGAAAATGGAAGTAGAATTGAGAGATATTTAAAAAGCAGAACCAAGAGAACATCATTATTGATATCATAGAAGGCAATCAAAGGTGGCCCCAGTTTTCTAGCAGAGCAATGAAGGCACTAGGGGAGGTTAAAGTAAATATAAGAGCATTCCTAAAAGGAATCAATATCACAAAGGTGTTATTCTCCCTAAAATAATCTAGAGAATCAAAATTCAATCAAAAATCCAAAGGGATTTTTAATAGATCTTGACAAGTTGTTGAGAACAAGAAAAGCCCAGAGTAAGCAGAAGGAAGGAAATAATAAAGATCAGAGCAGAAATAAATGACATAGAGACTAAAAAAACAATACAAAAGATCAATAAAACCAAGAGCTGGTTCTTTGAAAAGATAAACAAGATTGATGAACCTTTAGCCAGACTCATCAAGAAACAAAGAGAGAAGACCCAAATAAACAAAATCAGAAACGAAAGAGGTGAAATAACAACTGACCCAACAGAAACACAAAGGATTGTAAGAAAATACTATGAACAACTATATACCACCAAGCTGGACAACCTGGATGAAATGGACAAATTCCTAGAAAAATACAACCTTCCAAAACTCAATCAGGAAGAGTCAGAAAACCTGAATAGGCCCATAACTGCTGATGAAGTTGAAGCAGTAACCAAAGGGTTCCCAGCACACAAAAGCCCTGGCCCAGATGGCTTCACAGGGGAGTTTTACCAAACATTCAAAGAAGAATTAAAACCTATACTCATCAAACTATTTCAGACAATCCAAGAGGAAGGAACATTTCCAAGTTCTTTTTATGAGGCCAGCATTAGCTTAATTACAAAACCAGATAAAGACAATACAAAGAAAGAGAATTACAGGCCAATATCCCTGATTAACAAAGGTGCCTAAAATCCTCAACAAAATATTAGCAAATGGGATCCAGCAATACATTGAAAAGATCATGCACCATGACCAAGTGGGATTTCTGCTAGGCTGGTATAATATTCACAGATCAATAAACATGATACATCACATAAATGAATTGAAAGAAAAAAATCACATGATCATATCAATAGGTGCAGAAAAAGCATTTGACAAAATCCAACACTCATTTTTTATAAAAACTCTCAGCAAAGTGGAAATAGAGGGAACATACCTCAACATAATAAAGGTCATATATGACAAACCTACAGCCAATATCATACTCAATGGGTAAAAACTAAAACCATTTCCCCTAAGAACAGGAACAAGACAGGAGTGTCCACTTTCACCACTCTTATTCAACATAGTACTGGAAGTAAGTCCTAGCCACAGCAATTGGACAAGAAGAAAACATAAAACACATCCAAACTGGAGAGGAGGAAGTAAAACTGTCATTATTCACAGATGACATGATATTGTACATAGAAAATCCTAAAGACTCCACCAAAAAACTAGATTTAATAAATGAATTCGGCAAGGTAACAGGATACAAAATTAACAGCCAGAAATCAATGGCATTTTTATACACCAATAATGAACTCTCAGAAACAGAAATTAAAGAAACAATCCCATTTACCATTGCAACTAAAAAAATAAGATACCTAGGAATAAACTTAACCAAAGATGTAAAAGACCTTTACTCGGAAAACTATAAGACACCGAAAAAAAGAAATAAAGGAAGATAGAAACAAATGGAAAAATATAACATGTTCATGGATTAGAAGAATTAACATCATTAAAATGTCCATACTACCCAAAACAATCTATAAGTTCAATGCAATCCCTATTAAAATACCAACAGCATATTTCACAGATCTAGAACAAACACTTCGAAAATTTACATGGAACCAAAAAAGAACCCGAATAGCCATGGCAATCTTGAGAAAGAAGAAAGTTGGAGGGATCACAATACCAGATATCAAGTTAAACTACAAAGCCACTGTAATCAAAGCAGCATGGTACTGGCACAAGAAGAGACACATAGATCGGTGGAACAGGACAGAGAATCCAGAAATTGACCCACACCATTATCGCCAATTAATATTTGACAAAGGAGGCAATAAATATTTGACAATGGAGTAAAGACAGTTTCTTTAATAAATGGTTTTGGGATAATTGTACAGGTACATGTAAAAAAATGAAACTAGCCCACCAACTTACACCATACACTAAAATAAACTCAAAATGGCTAAATGTAAGACATGAAACCATAAAAATCCTAGAGGAAAATGTAGGCAGCAAAATCTCAGACATCTCTTGTAGCAATATGTTTGCCAATATGTCTCCTAGGGCAAGAGAAACGAAAGAGAAAATAAAGAAATGGGGTTGCATCAAAATAAAAAGCTTCTGTACAGCAAAAGAAACCATCAACAAAACGAAAAGGGAGCCCACTGTATGGGAGAACATATTTGCCAACAACACATCTGATAAAGGATTAATATCCAAAATATATAAGGAACTCATATAAATTAACAAAAGGAAGACAAACAATCCAATTTAAAAATGGGGAAAAGACCTAAATAGACACTTCTCCAAAGAGGACATACAAATGGCCAAGAGACATATGAAAAATGCTCAACGTCACTAATCATCAGAGAGATGCAGATTAAAACCACAATGAAGTATCACCTCACACCTGACAGAATGGCTCCATCAACAAACGACAAGCGCTGGTGAGCGTGTGGAGAAAAGGGAACCCTAGTACACTGCTGGTGGGAATGCAGACTGGTGCAGCCACTGTGGAAAGCAGTGTGGAGTTTCCTCGAAAAATTAAAAATTGACCTGCCATTTGACCCAGTGATCCTACTTCAAAGAATATATCCTAAGAAACCCAAAATACCAATCACAAAAAACTTATGCACCCCTACGTTCATAGCAGCACAGTTTACAATAGCTAATATCTGGAAACAGCCCAACTGCCCATCAGTAGATGAGTGGATAAAAAAGCTGTGGTACACTTACACTATGGAACACTATGCAACTGTAAAAAAAAGAAGGATCTTTTATCCTTTGAGACTGCATGGAGGGAACTAGAGAGTATTATGCTAAGTGAAATAAGCCAGTCAGAGAAAGACAAGTACCACATGATCTCACTCATATGTGGAATATAATACACAAAATAAACTGATGAACAAAGTGGATCCAGAGACATAGAAGCATGGAACAGACTGAGTGATCTTAGAGGGAAGGGGGGGAGTGGATGGGGAGAGATTACTCAAAGAACTTTATAGGTTTATAAGCATAATCCATGGACATAGACATTGGTCTGGAGAAGGCCTGGGGGTGGGGTGGATGCAGGGTGGAGGGGATCAATAGGGGTAAAAAAGGGACATCTGTAATATTTTCAACAATAAAGATAAAGAAAAAATAATAATTATGCCATAAAAAAATATATAGGGAGGGGTAAAGGCCCAAGAATAACCAGAAATTTCCTGGAGAATATGTTGTGGGTCTCTATTCTACCAGATATCAAGAATTACAATAAAATTGTAGTAATTAAGACATTTTACTATTAGGCCAGGAATTGAAAAATTGACCAAATGAACAGAATAGAAATCAAGAGCTCAAAATCAGATCCATGCATACATGAAAACATATTATGACAGATGTCACACTTCAGATCTTTGGGTTAAGGAGAATATTTCAATAAATGATAATGGAACATGAATATCTACATGAAAAAAATGAAACTTCATCACAGTCTCACACTCAAAAAAATATATTTGGTTTTAAATGGAAAAAGCAAAACTTTGAAACTTTTAGAAAAAAATATGGGACTATCTTTATGACCTTGGAGTAAGGAATAATTTCTAAAACAAATTTTTAAAGACATGACAACAAAAATAAAAAAAATAGATATATTCAACCACATTAAAATTAAGAACCTCTGTTCGCCAAAAGGCACCACATTGATAATTAAAAGACAACCACAAATTGCAAGAAGATATATGTCACACAAAATCAGCCAAGAATAAATAACAGAAATTAGTTTTTCAATGCCTAAAATTGATACAAAAAAAGACCCCAAAAAAATGTGTAAAGGAAATTGGTAGAATAGGAAATATGAGTGGCTAATAAACATATAAAAAGATGTTCAATGCATGCTCAAACTAAGAAATGCGAATTAAGACCACGAGGAGGCATCAGTCTTTACCCTCCAAATTGACAAAAAACAGTTTGACAACATCAATTTTTGTAGAAGGTGCAGATCAGCAGGACACTCATACTGCAGGTAGGAGAATAAATTAATAAAACCATACAGAACAATGTGTCATTTTCTTGAAAGTTAGGCATTGACATTCTCTACATACCAACAATTCCACTCCTAGGAAATTCTGGGAAATCCTGGAAAACTACTCCACATGTTAACAGAAGACATGAAAAAGAATATTTAGAGTAGCCCTACTCTAAGAGAAAAAATAAGAATAAAAGGAGAGGAGATTAAAAATGGTTGCGGACTGAGTGCAAGCTACACTGACACTCTTCTGACACCAAACTGGAATTACAACTAAAACATAGGAAAAACATCCTGAATAATCAACTGCAACTGACGACGAGCTGGAGAGCACCCTCATAACAAAGGAGGAAAAGTGGAGACCATGTAGAGACTGGGAGGGAGGAAGTGTGGAGGCCAGAGAGGGCTGGCTGGGGTCCCACGGGCAGCAGCTGAAGGTCCGGAGGGATATCTCAGCTGTGGGGGGTTCTCACTGAGGACTCTGGGGCCTAAACCCCAGGCTGGGCTTGCCAGCCAAGAGCACCAGAACTGAGAAAGGTGCCCAAAACATCTGGCTGTGAAAAGCTGCTGGGTTTCTGTCTGCCAGGGAGAAATGGATGAAAATGCAGGCACCCTCAAAAAGAGACAAAGCACAAAGTTTCATGCGCAGCCACTCACCTTGGGCTCCAGCAGAGGGAGGGCAGAGTGGACTGGAGCTGTGTGAGGAGAATCTAGGGTTGTGTGGGCTCTGGAGATAAAGCTCAGAGGGCACCCCTCTGGATTCCTGTGCTGAGTCATTCCCTCATACTGCAGAGACAGACATTTACCTTCCAAGCAGCTTTCGCCTGAGGGCAAAGCAATTGCCCCACCCTGCTGGAAAACCTCTCCCCCTACCCCACCGAGTTTCTACAGCCTGAGGCTCATTAAGAGAATCAGATTAATCAGCCTGCAGGCAGAGGCAGACCTCAGAGTGCTTTGAGTCTTTGCCTGATCTGCTTCTGGACCCTGGCCTTGGAAAAGCGGACTTTAGTGTGCATCTTGGTCCTGTTCAAATGTACTCAGCCCCAACAGGGGGACCTCAAGCCATGGGTTGTTGATAGCTCCAAACAGGGTACTCAAGGCCAGTTACAAACAGCATCTGAGATTGGCCTGCACCAGAGACTGTTCAAAAAGATTGAGAGTCCTAGCAGATCTACCTAATACATAGAAACAAACCCAAACAGACAGCAAAAATGGGGAGACAAAAAAAACAAGTCCCAAATGAAAGAACAAGAGAAGTCTCCAGAAAAATAGCTAAATGAAATGGAGATAAGCAATCTATCAGATATAGAGTTCAGAATACTGATTGTAAGGATGCTCAACAGCATGAAAAATGATAGGGGAACTATGAAAAATGACGAGTCAGAAATGAAGAATGACAGCAGAAATAAAGAATACACTGGAAAGAATAAACAGTAGATTACAGGAAGCTGAGGATCAGATCAGAGAATTAGAAGACAGGGTAGAAAAAAATCACTCAATCAGAGATCCAAAAAGAGAAAACAATTAAAAAACAGGAGGATAGTCTAAGGGAGCTGTGGGACAACATGAAACATAACAATATTCGAATTACAGGAGTGCCAGAAGAGGTCAAAAGTAAGCAAGGGAGCCCTGCCCGGCGTGGCTCAGCAGTTTAGCATCGACCTAGGATCCAGGAGATCGGGGTTCAATTCCCGGTCAGGGCACATACCCAGGTTGCAGGCTAGGCAGCCGATCAATGACTCTCTCATCATTGATGTTTCTATCTCTCTCTCTCCCCCCCTCCTTTCCTCTCTCTGACATCAATAAAGATATGTTAAAAAAAAAAAAAGTAAGTAAGCAAGGGATAGAGAACATATTTGAAGAAATAATGGCAGAAAGCTCCCCTAACTTGGTCAAGGAAAAAGTCACACAAGTTCAGGAAGCAGAGAGTTCCAAGCAAGGAGAACCCAAAGAGGCCCACACCCAGACACATCATAATTAAAATGCCAAAAATTCAAGACAAAGAAAGCATATTAAAAGCAGCAAAGAGAAAAGCAACCTGTTACCTACAAAGGAGCTCCCATAGATTGTCAGCTGATTTCTCATCAGAAACCCTGAGGGCCAGAAGGGAATGGCATGAAGTATTCAAGGTAATGCAAAACAAGGATCTGAAACCAAGACTACACTATCCAGCAAGGCTATCATTTAAAATAGATGGTGAAATGAAGAGCTTCCCAAACAAAAAAAGGCTAAAGGAGTTTGTGACCACCAAACCAGCATTGCAGAAAATGTTAAAGTGACTGCTGTAATAAGAAGAAGAAACAGAGAGAGAAACATGAGCATAAAAAATTAAAATGGCAATAAATAAGGACCCATTAATATTAACATTAAGGATTTTAAGGGAGAGATCAACAGCAATACAGTCATAGTCATGGACTTGAATACCCCACTGACTTCACTGGATAGGTCTTCCAGACAAAAAGTCAACATAGGAACAGTGACTCTAAATGACACATTAGATCAGATAGATTTAATTGATATTTACAGAACATTTTACCCCAAAGTTGCAGAATATGCATTTCTCTCAAGGGCACATGGGTTGTGCTCGAAGATAAACCACATGTTAGGACATAAAACCAGTCTCTACAAGTTCAAGAAGATTGAAATCATACCAAGCATCTCAGATCACAATGGCAAGAAATTAGAAATCAACTACAATAAAACACTCAAAAACATTCAAACACATGGAGGGTAAATAGCATGTTATTAAACAATGAATGGCTTACCAATGAGATCAAGAAAGAAAGAACTTCCTGGAAACAAATGAAAATGAATACACAACAACCCAAAATCTATGGGACACAGCGAAAGCAGCCCTGACAGGGAAGTTCATAGCATTACAGGCCTACCTCAAGAAGCAAGAAAAATTTTTAGTAAACTCTCTAACCCTACAACTTAAAGAATTAGAAAGCTCCCCTGTGAAGCCATCAGACCAGAGCTTTTGTTTGCTGGGAGTTTTTTTTATTGCTGCTTCGATTTCATCAGTTGTTATTGGCCTATTCAGGTTTTTTGATTCTTCCTGATTCAGTTTTGCATGATCTCACTCATATGTGGAATCTAATAAACAAAATAGACTGAGGAACAAAATAGATCCAGAGACATAGAAGCATGGAACAAACTGAGGAATCTCAGTGGGAAGGTGTGGGTGGGGGAGTGGGTGGGGAGAGATTAATCAAAGAACTTATATGCATATATGCATAACCCAAGGACACAGACAATAGTGTGGTGAAGACCTGGGGGGGGGGCGGATGTGGGGTGGAGGGGATCAATGGGGAAAAAAAGGGGGGATATCTGTAGTACTTTCAACAGTAAAGATAAATTAAAAAAAAAAAAAGAATAAAAGGAAACAACCCAAATATTAATTAACAGAATAATCAATAAATAAATGATGTAATTTAGTTTTGTAAAAAGATATGGAAGCAGTCATTCTAAGCAAAATATTAAAATTCCATTAATAGGCTTAGTAAACAAGACTTTATACCTTATTTCTCAAGACTTTATACCTTATTTCTCTTGGCCTTCATTTGGGCTTTTGCTAATAGAGTAATCATGGTGATGTCAGGCCTATTCAAAGTGGCCTCATCCAAGACCTGAATGGCTTTGTCATGATTTTCACAAAATGAATAAATGAGTGCTTGCTGTATAGGACTCAACTCAATGAGACCTAAAAGAAAAGGAAAGTTTACCAATACCTTTGTCAAGTATCTAAGATTTAGAATATATCTAATATTTTGAGAAAGTCAAGCAACTCAGTGACCTATCTTTTAATATGAATTAACAAATCAATATGATACTAAAATCTATTTACTATCAATAAACAATAAGACATTCCAACACAACCAAAAAAAAAAAAAAAGTGTAAGCCTGGTATTTCCTATAATTATCCCTCTCACAAAATTCGCTATTATGAACCATTTTACTAATTGATTATTTACAAATGAAATGGAACTTTTAAAGTTTCAAAATCTAACTTTGATTTTCAAGTGAACCCTTCAAGCTATCTATACACAGCTATTGCAAAGAGTGTAAAAATTTTAAAGAGATGTTTACTTTTAAGTTAATTCAATTATAATTTTGCATTAATTATATTTACCTTTGTTCATGTCTGCTACTTGATAAATAGTGAACTTTGCAAGGTCATAACATTTCATCATAAGAAGATATTGTCCTCTGGAAGAAATAATACCATTTTAACTCTAAACATTTAAAAAGAACTTTTCCAGAGCAAAAAGTTTCTTATAACCAGTTACTTAAAAATTTTAAATTATAATACATTTATTTATTTATACTTACATATGTATGATAAAAACATGAAAATTATAAACATTTTATGTAGTCTAAATGGACCAGTTAGCTTGGAGATGTGATGAGAAAACAATTTAGGAAATATGAAGCTGAAAGAAAAAAACTCAAATCCTTTTGCAGTTATCTGTATTTAGAATGTTAAACTCTGGCCCTAGCCAGTTTGGCTCAGTGGTTAGAGTGTTGGCCAGAGGACTAAAGGGTCCCGGGTTCCATTCCAGCCAAGGGCACGCACCTCAGTTACAGGCTCGATCCCCGGCTCCAGTCAGGGTGCTTGAGGGAATCAACCAATTGATATCTCTCTCAGATTGATGTCTCTCTCTCACATTGATCTCTCTCTCTCTCCCTTCTACTCTCTCTGAAAAGCAATGGAAAACATATTCTCGGGTGAGAATATATAAAAAAAGTTAAACTCTGTTGCTGAGAAATTACTAAAAGATAAACACAGTTCAAGGGACATAAAAATGGAAAAGTATTTATATAAATTGTTAAAATGTGGTTCAAGAGTTTAAAAACAAAGCAAGCCCCTATCAGAAAGCATCCTTCTAGTCCATTTTCCCATGCCTTTAAGTCCGTTTCCCGTGTTAGAGACTATAACATGTTTTTGATGGTGATAACTCATAACTGGCAGTGGGTTTCTTTATGGAAAGCTCTACGATATTGAAATGCAATTCAATATCACCTTTTTTTCTTCACTGAACTAGCTGAGGCTTACATTTGGTACCTCTGTGGACACAAACAACTGTTCAAAACATGTTACCTTACTTTCATGAAATATGTGATAATTATATAACCAGCCATCTAGAGGTGCCTCAAAAGACATAAAACAGTTGTGTTCTGATGCAAAGATAGAGCAGAGGGGAAGTTCTGGTTATCTTATATTATAAATTATCTCGAAGCTTAACAAAAACAATAACTGTATCTGACTTGGTAGTTGGCAGGTGGCCGGTGCTGAAAGATTAAATGTAAAACGAGGCTGCTGGAAGGATCAAGGGAGAACTTGAAGAATCCTGCTTCTATGCCCGTACCTTATTATGTACAACTGTATTCCATCTGGCTGAAGGTGGATAGCACGAGATAGCTCTCTTACTGCCTTAATCAATTTATTCGCCTGTGGATTAATAAACAGACACTTAGCTCATAATAACACTCACTGCCTCCTTTCTGATGTTGATCCCCTCTCATCCTTCCACACAGAAATTCTGCAGAAACAACTCCTAATATACTTTTTTCTTAAGAATTATCATAGCAACTGGGATACAAAGAAGTAAAAAGAAAAGACTGCGATGCAGTCTTTTGGGTTTTTTAAACCATTTATCTTTCTTTTTGAAGAATTTTTATATATACCCACACATATAATTTTACATAAGAGTGATTATATCATACATTCTGGTTCGTTTTTCCTTTTTGTTTAGCTTTTTGGTTTTTCTCCCTCATCCATAATTCCTTTTCCACCAAACTTTATTCATGTTAATAAATAAGCTGGCATGCAAAGGAGGGTAACATTTAAAAGACAATTCCACTTAAAAATCGGGGGGAACAAACAGGCTTGCACTTGGGCGAATAAAACTAAATACAAGAATAAGAAAAAGACGTCTGCTTAAAATCAATATAAACATTATCAACATTGATTCTTTCCTTAATACAGAAGCATAATCTGGATCTGTACAAATTTAAGACAAAAAACCTACTACCTTTGGGAAGATTACAAAGGGAGGACTACACGAACCCCAGCAAAACGAACCTGGACAGCCAGTGACTCCTCTTACTGCGACCCGGTGGCGCAGAGGGGAGAGTGCACTGAACTGTGCGTGGAAGCGGACAGAGCCCGTTGAAATGGTGCAAACTGTCTGGAGGAAAGAGTGGGTAGGGTCAGAAGAGGGAACCCAAAAGGAGAGAGTCTGAGATGTGTTTAAATGAACTTGAGAATTCTGTGGAACTTCAGGCCTGCTGCTTCTCAAGCGGATTCGCTCAGGTTGGTGTAATTATTAAATCACCTATTCCCATGTCTGTTCCACCCGTAAATATTTCTGTATTGAGGAACCCTGGCTGGGAAACATGGAGGCTCACTCTGATCTTTTCCAGCTGTCCTGGGGCTGGACTTCTCCAGACAGCCCTTGGTTAGATTCAGCCTGGAGGCTGAACCCACACAGCAGGCACACGCATTCTACACACACACTGATTTGTTATTTTATTTACATGGAGTCATATTATAACACTTTACACTCCTTTCTGACTCTTGGTTTTCTTATACCAGTCAGCTGATATAGTTCTGTTTTTAATTAATTTCTTGGTGTAACACTGGTTGATAACATCATATAAGTTTCACGTGTACAATTCTTTAGTACATCAGCTGTATATTGCATCGTGTGCTTACCACCCAAAGCTAGTCTTCTTCTGACACCATATGATATAGTTCTAATTATTTTCTACTGACTACATAATATTCTGTGTGTGAATACAACACAATATATTCATTACTGCGCAGAGATTTTGCCTCCTCAGAACAATAAGTCTTTGAATACATGTCCTTACCCCTGACATTTTGCTGGGGTTTTGCTTTCTAAGCGCACTCGAAGGAAGTTCCAGAAGCCCTCGGCTCCAACAACATGGAGTTAAGCGAAAGGACCACATACCACAAGGATGTCCATCCCTTCCCCAGCAGGAGTCAAGAGCAAACTTTCCCTGGGCACCATACTAAACCGATCCTACCCTGGGTCTTCTACCTCAGTCATCAGGAAGGTAAGTGCTGTGAATGGGACCCAGCACACTGGGTCCTGAGATGTAGACAATGGAGAACAAAGCCTCTAGCCAACTCTCTGCGGACAGGCAGTGTGAGCAAGAAGAAAAAACCTTTGTTATTTTAATACGGTGTGGGGGTTTACTTCTGTTTGTTTTATGGGGTGCTGTTTTGTTTTACTTGTGTGGCTTTCCCCCCACAGCATAACCTAGCCTAGCCTAGAACCAGTGTGACTAGAGGGCTTGTAGGAGACGAGGGCAGAAAGGTAATGAGTCCATTCACGTGGGCTCTTGCAGGCCTTTGGCTTTTGCAAGACTTGGCTTTTATTCTGAGTGTAAAGGGAAGCAATTGAAGGGTTTGGGGCAAAGAAGGGAAATAATCTGACATGTCTTAACAGGATCACTATGGCTGCTGTGTTGAAAATCCATCAAACAGGAGTAAAGAACAGAAGCAAGAAGACCAGAGGCTACCGCAATAATCCTGATGAGAAATGACGGGCTTGGACAGGGCAGTCAGTGGTGGAGCAGTGGAAAGGGATATCTATTTTCAAAGGTAGAGTCAACGGTTAACAGTGTTTCTCTCTGGAAAGTCAGATTTGGTTGGAGTCAGCTAAGACTTCCTGTTTGTTGTATTGTCTGAATTTGTTACACTAAGTATATATTACCTTAAATTCAAATAACTTGTAAATTTAAACGAGATCTAAAGGAAAGTATGAATGAGTAGGATCTCATTTTATGTACAAATTCCATTCTACAAACCCACCCACTCACTAATACACACACACACACACCTGATAGACTCGAAAATGTTAATAGCACTTATCTCTAGAGAAAAAAAGTATGGATAGTTTTAAATTTATTTGTATTTATATACAAATAAAATTATTATATGCAATAAATATATGTTGCTTTTGTAATTAGGAAAAAACAGGTATTTTTTAAAAAAGAAAATGAAAGACAAAAATTCATACCTCATCAATACTGGTTTTATGACTGGGCAATTATAGTTAACTGTATCTACTTAATATTTATTGCTTATAAATGCATTAGCCTCTGTAATTTGCTGAAAAAGAATACATTAATATATTTTAAATTATACTGAACAAAGATCCAGAAAATAAAAACATTTTTTAAAAAAATCAAGGTTCTCAATCCTTGAATACCTTATGATAAGCTTCTGCTTGACAAATATAGCTTTGAATATATGAAGGATCAAGTTTAAGAGCCTCAGAAAAATACCGAATGGCTTCAGTGTAGTTATCCAAGTGTAGTAGATATATGAGGCCAATATTTATATAAGCCAAAGTAACAGTTCTAAAAAAATGGGAAAGCAAAATCTTGTTAGACATTTTAATTACTCTAAGTGTTCTCCAATTATGAATGAACTTAATGAAATACATCAATATATAGCAGGTTTCTTTTACTGTCTCATTACAGCAAAGTAAATTAATTAACCACTCTTTGTTAAAAATTATAAACACCTTTATAAAATCCTAAGCAGAGAATGAACATTTGTTAAGTTTGTGCTAAGAACAGAATTCCTGAAGTCTTCTAGACTCTTAGCAATACTTTACTCTTCCTTGACTTAATCTTGATTTATCTTGAGTTACAAGCTCAGGTTTCCTCAACTCAAAAGTTTCAGGGCTCTCTCTGGGTGGCTCAGCTGGTTGGAGTGCCGTCCCGTACACTCCAAAAGGTTGCAGGTTTGATCCCCATTTGGGGCACCTACTGGAGGCAACCCATCGATGTTTCCCTCTCACATCAATGTTTCTCTCCCTTCCTCTCTCTCTAAAAATCAATAATATATGTATTATAGTTAATACATATACATATTATACACACACACATATATATATATACACACATCCTCAGGGAAGATTAAAAAACAGTTTTTGCCTCAGGTTATATTATATCCGCCATGAGAAACAATGATAGTCCCAGGCCTGGGGTTAAATATCCTCTCCGCGTAGGTATTAACCCAGCTTCTTTTATATAGCAAATAAATGTTTTCTCTCTTAGAATCAAACAATTTTCAATATATAAATGACCTTAGAAATTACCTATTCAATGCCTCTATTTCAAAATTAGGAAACTACACATCTTACAACCCACCTTCGTGGAAGCCCTGACCCCTTACCTAAAAGACACCAAAGTTCTTACTGCCCATGTTTTGGCTTTTTGCAACTGAAACTCCCATCTTTCCTTTTCTGGCTCAAAAATATCCAAAGAAAACCACTGTGGCTACTCTGGAGCCATACTCCATGACTTTCCTGAGTTAAGTTCAAAATGTACCTTATTGATAAGCTGAGTAAACAGCCTGGTGATTGGCATGGAATTCTCATGCTTTATTACTCTTTCTGACATCTTCCATTTTAATAAATGCTTCATTGGGAAAAAGGAGGAAATATTTTATTAAATTTTGTTTTACAGCTTAACTTTCTGACTAGTGTGTATTATGTTCAGTCTGTGTTCCTTATACACACTAGTTCTAAATGTTATTGGCTTTTTTTCTTTTGCTTTACTAAGTAAAATGAAGTCAGAAGTTCTAAATAGAAGTTTCCTTCTTTTGAGTTGTGTGTTGTGCATAGCAATGATATATCAAGCGGAATATTTTGTCATCAATTTAAAACTTGATGACAGTGTTGCATAAAGTTAACTTCGAAAAGCTCTAACCTGGACACCCCCAAGCTCCTTTTACAAACGTGTGTTTTTGTTACTCATGGATTTAATTCTTCACAAACCCATTCAAGCTCTAAAATTTTCAAAAGCATCTGAGGCAAAACAGATGTTAACAACAGGTCTTATTTTAGAAGTAATCTTATAGTTAGAAGTAATATTCTAATTCTAGCATACTTCATAATTGTCTCACTTTTATTTTTTATTTTTTAATTTTACACAAAAGGGATGTCAGTAAAAATGAAAAGGAATACCTACCTTTCTAGAGAAATAACAGTTTCAAAGTCACAAATCGCCAGCCACCAAAGTTTTAGATCTGCGTAGAGTATGCCCCGATGTAGAAAACAACCATGATTCTCATAGCCATCGTTTATGAGAGCTTAAAAATAAAAGTGTATTTCTTATTCAGGTTCTGAACAAATATATGAGTTATATTTTAGTCTATACCCTTCCTATTTCTTTTTTAAGATTATATAAAAGAAAACATGTCTACGGTGAGTGTACTTATTTAAGAGTACAAAATAGTATTCACATAAAATGTACTTGTTTATAAGTAACATTGTAGCTATCATGGTTCACAAATTCTTTAGAGCTGGAATAAATCCTGGTGGTAATCTAGGCGAGGCCACTCACTTGACAGATGAAGAGATTAAGGTCCAGTGGGGTGGGACTTGATACACTGACCAGGGTTGTGATGCAGATCAATGGCAAAGATGGGCCTAGAATCTAGAACTGAACTTCTCATTCATTTCAGTGGATTGCAGTCAGAAGGGTGCCATTGCCCCTGATGGCCCTAGTCACTAGGACCTAGTGGAAGACAGGAAGACTTTTTTTTTTTTTGCTAATGGCCAAAGAACAGTCTTTAGATATTGCCTCAACTAGGATTCTAGCTCTTTGCGCCCAGGTGAACATAGTCATGTTTGTTACAAATCCAGACTGGGGCACACGGCAGAGTTCTAGCTGACACACATAAACACGGATTGGCAACTCCAAGAGGCTACTCCAAGGGAAGGAGAACTTGGAATTAAGGCAGATAACTTGACCACACATGTCCCAAATAACAGAAGCTTGGGGCAAAAAAAGCCTCCTCTCAATACTCCAGGTCTGTGGCTCTCATCAGTAACCAGTCAAGAGGTCACCTCTCGTACCAGTCAAGAAGTCACCTCTCGTCTCCTCACTTACTGATTCCCCTTTCACTGTCCAAAGCATGCTACTGAGTTGGACGGGTTTCCACAATATTCGATCCCCGCCTTCTATGCTTCTCAAGCTTGTTCTGGCAAAGAAGGGGAAGTTTTACCAAAAAGTGTGCATTGTTCTCACAGATGGGTCGCAAATATTCGTAGTACTAGATTTTAGGAAGAATGCTTGGTGTAAAAAATGGTCATATAGCTTAAGGAAATAATCCCTTGAAGGCTGTCTTGACTGTTCAGTTCACAGTATGATTGCTAGCAAAGAGGAAGTCAGCTGCAATTGGTTGCTCTGGAAAAATGGAAGAATACTTCCTAAGGAAACAAATATTAGAATTACTTAACTTCCCTGTGCCTTGCTTTTCTCATTAGTAAAACAGGGATGATATTAATGCCCCCTCATAGCATTATTCTGAATATTAATTGAGACACTCCATATATAGCACTTAGAATAATGTTTAACAAGAAATAAGTGCCCAAGAAATGTTAGATGTTATTATTAGCTTAGAAAAACACCCTGAAGTTCCTTTTTGACTGTAGAAGATAAAACTCCTTAGGCTAGACTAGGAAAGAATTAAGGCCAAAATCAAGATGATCTACTCTGAATAATTAACTAACAAGGATTTTGTATTATTGTGATAGCTTAGAAAAGAGGGGTGAGAAACCCAAAACATGGAGAAGAGGGGAACATGAGAAAGAGGCCTTCAGAGGCCAGGGTGAAAGGGGCTCAGCCAGATGGCAGACGCACAGAGCTGAACGAGTTAGATAAACTTACAGAGATAGGGGTGACCGACATTCAAATTAAACTGTCTATGCTAACTTTATCCTTTGAACCCTAAAACATTCAGTAACAGACGGTGGCCACAAGAAATGAGTGGGTGAGCAAAAAGTGGAGAATCAATCATAGGGCGAAAGTTAGCTACAAAGATTACAAGAGAATTAACTAGGAATCCGAAGGCCTCTCTTCCAAGAAATCTTGGAAATAGAAGGGAGGGCACTAAACTCCTCTTGGCACATAGAGTGGGATATAAGTTATTTTATTTGAATAGTCATAAAAAGGGTGACCTTTTCAGAAAGCAAGTGGACTTGAGAGACATCAGATAACAATCATCTTAGATTGCCTGCCCGAGCAGCTCTGTATTCTCTTTGAGAGTCTAGTTGCCTCAGTCTCTAGATGTTGCCGCATCTAGGAGCCTAGCTCTTTGCACCCAGGTGAGCATAATCGCGCTTGGAGCGTTGGGGGGGATTTGCCGGTCTGGATGGGCTAATTTATCCAGCTAGGGACTGTTTACTGAGCAGTTCACTCTGTGCCCAGAATTGTGCTGGGCGTATTTACATCCCAAAAATGCACTGATAATAGGGTCAGGAGGAAATGGCCACCTTCAGCTGCTGCCATCCTCTTACTGAAGATTATCAAAGCCCATTTTTAGTTTGGGGATTAAGAAAATTCTGAATGTGACTAATCCATGGGCTTGGTTTATGCAGTAGGACATAGCCCACCAAGGAAATTCACTACCATTTTAGCAACTAAACTTGAATTAGATTAGCAAATAGACTTGAATTTCCAGAAATATCCTCAGGACTCAAAATGTAGAAGGATTTCTTTGATAATGATATTCTCTTTTTGCCACAATTATTCACACATGTAAATACATGTATACTTGCATACATTAAAAGGGCATATTAAAAACACTTTTAGTTAAACTATTGAAGCTTATAAGCATATATGAATATATATTAGGTAAACATACATTAAAAATGTATATATAGATATAACTATATAATAAATACATATTACATTAGTCATCCCACTTTAGTATTCCACTCCGTGAAAGTGATATGTTGAACCTCAGATCAAATACCTATATATGTGCAGTTGAAGACAAAGTACCTGAAACACTATAATCCTGTAGCGCTCTAAAAGGGTTACTCTTTCTAAATAAGCAGGCTCTGTAATACAGTGCTAACCAGTTACTAGGATCTAAGTGAATTGCAACGGAAAAATCTTGAGTTGCTTGCTTATAAAAGTGCCGTTTAAAATATGCTCTCCCTCGGTATGTCCTAGAAAGAGAAAAGAAATTCATTTTAACATGTATTGAAAAATATACATTTTTTCTGTTTGGCAAACCTATACAACTAATTTCATATTTAAAAATTTGTGATTGGCCCTGGCCAGGTATCTCAGTTGGTTAGAACACTATCTTCATACACCAAGGTTGCAGGTTCGATGCCTAGTCAGGGCACATGCAAAAATCAACCAATAAATGCATAAATAAGTGGAACAACAAATTGATGTCTCTCTCTCTCCTCTCTCTCACTCTCTCGCTCTAAAATCAATTAATTAACTTGTGATTATTTCTCCTTGCTTTCCAATAAAGTTTGATTATAAAATTAATAGCAAAAAGGATATACACTGTTCATAAATAAATCAATTATACTTTATTTTATATATAATGAATTATGCTTATTAATAATATGCTCCATATTAATTATTTGCTTACTAATTTTATCATATTTATTATATTTATCAGAGAGGTGTGTCAATAAAATAAGTATGAGATTTTAAAATTTTTATTATTTTTTGAGTACCCAAAATGTAAGGCTCTAATTTATACAAGATAGTTCTATAGAAAAATGAAATAATTCATTTTGAACAAAATGGGGTTCACTGGGTAGAATTTTTATGATATTTTTCCCCTGATGGTGAAGCTATGCCCAAATAAATGGGAGGCTGCTCTGCATAGATAAAAGCTATTATATCAGTTGTGTGAATTGGATTCTATCTCCATTAACTTTGACTCCAATTTCAAAATTATCATTGACTTATACTCAAAATTATCATAACTATATCAATTCCTGAAAATCTCATTTTCAATTATTTAACAATGTAAAGCAAATCAGCTTTTAGAAATAAAAGAAAAACAGGAGGAATAGCTAGTAGTTTGCCTTCTTTGAAGAAAATAACTCCAAAGGGGAAAATAAAAGATGCTCAAAAAGGTTAAATTATGAAAACAATAGTAATTTGGAGAAAAGAAAGCAGCCAGGCCCTGGCCGATGTGGCTCAGTTAGTTGGAGGGTTGTCCCATACACCAAAGGGTGGTGGGTTTGATTCAGGTCAGGCACGTACCCCAGTTATGGGTTAGATTCTGGGTCAGGGCACCTGTGGGAAATAGTAGATCTATGTTTCTCTCTCACATCAATGTTTCTGTCTCTCTCTTTCTCTCTCTAGCTCCCCCTCTCTCTTAAAATCAATTTGAAAAAAAAAGAATGCAGCCAGTATATTGTCAGACTAACTGGTAACAGAGATCTTCAAAAGCACTAAGCATCCTGAGACCCAGGATATTTTATTCTGGAGCAAAATATTTTCTTTTGCCTGGTCTTTAAGAAATTCATTTTCTAATGAATACAAGAATTCTGTATTTATGTTTAATTATTTCTGATTGCTAGAGAATATTACTAATTATTTTTCAGCATATATATGATTCTGAACTTAAAATCTTACAGAATAAACCTCTAGTAATATTTTTGCGGGATGCCATTAAGTCATGTCAATTCTTCAAACACACTGACTTTTACATATGCTCCTTCTTTCATTTTTACTGCCTTAATTCTTCAGGCCCTCATCTGAAGTACTGAACTAGGGTGCCCCTTAGCTCACACCTGGGCTACTCTTTTTTCCATTCCTAGTTCTAGAGTGATAGGATTTGATCATCAAATGATACAGATCTCTTTTTCAAAAAACTTTCTACAGCTCCCTGTTGACAATGGGATAAGGCCAAATTCTTTAAAATGGGACGTAAGCACCCCCCCAAGATAACAGCATCTACAATATCTTGAATTAACCACCTTCTTGTTCCCCAACTCATTTGATCCCTTCCTGCAATTAATCCCCCTTTACATCAAGAGGTAGACAACCAGAATAGACCAATAACTAGGGAAGAATTTTTAGAGTTTCAAAAAAGTTTTCCATCTCTTCAAATGGAATAATTTTAGAAATGAATTATTTTAAACTTTCAAAGAACAAAAAATTATCCAATTATAAAGGACATATTTTTCAGAAAAGAAGATGATGAAAGGTGTAATTCATTTTGAGAAAGTAGCCAAATTCTGAAATCAAAATCTGACTATGAAACTAGTGAACAATCTTACTGTGAATATAGATGAAAAACCTTAAAGAAAGTAAAGATGCCCGGCTGCTGTGGCTCAGAGATTGAGCATCGACCACCTGGTTTGATTCCTGGTCAGGGCACATGCCCAGGCTCTGGACTTGACCCCCAGTAGGGGTCATGCAGAAGGCAGCCAATCAATGACTCTCATCACTGATTATCTCTCTCCTCCTCTTCCTTCCTCTATCGAAATCAATAAAGATATATTTTTTAAAAAAAGAAATAAAAAATAAAACATAAAAAAGAAAGTAAAGACAGAGAATTCAGTCTAGTTTAATAATATTCTATCTAAAAATATATAATGGTCAAAGGCATTTATCATTCAAAATTAGCTTATTAGCATGAGATTTAAGAAGTAGATCACAGAAAATAATTTTAATAAGAATAAAAAGATATTCCCTTGAAATAATTAAAGAACATATGGCTCAAAAAATAACTATGGCCTAGCTGACATGGCTCAGTGGTTGAGTGTTCACCTATGAACCAGGAGATCACGGTTTGATTCCTGGTCAGGGCACATGCCTGAGTTGCAGGCTCGATCCCCAGTAGTGGGCGTGCAGGAGGCAGCCGATCAATGACTCTCTCTCATCATTGATGTTTCTCTCTCCCTCTCCCTTCTCTCTGAAATCAATAAAAAAAAATAATAATTTTTTTTTCCCAGCCCACATGGCTCGGCAGTTGAGCATCGACTCTATGATCCAGGAGATCTGGGTTCGATTTCCATCAGGGCACATGCCTGGGTTGCCGGTTTGATCCCCAGTGGGGGACATTCAGGAGGCAGCCAATCAATGATTCTCTCATCATTAATGTTTCTATCGCTCCTTCTCCCTCTCCCTTCCTCTCTCTGAAATCAATAAAGATATATTTTAAAAAATTTTTTAAATTATAACTGATATTTTTTGGTAAAAGTCAAAGGCATTTTCATTAAATTAAAAAGATCAAGATTCCTATTACTACTAACATTATTGTTAAATTAAAGTCAATGCAATGATAAAAGGAGTTGGGAGATTAGAGTAGAACAAAACTGCTAGTATAGGAAACTCCAAAACTCTATCCTTCCACAAAAGCAATGGATAAGCTGGCAAAAACTGTCAGAAATGTTTTTGGAAACCCTGGAATCTAATTAAAAACTTAAAACAAAGGGGGAAATGTTTAATAAAGGGGAAAAAACTTCTGAAATTTTAGTATAAGAGCTCTGTGGTCTTCTAACTTACCCTATTTCCCCCTCCCATTTCCCAGCTCAGTGGTGGCCTTGAGGACAGCAATCTGCATTCCTGGGGCAGGTTACTTGTATAAGAGGAAGCAATACAAATCTTGTTCTCCAAGGACTGTGGCTGTGTGTTTTGACCCCTCTGGTGGTTCGTTGAAGGATTGGCTCAGAGGTTTCCCTTTGTTTTGTCTGCCTTGGAGCATTCCCAGGGCTCATGTGGCTTCCTGGGTGGTATTTATAAAAAACATTTAAAAGAGCCCATCAGTAGATGAGTGGATAAAAAAGCTGTGGGACATATACACCATGGAATACTATGCAGCTGTAAAGAAGGAAGATCTTGTACCCTTTGGGACAGCATGGATGGACCTGGAGAATATTGTGCTAAGCGAAATAAACCAGTCAGAGAAAAACAAACATCACACGATCTCACTTATATGTGGAATCTAAAGAACTTAATAAACTGATGAACAGAAATAATTCAATGACATGGAAGCATGGATCAGACTGATGAATGTCAGAAGGATGGAGGATGGAGGAGGGTGGAGGGGAAGAGAGTAACCAAAGAATTCATATGCATATATGCACAACCCAAGGACACCGACAATGGTGTGGAGAGGGACTGGGGAAAGGGTTGGGACAGGGTGAAATAGGTCAGTGGGGGAAAAAGGGACATCTGTAATATTTTAAACAAAAATAAACAAAAACAAAACAAAACAAAAAAAGTAAATGTAATAACTGCTGCCATCTGGGGACAAGGATAACAGTTGAGGCAAGCAGTAGACAGACGGAACAGCCTGGGAAGGAAGAATCTGCAGAAGGAGATACCTAGGGGAGCGAGAGCCACAGAAAGTTTCCACATATTCCAAGGAATCTAGAAGGGCACACGCAAACCCGAGGCTGGAAGTATGCACAGAAAAATCATGAAGAAAATAACAATTCAAACCCAGTGAGTTAATTCTACATGCCCACTAGTTTGGCTAAAATTTGAAAGTCATAATTAAACCTAGTGCTGGTGTGGACTCGCACACCCTGCCGACAGTACAACCACTCTGGGAAACGGGTCTGGCCCGTGAGCTGAACGCTTGCTTACCCCATGAAAGAGTCCAGTCCCGTTGTACAGCCAACAAAAATGCATAGGAAGTAACCCTCCCTCCTCCGTGGGGACACACTTCAAGAACCCCAGGGGACGCCTGAGACCACTTGTTTTTTTCCAATACGTACATACTTATAATAAAGTTTAATGTATAAGTTAGGCACAATAAGAGATTAATGACAATAACTAATAATAAAATATAATAATTATAACAATATGCTATAATAAAAGTTATGTTGATGTTCTCTCTCAAAATACCTTATTGTACTGTATTTACCTTTTCATTTAAAGGAAGTGCTTCACAACTTCTCTTGGGCACATCTGAATTGCCAGCATCACTACTCTTGCACTTTGGGGACATTATTAAGTAAACTAAGGGCTATTTGAGAGAAAGCACCGAGATAGTCAGTCTGATAAGCCAGATGGCTACTACGTGACTAACAGGTAGGCAGTGTACGCAGCATAGATACACTGGACAAAGCGATGATTCACGTCCCAGAGAGGAGGGAGCAGGACAGCACAAGATATCATCACACTGCTCAGAACAGCATGCAATTTAAAACTTATGAATTGTTTATTTTGGGGCTTGTCCATTTAAAATTTTCAAATCCCTGTTGACCACAGGTAATTGAAACCAAGGAAAGTGAAACCGAAGATAAGGGGTAACTATTATATGTGTGTTTCAAGAGACATGTACAAGAATGTTGAAGGAAACAATATTCATAATCATCAAAAACTAGAAGCACTCAAATGTTCATTAACTGTAGGCTGGAGAAGTAAATTGTAATATATTTATGCAACTGAATACTGTAAAAAATTAAAAGGAGTAAACTAGAGCCATGTTCAATAGTACTTAATGTTCAGCAAAACAAGCTATACACGAAAGTCCAGCCAGTGTGGCTCAGTGGATTGAGCGTTGCCCCATGCACCGAGAGGCTGCCAGTTCGATTCCCGGTCAGGGCACATGCCCAGGTTGCGGGCTTGATCCCCAGGAGGGGCGTGCAGGAGGCAGCCGATCAATGTTTCTCTCTCATTGATGTTTCTCTCTCTCTCCCTCTCCCTTCCTCTTTATCTAAAAATCAATAAAACATATTTAAAAACAATATGTGAAAGAATACTTCCACAGGCTTCTGTTTATATACAGTTCAGGAAAATAGGCAAAACTAAACTAAGAATGTTTGGGGACACAGACTTACGTGATGAAACTATAAAGAACTACCAGGAAATGATTAATATAAGTCAGGACCATGGTAACCTTCCGGGGGAAGCAAAGGCACGAGGGGATTGCTAGGGTGCCAGGAATGTTTCTTGACCTGGTGATAGTTACACAGGTATTTCCGTTGTAATAAGTCATTAAGCTGTACATTTGTATCTTGTACACTTCTGAATGCATGCTTTATTTTACTATATAAATTTTAATATTAAACAAAACTTGTGAGTGAAAAGATGAGCAGGTATGACTAGATACACATTTTTAAACCTCTTCATAATAAAGCTTAGATTAAAAGAAAAGCAACAAAATGAGAACTGTGTTATGCACAAGGTTGGAAGAACAAAGTTTAATATCCAAGTTACTGTGAGATATTACAGAAATCTAAATGAACAGTTCTCTATACTCAATGAATGCAAAGGATATGAAAAGATATTCAAACAATGAAAACATAGGTCAATTAAAAATTATAATGTAACTAGTATTTAGAAAATGCTAATGAAACTCTAAATTGCTGTTTATGTCTACTAAATTAAATTAGCCACTACTATTAGGGTACAGGTGAAGATTTTCATTCACTGGAAACATTGAAAATACACTATTTTTAAAGGGCTTTCTGATGTATTTCAAGCAATTTTCTCTTCTGAGAATATATTTCAAAGAATATTATAATTTCAAAAATCACATATAAAATAATTCTTACCTGGCTTGAGAATTTTGGGGATTTATTTTTAACAAGGCTGTAAAATCTTGTATGGCTGCATTCCAGTTTTCATTTTCATAGTAAAACATTCCACGCTTCAATAATGCATCTATTCTTTTAGGATCATAAAAAAGGCACTACATGGGGAGAGATGTCAGGTTGTAGGGGAGACACATAATGAAAAAAAAAATAAGAAAAATATATAACCCCTTAGCAAATTAAATGGACTAAAGCCACTTTTTTAACTTCAGATTATGTAAAAGCAAAGTACTTTAGATGCAAAATTTTTGAAATTTGCATTTAAAAACCATGTCTTTAGGAAACCCACTTATCATCAAATTCTAGAAAGGGGGGGTTTTCTGAAAGAGAAATAAAATTGCATATACAAGCAATCAAGACTTTAGCCCACTGAAATTTTTACAGGAAAAATTTCGTAAGTGAATTGTTCAAGTAGAGTAGTGTTATATTGGTTCTATCAATTTTACCCCAAGGATATCCCCAGCATTTTATAAGGCTGATTCTATCAAATGTAATATGGATTAATCTAGTCCCTAAACTAGTAAAAACAAATGAATTGGTATTGCCATGTTTCATTCATTTCACATTGACATACAGGCAATAGAATGTACAGGCCAAGTCATTGTGTACTCAGTTATAAAGTTCCTTACGTATTAATACTGGGGGTAAAAGTGAAGCACAAAAATTACCAAGTATTTTTAAAACAGGGGGGAAAAAACCCTAAAGATTTTGAAGTTTGACCTCAAGTTACCTCATTAGTCAATTTTTAAACTATTGGTACCAGATGGAGGAAATGAACAAAATAATCTAATGATTTCAATATCTTCAAAGGAAAATATTGAAAAGATTTTATTCAAGACCAGAGGTTACCCAAACTTACAATATTCTCTTGAAGCAAAAATAATGTCAAGCATATGGCTAGCTATCAAGAATTAAGAAACAGAGCAATAGGGAAAATGAAAAGGTAAATTATTTAAATAACTTCTAAATTTGCAGTTGTACTAATGGACCTAAGAACTTAGAGTTAAAAGGAGATCAAGCTTACAATCCTGCTGCAATCAGAGAATATTTTGCCTGACTATAGAGCCTCAATGTACAATTCAGCCACAAGTTCACTTCCTCAAGAAAATTTCCTGTATCCCCCTACCAAATATAAATTACTCCCCATCTTTTTATTTCCTTTATAGGAGTCATCATAATTTGTAATTGTATATTTACATACGTATTTATTTCTTTAATGTCTGTCCTTTAAACTATAAGCTCCATATAAGCAGGAAGCATATGTGTTTTATTCACGAAAACTTATTGACTACAGGATAGAGTGCCTTAGTCAATAACTATCTGTTCATGAATGAATGAATGAGTGAACGAGCCAGTGAGCACAGCTTCTTTAGGAGCAGACGGGTTTGCTGCAGAAGAGAATCAGCTGTGTCTCAAGAGTTAAGTGGAAAATGATTTTCTCTACTGTTTGAAGGGAAGAAGCAATTTTCAAATGATCCCTTAACCACTGTTTTATGGTTGAAGAGAGAGCTGGAAAAGTCAAGCCCCTCCAAGGGTTGTCTCAAATGCTCCAACACTCAATCCTTTGTTTAAATCCATTCATTCACTAGTAATAATCATTTTAAAATTTTGACATAGTGGTAATATCAATTCCAGTGGTGAATGCTCTAGGTCCTAACCTATAAGAAATTAGCTTTGATTATACAACATATATGAAAGAACTTCAGCAATTTGCTATAATATTAAGATGAGAATATCATAAACTAAAATATATAAATAATGACAGCATTATATGTGATGCAGCTTACTGTAGAAAAGTCGTCAAAGGCCAGGACCTTGTTTGTTATTTCATACATCTCACCCCTTCTGAAATACATATCAGCATCCATGGGCTTGCACTTAATTGCCTGGGTATAGTTTAGAATTGCCAGAGTAATATCTTTTCTTTTTCTGAAAATTTCTGCCTTTGACAAATATGCCTCTAAAGAAAATATAAAAGGTACAATTTAGTGTTACAGTTATTTTATTAACTATAAAAATTTCTAAGATTAATCCTTTATCTCCAAAACTGTAGTCTTAGAATAATGTTTCTCTGTTTTACTTTCTTAACCATTCAATGCAAGATTTTGTTTTTGTTTTTTCAACAATGAAAAATTTGTTCTCAAAGTCTGGATAAATGCTCATTTATGGTTGAAAGCATTTTTAATTTCAACTTGAAGTAACAAAATTAACTATTACCTTTTTGTATGTCTGAAATATTTCCTAACATTTTAGTGTTTGTAGTAAATGTTAGATTTTGATGGCACCAAATTGCATGCAGTTTCAGCAGAGATAAAAAATATTTATTAAGCTCATGATAAATTCTAGGGGTATGTTGTGGATGCTGGGGATACAAAGATGAGTATGACATTTCCTCACTCCCAGAAAGTTTCCTGTGTGTGTAGTCATTCAAGTTGGTTAGAATATGTTACATAAGGTCAAACATTTCATCCAACCAAGAAGTCTTAGGAACACTACAACTCTAATTCAGAGATTTGTGGTTAAAAAAAGACTTGTGAATCACTTCTATGGCTAAAATTTTTACATATTTTTCTTGGTGGATAAAAAGTAAGCAACCAGTTTATTATAATGTACACCAAGGACATTAACATTTCAAACCAGGGTGAATATTTTAAAAACAATGTAGGATCACAGGAGTCTTAAATTTATAATATCAGTAGTAAATTTAACTTTGGAGTGTCAAAACCTGTCCGGAGACCTAAGTCTATTGATTTATGTATCTTTATAAGACCACTAAATGGCCAAAGATAAGGAAAAGGTATAATTAATATAACTGTCTTCACAGACAACCCACCTGCACTCTTTTTATTACATTTATTTATATAATTCAAGTCATCCAAAGCTTCATCAATTTTGTCTTGGAAAAGATAAATGAGATGTCGGTGCCAATAGGCATTGAGAAATAATGGTTCCAAGAGTATAGCCTAGAAAATATATGTATAAATTCAATTAAAGTTTATTTATTAAAGGAAGGTATCTTATCAAATTTCAAACACTATTGATCCCAATGGCTTTGCATGTGTATGACATAAAGTAGTACCTCCCGGTCTGACAAACAAAAGCTAGTGCTTTTAGTATTTATTATTTGAAAATGTTGATAAATATAAATATAATCTCAAAGGTACACTACAAATTCATTGTTCAAAACTTCAGTAAAAATTACTATATAATTACATGTAAGTTTAAACTGTTAGCATTGTTATTATGATTAAATAAAACTTACTTTCTGTAGATCATCCATGGCACTCTGTAACTTCCCCAGTTTCCTATACAGAGCTCCACGCCTACAATATGAAAATGCAGGATATATTTTCTTACTATTTATCTCTTTAGTCAAGATCTCCACTTCGGATTCATAATATTTAATGACTTCTGGAGGAAGATCAGAACTGAAAGAATCACTCAGTTCTAGTTTTTGTGGTTCTTTCACTTCATCAGGCAAGTCTTTCTGAACAATTATTTTAACAGCGTTCTCTTTTCTGGCTTTCTTCCGAGGCATATGCTTAGATAACATATCCAGGGCCCATGTTCGAGGGTCAGTATTTTCTGGAATTCCTCCCTTACTTTGGGTAAATTTGTCAAAATTTAAAAGCGAAGGTAGGCTGGGACACCGGATTTGACGTTCATATAATGGAACTTTGAGCAAATATTTCTTCTGTCCAGGAAGGATTCCATGAGACACTGGCCTAGTTTTTAAAGAATGATTTTTAATTTACAGAAATATAATTATTTTTATAATCAATAAATCAACTCAGCCACAAACAAAATTATTATTTCTCTGATGTGCATCAGAGTCACTCAGAGACTTGTTAAACATATATTTCTGGTGTATTAGCTGTATCTGGTGGTCACAATGACCAAAATAAACCACAGAGATAGAATGGTAATCGCATGATTTTAACTCACAAGGATCTGTGGCAATTACTAAATGAGATAGATGAGCAGCCCACTAAGGTGGTCTTTGATTTATGTAGGTGAAAACCTTCTAGTTCTTCACAACCTCTTACCCAGCTCTCAGACCTAAGCCCGTTCACAGTACAAAACCTCTCACTTGACAGGAAAGTGAGGCCAGGTCCCACTGAGGAAGGGTCTTGCTATGTGGCCTAAATATAAAGGGTGTCCCAAAAAAGTGTGTACTCACTTTAACAGCTGATGCTATTAAATGTATTTTGAAAATGAAATGTATTGTCTTTTATTTATTTATTTTTTGAAAATAAAATACATTTTATTTTATCTTATTTTATTTTAAATATATCTTTATCGATTTCATAGAAAGGAAGGGAGAGGGAGGGAGAGATAGAAACATCAGTGGTGAGAGAGTCATTGATCGGCTGCCTCCTGCATGTCCTCCACTGGGGATCGAGCCCACAACCCAGGCATGTGCCCTGATTAGGAATCGAACCTCGATTTCCTGGATAATAGGTCAACTCTCGACCGCTGAGCCACACTGGATGGGCAATGAAATGTATTTTAATAAACACTACCTTTATAATTATTCAAAGTATGTGCATACATTTTTTGGGACACAATATTTAATGAATTATCCCCCGAAAGCTTCCAAAGATCTGGGAAAGAGTAAATACCCAAACCTTCTGGAGATTATTAGATATTGGCTCTAAACTTATACTGATCCACAGATAGACACTGTGGATGCCACTGAAGTCCATCAATCAAATTAGGGAAATATGAAGGTCAAGTGGTAGAAAGAATCTTGACCTGAAACCACCTAACCGCGGATCTAGTGAGATGTGGGCCCATCCTGTGATGACTTCCCTAGTACCAGAACGTGTAGTGGCAATGAATCAACTTGATAACTAACATAAGCTGTACATTGAGAGAGATAATGGTAATAAAGGTCAAATGGAAATCTCTGGAACTGCCCCATTCCACCCCATACCACCATCCACCAAGATAGTATACTAAAAGCAATACCTTACCATCAGGAAAATTACAGATTAGTGGCCTTAAGGAAAATGTGTCATCTCCTACTTGTAGAAAATAAATCTGCCTCTCTCAGGGGTGTACAGAGCAAGATGGGCCAAGAAAACCAAGACTGAAACCACAGATTGACTTTCAGGAGCAGGTCAAGTTTGGAAGTGCTGACAGGGGAAGTCAGGACTAAGCACTTAAGGGAGCTAGTCAAGAATGAGTGTGATTAAACAAGCTTAAAGGCCTGATATAAAATGATAAGACAGATATTTCTGTGTTATCCAAATTAAGGTTAGTGAAAGATCTCAACCTTAAAAATAAAATTATTTTTAAAGTTGTTCCATAAACTTGTTTTAAAATAACAATTATTTCATAGCTGTGATTCTGTGGTAATTTAAGATTTTTTTTTTAAAGAAAGTAGGAAAGCTGTACTAATGTATTATCTTAGATCAATACTCCCACAGTTTGTTTCACTGCCTCCACTTCTGCCTGTTGGCAGTTTATACAAATTTCAAGTTCAGTTATTAAAAAGCAAATAAATCTCTTTAACTGGTTAAACTTTAGAATCAAAATGATAAAGGGCCAGGAAGCAGTAAAACATCCCACCAAAGCAGTGTTGAATCTGCTTATATCCTCTATATAGATAGAAGTCACTTCAGTCATAGCCAAAATGTTGCTGTATAGTATCCTTTCTAGGATGATGAAGATTCATAGTACTTTGAAAAGAGCAAATGTATCAAAAATGTATAAGCAATTTTCTGATTCAGATCTAAAACATTTGTCAACTTTGAAACACCTACCTAAAGTCTTCTAAAGATGACCTAACAACACACCTTCCACATATATTTGTTGCAGGGGAAACTTAAACATAAATAGTGTGCAAAGAACTTGGTACTTGAATGGCATTGTCCACTAGGGTTGGTCTCTACTCTGCTCTGTCAGTTACACCTACATAGGGTTATTCCCCAGCCTCCAGTCTTCTAGGGGACAGTAAGTCACCACACTAACATATAATGAAAAATTTTCAGAACCAGAAATTCTTTATAACAATAAAGTGAACAAAACATTTGTGACTTTCTTATCACCAGGAAAGTCTTTACTTTTCACAAGGGCATAAGTTCAATGAATTCTTCGTTGTCATTTGGGAATACTGAAAGAGAACAGAGCCCAGGGCTTTTTGGAAACTATTTTGACAACACCTGGGTCAAAAGAAAGTTACATCCTGAACACTTAAGTATTAACATACTTGAACTTTCAGTTGTTGTTAATTTAGGTCCCCCTCTATATTTTTAAACAAGATACTATTACCTCCAAGTAGGAAGAAAAATCACTTCTTTGTGCTGATCTCTAAATTAGGGCTCATAACATACAAAAACCAGTTTGTCTACCTGGATTTATTACTAAATTCAATAGTTTAATTTTTTTAAAAATGTTAAGCTCCAGCAATCTATTTTAGTTTTTGAATGGGTGGTATTTATTTGTAGCAGAGGTTGGGTTTAGGTCCTAAATCATTTCAGAAAAACAACTTAGTAGATTTTACTTCTTTCCACTAAAGGATTTCATTTAGCCATCAAATAGACTTAGTCTTCCTTCATGTCCTTATAGCAGTCCCACATTCAGTGAGTGAAATTATAAAAAGTCAAGGCCAAAACCACAATGCATTTCTTAAACTATAACATTTCTTAAACAATTATTGGTTAAACAAGACCTTTTTAGAATTTTTGGAGGCTTGGATAACTCGTCCAACACAATTGTAAGTTTACCAAATTTCAATCCTTTCTTCCATTTCATCTTCTTTCTCTTGGGATAAACAATGTAACTAATGCCAGCTTTTCTAGATGCTTCAATGAGAGAAAGAGACAGATGTTTCATACTGTGAGTGTCCTCTATGGTATCTAAGATGGTATCTATATTCTCTTTCACAGAGGTGGTTTCCTCGGTTTCATTTCTGTCCATCATCTGACGACGCTCCAACTCCTTTGCTTTCTGAAGCAGCACTTCTTTTATACTGCTTTGGATGCTGGTCTTTATCTCTAATGGAGCTTTGGTCCCCTCTTTCATCAGTTCAACTGCAGAATTTACTCTCTTATTAATAAGGAAACAAAGAGGCAGAAAAAAATAAAATTGATTTAGTTGCTATACATTTAAAATTAATTCAGTTACAGTTACTGTTAATGTAGTTTGGCCATTGTTGAAAACATTTAAAACCATGTATTCTTGATGTTTTCCAAAACTCAGTTTATAAAGTTAATAATGGGAATGTAATGTGCAGCATTATAGTATAAAATACTGTCTTGTATATTTGAAAGTTGTCAAGCTCTCATCACAAGAGAATAATGTGTAACTATGTGGTGATGGATATTAACTAGACTTACTGTGTTGATTATTTCACAATATATACAAATATTAAATAATTATGTTGTATACCTTTAACTAATATAATGTTATATGTCTACTATATGTCAATAAATCTTAAGAATACTGTGTCCCATGGCATTGCAGCATTATTTTAGCCAAGACATGAAAGTGAGACATGCATGCGCACAAGGGAACACACACACACTCACACACACACGCACACACACAACGCATACACACACAAGCATGCACACACACAGGAATGTTATGCAGCCATAAAAAAGAAGGAAGTTTTGCCATTGTGACAACATAGATGGACCTTGTGGGGATTATGCTATGTGAAATAAGTCAAATAGAGAAAGACAAATACTGTATGATCTCACTTACATGTGAAATCTAAAAAAAAATAAGAACTCAACAGAACAACCACCAAAAAAACCCAAACTGACAGATACAGAGAACAGGTTCATGGAGGCCGGAGGTGGGAGTGGGGGATGGGTAAAGTGGGTGAGGGCGGTCAAAAGATACAAACTTCCGGGTACAAAAGGTACAGACTTATACAATAAATATCCTGCACATGCAACGGACAGCATGGTGGTCACAGCTAATAATACTGTATTGGATATCTAAGAAAGTGCTAAGAGAATAGAACTTAAAAGTTTTCATTACACACGCAAAAATGTTGTAACTATGAATGATGATGAATGTTAACTGAACTTTCTGTGGTTATCATTTTGCTTTATACACAAATATCCAATCATTTTGTTGTGTACCCAAAACTAATATTGTATGTCCATTATACCTCAATAAAAATTTTTAAATTAAAAGAAAAAAAAGAATACCGTCAGTGCCCAGGGATACAAAACAGAGGAATCAAAGAGTCACTAAGAAAGGAGAATGTCAGAAACAAAATAAGAAGCATGATAAAGTTAGGCAAGCTACAAGCAAGTTAGAAGCAATTTATGTGGAGAATCAAGGAAACTGACTGTCAGATTTTGGAAGGGAAACACCTGGGAGCTAGGGGGTCAATGCCACTGAAGGTAAGAACCAGCTGCTCAAAAATGCCCATGAACTCTTGGTAAAGAGGAAAGTACATTTCATTTCGTAATAAGAGGTGCGGGTTTAGAGCACTGCTTCTACCATTTATCACTTTCTGACCTCTGCATTTTCATGCATAACAATGGATAATATCTCTCTCATCTTTCTTCTCATCAGGACATTATGAAACTCAAGGTCAAACTGGAATAGTGTTCATCAAAATGCTTTAAAACTGTGAGCCCAGTGCAAGTGTAGGTCAATATTGTAGGTGACTTGATTTATAATATACCAGGTAAAGTCAAACTATGACTATAAGACACTTCCAAGTGCTGTTGAAAATCTTCACTTGGAACCACCAACCACAATCATACGTGGGCTACCATGTACACACTCGAATCCAAACTTTCACTCAACTCTGGATGAACCTACTGGCCACATAATGTCAGGAAAACAAAAAAGCATAGGTAGTGATTATTACTAGTAAGATAAATATTTCTTTTGAATAATAAAAACTGAAAAATTATTGTACCTTTAATTTTGATTGTGTGCTGCAACTCTTTCGGATGCTTTCCAATGATGAAAACTTTCTTAAGAAAAAAACCTGAAATAGTAAAATGGCAATTAGGCCCTGGCCAGGTAGGTCAGCTGGTTAGAGTATCGTCCCAATATGCCAAGGTTGCGGATTCGATCCCCAGTGAGGGCACATACAAGAATCAACCAATGAATGAATCAATAAGTGGAACAAACTGATGTTTCTCTCTTTCTCAATCTCTCTCTGTCTCTCCCTCTCCTTTCCTCTCTCTCTAAATTCAACCAGTGAATAAAAATTAAAATTGTATTTATACACTGACTTTAGAAACTATGTGGTAAATTAAAATATCATTTGACAATTCACTACTGACAACCACTTAGGTAAATTAACAAAATTCAGAGAGACTAATTAAAGTAAGGTTCTTACTGATTTTGAAGTCATTGAATTCACATAGAAGAGAACTTAAAATCCATCAATTAATTTTGAAATTCTTTTTAAAATTTACCTAGTTAGTACCTACTATGTGTAAGGTGCTATGCTGCAAAGTTTTCCAGTTGGCATAATGGCACAGGTGTGTGTAAATGTGCCATAGATATGCTGAGCCATTAATCCCCTTAGACCCGGGGTTGTGATTGTGGAACCTGGAGCAGCTTCTGTCCCCTGAACAGTTACCTCTAATCATGAGTAATCTCAACTTTCTACTCTACAAGAGCACACAAATGTCATCATTTATTCTGTGACCTATTTTATTAAAAGAGTTGGGAAGTAAGTCAGTACGTTCCATGACCTTGACCAGTATATACATAATGGTGGAAACAGACATAAAGAAATAACTATAGCCCAGCCGGGCGTGGCTCAGTGGTTAAGCATCGACCTAGGATCCAAGAGATCAGGGTTCGATTCCCGGTCAAGGCACACGCCCGGGTTGCGGGCTGCAGCTGATCAATGACTCATCATTGATGTTTCTATCTCTCTCTCTCCCTCTCCCTTCCTCTCTCTGAAATCAACAAAGATATATTTAAAAAAAAAAAAAAAAAAAGCAGAAACTTTAAAAACTAAAAACAAAAAAGAAATAACTATAATCCAAAGTGGCTGTGGCAATGACTGTGAAGATGGCATAAATCAGGCGTGAAGGAAACCAGGAGAGGGAGAGGTCCATTCTGAATGGGAAAGAACCTGAACAGACCTGCTTGAAGGGGTAGCATCAGGGTTGGCTGACGAAAGGCAGTGACTTAGAAGGGATCGAGAACATTCCAGGCCAATGGAATAGCCTAAAGGTGACCCTAGGTAGAAGTTCTGGGATTTTGGACCCCACGGACACTGGTGCAGGCAGAGTACAGGGTAAATAGAGGCTCCATGGAGGCAGAAGTGTAATAGGAAGTAGGATAGAAAATATAGTTGAAGCCAGGGTGTGAGACTTAGTTAAGCAATATGACTTTATTTGGTAAGGTGGGGTTTTGTTCAGTTTGTTGAGACATGAGTAACATAATCTTACCTGTTTTAAGAATATAGCAGGGGACAGGAAGGAGGGTGGGTTGGGAAAAGCACCTACTAAAAATGGAAATTATCTGACAGGTAGGTGTAGGGAATGCTTCTACAGTAATCTAGAAAGTGCAAATGGCATTTCAAACCAGAAAGAGTCATTTGTTGGTTCAACTATTTGCACGGGATGGTCACTGCTCTCGTCGATGTTATGGGCAAAACAGTGAACAAGAACGATATGGCCCCAAGCTGGTGAGGATTACAAAGATCAAACACACAGAAGGACAAATATTTAGTAAATGCTAAAAGGAAAAATGGCAGGAAAGTAATCTATATTAAAGAGAAATATTGTCCCCTCCAAAATAACAACAACAGTATTACCTGACTGTGTGGGAAGAGGCATGGACACAGGGTCTATTTAACTGACTGGAACAGAGATTTCATTTGTCCCATGGGACTCAGACTCTGTTGTGTAGCATGCAGCTTCCCAAGATATCATCAAAAGGGAGTCAAGGGCTGAAGGCACCAATGAGAGAAAAGTAACTGTTTCTTGCTTGTCCCCATAACACTCAGGACACTTATTAGACCAACTATATAAAATTTCACCTTTCCTCTCTCAATCGCTATCTCTTTTCTCCCCAATTGTGTTCATTATTTAATTCGCTTACTTGGATACCCTGTAGTGATAAAGATAGCACGGGTCTAATCAACATTTAAAGAATTCTGTTTTACTCTGTTTCATGACCATGAACAATTCCCCCATTCTAAAGATATTTATAAACATGTTTCTTTGATCATTTAAGACCTGGACAAGAAGTGGTAAATGAATACAAAACCAGAAGTTTTAGAAATTTTAGGAAAACTCACAGCAGATATCCTGCCACTGATTAGTAAATAACATCTTCTGAGTGTTATAAAGACAACATGTTTGAAAAAGAGGAAATATGTCCTCAGCAAAGACACCCACGAATGTTCTGACACATTTTCTGGATTGAGGAAGGACCAATAAATAATTTTGGGATTTCTAGAAATATCTGTAGGCAGATAAAGCAACCAATCTACAATTCAGAATTAAAATTATACATACCCTCGAGCTTCTGCTATGCTGATTCAAAGTAATGACACTTTCCTTGCTTTCAGATGAAAATTTCTCAGTTAAAATTCTACTTTTGAGAACACTCTGTGGTAAAAAGATAACAGTTTTAAATTATATAGTGAAGTGCTTTAAAAAGTTTATGATCCTTGTCACTTTACAGTACAACATTATTATCAAAAGAGAAATGTATGGAAAGGACAGATTTGTCGAAAACATTCACCAGAGATGCATCAAAGTTCAGCTACAACCTTAGTATTAGGCCAAAACCCTCAATTTGGCTTCAGCATTGGCCGTTAATCAAGTGGATATATCTACATTATTTCTGACAACCCTGATCTTAGAAACAATCAATGATTTTGTGATCTCACAGGTTAGCATTGAATCTATGCAGGGTGTCAACATCAGGACTATGAATAAAATACATCATTTTAATTGACTGTTAATGTTACTACTCAATGTAAAATACAAGTAAACATTCTAAATGTTAAATGAAATGAAAATCTCCTTATAATTCAAACTCTATCAGTGAATTGTTATATATGCATATTTATTGTTGCATGGGTAAACTGCTGCAATGATTACAATTATTATTAAATGTGCTACTTCTCTGTCCTGTAATCAGTGATTTAGATATGTAGAAACAACGAGATCTAAGTTTGAGAGCTGGGTGGATTCGTGATGAATTAAATTATGTTGTAAGTTTTTAGGTCTCAGCTTTAAAACTGCAAATTCAAAAAATACTTATTCAATATTATTCAATAGAAAATCAGCTTTAAAAGCATCATGTAATTATCACTGAAAATGGAGCAGATACGGAGAAGGCTATGGGAACTTCGGAAGCACCAGTATTTATTTTTTTGCTCATCTTCTTCTAATGTATTTTTAGAAAGTAGCTAGGGCCTGGCCTGGCGTGGCTGAGCGGTTGAGCGTCGACCTAGGATCCAGGAGATCGGGGTTCGATTCCCGGTCAGGGCACATGCCTGGGTTGTGGGCTAGGCAGCCGATCAATGACTCTCTCATCATTGATGTTTCTATCTCTCTCTCTCCCCCTCCTTTCCTCTCTCTGAAATCAATAAAGATATATATATATATTTTTTTTTAAAAAAAAAAAAAAAAGAAAAAAAAGAAAGTAGCTAGAACACATGGTAAGAAAATTATTGGACATAGCAACAAGAGACTTGGTCAATTTCATCATTATTCTTCAAAGACAAGCTATGTGATACACAAGAAGTTTTGGAACTATTTTGTCACTTGCCTACACAAAATATTTAAATATGATGGAATAGTAGCAGTTACATACAGGGTAGGGCAAAAGTAGGGTTACAGTTGTTTGTATAGAAAATAGCACAGTAATTAATAAAAATATAAGATTAAACTCTGTGTTTCACATACTCACAACTGTAAGCCTACTTTTGCCCCAACCTGTACTTAAAAGACTGCTTTTAACAATAGCAAGGACAAAAACCTTAATACAGCAGGTCCTTGAGTAATGTTTTATAACATTGATGTGATGTCATAGGAAATTAACTATGTTTGTATCAGTTAGCCTCTGGTAAAATCAGTTTTGTTATATGTCATTTTGCTTAAAGTCATGAAATCTATCCATGGTGTTAAGTGACAACTTACTGTAGTGTATTTTACAGATATTAAAACAGCAGAACTTAGGATCAATGATTGCTTTTTAAAAGAGAATGTGGTTCATATGTTAGAATTTGCGAAGATACTGCCCAAACTAATTTGCTTGTTAGGGCAATTACAGCATTGCTTACATGGTATCTGATGTAAAAATTCTCCTGCTCCACTCCAGGGATATTGCTCAAATTGGTATGCATGCTAGGATGCAGATGAAAATGAAAACAGTTTTGCTACTTTAGAAGTCAATTATGACTTCTGCTTCTAATTATGGCACGCTAGGTAATTCTGAGGAAGACAACTAAAAAAGCTACATGTAATATGAAAAACATAATATTCAAAGCATCAAAGAGCTAATAAGATGATGAAGGGATACTAGGCTAAAATCTAAGAAAAGGCATGAACCTGGAAAGGAAAGTCCAGAATTCAAAGATGGTTTTTTTCTCAGGATACTTGCTAAAACAGCTGCCTATCAGTGATGCAACTTCTTGAGGAAAGGGTGACAGAAATTGAGGACCAGAATCTACCTGATCTATCTGAGGTAGAAGCCTGATTTTACACACACACATACACACACACTCACACATATATGTAAATATTCAAAATATACAAGTATTCAAGGCTACAAGGATATTATAGGGCTACACACTCAGGTTAAGAGTGAATGGAAGAGTCCTGGCTGGTGTGGCTCAGTTGGTTGGGGATTGTCTCATACACTGAAAGGTCACTCGTTCGATTTCTGGTCAGGGCACATGCCTGGGTTGTGGATTTGATCCCTGGTTGAAGTGCATGTGGGAGGCGGCCAATCGATGTTTCTCTCTCACATGGATGTTTCTCTCTCTCTCCCCCTCTCCCTTCCTCTCTCTCCAAAATCAATAAAAGCATTAATATGTGTGTGTGTGTGTGTGTGTGTATATATATATGCTCACAAAACAATCATATGTGTCAAAAAACAAAAAGTAAATGAAAGAAAATTAACCTTTTTGTAGACTTTCAGCTGGGGCTCTGTTACCAGGGTGATCAGAGAAACTCAAGCCTCAACCTTATATTAAGGCTGACTCTGAGTGGTAAAGATCCCAGGTTCTGACAAAACTTTTTCCTGGAGAAAGGAATTGCCATTCTAGCCCTCAAATACTTCCTAAAATCAATGTCTTAAATATAATGATAAACATTTAAAGGCAGATACACAAAGAAACAAAACACCACAAAATAATATATTTGGAGAAAAAATATAAATTCTAAAAGGAAAAATATGAAACCAAATTTAAAAATACAAAGTAAACAGGTTTAACAATATATTAGGCACAACTGAAGAAAAAAATGTATGAACCTGAATGGTATGATAGATCAAAAGAAATTGCCCAGAACCCAGGATCAGGAGAAAAAGGTAACTAATAATGTGATTAAAGACCCAGAAAATGAGAAAGAGAATGGAATGGACAGGAGCAAAATTGAAGAGATAATGCCTAAACATTTTCCATAGCTGATGAAAGACATCAAACCCAGATTCAAAATCCCAGTGATTCCAAAGACCATTGATAAAAAGAAATCTGCAACTAGACACATCTTATGGAAACTGTAGAAAGAAAAGAGAAAACTTTTAAAGTAATCAGTTTGGGGGGAAGCACAGAATTTATTATCTTCAAATGATTCATACTTAAGAATTACTTCCAACAACAATAGTGCACACCAGAAAATAGTGAAACATCACGAGTGTACTAACAGAAAATATTTGCAATATATATTTTGCCCAGGTAAAGTATTTCTTAAGAATATAAAGACGTTAGAAATGAAGAAAAAACAGGCTTTTCACCAACTGCAGATTTCCCACTTCCTTTAAAGAATATTCTAAAATATATACTTTATGCAGTAGGTAAAATGATTCCAAAAAGAAAGCTCTGAGATGCTAGGAAAAGAAAAGAAGAAAAAAAAAGTTAAATACATGGGTAAAATGTAAGGAATATTTCATACAATGGTAATAACATCTGAGTGCTTTTAAAAGATCCGTGTAGCCCTGGCCAGGTGGCTCAGTTGGTTGGAGTGTCCTCCAGTGCACCAAAAGGTTGTGAGTTCCGTTCCCGGTCAGGGCACATACCTAGGTTGTGGGTTCAATCCTGGGTCAGTGCACATACAGGAGGCAACTGATCCATGTTTCCCTTTCACCTCTCTTTCTCTCACCCTCTTCCTCTCTCTCTAAAAATCAATAAACGTCCTTGGGTGAGGATTAAAAGAAGAGATAAGTATATAGTAACATTTCAAAGTAAGCATATTAAGAAGGGGTACATGAAATTAAAAGGTTTTAATAAAAAATTCATTGTATTTTCTTAGGTTTTGATAAAGGTATTGGTTTCAATTAATTATTGATTAAAGATGTATAATCTAGGAAAACCACCATAGGAATAAGAAACTATATATATATATATCTTCCAAAATAGAATGATAAAACACAATTTATCCAAATAGTTGAAAAACAAAAATAAATAAATTCAGGATATATTATATCCAGAACACTACATTTTTTAAGTAAAAAGGGCATAAATTTAACAAAAGTAATAAAAGAAAAAAATTAAGCAAAAGACAGAATCAATTAAACAAATTAAGGGAAATTAAAAACATCAGTAATTATACATATAAATAGGTTAATTTTGCACTTCAAAAACTGGGGCAACTAGATCTTTGAATCTAAATACCAATTCTCATGCAAAGGAAGCAGGAATCTTTGAAAAAAGGCCTGGTATCAGTTCTGATATTTGGAAAGTGTCCTGGGCCATCGTTTTTTGTGCCAGGAAGTCCTTTTGAACACCTCCCAGTGGCCAGTACCGATTTCCTTTCGGACGGCTTTTCTGATGGGTCGCTCCATCAGGACCTGATCTAACCGATCGTTCTTATTCTTGCTGCAATTCCTGCTTCAGTTCAGACGATTCTCCCTCCTCTCAATTCGCTGTATGAACACTTTCCGTATACAAAGACAGAAGCATTCGTGGCCAGGCTTTATAAGCGTACAGTTTGGGAAACACCACTATTGCAGGCGCCCTGGGTCAGTTCCATTAAAAGTTGATACTAGGAGAGGAGGAGAGAGAGGGAGCAGCAGGCAGGGGGCCTTCAGCTCCTGGCTCGGGTCTGACAGCTGTGAGAGGGGAGGAGAGAGGCTGCGGGTTCCAGAGCAGCGCTGAGGAAGGTTCGGCCAGGCCCGTGGGAGGTCCCTGAGCCAAGGATGCCTATGAAAGCAACCCCGCGTCGAGCTGGACTGGGTCAGCCTGGGCAAGCCCCGCGCCCAGTCCCCGGCTGGGAGCAGCCCGGAGGAGGAACGGCCCGGGGTGGCTGCCGCGGCTCATGGCCCACTGCAGCTTAGGCCGGCGGGCAAGCATGCTCCTCCCAACAGGTTCTCTCCAAGGAGATGTGAGCATCAGGTGTTCGTGGATGTCACACAGCTCATGCAAATTAATAGTCACCAGTCTTTTCCATTAAGGCAATCTTTATATATACTTTATGCTATTAACCTCTTTTTAGTTTATGGCATCTTTTCCCCACACAAAAAAATATTATTTTTTCCTTAAGTAAGTGAAAACTTTGGACCACACTAAAAAAAAAAAGAACAGAAAGCAAACATACGTAACAACCTTCTTAGATTTAAATTACACATACACTTTGACCAGGAATTCCAAATAGAAAAATACATATATATATGCATATATGTGTGTGTGTAAAGGTATATGTACAAGTATGTTTTAAGTGAAAAAAATCAAAATGCAGAACAGCATAGGCTACCTGACCACACACACATTAAAACATTAATTTGAATACACCTGCATTTCATCAATGAAAATGAAAATGTCTGAAAGGATACACACAATGCATTTAACAATGGTTAACTTCAAGGAGAAAAGAACTGGGGAAGGACAGTATTCAAGTTAGGGAGTGCTCTTTATTGTATGAATTTTTCCTACAAGAAAGCATTCATATACTACTTGTGCAAGTTCTTAAGCAATTTTACTAAGCCTCACCACTCTGACAATAATATTGCTAAAGAAAGGAATGGTAGTTTAACAAAAGACAGAACACAAAGAAAAATTTTAAAAGACAGAAACCACAAAATAAAACATTACTACTAAGACCAAATTAACCACATGCCACTTATATAGTTTGTTCATCACTTCACACCTGTCAGAATAGCTACCATCAACAAGTCAACGAACTACAAGTGCTGGTGAGGGTGTGGAGAAAAGGGCACCCTGGTACACTGCTGGGGGGAATGCAGACTGGTGCAGCCACTATGGAAAGCAGTATGGAGTTTCCTCAAAAGATTAAAAATTGACCTGCCATTTGACCCAGTGATCCCACTTCTAGGAATATATCCTAAGGAACCCCAAACACCAATTACAAAGAACTTATGCACCCCTATTTCATAGCAGAGCAGTTTACAATAGTTAAGATCTGGAAACAGCCCAAATGCCCATCAGTAGATGAGTGGATAAAAAAGCTGTGGCACATTTACACCATGGAGTACTATGTGGCTGTGAACAGGAAGGACCTTTTAGCCTTTGGCACAGCATGGAGGGAACTAGAGAGTATTACGCTAAGTGAAATGAGCCAGTCAGAGAAGGACAAGTACCAAATGATCTCGCTTATATGTGGAATGTAATAAAAAAATAAACTGATGAACAAAGTGAATCCAGTAACAAAGAAGCTTGGAACAAACTGAGGGATCTCAGAGGGAAGGCGGGGAGGGGTGTAGGTGGGGAGAGATTAATCAGAGAACTTGTATGTTTATGGGCATGGCCCATGGACGTGGACATTGGTATGGGGAGGGCCTAGGGATGGGATGGATGTGGGGTGGAGGGGATCAGTGGGGTTAAAAGGGGGACATCTGTAATGGTCTCAACAATAAAGATAAAGAAACATAAACAAATAAATAATATTTTTTTTATTTCAAAAAATTTAAAAAAAATTTTTAAAAATAAAAGACAGAAACCACAAAATAAAACATTATTAGTAAGACCAGATTAACCACATGCCACTTATAGTTAGTTCATCTAAAAACAAACAGAAGAAAGGGTTAAAATTAAAATATTCCTGAACAAAAATCAGAAAGAACATAGCGCCGGCCATATTAGAATAGAATTCTAATATTAAATAAGCCAAAGTAGATCACTTAAAATTGATGAGAAAGAATTCATGATAAAGAAAAAACACTGTTAAACTCATAATAAAGACAAAACAGCTTCTAATCACATAAAATAAAAACTATTAGTGCCCCAGCTGGTTTGGCTCAGTGGTTAGAGTGTCAGACTGCAGACTGAAGGGTTGAGAGTTCAATTCCCTGTCAAGGGCACATACCTCAGTTGCAGGCTCGATACCCTGGGCCCCAGGCAGAGTTTGGGAGGCAACCAATCAGTCTCACATCCATGTTTTTCTCTCCCCCTCTTCCTCTCCCTCTCGGTCCTTCTTCCCTTCCACTCTCTAAAAAAACAATGGAAAAAATATCCTAGGGCGAAGATTAAAAAACACACACAACTATTAGTAACACATGGGGAAATGGCAAAAATACAAGTGCACTGAAAAATTCCAGTGTTTTTTAGATCAGATGAAAGAAGGGTGCCACAGAAGAATGGAATAATATAATAGCTATAGCTATTATTAACTGAGCACTCGCTATTCATCAGGCAATATGCTACCAAATCTCTCATTAAATGCTCAGAATATCCACTTTGCATACAAATAAAAACTAAGACTTCAAGAGGTTAAGCCAGTAGTACAAGGTTACCTAGGAAGTAAGTGGAATTAAATCCAAGACTGTTTGATTGCTCAGTGCTGCCACACTGTAAAAACGGTCACCACATATAATATCACTGAATTAATATCATAAATTCCAAGAAACTGGTATTCTAAAGAATATAGCTCCTTATATTATTAAGGATTAAGAATAAAATTTAAATAAAATAATTAAAACAAGTTAAAAAAATAAAAAAACACTTTCCCACATAAGCTGTGTATCAAAAAGATACTGAAAACCTCAATAGAAATCATTTAGAAAATAAATGAATACACTATAAATAAAAATTTATGAAATAAGGTCAAAGTCTTACACAGAGAAAATTCATGAAGGACATATATTAATTAAAAAGAAGAATGATAAAGAAATTAAAATTTAATGCAAGAAATTTTAAAATGTCCAATAGAAATGTCAACCTTCTATGAAAAGCAGAAAGCCAATAACCAAAAAAATTCAAAGAGAGAGATAACGAAAATTCAGAGGAGCAAAAATTGAATTATTAATTAATCCAAAAGTTTTTTGGTCAAAAATGCTACCATTTAAACTCATTTGTTTTTCTGGTTGACTGGCCATGCTGTCTAACAGGTAGATGATTGTACATAATAATCCTTGCTAAAAAAAGTTAAAGAAATTATATTGATGGTTTTATACTGGTGTATGTATAATAAGTAGTTTGACAAGTAGAGACTAAAACATTTGCAAGTGAAAACAAAAGAGAAAAGAACCCTAAAAAATTATACTAGTTTCTAAGAAAATCTATTCTAGTGCAGAAAAAAAAAATCTCAAAAACATGATTAGAAACATGTAACAAATTATGCAACATTAGAAATGGAAATTAAAACTGAAGAGAGAATATATAGCGTACAACATAATTTCAACTGAATAGATGGTTTTCTACAAGGATATACATTATATTACTAATTCACCCAAGAATAAAAGTTAAACATGAATAATCCTCAAATCAGAAAGTAAAAGTTTTCTCAATCATCTTCCAAGTTTTCAAGATTATTTCTATCCTATCTTTATCAATTCCAGAATATTTAACAAGATGAACTGTTACTCAATTAACATTATGAAGCAAGAATAGCTGTAGAATTCAACTAAGGAAAAAAATAAAGTACATACAGGTTTCACTCATAAATATATATTAAAAATAAATGATTGTCTAACATAATACAACATACTTTCTGAGAATAATACACTATGATCAAGTAATCTGAGAAATATAAAGACAGTTCAATATTAACATTTTATATATATAGTATCAACAGGTCAAATATGAATGTGATTCTATCCCTGCCTTGGTTGCAGAGAAGCTAAGAGGTAAATTGATGGCCCCATTTGAAGCAAGATATATATCTTGATTTCTTTGATTTAATCTGATCTCTGACTTTATGACGCTATTACTCTTGTTATGTTTCCCCAGTGATTTCCTTAACTATTTTGTCTTATCTTTTTTTGATATGTTTTAGTAAGTTGCCTAAAATTTTGTGCAAATAAAATATATTCTAAATACCAATAAAATTTTATGCACAATGATGTTTATCACAGACTTTAAAAGGAAAAAATTAAGGAAAGAAAAAAGGGTAAAGGAGAAAGAAAAGAAAGATGAGGCAGAATCTTCGAGAATGAAAGAAAGCGGGCCAAACAGCGGACAATTGTTTTTCTGAGGGAGAAGAATAATAGATGATTTTGGTTTTCTTCTCTTGATTTTTCTAATTTTTAAAATAATCAGTATAACATAAAATTAAAACAAGCAAACAATATTTAGAAGAAAAAATAACAATTATATTGGGTAGTGGTAACATTTTTTTTAACATTAAATAAACTAAAAATGCACTTTTAAAAGCAGATGAAAATATCATGAAGATCTTCCAAACAACCCAAGTAGTTTCACATCTTGGAACCACAGTCAAATTAAATATCCTTTCAAAAAGAAAGCTTGACTGGCTAAAATAACATGGATAAGTATACATTTGTAAGAAATATATATAATATGTAAGTATACATGTATACTGGGGTGGGCAAAAGTAGATTTACAGTTTTGAGTACACGAAACGCAGAGTTTATTCTTATGTTTTTTATTAATTATTGTATTATTTTTCATATGAACCACTGTAGACCTACTTTTGCCCAACCCTGTACTACATAATTGTGTATTATATACATAATTTCTATAGTATAGCTTAATCATTAATTATGACAGCAGTTGTGTGACAATTTACATAACAACTGTCCAGTAAAGTTTAATCTAATAATCAATAATAAAATTTAATTATTAAGCAACAAAATTAGAGAAAATTCAGTCAGTATGTTACCTCATATTTTGGATATAGTCTTTCCTTCATGACAGATACGGGAACAGAGAATTTGGGTGAAGTTAGATTCCAAAACAACTTTGTAAATCCTGGATAAGCAGATACCTTTGAAAATAACATAAAAGGTTATTAAAAACTAACAAATGGTCCCCAGGGTAAATACCCAAGCTCCTGTCAAAATCATATCTAGTTGCCCAGAAAGTGAGGTGATTGATTCCACAGCTTCTGAAAGTCTGGGAAAAACTTTTCATACCTATCAGATTAGCAAAAATGTAAAGTTGGCAATTCCAAGTGGTGCCCAGAATGTGGGGAAATTAGTAGAGCCACACTGGAGGCCAATTCGCCATCTCTAGTAAAACAGGAAATGGGCATGGCACATGATCCGGCAATTTCACTTCCCCCAAATAAGTCTAAGGAAATTCTTACACATGTGCATGAAGAGGTATGTACAAGGATGTTCAGACTGCATATGAAATAGCAAAAAGCCAGGTCCAATCTCAATGGCCATTAAGAGAGAAACAGATGACTAAAATGTAGTATATTCATATAACTAAACCCTAGTAAAGCCATTCAAGCTCAAAAATTATAAACCATAGATGGTTCTTAGCAGTAAAGTATTGACAGTAAAATAAGCAAGTTTTAGAAAGATGCATACAAAATAGTGCCTTTAAATACATGTATACAGAACACACAGACCTACAGTGTTTATTGTTTAGGGTCACAAATACACCCAGTAAAGTATAAAATCATGGACTGGAAAGACCACAATTGCAACAGTGACTGCCCTCGGGTAAGGAGGAAGAGAAATGGAACTAGGAAGTACAAGAGGACTTAATTAAATTACTTTTAGTTTCTTTTATTTAAAAAAAAAAATCTAAAACAAGTATAACAAAATGTTAACATTTATAAATTATTGATAACATGTCCCGAAGTGTGTCTTAGTTTAGTTTTGGTATTTATTTATGCTTTTTAAAACTTTTTCCAAATAAATATTAATCGGGCATAAGGGAATTTTACGGAGGTGAAACTATTCTGTATGATCCTGGAATCGTGGCTACATGACATTATGCATTTGCCAAAACCTACTGAACTTTACAGCGCAGAGTAAACCTTAATGTATAAAAAATTTTTTAATTTAAAAAATCATTTAGGAGATCAGGAGGAATCCCAAGATGGAATACAGAATGTCACAAAACACTCTAACTGTATTATAAATGTATGAAACAACCTCATAGAAGGGAGAGGGGGGAAGTCGTTGACCTTACTAACTTGGAGATGAGTGGATAAGTAAAACTAAAGGCCAAAGAAACTGTGCATAGCACTGTACTTAGTTGATAAAGTTATGTCCCACGGGAATATAGGTTAATAATTCTGATACATCTCTACGGGTGCACTTCTGTACTGGAACTGAGCAATTCAGTAAAGGGATGGAGAATGGTAGGACCCAGGTTTGTCACTGTTGGAACAGGAATTTAAAGATGAGCGAGGGAGGAGACTAGAATGCTCCATGTGGTAATGGATTATAGTTGGAGACAGCACTATGAACTCGTGTTTTAGACACGGATGGTTACCTATAGAAATATTGTTTAATATGTGCATTTTACAGGAGTTAGGATACACACATGTATTTCCTTGCTGTGTCAACTGAGAAGGCCTAGAAGCCACAATGCCCCAGTGGCAACAAACACACCTAATGCCCAGATCTTAGTTGTTAGCTACATTCTTTAAAAAAAGGAACCAGGGCTTCTTGCAGAAATTGCTGATTCTACGGACTGAGGCAGCAAATATACAAGATAACCGGAGAGCATCTTATATTGCCAGAAATTAAGAAAGGGTTTTCCAAAATCCCACAATAGTGGGGTATGTTGAAGGGACTCAGGAGCCCAGTGAAGGAGCTCTCAAAGACCAGAGCTCAAACTATGTTAACAAAATAATAGTAATAAATAGTATTGGATTATAACTCAAAGTATAAAATAAATACCCATGAGCCATACTGATATAAATAATTGAATATATAAATAAATGGAAAGAATAGACAAATCTCTTACACAGACAAATTTAAAATAATTTGTGTATATACTGTGCCCTCAAGGAGGTAGAATATAACCCTACACTACTTAAGTGTGAGCTGTACACAATGATTTCCTTCCAAGGTGTACAGTATGGGAAAGGGGACAAAAGAGAAACTTTACAGCGAAGGCTGGCAAATGCTATCTTCGGCAGGTGATCAAGGTTCAATTCAACAGTGATAATTCATATTAATAATATGAAGCCTAACATGACATGGCAAAAATGGCACAGTATCTCAGTGGTCTTTCTCCCCAAAATCACATGAGGCAAATCCCAATTGGGGGACATTCTACTAAATAAACATTTGACCAGTTCTCCCCCAAAACTGTCAAGCACATCAAAAACAAGAAAGTCTCAGAAACTGTCATGGTCAGAAGACTAAGGAGACATGACAACTGAATGTAATTGGTATCTTGGATAGGATTCTGGGTCAAAAAATGAACATTATGCAAAAACTATGGAAATCTGCATGAAGCATGGACCTCAGTTAATAGTAATGTTTAAATATTGGTTCATGGATTTTAACAAACATAGAATACTACTATAATGGTAAAATAGAATAGAAATGTATTTTCTCACTGTTCTGGAGAATAGAAATCCAAAATTAAGGCGTAGGAGGCTCCATGCTCCCTCTGGTGTTTCTACTCTTCTAAGGTTATCGGTCCTATTGGCTTTAGGACCCACCCTAAATCCAGGATGATCTCATCCCAGTATTCTTAATTACATCTACAGAGACCTTATTTCCTATTAAAGTCACATTCACAGGTACTGTGGGTTAGGACTTTTGGGGCAACTATTCAACCCACTATTATCATATTAGTAACAGGGGAAACAGACTGTGTGGTATTTGGGAAATCTCCATACTGTCTTTGTAATTTTTCTGTAAGTCTAAAATAATTATTAAAAATAAAGTTTAGCCCTGGCCGGTGTCGCTGAGTGGTTAGAGCATCAGCCCCCACACCCAAGGGTCTTGGGTTCGATTCCTGGTCAACGGCAAGTACCTAGATTGTGATTCGCTCCCTGGGGCATTTGCAACCAGTTGATGTGTCTCTCTCACATCGATATTTCTCTCTCTCTGTGTCTCTGTCTCTCTCCCCCCCCAACCCCCCTTCCACTCTCTCTGAAAAGCAATGGAAAAAAATATCCTCATGTGAGAATTAACAACAAAAAAAATTCTTTTAAATGAAGTTTATCATCAATAAAAAAAAATACAAGCATACCTCGGAGATACTGTGGGTTTGGTTCCAGACCACGGCAATAAAATGAATATTGCAATAAAGTAAGTCACATAATTTTTTGGTTTCCCAGTCATATAAAAATTATGTTTACACTATACTGTAATCTATTAGTTGTTCAATAGCATTATGTCTAAAAAAAACAATGTATATATCTTAATTTTAAAAGACTTTATTGCTAAAAATTGCTAACCATCATCTAAGCCTCAGCAAGTCATAATCTTTTTGCTAGTGGAGGGTCTTAGCTCCGTGTTGGTGGCTGCTGACTGATCAGGGCGGTGGCTGTTGAAGGTTGGGGTGGCTAAGGCAATGTCTTAAAATAAGACAACGATGAAATTTGCTACATCAATTGACTCTTCTCTTCACTCAAACACTTAAGAAGCCATAGCAGGGATATTAATTGGCCTAATTTCAACATTGCTGTGTCTCGGGGAACAGGGAGGCCTGAGGAGAGGGAGAAAGATGGGGAAACGGTCGGGTCAGTAAGCAGTCGGAGCACACATTTATCGATTAAGTTCTCTGCCTTATATGGGTGCAGTTTGTGGCATCCTAAAATTATTCCAACAGTAACACTCAAAAATCATTGATCACAAATCACTATAAACAATAATAATGGAAAAAAATTGAAATAGTGCAAGAATTGCCAAAATGTGACACAGAGACATGAAGTGAGCAAAATGTGGTTGGAAAAATGGCCCCAAAGACTTGCTCAACTCAGGGTCCTTTGTTTGGCGCATACACTTTTTAAGATTGTTACTTTTTCCTGGTGGATCCACGCTTTTATCATAACATAATGAACTTCTTTGTCTCTGGTCACTTTCTCTGCTTGGAAGCCTACTTTATCTAATATTGAAAGAGTCACTCTGCTTTTCTTTGATTCATGTTTGCATGATAAATCTTTTTTACCCTTTTACTTTCAACCTCCCTATGTCATTATATTTGAGGTCAGTTTCTTGAAGACACTTTGTAGATTGTGTCATTTCTTAATCCACTCTACAGTCTCTGTCACTTAATTGGTGTATTTAGACAATTAACATTTAAGTCAGGAATTTATCTTCCATTTCATTTTTGTTTTCTCTTTGTTCTTTCTGATTTCTTTTGTCTCCGTTTTCTTTTCCTGCCTTCCTGTTACTTGCACATATTTTAAAACGCTACTTTCATTTAGCTATGGTTTTTCGAGTGCATCCTTTGTATAGCTTTTCAGTTGTGCTCTAGGTATTACATTATATAAACATAACTTCTCAAGATCTACTGATGTCATTATTTTACCAGTTCAAGTGATGTGTAGAAACCTTCCCTCTGTCTCTTTACCCTTCCTCGTTTATAATATACTTGCCTTAAACATTTCCTCTATATACATTTAACAATATGGTAATTTTTGCCTCAACTGACAAATTTAATTTAGAAAACACAAAAGGAGAAGAAAGGCCTTATTTTGAATTCTTATTTAAGTTCTTATTTTGAGATAACTGTATGCTAACATGTAGATTTAAGTCTACGGGCAACAAATTCTCGTAGGTTCTCTTTAATCTGAAATGTCCTGATTCCCCTTCATTCCTGAAGAATGTTTCTCAAGACACAGAACCCTGGGCTCATAGTGCTTTCCTTTCAGCACCTGAAAAATGTTCTGCCACTGACTGTTCAGCTTCTGGCCTCCACAGTTTCTCATGATAAACCCACTGCCACTCAAATTCTTTTTGTTTTGCTCCGATGGAATATATTGTTTCTCTCTTGATGTTTTCCAGGTTTTTTTCCTTGCCATTATTCTCAGAAGTTTGACTACTCTGTGCCTTGGCACAGTTTTTTTGTTTGTTTTTGTTCTTTTTAGAGTTTTCTTGCTTGAGGTTTGCTTAGCTTCTTTTTTTTTTTTTTTTAAATATATCTTTATTGATTTCAGAGAGAGGAAAGGAGAGGGAGAGAGAGAGACAGAAACATCAATGATGAGAGAGTCATTGATCGGCTGCAGCCCGCAACCCGGGCATGTGCCCTGACCGGGAACCGAACCCTGATCACCTGGATCCTAGGTCGATGCTTAACCGCTGAGCCACGCCTGGCCGGGCGCTTAGCTTCTTAAATATGTTTAAGTATTTTGCCAAATTGAGGACATTTTTAGCCATTATTTCTTTCTATACATTTTAAGTCATCCCTCTTTCTCTTTTGTCTCTTTCTAGTATTGCAATAGCACAAATATTAGATCTTTTGTTAGATTCCCACAGGTCCCTGAGTTGCTGGTAATATTTCTTATATTTATTCTTGAAAGTATTACAGATGTCCCCATTTTCCCCCCTTGAGCCCCTCCACTCCTCATCCACCACTCCAGGCCTTCACACTATTATCTGTGTCCATGGGTTATGCATATATGCATATAAGTTCTTTGATTAATCTCTCCCCACCCACTCCCCCACCCCCATGCCCACTGAGATCCCTCAGTCTGTTCCACGCTTCTATGTGTCTGGATCTGTTTTGTTCATCAGTTTATTTTGTTCATTAGATTCCACATATGAGTGAGATCATGTAAAACTGAATCAGGAAGAACCAGAAAACCTGAATAGGCCAGTAACAACTGATGAAATCGAAGCAGCAATAAAAAACTCCCAGCAAACAAAAGTCCTGGTCCAGATGGCTTTCACAGGGGAGCTTTCTAATTCTTTAACTTGTAGGGTTAGATAGTTTACTAAAAATTTTTCTTGCTTTTTAAGGTAGGCCTGTAGTGCTATGAACTTCCCTGTCAGGGCTGCTTTCGCTGTGTCCCATAGATTTGGGGTTGCTGTGTGTTCATTTTCATTTGTTTCCAGGAAGTTCTTTCTTTCTTGATCTCATTGGTAAGCCATTCATTGTTTAATAACATGCTATTTAGCCTCCATGTGTTTGAATGTTTTGGAGTGTTTTTACTGTGGTTAATTTCTAATTTCATGCCATTGTGATCTGAAAAGATGCTTGATATGATTTCAATATTCTTGAACTTGTAGAGACTTGTTTTTGGTCCTAATGTGGTCTGTCTTTGAGAATGACCCATGTGTATTTGAGAGGAATGTATATTCTGCAGCTTTGGGGTGAAATGTCCTGTAAATATCAATTAAATCCATCTAACCTAGTGTGTCATTTAGAGTCACTGTTTCCTTGTTGACTTTTTGTCTGGAAGATCTACCCAGTGAAGTCAGTGGGATATTAAAGTCCCCTATTATGACTGTATTGCTGTCTATCTCTCCCTTAAAGTCCTCCAGAAGGTTTTTAAATATTTAGGTGCTCTTATATTGGGTACATATATATTTGTCAGGGTTATATCCTCTTGTTGGATCGATCCCTTTAGTATTATGTAGTGACCTTTCTTGTCTCTCATTATGGTCTTCAATTTTGAAGTCTATTTTCTCAGATATGAGTATTCCTACCCAAGCTTTTTTTTCATTTCCATTTGCATGGAAATTGTTTTTCCATCCCTTCACTCTCATCCTGTGTGAGTCTTTTGTTCTAAGGTGGGTCTCTTGTAGACAGCATATATTTGGGCCATGTTTTCTTATACATTCAGCTACCTTACGTCTTTTGATTGGAGCATTTGACCCATTTACATTTAAGGATTACTAATAGGTACTTATATACTGTCATTTTAATTCTTTATGCCTATGTTTCTCTTTATATATATATTTCTACTTCTAATTACAGCAGTTCCTTTAACATTTCCTGCAATGCTGGTTTGGTGGTGGTAAACCCTTTAGCCTTTTTTTGGTCTGGGAAGCTCTTTATTTCACCATCTATTTTGAATGATAGCCTTGCTGGATATAGTAGTCTTGGTTTCAGATCCTTGCTTTTCATTACCTTGAATACTTCATGCCATTCCCTTCAGACCTATAAAGTTTCTGATGAGAAATCAAATGACAGACTTATGGGAGTGCCTTTGTAGGTAACAAACTGTTTTTATCTTGCTTCCCTTACAATTCTTTGTCTTGAATTTTTGGCATTTTAAATATATCTTTATTGATTTCAGAGAGAGGAAAGGAGAGGGAGAGAGAGAGATAGAAACATCAATGATGAGAGAGTCACTGATTGAGCCCACAACCCAGGCACGTGCCCTGACCGGGAATCAAACTCCGATCGCCTGGATCCTAGGTCAACACTCAACCACTGAGCCACGCCCAGCTGGGTGAATTTTTGGCATTTTAATTATGATGTGTCTGGACGTGGGCCTCTTTGTGTTTTTCTTGCTTGGGACTCTCTCTGCCTCCAGAACTTGTGTGACTTTTTCCTTGACAAGGTTAGGGAAGTTTTCTGCCATTATTTATTCAAACATGTTCTCTATCCCTTGCTTACTTTCTTCCCCTTCTGGCTCTCCTATGATGCAAATATTGTTGCATTTTGTATTGTCTAACAGCTCCCTTAAGCTGTCCTGTTTTTTAACTGTTTTTTACTTTTTGGATCTCTGATTGAGTGATTTTTCCTACCCTGTTTTCTAATTCACTGGTCCTATCCTCAGGTTCCACTATTCTGTTATTTACCCCTTCCAGTGTATTTTTTATTTCTACTATGCAATTTGACCAAGTGATCTCACTTCTAGGAGTATATCCTAAGAAACCCAGAACACCAATTAGAAAGAAGCTATGCACCCCTATGTTCATAGCAGCACAATTTACCCATAAGTAGATGAGAAGGGAGTTCTAAACAGCCCAAGTGCCCATAAGTAGATGGGTGTATAGAAAAGCTATAGTACATTTATATAATGGAATGCTACACAGCTATAAAAAAAGAAGTATCTCTTACCATTCGTGACAGCATGGATAGCCTGGATATTATTATCTTAAGTGAAATAAGCCAGTCAGAGAATGACAAATACCATATGATCTCACCTATGTGTAAAATCTAATGAACAAAATGAACTGATGAACAAAATAGGAACAGAGACATGGGTACATAGAACAGACAGGTCTCAGAGGGGAGGAGAGTGGGGTGGACTGGAAGAAATTAGCCAAAGAATATATATGCATAGCCCATGGACACAGACAACAACAATGTGGTGAAGGCTGGAGGTTGGGGGGCATCAGGGTCTGAGTGGAGTGGGGTAAAGGCAAGGAAAATGGAGGGCATCTGTAAGAGTGTCAACAATAAAAAAAAAATAGCAGACATAAGAATCCAACCATCTTCTATTAAGCCAGACATTAGAGATTTTTGAAACAAGTAACAATCCTGGTTTTCTCTTCAATTTTTTTGTTTAAAAATATAATTATTTTTCATAAAAACACATTATTTATGTTAACATATGTGACTTCATTACTGTTGTTTTTAATAAACAAAAATTAAACACATCATTTTCTCAGTTTTAATTCCCAACATTGTAAATACCAATAGATATAACCCACATAAACAATTATTGAGGTCTTCAATAATTTTTAAGAGTAAAAAAAGGGCCCTGAAATTTAAAAGTTTGAGAACCTGTGAGATAGAGAAAACTGCTATTAAAGAAAGTTCTTACTTCTTCTCCAGACAGTTGTAGGTGTGAGTGGAGAGCATGCTGTCTAGTTTCTTGTGCCAATTCAGGTGGTATCCCTGGTGGTGTTGGAAGGATGGGAACATATGCTTGGTTGTCACCCATAACAGGGATTCCTTGCAGTACTCTACAGAGTGACAAAAACAATAAATTTCTTTTTTAAGTCACTGATAAAGCAAAAGACATTTGCTCTCATTGCATATCTCTGTTGAGATAAGTACACAGACATTGGATAACTATTAAATAGAGATTGTTCAGAAGTCAGATAACTCAAAAGTGGAAATAATTAAACAATTATGTTTGATTCTATATGCATTTAAGTCATAACCTTTATGATGGTTCTATTTTACTACATTGAAATAATAAATTCACCCTATGAAAAACCTGATTACAAAAGAGATTAAAAGTTCTGTGCCTTCTGATCACTAACCAATTCCCAACTCTAAACTCACAGAAAATACTTTCTTTTCTTAGACTGAGGCAAAGATCAGCCTTAGCAGAACTCCCTTCTCACATTAAAATTTTCTCTTATTGATTCATATCTTGTTAGGTTGAACAGAAAACTCTTACAGCATCAGGTGTTTCCTTCTATGCTACAAACTGCATATACATTAGGATATATGTGAGGTACAAAACTTATCAACAAAAGCCTTAATTAAGCCTAAGAGATGAGCCAAATCAGAATTTGAAGGCAAAATGTGCCACTAATGACTGACTTCCAGACCACTTGAAAAATGCATTAATTCTTGTGTTGCAGCACTTACTGTAAAAGAAATATAAAATAAGTGAATCTATACAAACTATAGCTATGCCAATTTCACATGGAAGTATTTCAAGCCAATACTGCCTCTAATTTTTTGATATATCATTATATGAACATTCAATTATGAGCCGCCAAATGTGAAGATTAAGCTTACAGAAACCCAACTGACTTTAGTTAATTAATAACTTACTGAAACCTTCAAATTCCATCATATCAGCTGTTCAAAAACAGCCCCCCCCCCCCAAAGCTAGGCTGGAAAAGACAGGGCGTTGTCAAAGCAGAGTCATGAAAAAAGCTTCCTATTTCACATAGTCAAATATTTGAATTCAAAGAGAAGATAAAGTTCGACTCCCAGTATGGTGAATATAGTAGACTGCCAGTCAACAACCAATCCATTCTAATTCTCATGTGCTTTTCTAAACTGCTGAGGGTGGACAGGTAAAACTCTCCTACAGCCAATGTCCTAGATATAATTTAAGATCCACTAACCAGATGCACTCACATACAATTTGGAAGGCCGAAGGTTCTGATGTTTTTTTGGCAAGTGATCATGGCAACACTGAGTTCTGTAGCAATGTTCCAGTTACTTCTTGTGTGCGTTTTTAAATTTCCAGTGAGCATATCAACAGGCATAGTGTGACTCCAGAGACAAAAGTTGTGACACAAATCACCTCATCCCACAGCTAAGGTGGTGTGTTGCCAGTGTTGGCTTCCAGATTTCACACCTCCCTGACTATGCCAGAAGTAGCAGCTCCCAGAGCCAGTTAAGATGCTGTGTGAGTCAACTTTGGAAGCCCTCCCTGCATAAAGGCCATTTTCCAATCTTACCATTGATTTTGTAAACACTAAATTCCCATTACTAAATCCCCTTTTGCTTAAAATAGTTAAAAACATTTCTTTTTTCTGAAACTGAGTCTTGACTAATATATCCAGGAAAAACAAAGAACAAGGTAAGGTCTAGGAGCTACAAGAATGAACCAGAAAAGTACATACATCAAGATTAGTAAAGTATTTCTAAGATCAGGGAGGAGAGGAGTGACTTAAGAAGCTATCTTGAGGCACTGCTGTATTTTTATCTGGTCCTACACCAAAAACAAGGTAGTAAGAATCTTTCACAACTTATTGTCTTTTCACATTCCAAATGTACACTGAAAAAATTCTGGTTGGTTAGAAGAAAAGCAGAAGAAGTCATTAGACATTTTAGAACTCATAGCTCTGGTAGACAGGAATGCAGAAACAGTCGAAAAGCTACCCAAGGTTAGCAACTGTTCTTGTATGACAAAGATGAATCACTTTGAAATTCTACAGATTTTCCCTGCTTCCTTCTTTATTTCCAGAGGGAAGAACCAGTCCTTTCTAGACTTCTCCTCTGGAAAGCACCACCATTTCAGTTGTTCAGACTGAAAATCTCTTCAACTCCAGGCTCTCCCTGACTTCCAATAGGATCACTAGTACTGATCCCTCTCCATCCAGAGTGTCGCTCCTGTCCATTACATTTTCTCTCATTTGAGTCCTATGATATCATCTTTGCTGGTCCCTTACCTCCAAACTCTCCCTCCTCCAACCCGCACTATATACCCCTGACAGTTATCATCAGTCACTCCCTTTCCAAATACTTTAATGACTACACTCACAGTAAAAAACCTGAGCTCCTGTGCCTGGCATTCAGGGTCCTCCACATCTGGGCACCATCTACCTTGCCAATCCTACTTCCCTCCCCTAACACCTGGCCCAACCTACATTCACCCTGCAAAACGTGCTCTAGGTGCTGAGATCACTACAGGGGTAACAAGGGAGACAGGCAAACCAAATTACAATACAGTGATTAAAACAATGCTTTCAGATCTCAACTCCTCCATGAGGCTTTTTTTAAAAATCCTCACCTGAGGATATGTTTTATTGATTATTTTAGAGAGAAGGGAAGGGAGAGAGAGAGAGAAACATTGGTCAGTTGCCTCCCATATGTGCCCCCATGGGGGATCTTATTTGCAACCTAGGTATGTGCCCTGAATGGGAAATGAACCCACCACCCTTCGGTGTTCAGGATGATGCTCCAACCAACTGAGCCACACTAGCCAGGGCTCCATGTGACCTTTATAATGCCCCTCTGCCCAGTCAAAATTCACCTTTGCTTCCCTGGTTTTCCTGCTGCATTTGATCTGCTCTTTCATTATAAAATATAAAATATATTTTATTCCATATATCTTTTTCAGAGTCGATCATAGAGTGGTTTGGAGGGCAACATTAATTCTTATTCATTTTCTGTTTCCCATGGATGCAAATGTATTAGGTACTGAATAAGTATTGTTGAATTTTGGCTGAGCAAGAAAAATCCCACAGCAAAAGCTAGCCCCAGACCCTGTCCTGGGGAACTGAGAACTATGTGTCAGTGTGATGTGCTGCAGTGGTTCTCTAAGTGTATTCTCTACCCAACATTATTGGCATCACATAGGAACTTGCTAGAAATGAAAAATCTTGAACCCCGTCATACCTAATGAGTCATACTCTCTGGATGTGGGGCTCAGCCATAGGTGTTTTAACCAGCCCTGCAGGTGATCCTGATGTAGGCTGAAGTTGGAGAACCACTGATACACTGCAGTCTTCCCTAAAACAGCCTGACCATAAGATGCTGGGATGCTTATCAAATCCATAGCTTCGCAGGTTCCTCCTCTAGAGATTCTAATTCAGTGGGTTAGAGATAGAGCCTGAGAATTTGTACACAAATCAAACACTGCAGGTGGTCCTTATCCTTAGGGGAAACCTAAAAAAATCACTGATATAGTGGAAAGAGTTAGCTTTTGGAATGAGGCTAAAACCAAAGATTTAGCCCAGTTTGGCCATTTGGTATGCCATGTGGGGGTAGGTCACTTTTCTTTCCTAAGTCTCAGTTTCCTCATTTATATATGGTAACAGTGATTAGGTCTTTTAGGGTCTAATGCTCAGAAATAATATATGTGTGAGTTTGTACATAGTACATGCTCAATAACTGGTTGATATTATAATCATTACTGTTATTATGATTAAAGAGATTGAATGAAGGAAAGGCGCCCTCCTCTCTGGAGTGAGTTAAATCTCCTTCCCAGTCAATACCAATCTCCCCATGGGGCCAGAGATATAAAATGTATTTCTTATTGTAGGTTGCTGTCAAAAAAAAAAGTTCGGAGAACATTTGTACTAAGCTGTGAGCACATGCTAAAAATCTCTGCACATATATTCTGTGGGTTACATAGAAGTGACTATGAGCTCTGTCCTGTAGTGTAAAGTATGGAGAAAAGTTCTCTCTCCCACAACCCTCTCGCCTCCTTGGATTGACTCCAAGTCCCCCATCAAATCTTCATTCTCCCTTCCTTAGCGATTTAATTGTGCTCCTTGGGGTACAAAACCTGGGGGAGGCTTCACAGGATGGAGCTCACAATCACTTTTATGTAACTCAAAGGAGATGTACACAGGGATATTTTAAGAGTGTTCATGTACAAAGGTTTCACCAAGTAATACTTACATCCAATAGAGTATTCTATTCCAGGGATTTTAAAAGTGCTGGTAGCATGCCACTAAATTGATTTCACAACCCATTTATTGGGTCACAATCTAATATTGAGAACACAGTAACTTACAAAAAATGTTGTTTGAAAAGCGAATTCCTAAATCTAGAAAAGACTTTGGGAGTTCACCTTCTTGAAGATGCTAAATTACAACTAATTTTCTTTAGTATAGTCTTTAAATCTGCATCGTCTGTAAGGAATATTTTTAATAATTTTTAAAAATTCAGAGAGTATAGTCTTAATAAAATAATAAAGCTAAAGAAGAATAAGTGTAGAACTATGTAATATTTTTGCAAAATATGATTGGGGGTGTTATTTTTAATCATTGTATCTTCATTGCTACATGCAAACAGTGACATCTGGTGGAATCACATCACTGTGCTTTAAAAAAATTCCAGCTTTCACACACTGGCAGTTATAAAATCAGATAAATGTGCAAATAATTCCTTTTTTTTTTTTTTTGGTATTTTCATATAAAAACAAAAATATACTAATCTAATATACTATTAAATATTGATAGCACATACTGAAATGACTTCTTGTCATCCCAATCTGTATTTTTTTAAATGTACATAGGGCCTACTTAGGTAGGGGCTAATTTTAAAGATGGCTATAATAGAAATCTTATTGCAGTTACTATTTATTACAGTTCTAAATCTTCCACCAATTGTGTTTGAGGATGCAAAATTCTGCCTCCGTTTCCTCATCCATAAATATAGGTAGTTTAGGTTAGGGGAAGGCTAAGATGTCTCATGGCTCTGAATATATGTGCTTCTGTGACACATATCACTAGCTAGACCGCAAACAAGGATTAAGTCTTACGGGTTGTGGCATAGCAGCTGGGGTCATTCCCTGGATTATGCAGCAAGGAGCAAAGCCAAGTAAGGGTTGTGGTGAGGATAGGATAAGATTGAACCCAGCCACTGAGGAATGGCAGGACAACACAGGAAACGGGGACTGGCGGGGAAAGTCAGTTGCAGGTGCCCACGTGGAAGGAAATGCAGAGCAGAAGACAGAATATTCCAAATGCAATACGACGGACCACAGGTGGTGCATTACGAGTGCCATCAGAAAGGTCTAGCACGGGACAGTGTTCTAGTGAGGGGCAACCAGCGACGGGAGTGCGAACCAGGCAGAATTTCAAGCAGCCTTTCAGGATTTAGGTAATTAACATCAGGGAAGGCTCCCACAGTTTTCGAGGCCCCAGCCCTGGCCCAGGAACCAGAAACAGGATTTCAGTTTCTAAGAAGGAATACGCAATATATGATCGAACATCCACCCTATTCTGAGCAGAAACTCTGCTTCCAAAATTGGTCACAGTGGATCAAATCCAAAACAGCAAGGGTGAGTAACATAGGCTTATCTCAGATTATTCAACTAGAGCGCCTCAGATTCTTCCTAGCTTATAGCAAGATTGTTCTGAAAACAAGATGAGGATGAGTATTTGGATGAAGCATAAAGAGAAAAAATGAGAAGTGAGGGTCTTCGCAAGTTCACAAAACAGTGGGATATAATGGAAGCCACATTTAGAATCAGTGAGACCTGGGTCCTAGCTCTTACCAGCTCTCTATATACGTGGACTAGACAATCTCTGAACCATATATCCTTCCTTTGGGGAATGCAATGATTTAATCTACTACATGGAGTTGTTAAAACTAAATTACATGACAATTGTACCTCAATGCATTTTTTAATAGATGCTTTTTTCCTATTCAAATATTATTACTCTATTTGTGGGGTTCAGATAAAATCTTTAGACTGGAAACATACTTCATATAGTCAATTTGTAAACTATAAGTAGTAGAGACAGTGAGTCAAAATAATTACTCAACTGCCTTTCAGTTTAAAAAAAAAATCTTCAAAGAAATAAGTGTCAAAATATCTTTAATGTCATTTTTAAAAAATATGTCTTTATTGATTTCAGAGAGAGGAAGGGAGAGGAAGAGAGAGAAATAAGCATCAGTAATGAGAGAGAATCACTGACTGGCTGCCTCCTGCACGTCCCCTGCTGGGAATCGAGACCTCAACCCAGGCATGTGCTCTGACTGGGAATCAAACCTCCATCACCCAGATCATTGGTCGAAGCTCAACCGCTGAGCCACTCCAGCTGGGCTTTAGTGTCATTTTTTTAAAGATGTATGTATATAAAATACATACGCATGCACAGAAAAAAAACCTAAAATAATCTTTATCATATAGAAAACCAATAGTAAAAGGTCAGCCTCTACTACAGTTGTTTTAACGAGCACAGAGAAAAATTGTACAGGCAAAATTTTCAGATCCTGCCCTATCCCACTCCCAACACCCTCCAGAATTCTGAATGACTAAATTAGTAATATTAACCTGCATCTTCTGGCTCTCCCACTTATGGTCTAAAAGTAGTATTCTAATGCCTCCCAGATGAACAGTCAATAAATGTCAGGTAAACCTACCCAATATTAACTTTGGGTAGCCGGACATGACCTAACTTCCCTCAAAGATGAGTACACAAAAATCAAATATGAGTTCTATGAAGAGAGTCTGCAAAGTAGAAGAAAGAAATATATCATTCAAAAAGTTATATGAAAAATATCCTTCTGAAAAAGGTTTATTATAGAAATTAAAGAGAAAGGGTTTGTTTTGTCAAGGCAATTTTTTAAATGCTTTCACGAAACAGAACAAAATTCAGATAAGACAAAAGACTTAATTTTCTTAAGAGGTTGAAGAATTAAGAAAAAATAGAAAAATGCCACAACTGTATTAAAATTGTAGTTAGAAGGAATTTTTAAAATTTATGACTCAGGAAATGAAACCACTGATGTGGAACAAAGGTTTGAGAGATGAATGTAAGCAGAGATGAAAACTGTGGAGGGTTGATAATGAAGATCCAATGTGGCTAATTGATATTCCCGAAGAAATGCACCAAATAAATAGAATGGAAACACTACTCAAAATAAAACAGAAAAAGCCCTAAACTGAAGAGCTGTATTTGCATATCAAAAGGCTTTTCCATGTACCAAGAAATATTAATTAAAAAGCAATACGCTCCACACATATGCTAGTGAAATTATTTCATTTAAGGCAAAATTTTAAATCCTATAAACATCTAGGAGTGGAGGAAAAACAAATCACAAGCAAATAAAAACAAGCTGGCTTCAGATTTCTATCTTAAAACATATATCAAATAATGACACAAACAAACAAAAACACATAGACAAATGTTGACAAATATGACAGATTATAAGAAATAGCACGGAACCAAAAAAGAAAAAAAGAATACAAAATAAGATGACAAAAATAATACCAAGTCCATCTGATACAACAATAAATTAATATGGAATGATTCAATCTATTACAAAAAATTTCTGACTGGCTTCAAAAATTCAAGTCTATGCAATCTACAAGGGAAACAAATAAGAAAGATTAAAAATAAAAGGAAGGGCGAACATACACCACGTGAATAAAGCACAAAATAAGAGAAAGCACAGTTTCACGTTTTATGTATTTAGTGTATAATCTACAATGAAAACAGGACCACAACTAACAGTTTCTTGAATTTCCTTCGACACAAAATTGTTCCATATGATGACTACCAATGTACATAGTATTTAGTCCTACCTCCTTTCAGCGCACAGAGCTCTGCCTCATTCTTGATCATGACTGCAGCCCATCCCATCACTAAATGCACCATGAAAAGTCTTCCACTGATGAACACTGAAGTTGTCTCCAGCTTTTTGTTATTATAAGGACAATGAATATCCTTATGCATTTATCTTAGTAAATGGCCATGATCAGCCTATAGATGGTATTTAAAGCCATGGTCCTGGATAAGGTCACTTTGAGAGTATAGGCCGGGGGAAAGAGGTCCCAGGATAAGCTCAGGGCACTTCAATGTTTTGAAGTCAAGAGATGAGACACCAGCAAGGGAGACTTGAGGACGCACAGCCAGGGGGGCAGGAAGAGAACCAAGAGAGAATGTGGTCTCAGAGGTCAAGAAATGAAAATGTTGTAAGGAAGCAAATGCAACTGTGCCAAATGCTACTGAAAAGTCAAGATGAGAACTGTGGTATCTTAAAGTAAATCTGTTCATGCCATTCTTCCTCAAAAAACACACGTTTTCACTCTCATGTGGAATCTAATGAACAAAATAAACTGATGAACAAAATAGGTCCAGAGACATAGAAGAATGGCACAGACTGATGAATCTCAGAGGGAAGGCAGGAGTGGAAGGGGGGCAGTTAAGGGGGAGAGATTTACCAAAGAACTTATATGCTTAACCCATGGACACAGACAATAGGGTGGTGAGGGCCTGGGGGGTGAGGGCTGGGTGGAGGGGGTCAATGGGGGAAAAAGGGGGACATCTGTAATACTTTCAATAATAAAGATAAGTTTTTAATGCTATCAATGGCTTCCCAATACACTGGGAATAAGAATCTCTCTCCCTTTACAATAGCTAAGATCTGGGTACAGCCCAAGTGCCCATCAGTAGATGAGCAGGTAAAAATGCTCTGGTACATTTACACCATGGAATACTATGCAGCTATAAAGAAGAAGGATCTCTTACCCTTTGAGATAGCATGGATGGACCTGGAGATTATTATGCTAAGTGGCATAAGCCAGTCAGAGAAAGACAAATATCACATGAACTTACTTATACGTGGAATCTAGTGAACAAAATAAACTGACGAACAAAATAGGTCCAGAGGCATGGAAGCATGGAACAGACTGACAGATCTCAGGGGGGTGGGGATGGGGAGGGATGGGAAGAAATTAACTGAAGAATTTTTATACATACATATATATAGCTTATGGACACAGACAATAGGATGGTGAAGGCCTGGGGTGGGGCAGGGGCTGGGTGAAGGGGGAAAAAGGTGAGGAAAATGGGGGACATCTGTAATACTGTCAACAATTAAAAAAAATTTTTTTAAAAGAATCTCTCCCCCAAGCCCCAAGATCTCACACACATACCCTAAACAAACACATACAGGCCGTTTATAGAATCCTATATAATGAGACTCTTGCCTCTTCTCCTGCTTCAGTTGCATGATGCTCCTCCTGTTCTCTAATGCTGGACTTCTTTCCAGTTCTCAGATAAGTTCCAGTTGTCCACAGCAAGTACTCCAAACTTCAATGTGCATCTCTAACAAGTTCCCAGGTAATGTTGGTGCTACTAGACTATACTTTTAAGTAGCAGAGACATAAAAAAATATTCTTTCCCCTCCTCCTAGCTATCTTCTATTCATTCGTCAGGTTTCAATTTATCATTTCCTCAAACCTCCCAAAATAATGAGGAACTCTTCTTCCATGTTTCCACAGCACCCTGCACATCTGCATATTAATTGTCACATTTACAATAAGTAATTCACTACCTTTCTTCTCTGCTAGTCTCCAAGTTCTCTGAGGGCAGAGATTATGTTTCTCTTGTATATAGAAGCTTCCTTAGTGCCTAACTCTATGCCTGCCACATAGCAGGTTCACAAAAAATATTTACCGATCACTTTAAGTGACTATTCAGACCTGTAGTTCTTGACATGGAAAGATAATCACAACATAATAAGTTTTAAAAATCAGGTGACAAAACATTATGTTCACAGCATTAATCCAAATAAATATGATGTATCCACATATAGAAAGTCTGGACTCATATATTTCAGAGTGTAAGCAACATTACCTCTGGACAGCAAGATTTTGAGTAATTGTTTTTCTTTTTACTTTTTCTTGCATATTTTTGCATATTTGCTAAAATATTGTATTTTTTATTATTTTGTAGCAAAGTAATAAATAATATTAAACACTGAATTCTGACACTTAAACTTCAGTTTTCCAATATGGTTGTAGTTGCTGTTGTTTTCATGCATAAAATTAAAAGTCTGTCTACTTTTTTAAAAAGTGACTAGGAATTTCCCTTGTGATTTGAAGCTAATTTGAATGTTAGGTCTGCGGACTATAAGGGGTACCTAATTTGGGAAGGTCAGCTAATTTTTGTAGAACAGCGTTTTTGTTAACTCTTTCTTTATTAATGGTGGATCAACAAAATACACAAGCAATTTTACATAGACAAGTCAGTGAAATAGAACATAAGTCCATAAATAGATTCAATAACACAATGAAATTTAAGGCATGCAAAGCTGGCATTTCAAGCTAGTGAAGAAAAGTGGGTTTATTGAATAAATGGTATTATGCAATTGGCTAGTCACTTGGGAAAACAATAATGCTTGTTCTTCTTATCAGAGATTTAATTTTTTTTTAAAGAAAGACACAGAATTAGTAGATGAAAATATGCGAGAATACATTTAAATTTAAGAGTAGAAAAGCTCTTTCTAAGAATGACACCAAGAACACATAAACAATTGCTGAGTTTTACTATATAAAAATTAAAACTTCTATATAGCATAAAACATCATAAACATACTGAAAAGCAAACAACAAAGCAAAAAGAAATCTACAATATATGCCCCATTAAAATCTTTAATATAAGATCTCTTACCCCATGAGAAAAAGATGATTGATAGCCTAACAGAATATGAATCGGTAATTCTCAAAAGGAGAAAAAATAGGCAAGAGACATGTAAAAATGTGTTCATCATTACTGGAAATAAATTTAAAAAATAATAAAGATGTTTTTCCTGTTCAGATTAGAAAAAATAAAGATCAACAATTAGTAGTTTGACAGGGCGAAAGGAAGTAACAGTGTCATAAATTGTTGGTAAGTGCGTAAGTTGGTATAATTTTTCTGGAAAGAAGGTCAGCAATATGTATCACATTCTGAAAATAAAAAGTTTAATAAATAGATCCACACCTAGGAATTTTCTTACACTGCTGCTTGGTTGTTAGTGAATAACATTAAATAATTTCAATGTTCACACATAACCTTGAGTGAAAAAGACCCTTCAATAGAATGTCATACATAGTTTAATGCCATACATACACATACAAGAGCTATTCAGAGGCTGTGAACCAACGTGTTAATATTAATCTAGGTGTTTAACTACCTTTAGTGATCTCCCTTATTTTAAATCTCAAAATCTAAAATTCCATGCTAAGGGAGGGGGAAGATGGCGGCACAGTGACAAGAAGCAGAGTGCCCTTGCTCCCAGCCACGAACTTGATTTACCACTAAAATACTGCATAACCAGCATGGAAAAACCAGAGAAATATACCTGAGTGGACATATTTCAAGTAGAGATCACTGAAAAAACATCATAGAGTTTGGTAAGGGGGGGTGTGTAGAAAGTGTGAGTCCCCCTTGAAGCCTGTGCTGGGCTCCAAGGCCTGAGGCTAGAGGCTGCAAAGCTCCCGCCCCTTGGGAGTGTGGACCCACATCCAAAAGCTGCGATCTCAAACCTGCAGCAGAGGGGAAGGGAAGGAGGGCCTCTGTGCGGAGTACAAAGGGACCCAGGGGAACAGTGTGCCCAGGAGGGGGAGACCACGCCTTCCCAGTGAAACAAAGCTTCTAATGGCTGCTGGGACAGGAGTCTTCCACACCAGTTGTTGACCATAGGAAAAGCTGTCCCATAGTATGTGGCTCCCAAATAGAAAAGGGCCAGAGGGCTAAACTGAGCAGCGACATACAGGGATCCTCTGCCTTCCTGTAAAGCATTGTGTAGAACGCCAGAAAGCATTCGATCTGTGTGGCGTAGGGAAGGGGAAGAGAGCCCTCCTGCCACCAGAGAAGGTCCAGAGGCACCAGCAGGGCAGATCGGGACTCCAGCCCCTAGAGCTGCAAGTGGAGCAGATTGGGTCTCTAGCCACAAGAACTGCCAGGTGTGGCAAACTGGGGATTTTTGACCTGCTCTGAAGGGAGCCAGGAGAGCATACAAGGAGCCGCACCAGCTTTATTGAGATCAGCTGTGCAGGAGAGCTGTGTGGGGCTCACTTTGTGATTCTTCCTGCTTGGTACCAGGGCACCTGGGGGTGATGGGACCTCCTGGGGTGGGTTCTCTGCCTGTGTGTTGCTTTGTGTGTTTTTGAGTTTTTGATTGCTGAATGGGCATCCACCTTCCTGGCTTGCATTGGGAAGACAGACCAGTGAAAGCTGGGATTTGTGTCTGCATAGTGAAGAGTTTGAAATAAGTGCCCAGTGCAATCAGCCAACCAGATCTGAGAAAAGGGGGCGGAGCATGCCTACCTCTCCTGTAGGCTTGGATCACCACCCCCAATAGGAAAGAAGCTGGTTCAGCTCACTGAAGCCCCAGATATCTCCCATGGGGCACAGCCTTAAGGCGAAAGGGAGATCAGCTCACAGGATGACAATACAAGAATAAGACTCTCAGGGACTATTGTTTGGGAACTAGAGGAAAAGCTTAAAACCCCTTCTGGAGGGTAGGCAGGCAAAGTGCTCACTAGACTTTTTTTTTAATCAAACGCACTGAGCCCAGGCTGCTGAAACTGCCCATACGGAAAAGGCAACAGACTGAATTTGGTCTGAACCTGCAGCAGGTGACTGTATGGGGAATCAGAACTGGAGGATAAGGTAGAGACTGAGGAGTTGATTTTGAAGCAGAGGTTGACTTCCTCACAGTGAGTGCCTGACAGTGAAACCTCTAAGGGGAGCAATATCCTGATCTACATTAGCCGGCCTGCACACTAAAGACTCCCAAAGACTCTGGAGTAAGAGCAGGCAACCACAGAGGGAGGCAAAATAGTTGACAAGTGGAGGTGGTCCACAGAGAGCCTCAGATCCACCAACTAAGGACACCAGAGCCAAACCTAGACAGCTCCTGACATTGGCTGATACACAAGTACCTCCCAGGAGAACTGAAATCAGCATACAAAACAGCAAGCCTCAGACAACATAAACAGCTGCCCAGATGAAACTCACCTGATTGACTGTTTTTATTTATTTTTAGAAAAATGAGTGAAAAGAAAAATTTTTCTTTTTAAATTTTTTAATTGTTTTTAATTTTTTAATTAATTTTTTAAAAATTTGTTTTGCTTTGCTTGTTTTTATTTTTTTGCTTTTTTTATGTTCAACTCTCAAGATTTTCTTGATATTCTCTGCTTAATTGCTGGGATATTATCATTATAACCAATAAGTTTAATGCTTTCCTCTATAGTTTCCACCATATCTCTTACTGGACTCCCTCCATGCCCTTGCTTTATCTCTCTCTCTCTCTTCTAGTTCCATTGGCATAACAGTTTTCTCTTTATCTCCCCTTTTATTTTCTGTCTTCCAGTCTTTCTGTTTGTTTGTTTGTTTCTGTTTGTCTCTTTATTGTATTTTTATTTTTTATTTTTCAACTATTTTCCTATTCCTATGCTCTACCCTCAACTTTTTGCTCACCCTTCTTTCAGAATCTTTTCTATCCCCTTTTTATCTCCCAGTAGCTTCTCTATTTTTTACTTTTTATTTTATTATTAATATTTTTAATTTTTCTTCTGTATTGGCAATACTATTCTTTTCTCTCTCTCTATATATATATATATATTTTTCTCTTTTTTTCTGTTTTTTTGTTGTTTTTGTTTGTTTTTTTGCTTTAGCATGTGTGTTCTCACTTCACTTCACAATTCTACTTTCTCTTGGGATGTTCTCATTGTGATTGTCAGGATGTTTAGTAAGATATTGCTTGATTCCTGGAACTTTAGTTGTGTTTTCTTTTGCCTTGCCAACACCTGTACAACAGCTAACACAACATGGTTGGAACTGAGCCACACAGTTAGCCAACCTGAGAGGAAAGTCCTCCCAAGAATGGGGAAACAATATAGACCCAATCTCAACAGGACAGCCCAAAGAACCCACAAAAGGGACACCCACAAAAGGGACACGCCTAGAGCAAAGAGCTCAGAAGTATAAGGAAAACACACCTCTGGGCTCCACTGGACTCACAATACAAAATGCCACCCCACAAGACTGGGAGACAGCAAATATATCTAATATACAGGTACAAACACAAAGAGCCACCAAAATGGGGAGGCAAATAAACAACCCCCCCCCAAACTAAAGAAAAGGAAAAATCACCAGAAAAAGACCTTGATGAGATGGAGTTAAAACAAGTCATCAGAAATACAGTTCAGTGTAATGGTTATAAAGATGCTCAAGGAAATTAACAAGAACAACAAGACACTTAGTGGAAAAGTCCAGGACCTTAGTCAAAACATGAAAAAAGAGCTAGATATCATAAATAAGAACCAGGCAGAAATGAAGAAAATTATATCTGATATCAAGAATACGCTGGAAGAAATTAAAAGCAGGCTCAATGAAGCAGAGGATAAAATAAGTGAATTAGAAGATGAGGTAGAAAAAAAACACTCAATCAGAGCAGCAAAAAGAAAAAACTCTTAAAAAGCATAAGGACAGTCTAAGGGAGCTTTGGGGCAACATGAAGCAAAACAACATTTGCATCAAAGCGATTCCAGAGGGGGAGGAAAGTGAGCAAGGGATAGAGAACTTGGTGGAGAAAATAATGACAGAAAACTTCCCTAGGCTGATAAGGGAGAAAATCACACAAGTTCAGGAAGCACAGAAGGTTCCAAGCAAGAGGAAACCAAATAGACCCACTCCAAGACACATCATAACTAAAATGGCAAATGTCAAGGACAAAGAGAAAATATTAAGGGCTGCAAGAGAGAGAAAAGCAGTGACCTACAAGGGAACCCCCATAAGGCTGACAGCATATTTCTCAACAGAAACACTTCAGGCCAGAAGGAAGTGGTAGGAAGCTCTCAAAGTAGTGAAAAGCAAGAATGTGCAAGCAAGACTGCTTTACCAGCAAGGCTATCATTTAAAATTGAGGTGAAAGAAAGAGCTTCCTAGACAAAAGAAGGCTAAAGGAGTTCAGTACCCCAAACCAGCACTGCAAGAAATGATATAAGGAATGCATTAAGAAGAAAAGGAAATATTGAAAGAAAGGTACATCAGCATAAAGGGAGAAAATGGCATTAAATAAGTGTATCTCAATAGTAACCTTAAATGTAAATGGAATAAATGCTCCAATCAAAAGACATAGGGTAGCTGAATGGATAAGAAAACAGGGTCCAAATATATGCAGTCTACAAGAGAGCCACCTGAGAGCAAAAGACTTACATAGGCTGAAAGTGAAGGGGTGAAAAATAATTTTTCATGAAAATGAAAATGAAAAAAAAAGCTGGAGTGGCAATACTTATTTCTGACAAAACAGACTTCAAAATAAAGACCATAACAAGAGACAGAGAAGGTCAGTACATAATACTAAAGGGATCAATCCAACAGGAGGAAATAACCCTTAGAAATTTATATGCACCCAATATAGGAGCAACTAAATGTACAAAAGATTTCTTGGTGGACTTTAAGGGGAAGATCGACAGCAGCGCAATCATAGTGGGGGACTTTAACACCCCACTGTCATCATTGGACAAATCATCAAGACCAAAATCAACAGGGAAACACAAACATTAAATGACACACTAGATCTAATGGATTTAATTGACATTTACAGAACACCTCATTCCAAAGCAGCAGAATACACATTCTTCTCAAGTGCACATGGAACATTCTCAAAAATAAACCACATGTTAGGGCACAAAGCAAGTCTCTACAAGTTCGACAAGATTGACATCATATCAAGCATCTCCTTGGTTCACAATGCCATAAAACTAGAAATAAACCACTATACAAAAACTCAAATATATACAAACACATGGGAGCTAAATAGCATGTTATTAAAGAATGAATGGGGTAGCAATGAGATCAAGGAAGAAATCAAACTCTTCCTGAGAAAAAAAAAAGAAAATGAACAGAAAACAACCCAAAATCTATGGGACACAGTGAGAGCAGTTCTGAGAGGAAAGTTCACAACATTACAGACACACCTCTAGAAACAAGAAAAAGCTCTACAAAAGCATCTAACACACCAACTAAAAGAATTGGAAAGAGAACAGCAAGAAAAGTCCTGAGGAAATGGAAGGAAGGAAATAATAAAGACCAGAGCAGAAATTAATGACATAGAGACTAAAAAAAAACAAAAAACAAAAAAACAATGAAACCAAGAGCTGGTTCTTTGAAAAGATAAATAAGATTGATGCATCCTTAGCCAGACTCACCATGAAACAAAGTAGAGGACCCAAAATCAGAAATGAAAGAAACAATATAACTGACCCAACAGAAATACAAAGAATTGTAAGAAAATACTATGAGCAACTATATGCCAACAAACTGGAAAACCTGGGTGAAATGGATAAATTCCTAGAAGCATACAATCTTCCAAAGCTGAATCAGAGTCAGAAAACCTAAATAAGCTGATAACAGCTAATGAAATTGAAGCAGTAATCAAAAAAGTCCCAGCAAACAAGAGTCTGGGGATATAGATTTACAGGAGAGTTTTACCAAACATTCAAAGAAGAATTAACACCTCTTCTCCTCAAAATATTCCAGAAAATTCAAGAGGAAACTCCCAACCTCTTTTTATGAGACCAGCATCATCCTAATCCCAAAACCAGATAAAGACACTACAAAAAAAGAAAATTACAGGACAATATCCCTGATGAACATAGATGCTAAAATCCTCAACAAAGTACTGACAAACCCAATCCAGCAATACATTAAAATGATCATACACCACGACCAAGTGGAATTTATTCTGGGGTTTCAAGGCTGGTATAACATCCACAAATCAATAAATGTGATACACCCCATAAACAAAATGAAGGGCTAAAATCATATGATTATATCAATAAATGCAGAAAAAGCATTTGATAAAATCCAGCACCCCTTTTTGATAAAAACTCTCAGCAAAGTGGGAATAGAGGGAACATACCTCAATATAATAAAGGCCATATACAACAAACCTACAGCCAACATCATACTCAATGGTCGAAAACTAAAACCATTTCCCTTTAAAATAGGAACAAGACACGGGTGACGGCTTTCAACACTCTTATTCAACATAGTACTGGAAGTCCTGGATACAGCCATCAGACACAAATAAAACATAAATGTATCCAAATTGGTAGGGAGGAAGGAAAACTGTCATTATTTACAGATGACATGATATTGTACATAGAAAACCCTAAACAATCCACCAAAGTACTACTAGATTTTCTAAATGAATTTGGCAAGGTAGCTGGATAAAAAATAAACACCTGGGAATCGACAGCATTTTTATACACACCAGCAATGAACTCTCAGAAAGAGAAACTAAAAAAACAGTACCATTTACCATTGCACCTAAAAAAAATAAGATACCTAGGAATAAACTTAACCAATTATGTAAAAGACCTGTACTCAGAAAACTACAGGTCACTGAACAAAGAAATAGAGGAAGATTTAAACAAGTGGAGGAATATACCATGTTCATGGATTAGAAGAATTAACATCATTAAAATGTCCATACTACCCAAAGCAATCTATACCTTCAATGCAATTCCTATTAAAATACCAACAGCATATTTCACAGAGCTAAAACAAATATTCCAAAAATTTATATGGAACCAAAAAAGACCCAAAATAGCCACAGCAATCTTGAGAAAGAACAGAGTAGGAGGGATCACTTTACTGGATATCAAATTATACTACAGAACCATTGTGATCTAAATAGCCTGGTACTGGTACAACAACAGACATATAGCTCAATGGAACAGAACAGAGACCCTAGAAATAGACCCACGCCATTATGGTCAGTTAATATTTGACAAAGGAGGCAAGAGCATACAAGGGAGTAAAGACACTCTCTTCAGTAAATGATGCTGGGAAAACTGGACAGGTACATGCAAAAAAATGAAACTAGATCACCAACTTACTTCATACACAAGAAAAAATTCAAAATGTAATAAAAGACTTAAATGTAAATCGTGAAAGACTTAAATGTAAATCGTGAAACCATAAAAATCCTGGAAGAAAACATAGGCAGTAAAATCACAGACATCTCATGTAATGGAATTTTCACTGATACATCTCCTAGAGCAAGAGAAACAAAAGAAAAAATAAACAAAATGGACGACATCAAAGAAATCAGCCTCAAAATAAAATGGAACCCCGCAGTATGGAAGAACATATTTGCCAAGGATGTATCTGATAAGAGGCTAATTTCCAAAGTGTACAAAGAACTCATTTAACTCAACAAGAGGAAGACAAACAACCCAATTAAAAAATTGCAAAGGACCTGAATAGACATTTCCCCAAGGAGCACATACGGACGGCCAAGAGACACATGAGAAAATGCTCAATGTCACTAATCATCAGAGAGATGCAAATTAAAACCACAATGAGGTATCACTTCACACCTGGAAGAATGGCTCCATCAACAAATCAACAAATGACTTATGCTACTGAGGATGTAGAGAAAGGGGAACCCTAGTACACTGCTGGTGGGAATGCAGACTGGTGCAGCCACTATGGATAGCAGTATTGAGGTTTCTCAAAAAAAAAATGGAACTGCCTTTTGACCCAGTGATTCCACTTCTAGGAATATATCCTACGAATCCTGTAACACTTATCAGAATGAATATATGCACCCCTATGTTCATAGCAGCGCAATTTACAATAGTTAAGATCTGGAAATAGCCCTAGTGCCCATCAGTAGATGAGTGGATAAAAAAGCTGTGGGACATTTACACCGTGGAATACTATGCAGCTGTAAAAAAGAAGGATCTCTTACCCTTTAGGACAACATGGGTGAAACTGGAGAGTATTATGTTAAGTGAAATAAGCCAGTCAGAGAAAGACAAGTATTACATGATCTCACTTACATGTAGACTCTAAAGAGCTTAATAAACTGATGAACAAAATAGATTCAGTGACATGGAAGCATGGATCAGACTGATGAATCTCAGAGGGAAGGTGGGGGGTTGTGGGGAGAGATTAACCAAAGAATTTATATGCATAAATGCATAACCCAAGGACACAGACAATGGTATGATGAGGAACTGGGTAGGGGGGTGGGTGCTGGGTGGAAGAGGTCAACGGGGAGAAAAAGGGACATCTGTAATATTTTGAACAATAAAATAAAATAAATAAAATAAAATATTCCATGCTAAGGATTCTAATTAAATGTCTATGAAGTTCTCTTTCAATACAGACATTTTGAAAGCAAAAATTTGAACAATATAAAGTATTTTAGAGTTGCCATCAAAATTGTTGTTTAGCAAAATAAACTTAACTTTGAACAATACATTATTTTAAATAAACTAAAATATGTACCCATGCTATTCCATTAACATACCCTTTGTGTTTGCCACAAATAATAATTACTATATACAGAATTAGGAAAGCATTAAAATTACACAACACAAGTATTATTATCCTTTGTAGTGAACAGTTTATTACACAGAAAACCCCAAAAGATACCAAGTGTAAGGGCATTCATTTTCTGTTTACAATGGCCTTACTTGAGAATACTTGTTAGTGCAGAAAAAAGTATACATTTCTCTGAACTTGCAGGCTTATCAGACAGATATATTTTGTAAAGGTTAAGCTATGTGTAGCAAGGTAACCCTCAAGAGATGTATGCCAGAGAATTAAATATTCAGTACTTAAATGAACTTCTTATTTGGTACTTAGGAACAAACTGCCAAGAACTAAATTATCATCATCAAATAGAACATTTATTGACTTTCTTGAAAAAAGAGAGTGAGATCTACTTAAAGGAAAAAAATCCAAATTAGAAAGAAACCAGTATTTTTAACACTTTGCATGATTAATAGAAGCTATAACTCCTCAAAATGATCTTTTGTTTGCAGATTGCTAATGGAAATGACTCAAAATAGTAGTTTCATGACTATTAGATTATGTTTATGTCTTTATTTTCTACTCTCAGCTTTAGGCTTTTAAGAGATATTCCAAAGAATATCACATAAAACTGCTACTTTTGGCCAGAGATAATGGAGGAGTTTGAAATTTCCAAAATTCTTTGCATATTTTTTCAAAAATATAGCAAATATTGACTTGATAAATTAAAACTAAAAGACTTAGATATATAAAGTTATAAATAACAAATCCTAAAAATAAATCTTTTTGCCTAAACAGGAAATAAACATAAGAATGACCTCTTTTTAGGGACTCAAATTGAATCTGATTGTGATTATTAAACAGGAAAAACAGATTATTTTAAACCATGGAAAAAGGCAGTAAAGTGTTATAATTTTTACTAAAAGTCAAGTTTGAGGAAATGGGCTCAGAATATTCCATAAAAAGTGTAGATAAATTACTAATAATTTTGTGATAGTGTAATTTTAAAAGTGATCTTTTAAAATATTATTCTACAGACCTCAGATGGTTAAAATATAATACTGAAGATATTTCTATTTAAACTTGTTTATGTTTAATATTTTTAATATTCTTAAAATGTGTAGGAGATGATTTTTCAGGATCCCTAGCATATCTTTTAAAAGGCAAGAGACTTTAGAGCTAGTATACATTCTCAATAGGCAGGTGACATTGCCCCCAAGGGGTGAAAATTGGTGCCTTGTGAAGGGGTGATATAAGCTTACTCTTTTTACGTATAGAGCACAGCTATGCAGGACCACAAACATGTACATTATATCTGGGGTATTAAAATTTAATGCGAAGGGCAATTAGGGGAAAAACTCTAGAAAGGCTCCTTAAGGGGGTGATAGATTTAAATAGGAAAGATGCAAAGCACACAGCACAGTAGCAAAAATATAATTACTGCTAAATAAATGTTGGCCACTTCCCTTTTCTCCTCTCTTTTGTACTCCTCACAAAAGAATGCTCAGATTCAAAAGAAAGTGAGACACAAGGAGAAATGGAAGAAACTCCAGAGGTAATGACTTTTGAACATGATATCTAGACCCAAGTATGCCCAATGATAGTGAAATCTAAGACCAAGCCCCAAATCTGTGATTTCTTAGTTGTATAACCCAGGCAAACTTACTTGATTTTTGTGAGCCTCAATTTTAACATCTGCACTCCAGAGTTGTTATGAAGAACAAATGAGACAATGGTATATGACACTCTTTGGGAACCATAAATCACTAACGTTACCTTATGATAGGGCACGGTTCGTGTTAATGACAGGAACTAAAGACACCTAGACTGTGTATGTACAGGGAAAAAATGGAAAAAGACAAAACTAGACAAAATTTACCAAAAATTTATATGGACCCCGAATAGCAATAGTAATCTTATGAAGATTGAAGTTAAAGGAATCATGCTACCTGATATCAAACTATACTACAAGGCCATAGTAATCAAAACAGCATGGTACTGGCATAAAAACAGACATATAGATCAATGGAACAGAACAGAGCCCAGAAATAAACCCACACCTTTATGGTTAATTAATACTTGACAAAGGAGGCAAAAACATACACTGGGATAAAGATAGTCTATTCAATAAATGGTGTAGGTAAAATTGTACAGATACGTGCAAAAAAATGACCTTAGGCTGCCTTCTTATACCATACACAAGAATAAACTCAAATGGATTAAAGACTTAAGTGTTAGGTTCAAACTATAAAAATCCTAGAAGAAAACACAGGCAGTAAAATCTTGGACATTTCTCATAGCAATATATTTTCTGATATATCTCCTCAGGCAAGGGAAACAAAAAAATAAGTGAGACTACCTCAAACTAAAAAGCTTTTGTACTGCAAAGGAAACCATCAACAAAATGCAAAGACAACCCACTGAATGAGAGAACATATTCACCAATGTTACATCTGATAAAGGGATAATATCCAAAATTTATAAAGAACTCATACAACTCAACACCAAAAACAAACAAACCATCCAATTTAAAAATGGGAAAAGGAAGAACAGACACTTCTCCAAAGAGGACATACAGATGGCCAAGAGACATGAAAAGATGCTCAATGGCACTAATCAGAGAAATGCAAATTAAAATCACAATATCATTTCACACTTGTCAGAATGGCTATCATCAATAATCAATAAACAACAAGTGCCGGCCAGGATGTAGAGAAAAGGGAACCCTTGTGCACTGTTAGGAATACAGACTGGTCCAGCCACTGTGGAAAACAGTATGGAGTTTCCTCAAAAAATTAAAAATGGAACTGCTGTTTGACCCAGCGATTCCACTTCTGGGAATTTATCCAAAGAAACCCAAAACACTAATTTGAAATATATGAATCCTGTGTTCATAGCAGCATTATTTACCATAGCTAAGATCTGGAAACAGCCCAAGTGCCCATCAGTAGATGAGTGGATAAAAAAGCTGTGGTACTTTACGCCATGGAGTACTACTCAGACATAAAAAAGAAGGAAATGTTACCCTTTGTGACAGCATGGATTGACCTGGAGAACATTAAGCTAAGTGAAATAAACCGTTCAGAGAAAGGCAAGTACCACATGATTTCACTCACATGTGGAATCTAATGGACAAAATGAACTAATAAGCAAAATAGAGATAGATTCATAGATAGAGAACAGTCTGACAGCTGTCAGGGTGGGGTCGGGGGGTTGCTGGGTGAGGGTGGAGGAACTGAGCAAAAAAGAGGAAAAAAGAGGAAGAACTCATGGACAAGAACAACAGTGTGGAGGTGGTGGGGGGGGAGTGGAAGAAGGTATGGGGGGATACTTGGTGATGGAAGGAGTCCTGCTTGAGGAGGTGGACACACAATGCAGTGTACAGATGATGTGTTGTAGAATTGTGCACCTGAAACCAGTATAATTTTGTTAACCAGTGTCATCCAATAAATTCAATAAAATGGAGGGGGGAGCGGCAGAAACTGCTCCTCTCCAGTGTCCAAGAACAGAATCATGTCTTCAAATCTAAACCTCAAAAGGCAGAATTTCTGTGCCAGTTTAAATCATTTAAAGCAAAATTACCAGCAGAACTCTTACCGATCTCTTTGCTCTTCATCTGTGAAGTGATCATCTAAGAAGGAGTTTCCAAATACCCCAAGTAGAGTATTGTGGCCTTGCTTGTCGGCTGTATGATACACTCGAGAAGCCAGATGCAAGTCAATGGGCAGCACCCGGGCTGGGACAGCGCTGCACAGATTGTGAAGAGCAGGAGTGGCGCGGTCTTGTGGAATTCTGCAACAAAGAAAACATAGTGGGATTCTTTCTTCAGTGTGTGGTCTTCTGATGTAAAATTTACACTGACAGTTTAGTTCAGGGTCTGAAAAGGATGCCTAATGTGGGAGATGAAATTTAAAACTATCACAATGATTTATAACAAATTTAACATCACAATCTCAGGCCACTAACCAGATATTCAAAGTCATATACCCAACTGCCTGCTGATGTCAACCTACATGTCTTAAAGATACCTCCAAATCAACAGGTTTAAAAGCAAATTTAGCTTGGCCAGGCATGGCTCAGCCATTGAGCATCAACCTAGGATCCAGGAGATCGTGGTTCGATTCCCAGTCAGGGCACATGCCTGGGTTGCAGGCTGGATCCCCAGTCGGGAGGGTGCAGGAGGCAGCCGATCAATGATGATTCTCTCATCATTGATGTTTCTATCTCTCCCTCTCCCTTCCTTTCTCTGAAATCAATAAAGATATGTTGGGGGGGGGAGGAGAAAAAGGAAAAGAAAACTTATTTTCATCCCACCCCAAACCTCTTCTCTCTTGAGTTCTCTAACTCAGTTGGTGACACCATATCCAGCCATCATGCATTACTCCTTTGCAACTCTGCTCAAATGCTAATGTCCCTGAAGAGGTAGAACAATATAGTATATTACCCATTAACTAGCATGAGCGGAACCTCGGGTCAAAGTTAATGTGATACCTTCCTTCCACTATGCGAAAACTCGCCTCTCCTGCCTTTCCAAAGTAGAGAAGAGGGCATGAAGAATGCTTTCTTAATCCCCAGTGTCACTTGCCATCCAATGAACAAATACCTTGGAGCACTTACTCTGTGAGAGTCTGTGCTAAGTGATTTACACACATTCTCTCAACTATGAGCCTGTATGGGAGGTATTATTATCCTTGTATTGCAACAGGCCTATTTTGGATAAGTCACAGAATGAGTGAGTGGCTACTAGGACCTAACACAATGCCGCTGACTATAAACCAAATTTTTTTCCTATTACTGCCTCTTAATGACCACTGAGGTGGAAGTGGCCCTTATCTAGCACTACTCCACCCCCAGCTCCCTACTTAAGTTATAACCAAATGACGACTCTTTCATCAAGTCAAATAAACTTTAGATACTTAGATCGCATTCTCTATGAAGCTACAGCTGATGATACTGATGGCCTTTCTTGAAATTGCTCTTCCTCCAGGAGCTTTGTAAAGCCTGCTCTGTCTCAGCTCTATATCTACATCTCAGATTCATCACAATTTGACTTAGTTACTGGCTTTTCTTTCTCCGTCTTCTAAACTGGGTATGGCTTCCAAGGTTGAACTTTTCTTTCTACATCAGCTTCAGTGTCAAACTCTTTCTTCTGCTGAGAGTTCCCAAATCTCATCTCCAGTATCACTACCTCACCCAGATCCCTCACCTTCAAGATACAAAACACTGGAGCCATCTTTGACTGCTCTTTCCTTCGCCTGCAGAGCCAATGAAAACCTGAGCTTCTGCCCTGCAGGGTTGTTCAGGGGTGCTCCTTTCCCTCCTCGCTTCCAGCACAGTCAAGGTCCTCATCGCCTCAACCTGCATTAGCAATAGGCTAATGCCAGTCGGATCGAGCGCTGCACCGTCTCTTCCCCTCTCCAATATCAACAGCAAAATTCTACCACATCGATCTTTAAGTACTCCTTCACCCAGCACGCTGGATCTTTGTTACTTGCTGCATTCATCTAACGTCCTCTCTCTAAGTTTCAAGGAGCCTAGCACCTGGCTCCACTTCTAACTTAGTGGTTAAGAGTGTAGAGTATAGTGAAGTCAAACTGCCTCTGTTCAAATCCTGTTTTAAATTATCACGTGGTCGTAAGCAAGTCAATTAATTTATTTATCTCTCAGTAAATTGGGAATAACAACATTAGCACATCCTGGATGAAATTATTTTAAGGAAGGAGTGAATGCATTTAAAACAGTGTCCCTCACATGATAGATGTTTGCTATTACTGTCCTTCCCCAGGACAATTCACAGACCAGCAAGGCCTGTCAGTGCCTTCAGAATAGAGCTGCCGATCCTTTTGTCCAAGTCTAAACATCCTTCAAACAATACCTCCAAAACAAGCTTCTCTGAAAAATTTAATCATTTTCTTTTTTTACAAATAGATCTTTTCATACACTGCCCTACTCTTGTGCCACCCATTCGGACCGTTTATCTAACAGGTTAATGCAGGCCTGCCCACAATTGCTCTACATGCACGATACACAGAACATAGTGTTTGGAGTTGGCAGGGCCTGCATCAGCAGCTCAGCTCTAACACTTGCAAACTGTATCACGGACCTCCCTAAAAGATCTTCTGTAAAACGAGAACAAAAAATCCCTAACTTTTGCCTTTGTAAGAATTGATGAGCATGCTTGTTTTATTTGTATTGCTATTGTTATCACCTTTCACCGCACAGCACCTAGCCCGTTGCGAGGCATTACTGAATCACAGATAGAGAGCGGTTCGTGTCGTTCCTAAAACAGCACAGGGACCAACAAGCACAGAATCTGAAATGTGTGCACGTTCGAGTGGAGGAGGGTGAACGGAGGTGGATCTAAGCATTTGGAAATGCCTGGCGGAGAGGCCTGCCTGAGAGGGTGAAAATGGGGTCCAGGGGGCAGGGGCCCTAAGAAAGAACTGACAAAAAGAGGGGACAGAAAGGTGAGCTCTGATGTCAAGCTCATGTACATTATCATTCTGTCTGGGACAGGTCCCGGCTAGTGAAGTGTACTGGAGATTACATTACTTTTTTTCCCCCCTCTTAAAAAAGCAGCACAACCAATCTGAATTTCTACGTTCCCATCATACTCTAATCACATAGATCTGTGAGTGTATATCCCTTGGTTATTGAGCTAAATAATGCTGTCTTTTCAAAAGAGGGCTCAATTCCCAAGAAAACAATTTAATTTATGGGCTAGTCATAGGTGACAAAAGTTAGGTAAAAAAATGTTTAAGAAAAATAGAAGTGAGGAATAAAAGATTGTCAGAAACATTCTTTCCATAATTCTCTTTTATTATATAATTTTTAATATCAGATTTGTATTCCTCTGCATCTCATTCTTATTTCTTTCTCTAATTTTCTAATTTCAGTTTTAATGAATTAACTCAGTACCATATATATCAAAAAGATCTACAAGTATTTTTGGCATGCTCAAGAAAGGCTGTGTGTTTTTATAGCATACTCTCCTTAAACAGGACTATTTGTCATTCTTTGAAACACGAAGACATAAAAAAGAAAAGACTCCGACTCTGTGTGTGGCCACGCTACTCTGCCTAATGCACTAAATGCAAGGTTTTCTAGGGGGGAAAATCAAGAAGTTTCTGCTTCATTGATAATCTGACAGTAACTATTTATTGAAGGTAAAATACTTGTTGTCTGCTGTCACTATTTGTTTTAATACATAATCTTGCTAACTAAATGAGCTTAAAGCAATGCAGATAAGCAATGGCATGTACAGGGTCACTTAAATGCCAATTTGACTCTTTCATAAACTTTGGAATTCTTTTTCCATGAGTCCATTTCCAACTACTAAATTGTGAGTAATATCCATTTACAAAGTTTAGGCTGGCCATAAAAAGGTTGTCTTCCATGTCCAGCACACCTTTCAGTGCCCTAAGCAACAACAAAAGCTAATAATTAAAGCTTCTTTAAGCCCCCATAAACAGTTAAATGAAGAAGAATCTAGAATAAACCAACCCATAAAATCCAGTGGTGAAATAAGGAGAAAATCCATTTCAACAAGGTGAATGGCAAAAGATAAAACCATAAATTTAAAATGCATTTACAAACTATTATTCAAAATTGTGGTTACATCCTGATATAATAAGACAATCCATTTAAAATGTGTGTCGGGGGGGGGGGAGGAATGAAACATGAAAGGACAGTAGAGAATAAAAAAGCTATCTAAATAACCAATTCTATTGGCCAATGGAAATTCAGTGTTGGATTGTCTTTTATTTTACTTTATAAAAGCAAAATTAACCAAAAGCAGTTAACCTAAATTAGGCATTACAGTGGTTGAAAGAAATCAAATCTAACTTAACATTTAATTTTCTTTAGTCTCACAAAGAGCTATTTTTATTCTACCTATTGTTATGTCATTAAACCAAGAGCCTCGATTAAAGATAGAAACAGAAGGTGGAGTCAGCATACATGCCCTAACTGTCCTATCTGCCACCAACTCTTCTGTGAGAAGGTTTAACTTAAATCTCATATGTAAACTTCCAAAACATTCCATTTCCTTTAAAAATCCATTTTCAGGAATCAATGCTACTAAATCTCTTTTCTTCAGACAGTAAAATTTGTAAACTTAAGTTACTTTTTTTTAAATAGTTTTTGATCCTCCAGGGGTTTTATAGACTTTCTTTGTCGTGGAATTTCTAGTTTAGTTTGTTTAGTTCTTTCTGTTCGTTTAACTTCTTTTCCTCTGATTTGCAACAATTCTGATGATTTCACCTTTAAAAAAAATATAAAAGTATGCTGTTAAGAAAGGTTGTAACATGAAATTAGAACTTTCTCTCATATTTAATGGTCCATCTCATATTTAAACTCCCAATTTGTATGTATATTTTATAACAAAATATAAATCCTAAAGGTGAGTTGATATATTCCTCTAAATCCCTCCCTAAATGTTTACATATATACCTTCACAGCAATAAAAATATTAGTACCATATTTATTTATATTTTTATTGCCTTAAAACTAGTAAAGAAGAAATATCAGATTTTTCCTCCCACAGATCTACTCTTCTTGATTGGTGTTTTTAATAGGACTTACCCTTAGTCTCTTTTTTTGTTTTCTTATCCTTAGCCTCTTAAAGTTTGACATCACTGGTGGTTGCAAGTATAAGCCCAAATGAAATTTAATGCTTTAATACCTATTTTGAGAAACGTTTATAAATTTGTACTTCCTTAGAGTTGTACTCTTTTCTGTTTCTACTGCTTGGGGAAAATCAAATGCATGTTTGTCTCATAAATCATTGCCTTTTAATCATTATAGGTATGAGGAGTACTGTTTTCCTAGATTTCCTAGAGAATTTGCAGAATTCATGGTAATAATTCATCTAAAAATATTTTTCTCCATAGGTTATCTGTTGTTTTTCGTTTGGTTGGTTTTTTGAGACTAGAATTAAGAAAGAAAGCAGTGTGGCTTTCCTTGGAGAAAGCAGAGAGATATGACTGAATAAGTAGAAGGAGGCCAGAAAAGAGGGGCTTTATAAGTTAGGTAGCCGGTCTGGGCTCAGTGCAGTAGTAAGGAGAGAGCTATTGCAATTTCTTGAGTAAGAAAGTGGTGACAAATAAGGAAAGCTCAGAGTACAGATCATTCCATCTCACCACCCAGTTAATGTTTAAATTTCCTCTACAGTTTCTTCACCAAATGGTTATTCATTCTGGCTTGAGCATGAACAGGAACAGAGGATTTGGAACTCTTTGAAACTCTTCTGGTTGTTAGAATTTTTTAAATCTCCACCAGAGGATATTTTCATTGATTTTGGAGAGACAGAGGAAGGGAGAGAGAAAAACACTGATGTGAGAGAGAAACATCCATCGGTTGCGTCCAGTAGGTACCCCAACTGGGGATCAAACCCACAATCTTTTGATGTACAGAACAATGCTCAACCAACTGAGTCATCCAGCCCGGGTGTCCCCAGTCTTTTAATGGTTCATTAAATCATTCCAGAATTTTTCCTAAGATAAATCATACATCACAGAAGCCATAACACTGACCCTTAAAAAAATAAAATTCAGATTTGCCATTGTCAGTCTCCGGGCATCTAGCTCGTCCCTCTCCCACTGCAGCAGCTCCTCCAAGCTGCTGCTGACAGGCGCAACAGGCTTAAACCTATCTTCCTAAGCCGACAAGCTCAGCTTTCTACGGTAACTCAAAATCTTTTACCGATCTTGGGGGCTTCAAGTTTCTTTTATCAATTCTTTTTCTCTTCTTTCCAAACTAAAAATCATTCTCCTTGTCAGACTTAAGAGAAGCAAAGTGCAAATTTATCAGCTTCCTTTTCTCTGTCATATTGCTATTTATTTAAAACCTCACCCTTTTTCCAAAAATAAATTAAGGCAGCTCTGTTATACATTGTCATCACACTATTCATTGAAATGACATGGTTATCCTTCCTTTTTTCTCTCTTTGCTCCAAAACTAACATGAACAAAATACTTTTTATTTTTAGCATTATTCACAGGCCTCAACCCATTCTGAATCTTAGCCTTCTTCATATAATTATTATAGCCACATGCCACTTTTATGTTTATCTATGGATATGTATTTCTTCTTTCATCTTTTGTACATTTTTAAAACTGAATGCAACAGATCACTCGTAATTGTTTTGTGAGAATTTGGGAGGTCTTTAAAAATACAACAGTTTTTTTATTTTTTTTTGAGAGAGAGAGGAAAGGACAGAGAAATATCGACCTCTTCTTGTTCCACCTATTTATGTATTCATTGGTTGCTTCTTGTATGTGCCTTGACCGGGGGTTGAACCCACAACCCTGGAGTATCAGGACAATACTAACCAATTAAACTACCTGGCCAGGGCCACATCCCACATCTCTTAAACTTCCTTCTGTTTAGAATCTCAATACATATAATAGCTGAATCTATTTTACAGACTTTTGACCTTTTTTCCTCCTAAAATGCTCAACAATCCTCTCATGGGCTCCTGTGTCAGTCATTTCTTCACAAAGTCTCCATTATCTAATTTCTCCTTTTGTAGTCATGGCTTAGACCAGAAACTTAATAACCTCTATTATACTAATGAGCTTTTAAGAGTAGAAATGGTCAAAAAGTACAGATTGATCAAATTCTCTGCTTTTTAGCTGAAAGAGACATTGTGGTATATATGAGTGCAGTAAAAGCGCTGCACTGCTTCTTTAACACACCTCTGTGCTAGTTCTATTAGCTACGAGCTATGCCAAAAAAGATCTTTTAAAAAAAAGTGACCTTTTCCCGCTAATGTGGCCTGGTTTGCTGAAGTATACTGTTCCTCATTCCTGTGACAGAGATGCTAGAGACTAAATTTATGGCTTCAAATGTCCAAACGGGGTAAACTTCATGGATAATAACTGATCTTGAGATGTTAACATAAATAAATTCATACAAGATACTTGGTGAAGGCTTCATGGGATGAGGCACAGCAGCACATGCAATGCTATTTCCTATGGCATTTCTGCTGTGCCCACAATATCCCACAACAATAAACCATAAAGTCTTATCAGACATTCTCTTCTCCTCCCCTTGAAACACTTCTGTGGTCAGTTTAGAGTTCTCTTCACCCATTCTCCAAGTCTCTCTTGCCAGATCATTCCTCCTAGCTTCATGAGGGACACTCCATCGCTAGTCATTCTTGCTACTGAGAGTGTTCTTGTACTTAACCAGAAGATTTCTATTAATTGTTACTATGAAAGGGCAGCATTGATAAGTAGTAAAGAGTGAAAGTTCCAGAATTGGACCGCCTCAGTTCAAGTCCTGCCTTTACAACTAAACTAGATGTTTGTACTTGGGCAAGTTATTTATCTTCTTTATGCCTCCTTTTTTTCAACAATAAGATGAGGGTAATAATAGAGTTATTATTAGAAAAAGTAAGATAATACATTAGCAAACTGGTTCCCACATAGTCAACACTCGATAAATTCTAGTTACCTTAGGAAAGAACTGCCAGGCCATGGTAGTTAAACCACTGTCCAGAAAATCCATTTCAGTTTTTGACACATTTAGTGGCTAACCATTTGCTTCTCATACCCACATTTTATTCCCAAAGTCCCAATGTTCAGGTAGAAGAATAGATAACACTACCTACGCCCACCAGTCTAACACTTTTTCAAGACGTCATAGCCGTTAAAGATGCTTTCCAAGGTCTCCACACCTCAAAGGTGTCAGCCTCGCCAGGCTTCACTTCATACCCCACACGCATCTTTAGAAAAACAGCACGACTTCTGAAGGAGTCGGTGAGCAATCGCAGGGCAAGCCCCTTCTCCCTGACAGCAGTGGTAGATTTTCTCTGGCCAGCTATTACTTGTGGATCTTCCTTATTACTCATTATTCCCAGAGGATCAACATGCTAGTGTCATATAGGATGAAACTAAGTATGGCTTGAGAAATTAAATAAAAACAGGAGGCAACGGCACTAATCCAGACTTAAGGTCACCAGGACCCAGACTAGAATGGAAACAACTGGAAAAGAGAAGGAAAAAACTATAAGCAATAACGTTTAGGAGAAATCTAGGCCTTGGAGATGGATTATATGTGAAAAGCAAAGGAAGGGGAGGGTGACAGATAAAGCCAAGGTTTCAGAGTTGGGAGTTTTGGGCAAAAGTTGAAGAACCGGTAATGGCCAGTTGTCTTGGGTGAATCATAGTAGAAATACCGTCATTGGTGGGGATAAAGGGATCCAAAAAAAGGGAGGTTGACCAGGAAGTTTGTTACCCAAGTTGTATTTATTTGAATCAGTCAGAGAGAGGATCCCTGGTGATAGTCAAAATGATATGCTGTGGTTCAGTGAAAAGTGGCTTTTTTATAAATCCTAGTAATAACATATCTAGTTTAAAATAAACTCATTTATTTAAGTCAAAAGGTGGCACAAATTAAAGAAGAGTACTAAATAAATAGTAGTAATGTGCAAATATGGTAAAAATTATTTCAATTATAAATAAGTAAAATTAATCTGGGAAACATTCTCACAATAAGGAAAACACTTAGGGGTTAGGATAAACCTAAAAGGGGCAAAGTTATAAATGCTACAATTTACACCAGTCCTGGTCCCAGGGCTACAGTTCCTGATTCCCTCAAGATGGTAGGGGGAAGGCTCGGTCTGAAAGCCCTGAGCTTCCTTCCCTCCTTAAAAATCTGTCTTTTCTCCCCAGTATTGCAATTAGGTTTGAGACTAAAAGCCTTCAAAAAACATATGTTCCATTTTCCTAAGTGGACAATTTGCATATCAGAGGCCTTTTTTCAGGGTGAACCCCCCCACATTCTTTGGCCCTTTCCTGGGCCATTTCTTCATACCTGCATATCCTCAACTCTCATAATTCTGTTTTCAACATAAATAGTGTTTTACCTGTAAAGGTACCTTTTTGGCTGCTTTTGAATCACCTGTGGACTGTTCAGCTTCCAAAAGTTTACTTGAGTCATCTGCTGGCTGAATTTCTGAGCTTTCCTGAGGTTTTAATAACAAACTTTCTGCTTCTGAGGCTCCCCATTCTAATATATCTTCTTGTTCAACTGGGAAAACATTTGATACAGTCTCAGAAATTTCCTCAAACTCGTTCTGTTGGGAAACATAAATGTATAAGAATGCTTTTTCCTATTGGTCCTTCCAAAGTTTTAAGTTTTCTCTCTGACAACAAAATAATTATGAAAATGCATGATTGAAATTAAAAAGAACTAGTAAGTTTCCTTTGACTATTTACAAAGAGAAGCTCAAATTAACTTAAGAAAAATATGAAGTCTGGCAAATTATTTTCCTCAGCCCTTATCTCAGAAAATATAACTACTCCACAGTTATTATGCACCAACCCTAAGGAAATAACAAGACTCCAATCTGACCCTGACTCTACCCCACATTCACACAAAATCAAGGCCCATTGAAACATCTAACCTCTGCCCAACCTGAGGTTCTTTGGTCCTGAAAAAGGGGGTTCCTGATAGCTTGATACTCTTTCAGAACCCTGACTTCAGGTACTCAGAAAAGAACTGCCCCAAAGACCTCAAGAAGACCACCCAGACACCCCAGCTCCATTCCAAGTCCAAATAAAAAATTCTCACAAAAATATCGCTTCTACACCCGTTTTGAGTTCCTTAAAAATGTCTCACTCTCACCACTCATTCAACACAGTTCTGGAAGTGTCAGCCATAGCAATTAGGCAAGAGAAAGAAATAAAAGGCATCCAAATAAGGAATGAAGAAGTAAAAGTACCACTTTTTGCAGATGACATGATTCTATATATAGAAAATCCTCAAGATTCCTCCAAAAAAACTAGTAAAAACAATACACAAATACAGTACAGTTGCAGTATACAAAATCAATGTACAAAAATCCACTGCATTCCTATATACTAACAATGAAATTTAAGAAAAGGAAATTTTACAAAAATCCTTTTACTATTGCAACAAAAAGATAAAATACCTAGGAATAAACTTAACAAAAAAAGATGTGAAGGTCCTATATACTGAAAACTACAAAGCATTATTAAAAGAGATTTTAAAAGGCACAATGAAGTGGAAAGGTATTCAGTGTTCACAGTTTGAAAGAATCAACATAATTAAAATGTCCATATTACCCAAAGCAATATACAGATTTAATGCAATCCCCATCAAAATTCCAACGTCATTTTTTTTAAAGAAACAGAACAAAAAGTCATCAGAATTGTATGAAACTACAAAAGATCCTGAATAGCCAAAGCAATCCTGAGAAGAAAGAACAAAGTTGGAGGTATCACACTACCTGACTTCAAATTATACTACAGAGCAATGTTAATCAGAACAGCATAGTATTGGCAGAAAAACAGATACACGGACTAATGGAACAGAATTGAGAGCCTCAATTCTGTATATGGGCAAATAATTTTCGACAAAGGAGCCAAAAACACACACTGGAGAAAAGAAAGACTCTTCAATAAATGGTACTAGGAGAACCGGAAAGTCACATGCAAAAGAATGAAATTAAAGTTTGTCCCCATGTACAAAAATTCAAAATGGATCAAAGACCTAAAAATAAGTTCTCAAACAATAAATTACATAGAAGAAAACACAGCTACTGAACTTCCAGATCTTGATCTTAGAGAAGATTTTATGAATTTAGCCCCAAAGGCAAGAGAAGTAAAGGGGGAAAAAATAGGACCATATCAAACTAAAAAGTTTTTTCCAGCAAAAGAAACTGCCAACAAAACAAAAAGGCAACAAACCAAATGGAAGATAATATTTGCAAACAACAGATCCGACAAGGGGTTAATATCCAAAACATATAAAGAACTCATACAACGCAACACCAAACAAACAATCCAATTTAAAAATGGGCAGAGGACCTGAACACTTCTCCCAAGAAGCCATACAAATGGCCCATAGATATAAGGAAAGATGCTCAACTTCACTAGCTATAAGGAAAATGTAAATCAAAACTACAATGAGATCCCACCTCACACCTGTCAGAATGCATATTATCAACAAGGCAAGTAATAACAAGTGTTGGAGAGGTTGTAGAGAAAAAGAAACCCCCATACACTGCTGGTGGGAATGCAGACTGGTACAGCCACTATGGAAAGCAGTCTGGAGGTTCCTCAAAATACTAAGAATCAAGTTACTGTATAACCCAGCCATCTCTCTCTTAAGTATCTACCCAAAAACATCCAAAACATTTATTTGCAAAGATTTATGCACCCTTATGTTCATTGCCCCATTATTCATGGTGGCTGAGACATGGAAACAACCAAAATGTCCTTCTATAGAAGATTGGATAAAGAAGATGTGGGCCTGGCCGGCGTGGCTCGGCGGCTGAGCATCGACCTCGGATCCAGGCGATCAGGGTTCGATTCCTGGTCAGGGCACATGCCCGGGTTTCGGCCTTGATCCCCAGTGGGGGGGGTGCAGAAGGCAACTGATGAAAGACTCTCTCATCACTGATGTTTCTATCTCTCTCTCTCTCCCCCTCTCCCTTCCTCTCTCTGAAATCAATAAGGACATATTTAAAAAAAAAAAAAAAAAAAAAGTGGAACATGTACACAATGGATATTATCAGCCATAAGAAAGGATGAAACACTGCCATTTGCAACAACATGGATGGACCTTGAGAATATTATGCTAAGTGAAATAAGTCAGGCAGAAAAAGCCAAGAACCATATGATTTCACTCATATGTGGGATATAAAACTGAAACTCATAGACACAGACAACCGTATGGTGGTTACCAGAGGGAAGGGGGGATGAAGGGTAGTACAAGGTAAAGGGGATCAAATATGTGGTGACGGAAGGTGATTTGACTTTGGGTGGTGGGCACACTACAATATACAGATCATGTATCATGAAAATGTACACTTGAAACCTATCTGATCTTATTAACCAATGTCACCCCAATAAATTTAATTTGAAAAAGAAATAGCACAGCCATCAAAATAAAAGTCTCACTGACTTAATCTGTATCTCAACAAGTCTTCAGGAGAACATCTTTTTAGTCATATTTGGGTATGACCCAATTTTAAATCAAGATTATTTGGGATTATGGAGCACTGGCCATTAAAACTTCACTCCTCAGGTTAGCAGATGATAAAACAAATCTGATTAAATAAAAATCTGAATTCTATAGAATGACTTGAAAATGCAATTGTATCTCTTTGTTCTTTGGTACACTCAATTGCTAATAAGCAAAATAAGTGGTAAAGATGGCATACAGTATCAAATGTTATAGAAGTTTCTTTATACGCAAGGGGTGGCTGAACCAAGAAATTTATATTTGTAAAATGTAATTGGAATCTGGAGCTCATGTATTTATAAATCTACTGGATGACGCTGTGGAAAGAGTAAGAGCTTTATAACCAGATGGGAATTAATTCAAATCCTGGATCTGTCAATTAATAGATGTGTGATCTTGATCAAGTTATTTAACCCTTTTTAGCCTAATTTTCCTCATTGGTTAAAATGAGTTAATAAAATCCTTTTCATAAAAATGGCATAATAGATACACTGGGGTAATATGTGTTTGGGGCCCTATACTGTCTACCAATGACAAATTCATTCATTTTATGTTCCATAGTTTTGGGCACTCCCTTTCTTTTTAATTTCTCTATTCCTGGCTTCCTCAGCAAGCTCTCCCAGGGTTCTGGTTTGGGAGACTGAAGAGGTGAAGGTACCACCCTCCAAAATAGATAACGGAGGAAGAAAAGCATCAGGAGAGGGCAAAGGCAGTCCTCCAGCTGCAATGGTCCTCTTCTGGACTCTGCCCAGCCTCACCTCCTCCACGAAGTTTCTCCTGACCTCAGCCCTCCCTCTACTTTAGCATGTATCACACTATATTACAATTGTCTATGTAATCATAATCATAATCATCAATATATATGAGCATTACCTCATTTAATTTTCATCTCTACCACAACTCCATGAAGTAGGACCTATTTGTAACCCCATTTTGTGGGTGAAGAAACTGAGGCTTACAGAAGTAAAGCAACTCTCAAGGTCACATGGAGAGTAAGTAACAGAGCTGTGGTTGAACCTAGACAACCTAATCCCAAACTGTACTCTCTTAGCCTCTTTCTCCTCCACCCAATAGTCTAGTGGTTCTCAAAGTGTGGTCCACAGATTCCTGACAGTCTTCAAGACCCTTTCAGAGGATTTGCAACATCAAAACCATTTTCATAATATTACTAATGCTTTTTTGCCTTTTTCACTGTGTTGACATTTAGACTGATGATTGAAAAGCAGTGGGGAGTAAAACAGTAAACCAATACTTTTCAAATGATTAACACGTGAGATTACAAAATCATGCAAGGGTTAAAGATCTGTTCAAAGAACAAGGTGGATCGATGGATTTTAATGTAATGATATACAATAAGTTCATCTGTCTGGTTTCAAACCCCCACTGCTACTAATCTTTAAGAAACTACCATTTGTGGAGTTTTAGTATATTAACAAAGAAGAGTATCTGTAACTATGTAAAAAGGCTATTAAACTATGACTTCCTTTTTAATTTGGGACTAGATTTACTTAATATACTTCAACCAAAAGACCATATACAACAGATTGAATGCAAAAGCAGATAGGATAATCTAGCTCTTTATTAAATCAGATATTAAAGAGATTTGCAAAAAATGTAAGGCAAACCTACCCTTCTCACTAAATTGTTTTGTTTTGGATAACATTGTGTCCAAAAAAGTGATTTATATTAATATGTAATTGGCTTATTATTATTTTAAATAAATGAATAAGTATTTTATATTTTTCTCTATTTTAATTTCTAATATGGTAAATATTGGTTGATATAATCCACATAGACTAAAACTCCTATGGGCCTGTAAAATATTTTTTAAGAGTTTAAAGGTATCCTGAGACCAAAATGTTTGAGTACTTTAAAACTTTAAAATTTGAAAATTCCCTTTTTAAAGTTGGGTCTCACCTATATTTTACATCTCAAGCACTTAGATCATTGAAAAACCTCTGCCGTTATTTGTCAATGAGTGAATGAATAAATAAAATGAAATTATATCAATGTTTTCTCTACTATGCAATTAGTTTCTATTTAGGATATATATTAAACACTATTGTATTTTGTCTCTTTATATATTGGTCTCCATACAAGTTCCTCAAGGGGAAAAAAACTGTCTTGTCTATGTTTGTATCAACTATGACTAAAACTGTCTGCCACATTATAGGAAAAAAGTGAACGAATGCATTCCTTGATTTTTTAATAAGTATGTCAGGAAATAATTCTCCATGATCATTGCAGGGCTGGGTGAAAAAGGTAAAGGGATTAAGCAAAAAAAACCCACCAGCTTGGCTGGCAGGGCTCAGGGGTTAAGCATCAACCTATGATCCAGGAGATCTTGGCCAGGGCACATGCCCAGGTTTCGGGCTCTATCCCCAGTGGGGGGGGGGGGTACAGGAGGCAGTCAATCAATGACTCATCAGTGATGTTTCTATCTCTCTATCTCCCCCTCCCTTCCTCTCTCTGAAATCAATAAAGACATATTTTTTTAAAAACACACACACACACACGAAAAAAACCACCTCAGAGACAAAGACATTATGGTGATTACCAGATGGAAAGGAAAATGGGGGGAGGTAGAAGAGGGTAAAGGGAAGATAAATGGTGATGGAAGGAGACTTGACTTGAGGTGGTGAACACACAGTATAACATACAGGTGATGTATTATAGAGTTGTACACCTAAAACCTAAATAATTTTATTAATCAATGTCATCCCAATAAATTCATTTAAAAAGAAAAAAGAAATGGTGATTATTTTAATTCAAAAAAAATCAAAATCTCTTATACTTAAAATGATGGGTACTTAAAAAAAGATACTACAGCTCGGCCGGGAGTGGCTCAGCGGTTGAGCGTCGACCTGGGATCCAGGCCATCGGGGTTCGATTCCCGGTCAGGGCACATGCCCGGGTTGCGGGCCCGATCCCCAGTCAGGGGCGTGCAGGAGGCAGCCGATCAATGATTCTTTCATCATTCATGTTTCTATCTCTTTCTCTCCCTCTCCCTTCCTCTTTCTGAAATCAATAAAAATATATTAAAAAAAAAAAAAAAGATATTCCATTAAGAATGCTCTTTTGTAAAAAGAAAATAAGGTGCATCCAAGAACTGAGAGCCCTCTGGCCTGTGGAATCGTGAAGTCCACAACTGATGCTGCCGTGCTCTGCAGGGAGGGTGCTGGCACCGCTTAGAAAGAGCAGGCCCCCTGGGGATGGGAGCATGCTGGCCACTCCTTTCCAGATAAATCTTAACCAGCAAGCTTCTAGAAGTATAAGGAACAAGTAGGATGGACAGATAGAACTCTGCTCCCTGGCACAGAGTAGGCACCCAAAAACTGAGTTTGGAATGAAAGATACCACAGAGGAGCCTAATTTTTATCATGGCCAGTTATCAACTTAAAAGGTATTTTATGTCTAAAGAAGTGGTAAACTTCATCTTAAAAAGCCAGTGGCTGTAATCAAAACGGCCTGGTATTGGTACAACAACAGGCTTATAGATCAATGGAACAGATCAGAGACCGCAGAAATAGACCCACGCCACTATGGTCAGTTAATATTTGACAAAGGAGGCAAGAGCATACAATGGAGTAAGGACAGTCTCTCCAATAAGTGGTGCTGGGAAAATTGGACAGGTACATGCAAAAAAATGAAACTAGACCACCAACTTTCACCATACACAAAAATAAACTCAAAATGGATAAAAGACTTAAGTGTAAGTCACGAAACCATAAAAATCCTGGAAGAAAACATAGGCAGTAAAGTCACAGACATCCCACGTAGTGGACTTTTCACTGAAACAACTCCTAGGGCAAGAGAAACAAAGGAAAAAATAAACATATGGGACTACATCAAACTAAAAAGCTTCTGCACAGCAAAAGAAAACAGCCTCAAAATACAAAGGAACCCCACGGTCTGGAAAACATATTTGCCAAGGATGAATCTGATAAGGGGCTAATTTCCAAAGTGTACAAAGATCTCATAGCACTCAGCAAGAGGAAGACAAACAACCCAATTAAGAAATGGGCAAAGGACTTAAATAGACACTTCTCCAAAGAGGACATACGGATGGCCAAGAGACATATGAGAAAATGCTCGACGTCACTAATCATCAGAGAGATGCAAATTAAAACCACAATGAGGTATCACTTTGCACCTGTCAGAATGGCTCCATCAACAAATCAACAAACAACATGTGCTGGCGAGGGTGTGGAGAAAGGGGAACCCTAGTACACTGCTGGTGGGAAGGCAGACTGGGGCAGCCACTATGGAAAACAGTATGGAGGTTCCTCAAAAAGTTAAAAATGGAGCTGCCGTTCGACCCAGTGATTCCACTCCTAGGAATGTATCCTAAGAATCCTGAAACATTCATCAGAAAGGATTTATGCACCCCGATGTTCATAGCAGCACAGTTTACAATAGCTAAGATCTGGAAACAGCCCAAGTGCCCATCAGTAGATGAGTGGATAAAAAAGCTGTGGGACATTTACACCATGGAATACTATGCAGCTGTAAAGAAGAAGAATCTCGTACCCTTTGGGACAGTATGGATGGACCTGGAGAATATTATGCTAAGTGAAATAAGCCAGGCAGCGAAAGACAAATATCGCATGATCTCGCTTATACGTGGAATCTAAAGAACTTAATAAACTGATGAACAGAATAGATTCAATGACATGGAAGCATAGATGAGACTGATGAATGTCAGAGGGATGGAGGAGGGTGCGTGGGTGGAGGGGGAGAGAGTAACCAAAGAATTTATATGCATCTATGCACAACCCAAGGACAAGGACAATGGTGGGGAGAGGGACTGGGGAGGGGGAAGGAACGGGGTGGAACGGGTCATTGGGGAGAAAAAGGGACATCTGTAATATTTTAAACAATAATAAAACTTAAAAAAAAAAAAAAAAAGCCAGTGGCCAGAAGAGGTCCAGTTATTGCTCATAAATGTCAAAGCTGAAAGTATTACAAATACCCAGAGGATTACAAATAAAACAATATTTTTGTTCAAATCTTTATTTTAAATCATCAAGATGATGTCTAAGCCAGGTACCTGAAAATTGGCCTTTTTCATAGTTTCCTTCAAAGTGGTCCCTTTCTTATACTTTACATAAATATGTAATAAATGGTACTGTCATTCATTCTATTAGTAAAGATTTCTATCTTTCTAAACCTAACTAATACTATATTTTCAGTTTACTATAACTGTTAGAAACTTAGCGGTCAGAGGTTTTCATATCTACCTATGAATGGCAGAGAACCCTAGAGGCACTACACTAGATGCCAGTTTTAAGCCCACAGTATATATGGTAAGGCTTCAAAATTGATTTATCTACATATTAGTGCCACACATGCTAGGTCCTAAGGCAGGTGATGAGACTACAAAGGGGGAAAAGACATGGTCTCCACCCAGAAGCATCTTGATCTCCCATAGTTTAACCATTTAAAAACACTAAAATTATAGGATCCATGGTTTTTGTGAAAAGATTCCATACACTTTCTAAATAAAATATGCTAGCTTAAAAATAAAGTTTGATCTGAATTTTATGCATGTGGAATCATATTTTCAGGAACTAAAAGAACTTGCTATTTAATGATATCATTTTATAAATCTTCTGTAAAGGAATTGATTGTCACACAACCATTGTTTTACATAAATGTGGATCTCTATATACAGAGAGACACTTCTCATTCACAGGGAACATGTCAGACGCTTTGAATCCCATAAATATTTTGATAATGATGGATGTAAAAGAGCTTTATTTCTGAAACAAACTTCTGTCCACATTTCTCTACAAAATTCTCCCCCTGTCAATGTTTCACAATTCTAGCTAAATTAAGAATAATGTGATGCTTTCTTAGAAGCTAATACTTTCAATTAATTCTCCAACTACCTTCTAGATCTCAATGTCTCTAGACCAGAAGAACTGTTAAAATCTTTCCCTTCTGAAAAATGTTTGGGACCTTAGCTCCGAAGGTCTATGATAGGCAACAACAGTGATCCAAAATAGCCAAGACTCCCAATGAAGTACAGAATTAGTTGTGCTTACAGTTAAACACACCTTTAAAATACATCAAAGGAGATTTTTTTTAAACTCTCTAGATACACATTCAAGCAACAGGAGGCAGACTATAACTTTAATATAGGCAAGGAGAATTTTTATTAAAGACTTTACCATTTGCGGTTCCTCAATACTTATCTGTAATCTTTGCTCTGGTTGCATTTGACATGCTCTGTGCCAGTACATTTTTCCCATTAAAGAAATATCCTTGAAGGGAAAAAAAAGAAACAATTAAAACAACATCAACTTTAAAAATCATTGAGGCATATTATTCAATGCAGCAAAATCCTAGTCAATATAGTTCAGTAACGAGGATTATATAAAAGGGAAATATAAGTGAGTCAATATTATGCATGAAATGAGAAATACAGAACAAAAGATACAATAAAAATATGTTGTCTATTATTCCAATTTTATGGCTTTTTAAACCATTGGTCTCTTTAGATATGCCATCAGATTGAATAAGAAAATTAGGTAATATTAAATCAAATACTGTAAAACACTGCTATTAAACAGCTACACAAGAAAGATAAAATCAAACTAAAATTTAATCTAACCAAGAGCAAGAAAGAATATGAAAATACTTAAAATTTTAATAAGTATAACTGTTAGGGTCATTTTTGTCATTATTAATGCTAAATTCTATAATATACTCTCTACACAGTTGAAAAGGTAAGAAGACAGCACATCACAATATCTAACAATGGACAGGAATAAAGAGACCAGCTTCTGCCCAAACTGCAAAGTCACAGAACAGGCATCAACACTCAGATTATTTTGCTTCCTTTCACCTGAGTTTTATCTTCATTAAAATGGGCATTCGAGTACATGACTTTTTAAGGCCTCTTTCTCCTCTAGCCTTTTAATAACGCCAATAGCAATATATGAACATTCATTGTGCTTTAAAACTCTGTTTTTCAACCTCTTTTCATTTAGAAAAATCCAACTGAGGCCACTGGCTTCTACTCTACCCTCTTGTCATAAGTAACTATAAAATTGGACAAAATATAAGAACTCTTTTAAGATTGGACAACAGGTAGTGCAAGACTATGTTGACTAAGAAAATGAATGCAAAAAAAGGTTAAGAGCTAAATTGCCCCAGATTTCTGCCTTACACAACTTCCAGACCCTAACACAATGGAGGGGAAACCGTACAGAGTTCAGGTGTCTTACTGAGTTGAAGAGACAGAAATTAGAGTAAGGAGAAGACAAAGAGGGTAGAATTTATTAGGCACAGTATGGAGAAAGAGGCTCCAGAAATCTGCAGAAACCCCCAAAGGGTCCTTGACTCTTTGGCTATATACCAATCTGCTGATGCAATGGTGAAACCCATGAAGCCAAAGAAAAACCACCATGGGAATAAAAAAAAACACACAACAACTACCAAAGAGCTATAAGCCACAATTCCCAGAGCTCACACAAGCTAGGAATTATTAGCTCTCCCACCAGACATACAGAGTACATGGTACATTCATCATAAACCTCAGAAAGATCGTACATTAGTAGAGCCCTAGGGTAAGGCTTCTCTGAACTTCAACATTTTAAGTAAGGCTTCTCTGAACTTTAACAACATTTTAAGTAATACTTCAAAAGATCCAGGTGATCTTCAGGTAGCTTAACTGCTTATCAGATTAAACTCTTAACATTTTAACATTTTTTAAATGAAGACAGCAAAATCCAGTACTCTACAACGTAAAATTCACAATGTTCATCATCCAATCAAAAGTCACTAATTATAGAGAAATCATAAATATGTAATATATAACCAGGAGAAAAATCAGTAGGAAAAAACCCCAGATATGACAGACATGTTGAAATTAGAAGATGCAGATTTTGAAACATTTAAATAATAAAAATACTATAAATGTTCAAAGAGATAAACATAATGAAGAGGAAACATATGATATAAAAGAAAAATCAAATGCAACATCTACAAAAAAATATGCATTATCTGAAATAAAAATTTCACTCGGTGGTATTAATAGCAAAGAATACATTGCAGAAGAAAATATCAGTTAATTGAAGACATACAAAATGAATTACAGAGCTATATAAGAACTGAAACAAATATTCAATCAAACATATATTTAATTAGAGATCCAGAAAAGAGGTGTGGAGGGAACAGAAAATATTTGTACAAAAAATGACCAAAATGTTCCAAATTTGATTTCAACTATAAACATCCTTATGCAAGAAGCTTCATGAACTCCTAGCAGAAACACACAAAGAACACTGTGCGAAGCATATTATAATCAAAATGATGAAAACCAGCAATAAAGGAAAAAAATCTTATAAGCATCCAGAGAAACGTTAAGCATAAATAAACAAAGAATTACCAGTGACTAATTACCACAAATTAATGCTGCAGGCTTCTTGTCAGAACTATAGAAGCCAGAACACAAAGAAGCAACGTATTTTAGAGTACCTGCACTGAAGAAAAACAGCTGTCCACATAGAATTCTATACCAGCAAAATATCTTTCAAAACCAAAGGTGAAACACTTTTTCAGCAAACAAAAGGTAAAAATATTCATCATCATCAAACTTGCATTACAAGAAATACTAAAGGAAATTCTTCAAGCAGACAGGAAATGATATCAGATTAAAACCTGAATGTTCACAATAGAAATAAATGGTAGAATGATAAAAATGTGGGTAAATAAAAGACATTTTCCCTTTTTAATTATTTCTTTAAAATATAATTAACTGTTGAAATAAAAATAATGTATTGAGATTTGTTACATAGGTACATGTGAAGCATGCATTAATGATAGCATAATGGTGGAAAAAGGAAAAAATATACTGCTATAAGGTCCTTATACTATGTGAAATAATATATTATTTACTGGGACAAATTAAATATGCATATTTTAAACCATACAGCAGCCACTAAAACAATAAAAAAAGAGGTAAATAAGCAAATCATATGGAATAGCATAAAATGCTAAAAAAAGTAATCAAAAGATGGCAGGTAAAGAGGAAAAAAAAGGAACAAAGAACAAATGTGACAAATAAAAACCAAATAACAAGATAATAAATCTAAACCAAACTATATCAGAAATTACATTTAAATTGAAAGACAGATTGTCGCACTGCAGAATAAAACAAGATCCTACTATATGATTGCTATAAGAAACCTACTGTAAGTGTAAAGACAAAACAGGTTAAAGTAGAAGGCCAAAAGAAGATATAACATGCAAACACTAATCATAAAAACAACTGGAGTGGCTATAATTATATCAGACAAGGTAGACCTCAAAAAGAGAAATATTAGCAAAAGAAAGAGGATTACTTCTAATAAACACTAAATTCCTCAGAAGACATAAAAGTATGTACTAATGACAAAATTTCAAAGGGCATGAAACAAAAACTAACAGAACTAAAAATAAAATTTGAAAATTTCACTACTATAGTTGGAAATTTCAAACCAAGAGTATATCTGCTCCAGAGACTTCACTTTTGATAAATATACTAGCTAGACAGTTAAAGTGAAATGGGAAAGCCTGTAAAACATTCTTTACAACCTTTTAGGTTTAAAAATATATCATTAAAGTATAAAAAGGTGACAATAATAAACACCAAATTCAGAATAGTGTTCACACCTAAGGAAGAAGAAAATTATTGGAAAGAGGTAAGAAGGGTGCTTCTACTTTACTTGCAACTTTCTACTTATTTAAACAATCTGAGGTGAATATGACAAAATATTAACTTTTAAAGAATCTGAGTGATGAGTGCTTTTTCTACAGTTGAAATATTTCATAATATAAACACTTTAAAGAAATTTCTCAACTCATTTTATGTGGGTTAACATGACAATATCAAAGATAAATAAAAATATCTTTTTTAAAAACCTTATAGTTTACCTCACTTATGAACATAAATGCAAAAATCCCACTTAAAATATTTGCAAATGAAATTAATCAGTATATTTAAAAACAATACAACTTTTTTTTCAATTACAGTTTATATTCAAAATATTAATTTTTATTAGACTAAGGTGTATAGCATAGTGGTTAGAGAATCACATACTTTACAAAGTGTTCCCCCCAATATTTCCAGTACTCACCAGGCACCATACACAGTTTTTACAATATTACTGACTATATTCCCTGTGCTGTACAGAAACAATACATCTTGACCAAGGAAATTTCCCCCTGAACTACATGGATAATTTATTGCTAGTTTATGAGATTAACAGATTAACATGACATTTTATATAATCATCACAATAACTGCTGAGGAAAATAAATAAAATTCAACACTTATTTCTGAGTAAAAATAACTATAAATAGAATAAAACTTTCTTAATACCACAAGAGATATTTGCAGATTCCTGCACCAAACACTAATTCATAATAAAGCATTACACAGTTCAGACCCAATACAACAAGAAAAGAAAATAATAAGTGATAAAAACAACATAAAAGAAAGGACAAAAACATCACTATTAATAGATTATGTGACCATAGATTTGGTGAAAAAAAGAAAATCAATTGAAAAATTATCAGACCAAAGTAGGAGCACTAAACATATTTAATAAACTCAACAAATAAAATTTCATACCAGCAATAACCAGTTAAGGTTCCATTCTTAATTTCATACTCTGCTATTCAGCTAAGCAGTAGCCTTGAAGAATAAAGATAACAATAAAATAAATATTTTAATGACTTGCAGCCATGTGAATACGTAGGCTAATTACTTGGGGTTGGCCTCAGCCTATTAATAGTGATGCTATTTGCTAGAAATACCTGTGGGCACTCACCAAGCTGATACTATTTGTGGTAAAACCCCACAGACATTTCACTGACTGGAGCCAATGTTGTAGCTGCACCAGATCTTTCATTCTTGTTATGACTTAAAGATGCACCTCAACAACAATCATTAGGGAACTTTGAAAAGGCAAGGTTTATTACTTACAAGTCTATGATACACCATGCCCAGGGTCACACAACAAGCTCACAGGTAGACAGACAGAGAGAGAGAGAGCATAATATTAATATTTTGCCTTTACTGGAGTTGAAAATGGGGTACCCAGGGCTCAAGGAATTTACTCTTTATTGGTGAATAAGAGTGGGAATTAAGTATGGAAATGAAAAAGCAAGCAGTCAGTTAAATGGTCAATTATCTAGGTCAACCAGAGCTTTCCAAAAGGGGAACTTTGAGGGTGTGGCAGCCTAGCTCTTTATCTAGTTTGTAACTGGCAATGTGTTTATTCAAGGTAGGTGTCTTTGGAGTGAATGTCCTGGAATCCAAAGCTTGATGTCCAGCATTTACATTACAATCAAAACAACTAATTGTCAGGTGCTTACACTACATTGATGTGCATGCCAAAGGCTGTGCACATGCTCAGAAAAGGCATAGAAGCTGTAAGGTTTCACCTCTGGCTGACCTTGAAGCTCTAGGAAAGCTGGACATGAGAGCTAACAGAGACTTGTAAATTGCCTGCCTAAGCACTGAAAGTATGTCCCAGACACACACAAAGAAAACCCTCAGCAAAAGCTGAGAGACATTGTTTCCAGGCACTCATGGAAATCTATGTTCAATCATTATCTGACCACTAAGCTAACCAGGAAGAGACTTCAGTGATCACACACAACAAATAATATAGACTTTAGAAAATTAGTTAAAGCAAATCATGAAATTTTTTTAACTGACAACAATAAAATCAAGAACCACAGAAAATAGCAACAATAACAAAACCTGGGACAAAAGGAGACTGATTTTTACAATTATTACATTACATTATTTTAATTGTCCCGTTTATAACAAAAAAAATATATGAGATATGCAAACAAATAAGAATGTATGGTTCAACACAGGAAAGACAATAGAAAGCATCCTTGACGAAGCCAGATGTTAGATCCACAGGACAAAGATTTTAAGTCACCTATTTTAATATGTTCAAAGAGCTTAAAAAAACATGACTACGCTGCTCAAGTATGACAAAATGTCTCATCAAATAGATAATGTCAATAAAGGAAAAGAAATTATAAAAACAAAGTAACAGAAATTCTGCAATTGAAAAGTACATTAACTCTAAGGAAAAATTCAATAGAGGTGCTCAGCAAATTTGAACAGACTTTGAAGACAGAATCAGTGAATTTGAAGATAGGTCAACTGAGGTTATTTAGTCCGAGAAACAAACAAACAAAAAAAGAAAATTGAACAGGGCTATGGGACACCAAGCAAAACAAAAGTCCCAAAAGAAGACAGAAAAAAATATTGGAAAAAATAATAGCAAAAAAATTCTCAAAGTTGATGAAATACATAGATCTACATATTCAAGAAGCTAGAAAAACCATAACCAAACTGTCAAGCTATTGAAAGATGAAGAGAGAGTCTTGAAAGCAAGAAAAAAGCAACTAATTACACACAAGGGATCCTCAATAAGATTAACATCTGATTTCTCATCAGAAACCATGGAGGCCAGAAGGCAGTGAGAAGACATATTCAAAATGCTAAAAGAAAAAAAACATCAACCAAGAATTCTAACTCTAGCAAAACTATCCTTCAAATATAAAGAAAGAATTAGGACAATCTGAGATAAACAAAACTGAGTGAGTTTGTCACTAGCACAATTGCCCTATATGAAATACTAATGGGAGTCCTTCAGGCTGAAATGAAAGGACACAAGACAATAACTCAAATACACATGAAAAGTAAAGAACAAAAATAAAAGTAACTAGATTGGTAAATATAGATAACAATATAAATGAATTTTTGTATATAACATTTTTCTCTTACCTGATTTTAAAAACAAATGTATAAATCAATAATTATAAATATGCTGATGGACACATAATATATAAACATATAATTTATAACAATAGCATCACAAAGAGAGGAGGAACAGAGCTATACAAGAAGGAGCAAAATGTTTGTATATTATTGAAACTATGTTGATATAACCTGAACTAGATTGTCATAAATTGGGATATTAATTGTAATCCCAAAAGTAATCACTAAGAAAATAAGTTAAATATATACAGTGAAATACATAAGGGAATCTATATGGACAATAGAATTCTACAGGTTTTCATTAGTCAAACATTTCAGCAAACCATACCATGGATACTGAAGAAGGTGCCACTAAAGTGAAATAGAGATTCCATAGTGAAAGTTTTCTGACACCAGGAAATGAGACTCAGAGCTAGGCAAGTCAACCTACCCAATAGACAGAGCTCTGGGGAAAAGTGCAGGGTAAAAGGTGTCTACAGTCCGTTTAGCTTACAAACATCTAGAGTTTACAGAACATATTCAGTTCATAAATAAAGAATATGGGCAAATTTAAGGCCTAAGAAAAAATCGTTGCAGTACCTCAAAATAATAAAGGCCATATATGATAAATCCACAGCCAACATCATAATCAATGGGGTGGAAACTAAAAACATTTCTTTCCCTTAACAGCAGGAACAAGAAAAAGATGTGTACTTTCACTACTCTTATTCAACATAGTACTGAAAGTCCTGGCCACAGTAACCCGACAAGTAGAAAAACTAAAAAGCATCTAAATTGGAAAGGGATAAGTAAAACTGTTACTATTTGCAGATGACATGATACTATATATAGAAAGCCCTAAAGATTCCACCAAAAAAATTACTAGAACTGATAAATAAATTCAGTAAAGTAGCAGGATACAAAATAAACATTCAGAAATTGGTTGCATTTTTACACACCAATAATGAACTACCAGAAAGGCAAACTACATTCATAATTGAATCAAAAAAATAAAATACCTAGGAATAAATTTAACAAAGGAGATAAAGAACCGTATATATACTTGGAAAATTGTAAGACACTGAAGAAAGAAATTGAAGAAGATACAAATAAATGAAGGCATATACAATGCTCATGAATAGGAAGAATTAACATCATTAAAATGTCCATACTACCCAAAACAATCTATAGATTCAACACAATCGCTATCAGAACACCAATGGCATATTTCACAAATCTAGAACAAATATTCCAAAAACTTATATGGAACCACAAAAGACCCTGAATAGCCACAGAAATCTTGAGGAAGAAGAACAAGTTGAAGATATCACACTATCTGATATAAAACTACACTACAAGGCCACAGTAATCAAAACAGCATGGTATTAGCATAAAAACAGATACATAAATCAATGGAAAAGAACAGAGAGCCTAGAAATATACCCATGTATACTTGGTCAATTAATATATAACAAATGAGGGTAAAGACAGTCTATTCAGTATATGGTGTTGGGAAAACTAGAAGATACACGCAAAAAAATGAAACAATACTACCATACACCATTTACAAAAATAAACTCAAAATTTCTTAAAGACTTATATTAAATGTAAGACTCCAAACCATAAAACTACTAGAAGAAAACAGTCAGTAAAACCTTGGATATTTCTTGTATCAATATTTTTTCTGACATATGTCCTCAAGCAAGGGAAACAAACAAAATCTAAAAACAATTGACTCTATATCAAACTTAAAAGATTTTGCACAGCAAAGGAAATCATTAACAAAACAAAAGACAATCTACTGAATTCGAAAAGATGTTAACCAATGATACATCTGATAAAGGGTTAATATCCAAAAGGTATTAGAAACTCAGGCAATTCAACACCAAAAAAGCAAACTATCCAATTAAAAAATGGGCAAATGATCTGTATAAACATTTCTCCAAAGAGAACATACAGATGGCCAATAGACATATGAAAAGATCCTTAACATCATTAATCATCAGAGAAATGCAAGTTAAAACCACAATGAGATATCACCTCACACCTGTCAGAATGGCTATCATCAATAAATCAACAAACAAGTGTCAGCTAAAATATGGAGAAAAAGGAAACCTTGTGCAGTGTTGGTGGAAATGCAGATTAGTGCAGCCACCGTGGAAACCAGTATAGAGTTTTCTTAAAAATTAAAAATCGAACTGCTTTTTGACCCAGCAATTTCACTTCCGGGCATATATCTGAAGAAACCCAAAACACTAATTTGAAAAATATATATACATCCCTATGTTGATTGCAGCATTATTTACAATAGCCAGGTTATGGAAGAAGCCCATGTGCCCATCAATAGGCCAGTGGATAAAAAAGTGGTGATGCATGTACAATGGAATATTACTTGGCCATATAAAAATGAAATCATGCTACGTCCGTTTGCAACAGCATGGATGGACCTAAAAGGTATTATGCTAAGTGAAATAAGTCAGACAGAAAAAGACAATACCATATGATTTCACTTATATGTGGAATCTAAAGAGCAAAAGTAGGTTTTGGGGAAGATGGCAGCACTGTGACAGGAAGCAGAGCTCCCTTGCTCCCAGCCACAAACTCTATTTATCACTAAAATACTGCATAACCAGCTTGGAAAAACAAGAGAAATATACCTGAGTGGATATATTTCGAGTAGGGAAGCACTGAATAAACATCACAGAGTCTGGTAAAAGAAGGTGGTGTAGAAAGGGTGAGTCCCCTTGAAGCCTGTGCTGGGCTCTGAGGCCCGAGGGCTAGAGGCTGCAAAGCTCCCCGCCCTTGGGAGTGTGGATTGACATCCAAAAGCTGGGATCTCAAACCCAGAGTGGAGGAGAAGGGAAGGAGAGCTCCTGCGTGAAGGGCAGAGGGAACTAGGGAAACAGTGTTCATGCGAGGAGGGGATCACGCCTTCCCAGTGAAACAAAGCTTCTAATGGCTGCTGGGACAGGAGTCTTTCACACCGGGTGCTGACCATAGGAAAGGCTGTCCCACAGTGTGTGGCTCCCAAATAGAAAGGGGCCAGAGGGCTGCACTGAGCAGCCACATACAGGGGCCCTCTGCCTTCCTTTAAGGAATTGTATAAAACCCCAGAAAGCATTTGATCTGAGTGGCATGGGGAAGGGGAAGAGAGCCCGCCTGCCACCAGAGAGGGTCCAGAGCCGCCAGCAGGGCGGATCAGAACTCCAGCCACCAGAGCTGCTGGTTGCGACAAATCGGGGATTTTTGACCTGCTCTGAGGAGAGCCAGGATAGGACACGAGGCGCTGCCTCAGCTTTACTGAGATCAGCTGTGCAGGAGAGATGTGCGGGGCTAACTTTGTGACCACCTCCTGCGTGGTACCGAAGTGGGGAGAAACCAGACCTTGCAGGGTAGGTTCTCTGCCTGTGTGTTGCTTTGTGCATTTTTGAGTTTTTAATTGCTGAATGGGTGTCCACCTTCCTGGCTTGCATTGGGAAGACAGACCAGTGAAAGCTGGGATTTGTGTCTGCATAGTGGAGAGTTTGAAATAAGGGCACTGTGCAATCAGCCAACCAGATCTGGGAAAGGAGGGGTGGAGTATGCCTACCACTCCTGCAGGCTAGGAGCACCAACCCCAACAGCAAAGGAGCTGGTTCAGCTCACTGAAGTCCCAGATATCCCCCACAGGGCACAGCCTCGAGGGGGAAGCGTGACCAGCTCACAGGATGACAAGAATAAGACTCTCAGGAACTATTGTTTGGGAACTAGAGGAAAAGCTTAAAACCCCTTCTGGAGGCTGGGCAGGCAAAGTGCTCACCAGACTTTTTTTTTAATCAAATGCACTAAGACCAGGCTGCTGAAACTGCCCATACAGAAGAAGCAACAGACTGAACTCAATCTGAAACCAGCAGGTCATTGTATGGGGAACTGGAATTAGAGGATAAGGTAGGGACTGAGGAGTTGATTTTGAAGCAGAGGCTGACTTCCCCACAGTGAGTGCCTGACAGCAAAACCTCTAAGTAAGCGGAGCAATATCCTGAGCTGCACTAGCCATCCTGCACCCTAAAAACTCTACAGAAGACTCTAGAGTAAGACCAGGCAACCACAAGGGGGAGGCAAAATAGTTGACAAGTGGAGGTGGTCCCCAGAGAGCCTCATATCAGCCAACTATTTAAGGACACCAGACCCAAACCTAGACAGCTCCTGACTTTTGCTGATACACAAGTACCTCCCAAGAGAACTGAAATCACCATCTAAAACTGAGCCTCAGACAGCATAAGCTGCCCAGCCGAAACTCACCTGAATGACATTTTTTCTTTTTTAGAAAAAAAGAGAAAAGAAAAAAATTTCTTTTTAAATTTTTAAATTTTTACATTTTTTAATTAATTTTTTAAATTTTTTAAATTTTTTGCTTTGCTTGTTTGTTTTTTGCTTTGTTTTGCTTTGTTTTTTGTTCTATTATCAAGGTTTTCTTGATATTCTTTGCTTAATTGCTGGGATATTATCATTATAACCAATAAGTTTACTGCTTTCCTCTATCGTTTATACCATATCTCTTATTGGACTCCCTCCATGCCCTTGCATTATCTCTGTCTCTCTTCTTGTTGTGTTCCCATAACATTTTTTTTTCTTTCTTTCTTTTCTTTTCCTCCCTTCTGTCTTCATGTCTTTTTGTTTGTTAGTTTCTGTTTGTCTCTTTATTGTATTTTTATTTTTTTATTTTTCAACTATTTTCCTATTCTGACACTCTACCCTTAATTTTTTGCTGGCTCTTCTTTCAGAAACTTTTCTCTGCCCCTTTTATCTCCCAGTAGTTTCTCTATTTTTTACTTTTATTTTATTTTATTATGATTTTTTATTTTTGGTTACTATTAGTAATAATATCCTCCCTTTCACTCTCTGTATTTTTTTCTATCTTTTTCTTTTTTGCTTTAGCATTTTGCATTAGCATTCTCACTTCACTCTCCCAATCCTACTTTCACTTGGGATGTTTTCATTGTGATTGTCAGGATATTTTATAAGATACTGCTTGATTCCCGACAGTTTGGTTGTGTATTGTCTTGCCCTGCCAGCACCAGAACAACAGTTCACACAACATGGTTGGGGCTGAGCCACACAGGTAGCCAACCTGAGGGGAGAGTTCTCCCAAGAACAAGTAAACAACACTTAGACCCAATCACAACAGGAGCCCAAAGAACCCACAAAAGGGACACCCACAAAAGGGATATGTCTAGAGCAAATAGTTCAGAAGTATAAGGAAAACACATCTCTCGGCTCCACTGGACATACACTACAAAATTCCACCCCACAAGACTGGGAGACAGCAAATAAATCTAATATACAAATACAAACTAAGAGCTACCAAAACAGGGAGGCAAATACACAACCCCAAACTAAAGAAAAGGAAAAATCACCAGAAAAAGACCTTGATGAGATGGAGTTAAAGCAAGTCATCAGAAATACAGTTCAGAGTAATGGTTATAAAGATGCTCAAGGAAATTAACAGGAACAACAAGACACTTAGTGGAAAAGTCCAGGACCTTAGTCAAAACACGAAAAAAGAACTAGATGTCATAAATAAGAACCAGGCAGAAATGAAGAAAACTATATCTGATATGAAGAATATGCTGGAAGAAATTAAAAGCAGGCTCAGTGAAGCAGAGGATAAAATAAGTGACTTAGAAGATGAGGTAGAAAAAAAACATTCAATCAGAGCAGCAAAAAGAAAAAACACTTAAAAAGCATGAGGACACTCTATAGGAACTTTAGAAGAACATGAAAACAAACAACATTCATATCAAAGGGATTCCAGAGGGGGAGGAAAGTGAGCAAGGTATAGAGAACTTAGTGGAGGAAATAATGACAGAAAACTTCCCTATGCTGATAAGGAAGAACGACACACAAGTTCAGGAATTGCAGAGGATGCCAAAGAAGAGGAACCCAAAGAGAGCCACTCCAAGACACATCATAACTAAAATTGCAAATATTAACACAAAGAGAAAATATTAAGGGCTGCAAGAGAGAAGCAGCAACCTACAAGGGGACCCATAAGGCTGACAGCATATTTCTCAACAGAAACACTTCAGGCCAGAAGGGAACGGTAGGAAGTTCTCAAAGTAATGAAAAGCAAGAACCTGCAACCAAGACTGCTTTACCAGCAAGGCTATCATTTAAAATTGAGGTGAAAGAAAGAGCTTCCCAGACAAAAGAAGGCCAAAGGAGTTCAGTACCCCCAAACCAGCATTGCAAGAAATGCTATAAGGAATGCTTTAAGAAGAAAAGGAAATATTGAAAGGTACATCGGCATAAAGGGGGGAAATGGCATTAAGTAAGTATATATCAATAGTAACCTTAAATGTAAATTGAATAAATGCTCCAATCAAAAGACATAGGGTAGCTGAATGAAAAAGTAAACAGGACCCAAATATATGCTATCTACAAGTGACCCACCTGAGAGCAAAAGATTCACAGAGGCTGAAAGCGAGGGGTGAAAAAAAAAGTTTTTTCCATACAAATGGAAAAGAAAAAAAAGGCTAGAGTAGCAATACTTATTTCTGACAAAACAGACTTCAAAATAAAGACCATAACAAGAGACAGAGAAGGTCAGTACATAATACTAAAGGGATCAATCCAACAGGAGGAAATAACCCTTAGAAATACATATGCACCCAATATAAGAGCAACTAAATATATAAAAATTTCTTGGTGGACTTTAAAGGGGAGATTGAGAGCAACACAATCACAGTGGGGGACTTTAACACTCCACTGTCATCATTGGACAGATCATCAAGACCAAAAATCAACAGGGAAACACAAACATTAAATGATACACTAGATCTAATGGATTTAATTGACATTTATAGAATATTTCATCCCAAAGCAGTAAAATACACATTCTTCTCAGGTGCACATGGAATATTCTCAAAAATAGACCACGTGTTAGGACACAAAGCAAGTCTCTACAAATTCAAGAAGATTCACATCATATCAAGCATCTCCTCGGTTCACAATGCCATGAAACTAGAAATAAACCACTATACAAAAACTCAAAAATATTCAAACACATGGAGGCTAAATAGCATTTTATTAAACAATGAGCGGGTTACCAATGAGATCAAGGAAGAAACCAAACACTTCCTGGGGAAAAAAGGAAAATGAACAGACAACAACCCAAAATCTACGGGACACAATGAAAGCAGTCCTGAGAGGAAAGTTCACAGCATTGTAGGCATACCTGAGAAACAAGACAAAGCTCTACTAAACCATCTAACACAACAACTAAAAGAACTATACCGAGAAGAGCAAGAGAAGCCCTGAGGAAATAGGAGGAAGGAAATAATAAAGATTAGAGCAGAAATTAATGACATAGAGGCTAAAAAAAAAAAAAAAAAAATCAATGAAACCAATAGCTGGTTCTTTGAATAGATAAATAAGATTGATGAACCTTTAGCCAGATGCACCAAGAAACAAAGAGAGAGGACCCAAATACATAAAATCAGTAATGAAAGAGGCAATATAACAACTGACCCAATAGAAATACAAAGGATTGTAAGAAAATACTATGAGCAACTACATGCCAACAAACTGGACAACCTGGGTGAAATGGACAAATTCCTAGAAGCATACAATCTTCCAAAGCTGAGTCAGAAGGATAACAACTGACTAAATTGAAGCAGAAATCAAAAAACTCCAAGCAAACAAAAGTACTGGACCAGATAGATTTACAGGGGAGTTTTACCAAACATTCAAAGAAGAATTAACACCTCTTTTCCTCAAACAATTCCAGAAAATTCAAGAGGAGGGAAAACTCTTAACCTCTTTTTTGAGGCCAGCATCATCCTAATCCCAAAACTAGATAGACACACTACAAAGAAAGAAAATGATAGGCCAATATCCTTGATGACACAGATGCTAAAATCCTCAACAAAATACTAACAAACCAGATCCAGCAATACAATAAAAAGATAATACACCACGACCAAGTGAGATTTATTCCTGGGGCGCAAGACTGCTACAATATCCACAAATCAATAAATGTGATACATCTCATAATGAAAATGAAGGACAAAAATCATATGATCATATGAATAAATACAGAAAAAGCATTCGACAAAATCCAGCACCCATTTCTGATAAAAACTCTCAGCAAAATGGGAAAAGAGGGAACATACTTCAACATAATAAAGGACATATATGACAAACCTATAGCCAACATCATATTCAATGGTCAAAAACTAACACCATTTCCCTTAAAAACAGGAACAAGACAGGGATGTCCACTTTCAACACTTTTATTCAACATAGTACTGGAAGTTCTGGCCACAGCCATCAGACAGAAGTAAAACATAAAATGTATTCAAATGGGAAGGGAGGAAGGAAAACTGTCATTATTTGCAGATGACATGATATTGTACATAGAAAGCCCTAAACAATCCACCAAAGTACTACTAGATTTGATAAATGAATTCTGCAAGGTAGCTGGATACAAAATAAACATCCAGAAATCGACAGCATTTTTATACATCAACAATGAACTCTCAAAAAGAGAAAGTAAAAAAACAATATGATTTACCATTGCAATAACAAAAATAAGAAACTAGGAATAAACTTAACCAAGGATGTAAAAGACCTGTACTCAGAAAACTACAGGTCATTGAAGAAAAAAAAATAGAGGAAGAGATAAACAAGAGGAAGAATATACCATGTTCATGGATTGGAAGAATTAACATCATCAAAATGTCCATACTACCTAAAGCAATCTATACCTTCAATGCAATTCCTATTAAAATACCAACAGCATATTTCACAGAGCTAGAATAAATATTCCAAAAATTTATATGAAACCAAAAAAGACCCCAAATAGCTGCAGCCATCTTGAGGAAGAAGAACAGAGTGGGAGGGATCACTTTACTGGATATCAAACTGTACTACAAAGCCACTCTAGTCAAAATGAACTGGTATTGGTACAACAACAGGCATATAGATCAATGGAACAGAACAGAACCCTAGATATAGACCCACGCAATTATGGTCACTTAATATTTGACAGAGGAGGCAAGAGCATACAATGGAGTAAAGACAGTCTCTTCAATAAATGGTGCTGGGAAAATTGGACAGATACATGTAAAAAACTGAAACTAGATCACCAGCTTACTCCATACACAATAATAAATTAAAAATGGATAAAAGACTTAAACGTAAATCTCGAAACCATAAAAATCCTGGAAGAAAATATAGGCAGTAAAGACACAGACATCTCACATAATGGAATTTTCACTGATACATCTCCTAGGGCAAGAGAAACAAAAGAAAAAATAAACAAATGGGACATCAAACTAAAAAGCTCTGCCCAGCAAAAGAAATCAGCCTCAAAATACAATGGAACCCCACGGTATGGAAGAACATACTTGCCAAGGATGTATCTGATAACAGGTTAATTTCCAAAGTGTAAAAAGAACTCATTCAACTCAACAAGAGGAAGACAAACAACCCAATTAAAAAATGGGCAAAGGACCTGAATAGACACTTCTCCAAAGAGCACATACAGATGACCAAGAGACACATGAGAAAATGCTCAATGTCGCTAATCATCAGAGAGATGCAGATTAAAACCACAATGAGGTATCACTTCACACCTGTAAGAATGACACCATCAACAAATCAACAAATGACACGGGCTGGTGAGGGTGTGGAGAAAGGGGAATCCTGGTACACTGCTGGTGGGAATGCAGACTGGTGCAGCCACTATGGAAAAGTATAGAGGTTCCTCAAAAAATTAAAAATGGAACTGCCTTTTGACCCTGTGATCCCACTTCAAGGAATATATCCTAAGAATCCTGAAACACTAATCAGAAAGAATATATGCAACCCTATGTTCATAGCAGTGCAGTTTACAATAGTTAAGATCTGGAAATAGCCCTAGTGCCCATCAGTAGATGAGTGGATAAAAAAGCTGTGGGACATTTACACCATGGAATACTATGCAGGTATAAAGAAGAAGGATCTCGTGCCCTTTGGGACAGTATGGATGGACCTGGAGAATATTATGCTAAGTGAAATAAGCCAGGCAGGGAAAGATAAACATCACATGATCTCACTTATATGTGGAATCTAAAGAACTTAATAAACTGATGAACAAAATAGATTCAGATTCAGTGACATGGAAGCATGGATCAGACTGATGAATCTGAGGGAAGGTGGGGGTGGGTGAGTGGGTGGGGAGAGATTAGCCAAAGAATTGACATGCATAACCCAAGGACACAGACAATAATGTGGTGAGGGACTGGGGATGGGGTTGGGGTTGTGGGCAGGATGGAAAGGACCAATGGGGAGAAAAAAGGACATCTGTAATATTTTGAACACTAATATAAATAGATAAATAAATAAATAAATAAACAAATAAATAAATAAATAAATAGCAAAAGTAAATGAATAAACATAATTAAAACAGACTCATAGATACAGAGATCAAATTGATGGATGACAGAGGGGAGAGGAATTGGGGGACTGGGTGAAAAAGGTAAAGGGATTAAGATGTGGAAATTGATAATACAAAATAGTCATGGGGATGTAAAGTACAGCATAGGGAATACAGTTAATATATTGTAATAATTATGTATGGGGCCATATGCATACTTGAAATATTGGGGGGCCAGTTTGTGAAGTGTATGACTATCTAACCCTTATGCTGTACACTTTAAGCTAATACAAAATAATATTGAATGTAAACTATAATTGAAAAATAAAATAAAGTCAACACTGTCTACCTGAAGATAGCATCAGATCCCACAGGTTAAGGGTTCAGTCCAACAAGACTGTGCTACAACCACTTCAGATACCAACCACAGGGCCAGGTTGTCACCTGTGTTTCTGACCTAACAGTTATAGTTTGGATTTTGACACGATCCCCTACTTGGGTTTAATTAATTTCCTAGAGTAACTCACAGAGCACAGAGAAACATTTTATTTACAAGATCATCAGTTTATTATAAAAGGATATAACCAGGAACAGCCAGATGGAAGGGATGCATAAGGTCAGGTATGTGGGAAGGGGTGAGGGGCTTTCATCCCCTCTCTGAGCATGTCTCTTTTCCCAAATCTCCATGTGTTCACCAACCCAGAAACTCTCGGAACTTGTTCTTTTGGGTTTTTATGGAAGCTCCATTACATAGGTATGATAGATTATATCATTGACATTATTGATTGACCTCAATTTCCTGGGGAAAGGAGGTAGTAGGGGGTGGGACTGGAAGTTCCAACCCTCTGATCATGTGGTTGGTTTCCCCAGTAACCAGCTTCCAGCCTTAGGTTACCTAGGGACTTTCCAAAAGTCACCTTTGCAACTAAAGACACCTTTATAGGTGTCTGCTTATCACTCAGGAAATTCCAAGGGTTTTAGGAGCTGTGCCAGGAATGGGATGAAGACCAAATATTATATATATCTCATTATAAATCACAATAGTACAAAGCCAAAATTAATTTGTTCCCCAGGCCTTGGTTTTTTACCAACACAAGCCAGGCAGTGTGGTACAAGTGAGGTGGGAGCTCCTTGCAAGCAGGGGTTTTGTTGCATACACGGCAGTGGGGCTCTAGAGAGGACTTACAGCCTCAGTCCTCCAACTGTGGTCCAATAGTGCAGACACTCAGGGGCTCAGGTCCCGCCCCAGAACAGCTAAATCAGAATCTGCATGTTAAGCATATCTTTACATGATTCATGTTGTGGACCCTGAGAAAAAAAAACATTGATTTGATGTGAACCTTCAACTCTGGCTTCCCGAACTATGCCCCATTTGTTTATGGGTCTGAGTCAACCACTACAGGAAGCCCTGGTTTTCTACCAAAGGACTGAGACCTGCAAGTTCAATCAGAACTGCACATATTGTATCCACACTTACATAAAACAGACCTACTTGGGAATTTGGCTGGGAACTTTCACTATTAAATGTGGCGTCCCCTTTGCCTCGGCAGAACACAATTTAGGTTGCTACCTAAATCTGTGTCTCCTGGGCTGCAGTTTCTTTTGCTCAAATAAATGCTTATTATTTTGGGGGGGGAAAAGAAAGAAAGAAAAATCAACACAGAGTATGGAAAATGAGACACCTTGTAATCTCAAAGGAATAAATTTTAATAAACTATGTCATGTGCTCAAAAGATGCAAGAAGATATGAATTCTATCAAAACATACAGAAATCCAGGCAGATTGAGGTGAAACAACAGCAAGATGAAAATGAAATTTAAACTGAATAAAATAGGAAGCTCTGAAGGAAAATACACTGCAATGATAGTACAAAAATATTTACATATTAATTTTATATATTAAAAAGCTGAGTTTTTAATATGATAATGAAGAAAATTAAATCAGAAGGTACAGGACAAATGAAAAGGTCTTCTAAAATATGGAGGAAAATGACCAAAGAGCAAGTGGTGAGCAGGAAGGCAAGCAGTGGAAAGGTAGTGATAAAACCAGAGAGAAATGGAGACAATATGGAGATAACTGATGTTTCTGAAGACAAAAACAAATGAAATATAAGCAAAGAGAAAAAGATATAACTGATTTAAAAACAATCAAAAGAAGTGTAAGTAAGTTAAAAAGGAGTTGCATTTTCATGTTCGGGGGGAGGAAGTGAGTGAAAATAAAAGCATTCCTAAACATATTCTGTAAATTATTTAATTAGAAATATAGCAGATGTGTGAGTTTGTACCCAGAGAAAGGAATTCTGACATATTCTGGAAGCAAATGATGACCTGGAGGGAAGAGCTCCCAAAGGTCAATTTGGGCAAGAAATGTTTCATTTAACTTTAGGAAATTCATTAATTTATAAGCAAGATTTAAAAAGAAACCTATAATCATCTCCATGGTAGTTTCAATTGTGACTCACATGGGCGGCATGCCAAACGATAAGTTGGCTGAGCACACATGCTTCGCAGTCAGACTGCTTGCATTCAAATCCTGACGCAGTCACTTCAGGGCAGACTTGTGTAAGTTACTCAGTCTCTCTGGGTCTTGGTTTTGTAAACAGGGGATAATAATAGTACAGACCTATGTTTATTGTGAGCAGTAAATGAGATAATACATTAAAAAAGAACATAACTTGTATATAACAATAGCTATTATTATTCACATTAAAGTAAAAAGCAAAATAAGGATGCCTTTGTTACCATCGTAATTTGACACTATACTGGCAATTCTAGATGTAAAACATAATTATAAAAAATAAATTAAATGAATTACTGTGATTTGAAGAGGCTATGACTATATGCTTTAAGAAAAAAACCCAAGAGCTATGATAAAACTATTAGAAATAAGGTTATTTAGACAGCAAATCAATTTACAGAATACAAATTGAGAAAATGAGAAGAGGAACAAAATCACAAAAGCAACAAAAAATATAAACTACCAAAACAGTGCCTTAAGAAATGTGAGGAAAACTAAAAACTTTACTGAGATATAAAAATGGTCTTGAATCAGAAATCTTGGACTTGGGACTAAGCAAAAATCAAAGAGAATTTAAAAAAAAAAAATACAATTATTATTTTGACTAACATATATTAATTCTATCTTGTCTCCAGCTGAGTCAGAAACTATAATGGGTTGTTATACTTCTACATCTTTCAAAGAGCTGGCACAGTGTCGAACAATTTTTTAAATACTTGAAAATTTATGAAGCCATGAGCAGTCCATTTCCACAATCCTGGATACATTTTTCATGTGTTTCACAAAGCAGTTTCTACCTGTGGAGTCTAACTTAAAATCCAAATGTCAGCACTGAAAAGAAACTGAAAGACCAGTAAAGTCTGAAGGAAGCACAAATTTCACAGACACTGAAACCAGAGCTTTGAGCGCCAAGGGTGCTGTGTAGTATTCAAAACAGGTACATGGTCCTTCCCCTAAACTGCTTCAAGCAGATGGACCAACAACAGAAGCAGTGGAGTTCCTCGGCCTGTTAGGCAGGCCCAGTATCTTTCAATGACCTTTAAAAGAAGACATGGAGAGAGCAACTTCCCTGCACTCTTTCCTCATGGAATCCAGGTTCTCCCCCAATGAAGCTGGCTGCAAAGACATGGGCCAAAAAAGCGTTTCTAACACATACCCTTCTATGGTTTCATCAGCACTTGTTCAGGTTCATTGCCTTTAAATAACTTACTACAAAGTTCAAGTTTCAGAAAGAAGGAAAGAAAAGGCATGTTCATGGCCATAAACAAATACTTGTCCACACAGGCTACTTTCTTGAGAAATGGCCCTGATTTGCACTGACTTTCTCTTGCATTCCCCCAGGCAAAACCCTGCAGGCATTGGCCTGTAGAATCCTGCTTACGGCACAAAAATGTGCCAGAGCTACTTTGCATTCATTCTTAACCACATTTGACTTTTTTTTAAATTAAACATTTTATATGATAGTTCTGGGTGGCTGAACCCTGTATGCAAGAAACTGTCAGTTCTGAAAAATATGATTTGGGAAAAAAACAGAACTTCACTGGCTGCCACATAAATTTAAACATCAAAATTGCTACAGAGGTTAAGTATATGTAATATCTTTTCTACAAAGTCCTAATAGAGTACATTTTTTAAGCCTGTTCTAAAAACAGAATATTTCCAGAAGCACTGTGTTAAAAACAAAATGTTTCCAGAATCACTGTTTCAAGTAGATTTCCACTTTTTATATCACTTTTCTAATGGATACCCTACACCATAAAACTATATAGTGCTTTTAGGAAAATAACACTGAAGCATTTATGAAAAGCTTGTTTAATCCAGGTTGTCTAAAGCAGGTGCAATCGGGAAAATATTTCCAAAATGTGATCAAGCCAATGGTCAGGCTTGAACTTCTTTACTCCTTGACATTTGTACAGGGAAGCCAGCACAAAATCCATTTGTTTCATTTCAGAAGCCTATAGTTATTTTTAAATTAATATGCTTGCTTCTAGGCTATAGCATCTGCTGTTACAGAGATTTCATTCCTTTGAAATAGGCACCAACTACTGAATTACAATCAACTATGCTAGCGACGCTGTGCTACAGCGCTTCAGGTCTAGGAATCTAAGAGAAATATAAGGCAAGATACTTTTCCCAAGTAAGATTAGAATCTAGTTAGAAGGACAAAAATAACAGACTAGAAATAATGTTTTCTAAAATGCAAAGCAATGTATTCATTCAAACATAATAATTATGCACAGGCTCCAAGTTCAGTTGGATTTCAGTTTATATAGAGAGATGAGAATAACAGTATAAATATCAGAAAATGCACCAGTTCCAATTACGCCGTTGAGAAATAAACTTGGGAAGGGCTGGGTTCTTGGGCTGCAGGGCAGAAGAGAAGAGGGAGAGCGAGGCTTCTCATTCTGTGTCTAATGTAAGACAACTGAAAATAAGTATGTGCCTGTGTCATTTAATTTTAAAGGTCTTATATCTCTTCTGTTTATTTAGTAACAGAAATCTATAAAACTAAAATTTTCAAGACACTAACTGAGAAAGGATGAATAAACATATTTGTTGCTGTTTCTCAAATGACACTAAATCTGATAAACTGTTTTTGCAGCTCCTAACTCAAATAATAAGTTAAATTAATTTCTTAAATGTTTTCTATTGTAAAATCATTCAAGATATTTCAACTAAAATAAAACTTAAGTTAATATGCAGCTAATGTTTAGCAAAAACATTTGTAGTACAATTTTCAGATCTTATTGCAAAAAGGCTGTGGTAGCCACTGTCCAAGATGGTCCCAGGGATTTCCACCTCCTGGTATTCATGCCCTGAGTGGTCCCTTCTCAGTGAATAGAGCTGACCTATGTAATCAGGAAGATGGGGCAGAAATGGCAGTGTGTGGCTATGGCATAAAAGGCACTGCAACTTCCTTCCTTTCTCTTAGGTCACTCACTCTGGGAGAAGCCAGCTGCCATGTCATGAGGACACTCAAGCAGTTCTATGGAAAGGCCCACATGGTAAGAAACTGAGGTTTCCTGCCAGCAGCCAGCACCAAATTGCCAGTTGTGATTGAGGCAGATCCTCCAGTCCCAATCATGTCTTCAAATAATGGCAGTCCCCGAGAAGACCTTGACCACAACCCCATGATGTTCTCAAGCCAGAATCACACAGCTAAGCTGCATCTGGATTCCTGACCCACAGAACCTGGGGGAAGTAATAAGTGCTCATTGTTTTAAACTAGGATTTGAGGTAATTTTTGAGAAATAAATAACTTAAAAATGAGCTCTAAAGGTAAAACTCTTGCTCTTCAGATATTTTGTAGCATTTCCTAAACAACCTAACATCTCGAAATCATATAATAATTATTATTTATTTAGGATCGTATGTGCTTTCTTCCTTATTACTTATTATTTCATAATTTTTCTTAGTCTTTTTAAAGACATACACTGTTTAAGAAAACCCATTAAAAGTGAAGCATTTTGTGATAGATTTTGAGGGGGGAAAAGTATGTGAATATAAACTGAGTAATGCTTAATACTCCTTTCTTTGTTCCACATAACTATCTCATACATCATGAAATATTTTAACATTTCATTACATATGTTAGCAACTTTAAAAGATACATCCCAGCACCATTACTACAGTATTTGTGAAAACTACAGAACTGCAAAGAATTAAAGAGCTTACTAGAAGCAGGACATATTATAAACCCACACCAAGAACCTGGTTCTGTCCTCGTATTAAACAAAGCTAATTCCGTAGGTCCCCTGAGTAACACAAATTTTTAAATAACAGCATCTAATCTATGTTTCCATATAAGGCAATGTATACCCTCCCTCAGTTAAGATGAAGAATGACTGATAAATAGCATCCATAAGGGAGCATTTATACGTGAGTCTTCAGTTATCTCTTCTCCATACTAAATCCCAGCCCCTCCAAACTTTTCTCATATGGATCTGGAAGTGGAAATAATAAATTTACTGAAGAACCCATAAGAATGTTTTTGAAGCCTAATCTCACACATGATTTCATAACATAAATACTTCTATAAGAAAATTCAGGTCTCCTAGAGCAAGCATATTTTTGTTTACATCATTTGGTAAATATTTATTTACCGAGTGACTAGAAAGTCCAAGGAAATCTGGGGAGTGACATGAGGGGTAAAAAGGCAAAAGATAAATAATCTTGCCTCCAGGTTGTTTATAGTCTTATAAGACAGATTCAGCATTCATTTGATCCATCCAACTAAAAATAAAAAGATGAGTAAGACTCTGTTCTGATCACTTACATATTTGCAACCTAGATAAACATATATATTGGTATGTACCTAAGTAATAATACATGTCATAGGAGAGGCAGAAAGTAAATCTGTACCGTGGAGTTGGGGTGAGAAGGGGCAGATTAAATAGATTTAGAATAGAAGGCAAGACCTCCTTAAAATGGGCCATAAGAGAAACGAACTAAATGTGTCCAGTGGATGCGGAAGTCATTCCATGTAGGAAAAGACTCTTTGGGAAGACTGTCAGGTCTTTTCTCTTCCCTGGGGCAGGCACACACATGCCACCTACTGCAGATAAGCAGGGTAAGGATGGGAGGTGCCTTCACATTGGCTCCTTCGTCCCCTATCCCCAGCTCTACCTCCAACGGGTGACGATGAACCCTATGACTGTGTGTGCTCACGTGAGTCTCCAAGATGGCTTTGCTAACAGCCAGATTCCAAATCAAAAAGGAAATAACCCTTTTCCTCTGATGTATAAAAAGTTGTAGAAACTTGTATTGCATTATCTACATCCTTAATTTACTTCTCCCCACTTTGTAAATTTCTGAATCAAGGAAGTTAATCTCTGGGCCAAAGCAAGGAGTTTATTCATGTCATCACATGATCCAATCAAGGATCTCAGGAGCATCAGAAACAGACTCTTGTCATGTAGGAGGCACTGAAAGGCTGGCAAGACTCACAGAATCCGTGGGAGAGAGACTAAAGGACTCACAGGACCAAGAAACTAAAGCACCCTAATAGTCTTTCAGCAAGAAGACACTTGCTGGGCTTCCTTATGATACAATGGTGCAGAATGAATCCTGACCACCCCTTTCCTAAGCAGATGTGATGTGTCCAGGACATTTTAAAAGTGCGGTGGACAGCTGGTGTTAAATCATATTAGTGGCCTCAATTCTTCAACTCTCACTTTAAGCACACCTTTGCTATGTGAACCTTCAGTTTTCCTATCAAGAGGCAAAGTATGTTTTCCTACTTCTTGACTCTGAATTCATCTATGTGACTTGCTCTGAGACTGGAGTAGGATGTACCAATTTCAGTCCTAGGGCTCAAGGCATCTTGTGTGTTGTTCTCTTGAACTTCTGCTGTCACTGTGAGAAAGGGATGCCTGGTGAGAACAATGGTTCCAGGGTGAACACATGCATAGATATTCCTACCTAGATGCTGGTTCCAGAGGGAAGACACATGGAGCAGAGCTGCCCACAGACACATGTGCAAGCCTATCCTAGATCAGCTCTAACCAATCAATGGATGTGAGAATGACAATCACACTGTTTTTAAGCACTAGGGTTTTGAAAGTTGTTTGTTACACCACATTAGCTGACCAATACATCTGGTGAATGACATTAGATGGCAAGAGAAAAGTATGAGGCAGGTAAGGTCAAATCATGAAGGGCCTCTATTTTATCTGTGCTTTAGGGTTGAGCTCTATCCTGTGATGAGTAGGGATACAACCAAATTTTTAGTGAGAAAATAACATAATACAAATCTCTGCTGAAAAACTTCCAGTTCTGAGTAAGAACTGGAAGTTGGTCCTGAAGATGTTATAAGGAGCCAGGTGAAAGCTGGTGAGGGCCTAATTTAAGGCACAGTCAGTGGACATAAAGAGAAGTTTAAAAGAATTTTTGTTAATTCCCATTCTCCATTCCTTAAGGATACTCTAATAGATCAAAGGAAAAGATTAATAAAAAACAACCCTCAAGTTTTTTAAATAAAGGGGAGCCCCATCTTGAGTCTAAATAGGATTCAAGTATGTTTGAACATATCTGGCAAAGTCTGATGGGACACACATCCCAAAATCTCATTTACATTAGTATGGAGAGTCACCTGGGGGTGGAGGGAATTGACAAAGAAGAAAGGAGCTAGGTATGATGCATAAAATCACATAAGAAAGTCTTCGTCTTCTGAAAGAAGAGACAATTCTGTCTCTCAGATTTGTTTCCTGGTTTAGCCCAATAGGACTCAAGTCTGATTCACAGTAGGTATTTGCTGGGCTGGGAAGGGGGGTGGTGTGGAGGGGGCACCAGAAAATGAGGATGGGTGCTATAAGTACACAGTGAAAGAATTACTTAACATTGCCTTGTTAAGAGATGAAGAATAAGCCTCCTCCCTGAACCCAATCCCCCTGCCTTAACCAGGGCTGACTTATCCAATACACTCAGTAGGAACAGTGCCTAGGGCCATGATTCTTTAAGGACCTACACAAATGTTTTCACTTTCATTTCTTTTAAAATAATAAAAAAATATATTTAATATTTTTTATGGCAGAAGGAGGCAAAAATGCGTAGAGTCCACAAAAGTCATAATATAGCCCTGGTGCCATCGCAGTACAACTTTGGAACCCTGAGCGCCCTGAGGTACAATGGACATTACCAGGACGGGTTTGTGTAATTGTCCTTCTCCTCCTGCGCCCTCAGAAGTTATACGGAATAAATTATAAAGCTGGAGCAGGGGGCGCATTTCACAGATTAAGAGCAAACAAGTCTGGGCATATCTTCTTAATCTCCTCTCCTCTTCTCTCCTAAGGGAGCCTCTGCCCCCTGACAAGGCATCCCACCAGCAGCATGAGAGCTGCCACCTGAAAGAAACAAGAAATTTCCCCAGGGGCCTGAGCAGACACTCTGCTTGCATGGCTATGCAGTGTGGTGATATTGGAGAATTAAGACTGTTGGAAATAGACTTTAAATCAGTGGCTTTCAACTGTTTCAAGCAGGATCCTTTTGTCAAACAAATTCATACTTGGAGGTCAGCTTATAAAGCAGATCCATAGGGAATGTTGCAGTTAGGTGAGGGCTGATGGAGAGTGCCCTGCTCACTCATCTCCCCTCCCCCCTGCACACACGGACCACAGGACTCTCTGGGACACTGGAAATCACTGCTCTTGCTAAGTTACAGTGCAATGTAGAGAAGCTTTGCATTCAGAACTTACTTTACTTGCAAGTTGCTTTGTAAACATACAAGGTGTCCTCCCAAAATGTACACACACTTTAACAGCTGATAGCTCAATTGATGTTTCTCCCTTTTCAGATTTAACCCACTGGAATTAATGGTCTTCAAAGTGTGTATACATTTTGGGCGACACCCTGTATATTCATTTAGCTCCCAAGATTCAACTATGTCTACTGGGAGTAGGGAAAGAAAAGGAAGTAATGTATTTAAGTCGAGGCTTTAGTGTGTGCGTGAGGTGACAAGCTGAGCTGGGCTGCTGCCTAAGTCAGCCTCAGTTCCTGGGGTAGTGCTGGAGACAAGCATCTCACCTGAGGAGCGTGATTCTGGTTTCAAGGAGAGGTGATGCCGTTGTAATAATAACCTGATTATTATTTAACAGGAAAGGAGCAAAGGAAGGCTAAATAATATAGACATGACATTTATACGGTTTTCAAAACAGCTGCATTTAACACTCCAAGTCTGTTCCCTGCTGATTGATGGGGGAAGGGACTAGACAAAGGCAGTTTAGACACATGCCCAGTAAGGTCTGAGTGATGTGGGAAGGCGCCTGCCTCTCTGCCAGTCATACCTGGGAACAAATTAGTGGCCAGGATGGGCGTGGCCACTGCAAGCACCAGGGCCACTCTCTCTCGGTTCCAGGGCTCCTGGCTCCTGTGACTCCTGTTGCAGGGCATGCTCCCCTGTGCCCACATGGCACACAGCCATGTCGGACTCCACACATGGACTAATGGACTTTAATTAGCCTGAATGTGAACTAGACCTGGCTGCAACATGAAACGGAAGCTCTGGACACTGGGCCTGGTTTTGACTTTGCTGAACTCCTAGCTGCCCCTCTTTAAGGATTAGCTGGGGGGAAATGGGACATTGCAACCTGAGGAATGTAATTTTACACAAATAAAGCCTTCTACCACCTCTCCTGAAGATGGGGGCTTCTGAAAGTTCTTATTTCAGCAGTACCCCAAGAGTCTCACCCCCACTCATGTCTGGGAAATTCGACCCATTCATTCCTCCTGCAACAGAGATACAGCCCTAACCATTAACCAGCCAGGTCATCTGGGACTCAGCTGAGCTCCCCTGGATGTGTTTGGAGACAGTGCAGTCATCTCGCACGGCCCCTTTTCCTTTGAGATGTTCAAGGGTAATTTATCTGTTCTTCATTTTCAACTTAAGTGCTGGTTTGGGAACCCGACCCTCTCATTAAGTAAAATTCCCCATTAACATTCATCATTGCAATTCTTTGACTTTCAGACAATCAATAGCTGTGTAAGTGCCACTGTTTTCTCAGACCCTTTTTCAAGTCAATATATGAACATCCCTTCACCTTTTTCACCCAGCCCCCAACCCTCCTCCCCTCTGACAACTGTCAGTCTGTTCTCTCTACCTATGAGTCTGTTTCTATTTTGTTTGTTAGTTTAGTTTGCTCATTAGATTCCACATATAAGTGAAATCACATGGTACTTGTCTTTCTCCGACTGGCTTACTTCACTTAGCATAATACTCTCCAAGTTAAAAAAAAAAAAAGAAAAAGAAACTTGATAGAGACACATAGCAGTATGGAGATTACCAGAGGGAAAGGGGGGTGGGAGGAGGTAGGAGGTAGAAGAGGGTAAAGGGGAGTAAATGGTGATAGAAGGAGACTTGACTTGGGGTGGTGAACACACAATACAATATACAGATGATGCGTTATAGAGTTGTACACTTGAAACCTATATAATTTTGTTAACCAATGTCACCCCAATAATTTCAGTAAGAAAATATCATGAACACCATGTCTGAAGTACTTGGTATAACTAATAAAGTAAAATAGTTTTGATTTAATAATATGACTAAGAGAATTAAGGATTTAGATGAAAGCTTGCAGTCAACCTGTAAATTTTGTAATCATCATATAATTTATATTTCAAAGAAAAATAAACTCTGTGCCCCACAATGATAATGGTTTTGTGAGGCTAAGATCTAAATTTTAGAGGGGAAGCACAGATATAGTCTCAAAAATGTCATGAGTTTCCATAATCACTTCATTTTACATACACACTTCCAAAAATGAAGGGGAAATACTTTTCAGACATCTTACTTTTCCGGGGCTCTTCCACGAACAGAAAGCCAAGACTAGCCAAACCTAGTGTGCCCCCACTGGGGGCCGTGCCACCTCCCACACTCTCACGTAACAATGGCCAATGGCCTTGTGGTCTCTCTTTTGTTCAAAAAAGAAAGATAGGATCACATAAAATGACTGGCAGACTCTTTCACAATATAACATACATTAAGAGCTGGCAAAAATAACAAACAGCCCGACCCCCAAATACGGCCGACCACCTGCTTTTGTTTGGCCCACAAGAATGGTTTTTACATTTTTAGCCAAAAGGAGACTAAAATTCATGACAAGTGAAAAGTGTATGAAATTCCCATTCCAGTGTCTATTTGAACTTCATCTCTAAATATTTGTGGAAATTCATTTTCTCTCTATTAAGTACCTAAATACTATCCCTCAATTACGTCTTTTGGCCCCCAGAGCTTAAACTAGTTACCGTCCAGCCCTTTACAGAAAAAGCTTGGTGGCCCCTGCGGTAAAAGACTGATAATAAAAGATCACCACATGGAGAAAAATGCATCTCTTATGGGAACCAAAGGAATGAATTCTTCACTCTGGGATTTCAGATAAAACTAATACAGTCCTTTAAGAGTAAAGGAGGTCAAACTGTAAAAAGGAAAAATAAAATTACATTGTTTATTTAAAAAATTAGTTGGTACATATCAAGAAAGAAATCAACTCTCTCCTTATGTAGAGGTACATGGGTTACACTGATTTTATCACCTCATTACCTACAATATTGTCTGAAAAACAGATAAATTGGGATTGCCCCTTAAAATTAATTTCATTGAGAGCTTAGGGCTAAGAGTTAACCACTCTAATTTTCCCTTCCTCTTTAATTTGACAAGAGCTTTATTAATCAAAATAATATATTTACAAAACTGATATCTGTGAAAAAAATCTACTTAATGACAATTAATGTTTTAAATAATTTTCAATTCATAAAGTATATCAATAAACCTTTTATTTTTCTTTACAGATTATTGAAATCATTCAGAGTGAGACAGTTTGTCTCCCAAATGTCCGGGCGCTTTCCTGGCTCAGCACCCTTGCTTATGCGTTTTCCGCCATCAGGAATCTCTTTCCTCCTGTGGGGGTTTCTTTGGGGTTTGGGGAGAGAAGGGCCCCTTCCTTCCTTCCTTCCTTCCTTGCTTCCTTGCTTCCAAACCTTCTGAAACCCATTTTTTATTGAAATGCCTCTCCTCCTCGAAAGCTCACTCAGAATTCATCATTCCCAGCAAGTTACTTGTACTCCTATTTCACATTCGCGCCACTCTATCTGGTTGAAATGTCCTTTAAGAATCCGTCACCTCTGGTTCTTTACAGATTTCCAGAAGCTGGTTGTCTTCTGGTGCTCCTCATCGCTGGAATGGCATCCCAGAGGAGCCAGCTGCAGATGACAGAAACTAGGAGTCATCCTTGATGTCTCTCTTCTCCCCAGTCCAATGCATGACCAAATCATAAATTTCCGCCTAAATATATCCAGATCCCCACCGTAGCCTCTTAACTATTATAAACCCACAACGAATCTCACCACCTCCCATCACAGCCATTCATTCCTAACACTGGAGTCAGGGCAATCCTCTCACATCAAACTCTGGCCAGCAGACACACAATACTGACATCCTGACAGTTCACCTCTCCATGGCACTGGCGGTCACAGCACCGTGTGGCCTGCAAAACTGTGTTAGCGTTTGACCCCTGCCTCTCCCACATCGCAAGGGCGGGGCTGTGCCGCAGCGCCTGGCCCACGGAGGCCGCTCAGAGACGTCCCGTGGCCGCATCAATGCGGGCGACGCCTTAATCTTTGCAGCCTCGACTCGAGGTTGCCAGCTGTGGCAAAGGAGTCCATTCTGGAAGTTCTACACTTCTGTCGTTTTTGGAATTGCCTTCAGAAATAGTTTGCCATCCCCAGAAGAAAATGTGTCCCCTTCTTCATTGCTACACCTGGATTTTTGACCCACGGTGGGTTTACTATGTTCAATTAAAGTCACTAAGACATTGCTCTAAGTGACATTTGGTTGTTTCCAAAAAATCCAACCTACCCTCAAGTTAGATACTTGACAAGTGATAAGCAAAAGAATGGACCATGGACTATGAAAGCTAGCAATAATTGAACACTTACAGTGTGCCAGGCTTGCTGAACACTTTACGAACATTATTTCATGTAGTTCTCACAACAAATTATGTGGTTATTGCTATTATTACTCCAACTTAACGGATTTAATAAAACCAACAAACTGAAGTTTAGAAAGGTGGTTAAGAGTCTGAAGATGTGCAGCCTTCAACCTTGGACTCTAAAGAGGGGTGATTTTGTAGCAGTGTCCCTCATGAATACCCATGAATGAAATATTGGGTGGTGATTGTATCAGATTAACGTTTGTCTCTGCATTTCCTGGGAATCCACCGTCTTACTTTATAATCTTTTGTTGGTCTTTGTCCAAAGTATCTGAGGCCCCTTCACGATGCTGAGTCATGCTGAATAAACCTGGAAGGAGCTATTAGGAAAATAAAAATCTAAAACAGGAATATCACATGCCTTCATTACAAATATAGCAAAGAGTTCAAGGGAAAGGAAGGTTACTCAAACTGACACAAAAGTAGTGATAAAAGTAGTTCTGGAAGGAAAGATTAAACCTGGTTGGTTGTTCATTCTCATAAATTCAAGATATCATGACTCATTAATAGCATGGTAGCAAAGTAGCAATAGAGAAATTAAAACAAGAGGTTTTATTTTAAAACTGCTGGAAATAATTTAAAATACAGAACATTAAAGTGAAAATAGAAAAATTAATATAGAAAACTACCCATTTTGTACATTTTTTTCTTTTTTAGTCTTCCTCTTCCGGGTATCATTCAGTTTCTCTATTTAGATAAACATAATTGTTTTATCATAAATATTTATCTTTACAGTATCATAAGTATTTATCTTTACAATTCAAGAGTGGTACTGGCCACGATTCTGACTTTTCCAGTCTTTATGTTAAAACCCCCAGGCCTGCTTCACTAGACAAGCAAGCGGTTTAACAGCTGAGGGGGGATGGGTAGGGGTCAGTGGCTGCTAAGACAGCCAAAACAACTCACTCATAATATTCTCCAACCCATGAAATCACACACTTAGTATGAGTTTAGAAATTACCTGAGGAACAAATTGGTAAATGGAAAAGTACATTAGGAAATGACAGTCAATTGTAAAATCTAGCATCATTCCCTGTAGATTAGAAAACAAAATTTTTCAATGACTCAAGTACCTGATTTACCCATGTTTCTGGGAGTACTATTATTTAAACTAATCTAACTCTTATCTGAGTTCCAACTATATATTTTCTCTTAAATTCATGAGACTAAATAAAAAGGAGAAAAAGTATTTATCCCTGAGTTGCTTTACTCTCTAAATGACAATTCTCTCAGTTACAACTTCTATTTTCTTAAAGTTATGTTTAATATATTCTCAATAAAAAGAGGATCTCTAAAAAGCATTTATAGAAAGAATTACCTTAAACATGCTCTAACTGAATACTTTATTTAAAAATATCGCTTTAAACAAATACTCTTCTAACTGGGTACAAATATATTAAAGGAAGTTTACTTTGGACATGTCCTGATAGACAGTAAGAACCTCAAAATGTATTCTACAAAATGGCTATTTATTCTTGTGTCTCACTATTGTGATATATAGAGTAAGCTGCCAATATATAAATGAATAAATAAAGTTGCATATTAGAAACAATAAACATTGATAAGCTGGCATGAGAATGTCTTGTAAATATTTTCTTATTATTCTATCAAACACTCTCTATGATATGTAACCACATTTTACAAAAATGAAAGCCCAGAAGCAAAACAAGTCCTACAATAAAACCTCACAAAGATTTAGGGATTGGAAGTGTCAGTCTCTGCAAGTGGGGCTGAAAACAGCCTTCCTGGATCTCCCTCCATGCAGCCAAAAACTCTCTCACACCAAGGCAGAAAATGGAAAGTTGAACATAAAATATGCTAGCAGGAATGAATACTTTAATACAAAGAAAGTTCCTCTTTGTTCTTTTCTTCTCTTGCTCCCTTCCTTTGTAGTTTGATGACTTTCTTTAGTGGTATACTTATATTTCTCTATCTTTGGTGCATTTACTATAGGTTTTTGCTTTGTGGTTAAAATAAGGCTTACATATAACAACATATCTATAACAGTCTACTTTAAGTTGATAACAACTTACACTCTATCTTGTTCTAAAGCTCAACATTTTTACACACACCCCATATTTTATGTTTTTGATGTCTCATTTTACATTGTTTTATCTTGCGTATCGATTAATTATTGCAATCATAGTTATTTTTACTACTTTTGTTTTTTAACCTTCACACTAGTTTCATAAATAATGTACTACCTTTAGTATATATTTACTTTTCCAGTGAGATTCATTCCTTCATATGTTTTCTCGTTACTAATTAACACCCTTTCTTTTCAGTTTAAAGAAGTCCCTGTTACATTTCCTTTAAGACTGGTTTAGTGGTAATGAATTCCTTTAGCTTTTGCTGGTCTGGAAAACTCTTTATCTCTCGTTGGATTCTGAATGAAACTTTGCCAGGTAGAGTACTCTTGGTTGAAAGTTTGTTTTCTTTGTGCACTTTGAATATATTCTAATAATCCATAATAAGAGCTGGGAAATTCTCTTGTTTTAATTCTCTCTTTCTGGAATTCCTATTTTTGGGATGTTGGTCCTCTGGAGTGATTCTCTTATTTTTACATATATTCTCTCCCATTTTCCTCCTCATTGTCTTCTCTTCATTCTAGAAGTTTTTCCACACCCACTTATGATAAAAAACTCTCAATAAAGTGGACAGTAGGAACATACCCCAACATAATAAGGGCCATATATGACAGGCCCACAACTAACATTGTACTCACTGGTGAAAAGCTGAAAGTCTTTCTCCTAAAATCAGCAACTAGACAAGGATGCCTACTCTCATCACATTTATTCAACATAATATTGAAAGTTCTGGCCAGAACAATTAGTCAAGAAACAGAAATAAAAAGCATACATATTTAAAGAAAGAAATAAAATTGTCACTATTTGCAGATGGCATGATATTACATATACAAAAACCCTGAAGACTCAAAAAACTGTTTGAACTAATAAACAAATTCAGTAAAGTTGACAGATACAAAATCAACATGCAAAAAATCTGCTGCATTTCTATACACTAATAATGAACTTTCATGAACTATCAGAAAGAGAAATAAAGGAAACAATCTCATTTAAAATTGCATCAAAAAAAAATAAAATACCTAGAAATAAATTTAACCAAGGAGTTGTGAAAGGCCTGTATATTGAAAACTTTAAAACATTAATAAAAGAAATTGAAAAAGACACAAATAAATGGAAAGATATTTCATGCTAATAGATTAGAAGAATTAATATTGTGAAAATGTCCATACTACCCAAGGCTATCTATAGATTCAATGCTATTCCTATGAAAATTCCATTTTTCAAAGCAATAGAACAAATAATCCTAAAATTTGTATGGGACTACAAAAAACTGTAAATAGCTAAAGCAATACTGATAAAAATGAACAAAGTGGGAGGTATCAGGCTCTCTGATTTCAAACTATACTACAAGGCCACTGCAATTTAAAAAGTGTGTAATAAAAGCAGACCATAGGCATAAAAGAAGACCACAGATCAGTGGAACAGAATAAAGACCCCAGAAATAAACTCAAGCATACATGGTCAATTAATTTACAACAAAACAGCCAAGAATATACAATGGGGCAAAGACAGTCTCTTCAATAAACAGTGTTGGGAAAACTGGACACCCATGTATAAAAGAATGAAAATCAACTGTCTTATGCCATACTCAAACATTAACTCAAAATAGATTAAAGACTCGAACATAAGACCGGAAACCATAAAACTCCTAGAAGAAAACATAAGTGGCAAGCTCCTTGACATAGGTGTTGTTGATGATCTTTTTAATCTGACATCAAAAACAAAAGCAATAAATGCAAAATAAATGTGTGACTACATCATACTAAAAAGCTTCTACACAGCAAAGGAAATCACCAACAAAATGAAAAGGTAACCTACTGAATGGATGAAAACTTTTTCAAATCATGTATGTCTGATAAGGGGGCTAATATCAAAAATACATAAAGAACTCATGCAACTCAATAGCAAAAAAAACCCAAAAAACCAATCCAATTAAATAATGGGCAGAAGTTGGGGAGATGAGTGAAAAGGGGGAAAGGAGTAAGATTACAGACTTCCCCTTATAAAAGCAGTCACAAGATGTAAAGTACAGCATAGGGAATATAGTCAATAATATTGTAATAACTATGTATGGTGTCAGATGGGTACTGAACTTATCAGGGTGATCACTTCGTAAGTTATACAAATGTCTAATCACTGTGTTGTACACCTGAAACTAACATAATATTGTATGTCAACTATAATTTAAATTTTTTTTAATTATTAAAAGAATTTTAAAATGGGCAGAAGATCTAAATAGATGTTTTTCCAAAGACACACAGATGGCCAACAGGTACATGAAAAGATGCTCAACACTGTTATCAATAGGGAAATGCAAATCAAAACCACAATGAGGTATTACTTCACCTATGTTACAGTGGCTATTATAAAATGAATAAATAAAATAACAAGTGTAGGCAAGGATGTGGAGAAAAGGGAACACTGTGCATTCTTTTTGGAAATATAAATTGATGTAGCCATTATGAAAAACAGTATAGAGATTCCTCAAAAAATTAAAGATAGAACTACTATATGATCCAGCAATTCTACTTCTGGATATTTATCCAAAGAAAACAAAAATACTAACTCAGAAAGATATCTGCAACCCCATGTTCACTGCAGCATTCCTTACAATAGCCAAGACATGGAAACAGCCTGAGTGTCCATCCATGGGTGAATGGATAGAGACATTGTGAGATATATATTCAGCCTTCAAAAAGAATGAAATCTTGCTATTTGGGATGATATGGGTGGACTTGAAGGGGACTATGCTCAGTGAAAAAGGAAGATAGAGAAAGACAAATACCATCTGATCTCTCTTATATGTAGAATCTAAAAAACAAAACATGAAACCAAGCTCATAGATACAGAGAACAGTTTGGTGGCTGCCAGAGGAGGGTGTTGGGGAGGGTAAAAAAAAAAAAAAAAAAAAAAAAGTGTGAACTGTTTTTTGTTTCTTTTTTTTAGTTTAATAAATTGTTTAAAAATAGAAAGAAAGGATTATCAAGGGCCCACCACAAATAAATGAATAAGGGACCATGTCAAGTCATGTCATTGTGAGATCCCAGAAAACTTAGGGTAAAAAGTTTTTAGAGCAGGAATAAAGGTCATTGGAAAGGAACATAAATGAGAACATCATTGGCTTTCTCACTTGCAACCACAGATGTTAGAAGATGATGGAGCAATGCTTCCAAAATTCTGAGTAAATGATTTCCAACCTAGCATTCTGTGACGAGCCAAATTAACTTTTTAAGTGAAGATAAAATAATAAAATTTTAAGAGATGAATTTTTTTTAAAAAAAAGTACTTCCCATGTATCCTTTCCTGAGAGTTAGTAAATCAAGGAAGAGGGAAACTTGGGATCCAATCAACAGATGATGAAGGCAAAAGCCAGGGCCACAGCTAACTAGTGGCCCAGAGAGCAATGAAACCTGATTATACCAGGAAATCAAACAGCTCCAAGAGGAATGTCTTTTAAAAAAGAACATGAGAGATTATCTGATATGTCTGAATGTGTTTAGGGGGCATTTACAGTTGTATCAAAGAGCTTAGGGATAAATTAGTGATGTATAAAAAGAAACTAAGCCCGGCTGGGCGTGGCTCAGCGGTTGAGAGTCGACCTAGGATCCAGGCGATCAGGGTTCGATTCCCGGTCAGGGCACATGCCCAGGCTGCGGGCTCAATCCCCAATGACTCTCTCATCATTGGTGTTTCTATCTCTCTCTCTCCCTCTGCTGCCCTCTCTCTGAAATCAATAAAGATATATATATATTAAATAAATAAATAAATAAATAAATAAATAAATAAATAAATAAATAAAAATAAAAAGAAACTAAAGTATTTAAGGGGGGGGAATCTTTGCAATCATCAACTCTAGGAAAAAGCACTTACTCAGGGAAAGGAAATGTTACCTGTGATACCTTCCTAAATATAATATTTCAAAATCCAAAAACTATGCTTATACTGAGAAGATAGGAGAGTGTATGCAACATTGGTGGGGGTGAGTGGTAGTAAAAGCACTAAAATAAATCATCATATTCCATAATGGGAAATCAAGACATGCTATCTAATAGGGAGAAAAATCAGAAACTAGCAGCATTAAAATATAGATTCAGAAATATAAAGATATATATGAGATGAAATAGCTAAAAGGTTGGAAAATAGTTGTCTATAGGGATTAGGAATGTGAGGTATGAAAAGGTTTGACAGGAAACTGTTGTTATAAACCTAGTAGTACTATATGACTTTTTAAACTATGTTTATGCATTACTTACACCAAGATAAAAATCAAATTAAAAATAAAACAAAAAATAAACAACACCTTAAATCCATTTCTTCTTGTATCCTTAATCTCTCTCTCTCCCCTATGTTTTTCCCCTCAGCATATTAAACATCCTTTCAAAGAAAATCCTATATAACCTCTTACAACTATTGTCCAATTTATTTTCTTTCCATCACAGTCAATCGTACTGCAGATTATTCTCCAGTCGGGTCCTCACCATTAGTCCGTAATCTACTGCAATGGATGAAGTTGAACCGTATGAAATTGCTGATTCGATCATTTTTTACCTATAAAAACAGCGATTTCATGTGGTTCAAACTAACGGCTTACTGTCATCACCACCACCAGGTTTGGAGCCTGTCACCGGAGTAAGTCTCCCTCTCTGTTTCATTTGTGCCCTGCTGTCGGGCCACCTGCCCCACCTTAATTTAGACCCTCCCTCCTTATTGCTTTCTGGGTGAAGGCTTCAGTCTCCTAACTCTTGCTTCCCACCAGTCCATGTTGGCACTGCCGCCAGAATAATCTTTCTAAAACATTCATTGTATCACATCACTCCCTTGCTTAAAATCCTTTAGCAGTATCCCAATGGCATCAGAATCAAACATAAACTCCTCCCCTTGGCCACAAGCTGGCCCCTGCCTTCCTTTCCAGCTCCGTCTCCCTCCAGTCTCTGCACTACCCCCAACTTGACCTCAACCTTGCACTCTACTCCTGAGTCATATGAAACAACTCACATGCGGAAATGTTCCATATGTATGATTATATATATACATATATATATGGAACCTAGATACACAATATATTTAATTATATACCTCTAATATTTTGCACCTTGAAGGCACTTGGTAAATATTTATGAAAGGAAAATTTAGTGTTTTCATAAATTACCCAAAAGGGAATCATGGATGAAAAAATAGAAACATTCCATTTCTTCCGAGAGCCAAGTGACTATTGAAAAGGTGGACGGGCTATGTTTGCTTGAATATTCAAATACATCCTGACAGGAAACGAAGGACTTGTACATTGTATTGGGAGGGGGAGAGAGAGGGGAAAGACTGAGAGGAAGAAAGAAAATAGGAATGGGGAAAGGAGGGCAGGAGGAGAGCCTGAAAAAAATAGCTTCCCTTCAATGCTATAATGTAACAGCTAAGTGAAGAAAACCTGTAAGTGCTGCAGTTAATCTGTGTGCAGGAAACTGCTCTCCATTTTCCAAAAGGTGATAAAGCGAAGGCCTATGGCTGGCCTGAAAGAATACTTGAGGTTAAGTACCAGCACTGCTATTTGTTTTCGGGGGGGGGGGGGGGGGGGGGGAAGAAGTGGGCAATTTAAAAGCTGTCCAACCAGTTCTCGAACCAGCACCCCTCCAGCAAAAGTTTAATTAGGTTTGGAGTTTTGTTTAAACTGACAGCTGTGTTCAAAAAGCCCCCAAGGTCAGCGGTGTAGTTTGCATCTTAAATGATCAAATTGCCCAAAGGTATTCTGTGGTTCTGCAGTTGTTATTTTTTTATTCCGATTTGCACATATCTAGTTAATAGTTCTATGCTAAGAATATAGCTTATTCTAATGCAAATATTTTTACAATATCTCTGAATCAATAAAAAAAGAAAAGAAAAAAACGCAGCTATTCCTCACCTACTCACTGTGCAGACATCCTGCAACCTCACGGATCTAGCAGGGGCAGGAAGCAGGATGTGAGCCAAAAGGGCCTTAGAGCAGGCAAAAGAGATGTCAGCAAAGGAAGCTCACTCACTTTCCCATAGGAAAGCTGCTGGGGCCCTCCCTCGGAGACTATTTACTCTCACTTTACAAACAATATCACCGGGCTTATTAATCTAGTTTCGAAACCTAGGGCAGAATCGAAATAAGATATTAGAAAGAGAGCTGTGGAAGAGGAGCTGCCTACAGTTTACTTAAATACTGACTGCAAAACGGGCAGTCAGCCTAGTGGGAAGGAGGAAACAGAAAATATGAAAAGAAAACAAATGAAGTCAAAGCACAGCTGAATATAGGGTGAGAGGCAAACACTCCGTTCACCCAATCAGGCCCTGAGCATCATGATGTCATAGCACAGTACAGGGAACCAACGTCCAAAATGGTGCCCTTTGGCCTCAAGCAAAGGATCAGCGCAGCACCCTGGGACATACCTGAGCTCGGAAATACGAATGCAAGGACAAACAAGTCACTCCTGTTTGTACAAAGGGAAAAAGCTTAACAGACATTGGACAATGTTTCTGCTAAAAAAGTAAACATTAAAAAGGGCATATTTGTCCTTAAAGGACTGAACTCATAATTATTAAGAAAATTCAGCAAGTAAAATGATTCATTTGCTAAGGACCCTCATGATGGCAGTTGCAATGTATTTTTAAATCTAGGTAAAATACGTATTGGGTTGCAGAACCTAAAATCCATGTGTTTCAAATAACTGTTGGAGAATATTAACATCAAAGAACAGAAGGGAAGCAGGGTATCTGAAGTTTGTTTGGTGTCTGTTCCATCACCAAATGTGTGTGGCTTTGGCAAGTCAGTTACTTCTCTGAGATTCTGTCTCTTCACCTGTTAAATGAAGAGTCTGAAGAGCTAGTTTTGAAGTATCCACTGATGTTTCCCTCCAGCCCACATGCCCAATATTCTCCCTTTACCCAACTTGGCCATTCTGGGCCCAAAACCTCAAGTAAAAGGCACTATTGCATAACATAAAGTAAAAATAAGAGTCTTTCTCTGGCTTTCAGTTTTCAAAAATCTAGGGATTTTTGGAACAAAAGAACATAAGACAATGACAATTTGAGAGAAAACAAGATGAATTTGTTTCAGTAATATTTCCTCTCTCTGCAGCTAGAAAACAATTGAATTCCTGGGCAAGGGGAAGTTGGCAGAGAAGTGATTAAAATATAGATGCTGCTCGGTCCCTGGGATAGGGGCTCACACACAGCACCCCAGGGCTAAGCCCAAGGAAACAAATTCTGAGAACACTTCCTATGGAGAAGCCAAGAAGCAGCAAGATCCAAGAGAAGAAATGTCCAGCAAGATCCAAGAGAAGAAATGTCCATGTGGGAGTGTGGAGGCAGGTGGAGTATTATATAATCTCTCAGAATTTACCAGGCCCCAACATGGCTTGAGAAAAGCAAAATGACTTCTGTATGCCCAAGAGTTGCAAACGCAGATGGGAAAGCTGGGGAAACTAAAGAAGCCTCAGACGTGGGAACAACGGTAAATGCAGCAGAGATCTGTGTGGACTGACAATGGAGGGAAGATCTGTCCAGCCAATGGCATCTGTTGCCTAACACCAGGAGTAGAAGTCCAAACACTTCCGCCCACTACATCTTGGTATTGGAGTTGCCAGAGAAAGCACTACACAGTCAAGCACTGATGGGGAAATGTTACATCAAGAAAGAGACAGAGCAAGATCAGCTTTAGTAGCGGCTATCAGTCTGCCATGGCCAGCAGGACCCTCCCAACAGCCAATGCAAAACCACTGACCTTCACACACCCCTCTTGTGCTGTAGAACATAGGGACCTGTCCCCTCCCTATAGGGGACAGATATAGTAGTGAGGCTGGTCAGGGGCTATAAGACATATATATAAGACATATATATAAGACATACATATAAGACAGGACAAAGAAGCGCACATTGAGTCTAAAGAAAAGACATTCCTACACAAGGTTACTAGCCCAGCACAAGCTGTGAGGACTCTCTTGATAATGAAGTGTTCCAGGCGCAAGGCCCATGCTTATGGGAGAAGCGGGGATCAAAAGGCTGTATGCCTGGAGCTCCTTTTCCTAATCAGACCTAAGTGGACCAACAGAATGAAAGTATAAAGTCTCAGCAGAGGTCAGCATGGCACATGACCTTAGGGAACTCTGCAAATATCTCAGGGATGGAGGCTGAATCTCCAAATTGCCTAACACCAAATTTCTGTGGTCCTCATGGCATGGGAACTTCAAATAAAGACTAAATTGAGTTCTAGAGAAATAAACATATTTCTTGCACATCTGTGTTTGGAGACTGAGATTCATACCCACTACACACTGAAACAGATTCCACAGCTATAAAATCAAAAGACTAAGCCACAGAATAAGAAGAAATAATCTATGAATAACTTCATGCCAATAAATGTGGGGAAACTTAGATTAAAAAATTATTTTCTAGATATACATGTCACAAAATTGACCAGGGGGTGGGGGGTAGGGTGAAAGCCTGAATAAATTAATAATTAAGGAAACTGAAATAATTTTTTAAATCTCTGTTCACTCAAGACACCAGCCCAGACAATATTACAGGTGAAAATAACCAAACTTTCAAAGAACTAATAATCCCTCTCTTATACAAACTGTTTTTAGAAAACAGAAAAAGATAGAAAAGCCAAACTTACGCAGTTAGTACAATCTTGATACCAAAAATAAAAAAAATAAAAAAACAGTTCCAGAAAAAAGTGTATACCAGCCTCACATATGAACACAAATGCAAAAACCCTAAAATAAATTCTCAACATATAAAAGCATACTAGAACATAACCAAGAATGTTTGTCCAGAATGCAAAGATAATTCAGATGGACTAATATATCACAATAACAGATTAAAGAGAAAAAGTATGATTATCCCAATGGAAGCAGAAAAAAATATTCAACAAAATTCAATACTCATTCATAATAAAAATTCTTAGTAAGCTGAGAAAGGAAGTTGAACCTAAGTAAGAATACCTATCAAAAAGCTATAGTACACATTATACTTAGTGGTGACACTAAGAACCAAGGCTTTGTTTTAAAGTCAGGAATAAAACAGGTGCTCATTACCAGCACTTTCATTAAATACCAATTTTACTAAACAAGAAATTCTACAGGCAAACTATTAAAACAAATAAGAGCACTCAGAGAAGCTATAGGATACATGATCAACATATTAAAACCAAGACGATAATAAACGATTTAAACTGTAAACAGAAAAGACATTCCATTCACAAGACAATATAATATAATAATATTATAATATAATATAATAATATAATAATTCACAATATAATCTATAAGATGGGGGGGGTGTTTGTGTATAGTTAAATGTTACAGTTATAATGTTATAGTTAAACCTTATAGCCCTCATCTTACTTGACTTTGCAGGATTTGATACAGTTATTACATCCTTCTGGAAATACTTTAGTCACTTGATTTCCAAGACACCATACATCTGGCTCTCCTTCTCAGTTTCTATTAATCATTCTACCTCTTCTCTCTGCCTCTAAACAATGGTGTGCTCCCAGGCTTTTAGTCCAGCTATGTTCTTCCCCTTGACCATCTCTTCCAGTTTAATAATTTCAAATACCATCTAATCACTAATGATTCCCAATCTTTCAATCCCTAACCTCCCCCCAGCCCTACTATTATAACTAACTGCCTATTGGACATCTCTACTCAGAAGTATATGGGGCATCTCAAACTTGACATGTCTTAAATCAGCCCCACAACCTGGATCACCTTTGGTCTTCAAAATCTCAGAAAATAAAAAGTATATTCTACCAGTTAGTTTCACTCATCAGAAATCATGGCGTCACCCTTGACTCCTCTCTCCACACATTCAACCTATAAGCAACCTTCAAAATGTATGCTAAATCAGAGCATTTCTCACCTCCTTTCACCACTATCACCAGTGTTGGCCCAAGCACCATCTCTCTCACTCGGATTATTGCAATTAGGTGCTAACTGGTCTTCCTTCCTCCACCATTCCTCCCTGTATACTCTATTGTCCACACAGTAGTCAGATAATAATTTTATTATTTTTTTAATTTTTATTATTATTTTATTTTTATTTTATTATTATTTTTTAATACCCGAGGATATTTTTTCCATTGCTTTCTCAGAAAGAGTGGGAAGGAGAGAGAGAGGTAAGGAGACAAGGAGGGAGGGAGAGAGAAACATCAATCAGCTGCCTCCCAACACTCCCTAACCAGGGCCGGGGAACAAACCCGAAACCTAGGTATGTGTCCTGACTGGAAATCGAACCTGCAACCTTTCCATGTACTGAATGATGCTCCCACCAACTGAGCCACACTGGCCAGGCTCAGATGATCATTTTAAAACTAGGTCAGATCATGTCATGCCTCTGCTCAAAACCTTCCAATGTTTTCCAATGTCACACAAGTGTAAAATCCAAAATTCTTACCATGGCTTACAAGACCACACATCGGTGACCTTCAGCAGGGAGGATACTGCTCCCTAGGGAGCACTTACAAACTGCCTGAGGACTGGGGGCAACATTTTCGGTGATTACAATGGGAAAGTGCTACTGGCACTTAGTGGGCAAGGAAAGACCATAGCTGCTAAACGTCCTGCAGTTCACAAGACAGCCCCACAAAATGAAGAAATGGCCCACATCCTGCATTAATTCCCAATGTCTGGAAAGGCTTTCATGGGGGTAAAAATCATTTTAGAAATACCTGAGACCAGAATCAACTCCATTTTCTATATTTAAACATGAACTATTTCCTTATCTAGCCCACATTACTTTCTCCAGGAATGCAACTACTGTGTAAACTGAAGGAAGACTGTACTTCGTTTTCTTGGGAACTTCTACAGGAGTTCCTTTCCATTTTAGAACAGCCTAGCCAAAGGCAACTCTGCTAGTAGTAGTTTATTCACTAAAACACCACCAGTTTCATCCAGCATTGGTAGCAGCTGCATACAAATATGTACAGAGGATACATCAAGTTCATTTTAGGAACTTAGGACCAAACATAATTAATTTAGCAGAGACATGTGAAACATGGGAATAATGAATATTTATTAATATTTTAAAGTTTTAAATATATATTGTTGCCAATTACGTAACTTTTAAATACTTTTAGCAAAATGATGATAAATTTGTCATGGAAACTACACACTGAAGTTATTTAATTTTGAATGACCTGTTGTTTTTGTTTTACTCTCAAACTACCCACAGAGATCTCTCTCTCCATGTTTGCCCGCATTACTCTTCTTTCTTCCAGTCCATCGTGCAGTCTCATCATCTATCGAAAGATAAGGCTTCCAAGATCTTATAAAGTTTCAGAGACAGAATATGTCCCAACATATGTTGAAATTTCAAGTTGGAAAATACGGAGTTTTATATATATATGTATCTACTTTGTCACTTTGTCCCATGTCACAACAGGGGGTTTATTCTGACACTATTCTTATAAAGAGGCCTGCCTCATTTTCTCCATTTCAAGAGAATTTAGTCATAGCACACAGTACATCTCCTCTTCACTCCAGTTTATTGTCCACTTTCTCTTACAAGCACATAAGTCTAGTCTGCTGTTCTGTATCCTGTCATGTACTCTAGGGCCACCTGCACTACTGTTTCATCTTCTGGTCATTCTTATACCTTATGGCTGCTTACATTCCTACCCAAAACACATTTATTACCAGTAGACAAAAGCAGCTAACCACTTGATTTTGTCTTCCAGTGTAGTCACTAATAATTCTAAATTTATCTCATTTTTCCTTTACATTACAAATAGGGCACTATATTAATTTTTGACATTACATAGGTAGGTGATAATTATCTATTCATTTGATTTCAGGGTAGTGACAGGGCAAAATATATGCAAAGTATATGCAATAAGATGGGAGGGCTGGGTCTGATAGTATTGAGAACCACTGCCTTGGCTGATTTGGTCTCTAACTTTATCTCTAATTTTCTCTCCTACCATACCTCCATCCAAAGCCCTCCACCTTGATGTTCTTCAAACCCCACTCCTGCCTTGGGGGCTTGCAGTGTTTCTCCCCTCTGCCTAAAATTATCTTCCCCCACACATGAACTGCATATTGTGCTCCATTACTTCCCTCAGACCTCTGCTCGAATGCCATGTTCTCTTACAGTCCTTTCCTGGCCATCTGATTCAAATCTCACTCCACCCCATCATACTTTGTCTCTCTTACCTTGTGTTACTCTTTTTTATGTCACTTACGACCACCTGAGAGACATTACTGATTTGTTTACTCTCTGCCTCCTCCCTCTAGAACATAAGCCCCAGGAAAGCAGGGACTTCCTTTGTTCACTGCTGGTTCCCAGTGGTTTGTATAGAGCCAGACATAATAGGAAGCGAGTGAAACTGAATGGATACCTTACACTTGTCATGACGGCTATTACCGAGGAGTCAACAATTAACAAGCGTCACTGAGGATGTGGAGGACGGGAAACCCTCACACACTGTTGGGTGGGAATGTAACTCGGTGCCACTATGGAAAACAGCATGGAGATTTCTCAAAAACTAAAAAGAGAACTATCGTATGAACTAGTTCTATTGGCAATTCCACCTCTGGGTATTCACCCAAAGAGTGGAAACACTAATTCAAAAAGACATATGCACACCTATGTGCACTGCAGAATTATTTACAATAGCCAAGATGTGGAAGCAACCTAAGTCTCCATAGACAGATGGATGGATAACTGGATGTGAGATATATATAGATGTGCATATATATATATATATAATGGAATGTTACTCAGCCATAAAATCTTGCCATTTGCAACAACATGGATGGACCTAATGGGTATCATGCTACGTGAAATAAGTCAGGCCAAGATAAATATCATGTGATTTTACTTATATGTGGAATCTAAAACAAAACAAAAACAGACTCATGAAAATAGATAACAAACTGATGGTTGCCAGAGGGGAGGGAGTGGGAATGGGTAAAAAGGTGAAAGGAATATAAAAGATTAATATCGTGATAACTTTGCCTGGTGACAGATGGTTACCAGACTTAGTGTGGTGATCACACTATAAGGTATATAGATGTCGCATCACTATGTTGTACACCTGAAATTAATATACTGTATGCCAACTACACTTTAGTAGTTTTTTAAAAACTGAATGGATAGGCCTGATGGCGTGGCTCAGTAGTTGAGCAGCGACCTATGAACCAGGAGGTCACCGTCCGATTCCCGGTCAGGGCACATGCCCGGGTTGCCAGCTCGATCCCCAGCAAGGGGCGTGTAGGAGGCAGCCTATCAGTGACTCTCATCATTGACGTTTCTATCTCTCTCCCTTCTTCTCTCTGAAATCAATAAAAATATATATATATTTTTAAAAGCTGAATGGATAGATGAATGTCTTAAAGGCCAAAGAGTGTGCTAGTAGGGGACTGAATCCAGCAAGTAGCTGGGTTCCAGGTCCCTTGCTCCCAATAGAGACATTGCTGCCACGCTATTAAATGTTTGGGATTTTGAACATTCATTTAATATTTCATTTGAAGAAAGATTTCCACAACTGAAAAGTATTGAAAAGCCACTGGCCTTTCAAATTAGCAGATTCAAAAGCACAGTAATACACAATGTTGGTGAAGATACAGGGAAACATATTGGTGCTCACTATTTGTAGGAATATAGGTGGTTCAACTTTACTGGAAGGCAGTGTGAAAGTAGGTACTAAGAACCTTCTAAAATGCATTTAACAGTTGTTGTTTTACTTAAGATCATTTTACTCTCACAGTATTATAAGGTAAGTATTACTGACTGTACTGCACAGATGAGAAAACTGAGGTGAGGCACCAATAATTTTAAGGAACAAATAAATTACAACTCATGGATCCCTTCGAGGTCATTAAACTGCAATCCCAAAGCTTTCTCCACCGTTTTCCATTGTCTGCTAGTTCTCTGTTATGTCACCTAACTCAACACTAAAAATTGTGTCACATAAAATCTTTCAATTCTTAGTACCTAGTACAATGCTAAACATTGCAGGTGCCCAATAAACCTTGCTGGAAGAGGGAATAACTCTTTGAGCCACAAAAGTCGCCATAGAAACTGCATGACCCTTAGAGACTATGACAAAACCCACCCTAATATCTCTTTTACCCTCTTCCATAATAACAGAGTGTGAACACTGGCACATACTTGCCCAGAATAGTGACTTCAGTTTCTCCTCTTTTGTAGCTAACATGGTCTTGTGGTTAAGTTTTGGCTAATAAAATATAAGCAGAAGTGGCAGGAACTTCAGACACACAGTTTTCTTGTTTAAAACCTTCCTGCTGGCTGGAATGCAGATGTGATGGCCAGAGCAGCCACACTGGACCTTGAAATGACCTTTGTAATGAGGGTCACAGTCAACGAACCAATAAGATGGCAGGATACTGGATCCCTAACTCTGTAAAACACACTATCAGTCCCACATTCCCGTTTCCATGGCCTTTTACAAGAAAAAAATTAACTTGCATTTTTTCTAAATCACTATTATTTTGGATTTTCTGATTATCAGCACCCATTAGCTGCCCAGAACTAGTACTATTAGGACTGCCACTTACTCCCATTTCCTTGTTACCTGATATTTGGCTAAACTGATTTGGCATTGTACTCATGACAGCCTATATGAATTATGCATTCCACTTAGCATTTTCAAAGATTCCACTGTAAATGGATATTTAATAAGCTTTTTCACTTAACCCTAAAAAGCAATAGAACAGAGTCATGCATAAAAAGCCATAATTCAGCGAACTGTTTAATAATCACTTTCCAGAGTAATAATTGATTGTCAAAGGCTGCACATCTAGGCAGGTCTCAACAGTATAATGAAATAGGAACAATGAAAAGTGTCTCGGCCGTCTCAGTCTTTCATTTCTTCAGAATCCGGTTGCCAATGATTAAGAGATGAAGAGCTTGAGACTGGAAATGTTCTTGAGGGGAAATCTGGCTGAAATGATAAGGTCTGGCTTTATTATAATCTCCTCCTGTGTGCCTAATAAATTTGTAGTAATCCAAGCAAAGGACAGGAATTTTATTTACTGTATTATCTGTGAGATCTAGAGAGAAGACAGACTACCAATTTAAAAGGTGGGGTAAGGGGCAGCGGGTGCAGGAGATTTTACTTATTATCAAAACTTGTCAAATCTGATGACCAGTATGACAATGACCAGTTAACCATGTGATCGGGGCAATCCTATAGCCTTACTTAGATAATGCCCAAAGCATTGGCTCTCCCTCCTAGCTTTTGGGAATTCCTAGTAAGGCCTCTGACCCAACACTCCATTCTATCAAGTCAAGGAATCTCAACAAGACCCAACCCAACACAGATAATAAGATTTCAAGGATGTCAAAAGTAGATGCTCTTCCCCAAAAGAATGGGGACTCATAACCTGTACCAATTGGGCTAAAAAGAAAAAGTACTGATAGGTATTTCTTCACTTTGATGATAGCACATAGATTTCAAAATAAAATAAAGCTAATAAGGTGAAGTAGAAGTGGGTTGGTCTGTTACTCTGCCTTTATTTCACATGAGAGACTGCAGATAAGGGATATCTTACCTTTTATTCATATTAATAGCAACCTAAATTGGCAGAATTAATGTTACTTGACTGAATGCACTAGTTTGTGATCATATAACCAGCAACTTATGTCATTACTACTTGTAATTCCTCTCACCTATACCTTTTCACCTTATGACACAATATAGTATGTTACATGCCCAGCCAGAGTCCCATCTCACACCCACCATCTCTACCACCACCACAGGGCCCTGTGAGCAGCACATCCTTGCTTCTTGCTGACCTTCCCCAGGTTTAAGTGTGCTGGGCTCAGAAGTCACCCACAAGATGCTACGGGTGGCCATCCCGGGGGAAGAGTGTGTGATGATCCTCACACTGATGCAGTGTCATCACAGAGATCTGAGAGGGGCGAGCTCACAGTGAGAAAGGATTCTGGGGTCCTGAGGTCTAGGTCTTAAAACAGGGAGGGGAAAAAAAGGAGGGAAAATGGGGCAAAGAAAAAGGAAGGTGCCGTCAAAATGACATGGCAAGAATAAAAACAGCGCTGGCCTGGCTATCAGAAGAACTAAATAGGTTCTGGTCCCAGCTATCTAGTTAGCTGTATGGCCTTGTAAAAATCACTTTCTCTCATTGGGTCACGGTTTTGTTATCTCTAATACAAAGTTAATTAGGTGACCGTCCAGCTTCAGACACTATCTTAATGAAAAAATGAAGGTAAGGGAACGCTATGGAAAAACTGATCACCAAGACTCTGAAAGTTCTTTTCCATATGATAAGAAAACAAAGTAAAGTGTGCGAAATTGTATTAAATGAGAATGTGTTATTTTTTCATTTCAATGCATTAGACTAAGAATCTAACCTTTTTCTTACTATGCTTAAAAAAAATGCATAGGATAATAAATATGGCTGATTTTACCAAGTCATCGTTCTTTTCTATGATGAGACCAAGGATTAGCACACTTTCCAGTGAATGAAGGAAACCAAGTACCTGTAAAAGAATACTCCTCCCAACATGAAATGTATATTAAACACAACTCAATAATGTGCTGCACAGTCTATGAGACTGCTTTCATTTGGGATGAGAGATGCTTAAACATGATTGTGGTTGGCTAGTTCTCAAGATTTTGATTTACTGTCAAAACGACTTATCTACCCATCCTTATTAAAATCCGCGTTTACCCATTATGCTTTAAAATAAGCATTGTAAAAAACACAGCTGCCTAGCTTTAGGCTGTTTACAGCTACAGACTGATGGACAACCAAGTACTATACTTTTCAATAATAAAAATAAACAACTTCCCATGTACAGTAAGTCAACAACATGCAACCTAACTGGGATATGCAGTTCCTTCAATCTGCTGTCAAGGTAGCTATATGATTCTAAGTCCTAATATCAACGTTAAAAAAATAATATATTTTTTAAAACTGTTTTAAATTGTAAAAATTCTTTCCTCCTGTTTTACACAAAATAAATGAAAATTGTTGCTTGAAAATATCACAAAATTACCTTTAAAGTAGACTAAAACTCTACAGTGTTTAGATGGCAATTAGTGCTGGATTTTAAATAAGCAGTTTATCACCTTGTGCCCACCTCACCTTACCCTGAAAGAGATTCTAAGCACTACGACTAGTCCTTAATATTTAAAAGCATTAATAAGGTCTACATTAAGAAATCAAAGTTACAATTGAGCTATGTATTAAAATAACAATACACAAAGGGAAATGCTTTCATCCTAAATATCTAAATAACTGTAACTGAAATAGCCAGAAAAAGCAATTATTTTGCCAACATCTAAAAATTCTTCAACTTACTTCACATGTGCTTAAACCTGGTATATGTGAAAATGGATCATTTTCAAGATTCAAATGAGAGGGGAGAACTCATAGTGAGAAATAAGTCTGGATACCTGGGGTCTATGTATCCTTTATGGTCTATGGTCTAAATTAAGGAACTTTCTTATATAAATAGACAAAAAGGGAAAAAAAATCATTTCTAGTCAGCACCTATACTAAAAATGAGGGAAAAAAGGCATCTGGATTTTACAACAAATTAGCATTTCATTTTTCAATTAACTCTGTATTTCAATCTTGAAAGAAAATCCTCATGGAATAAGTTGATTTTAAAGAAACATCTTCTAGCTTGGTTCAAAATCATTACTATAATCACTAGCAAAAGGAATAGAAATTGTCCTTCAAGAACTAATATAAATATTTTATTTTCCATGTTTAAAAATGAATGACAATTAAATACATTAGCATTTTGTATTTATTGAAAGCATTCAAATATTATCTGAAAGATTTTAAATTTTCACATACAAAAAAACTGTAATTTAAGAATCTTCTTACTAGCTTAAAATACTGCACAAAGGGAATGTGTAAAAGAAAAGTGTAATAAATGTGTCTCATTTTGAACGGAAAATATTTGTCCAAATTAGTCCCTCCCAATTGTACTGATGTCATTTAAACAAGATAGATTGCTTTTCTTTGCTCCGATCCTTTTAGGCTCCCTGATTTATGCCTCTAATGAGCAAAAATTGTGTTCCTAGGGTAGGAAAAGATGAAACTGAAAAGTAAAGAGCTAAGAAAATGTTTAAATACTATGGAATAACATGCAGCTATTTAAAAGAATATATTAGAAGCTATACATACTGATATATGTCTAGAATGTGCACCATATGTTATTTTTGTAAAGAAAGAAACCTTATATACATATATAGATGTGTATGTATGTGTACACATTTGTACTAAAGAATTAAGATAAGTGTGGAAGGATAAAAAATAGTAAGTGTTGGTTACTGTTTGGAAGCAAATGGGGGCTTAGAAGAGAATAATTAGTTTCCTTATGTTAAAGAATCTGATAACATTTTATTTTGAGATAATTATAGGTCCAAATTCACTTGTAACCAACAATACAGAGATATCCCATTACCCTTTATTCAGCTTTCCCCAGTGGTAATATTGTGCAGAACTATAATACAATATCACAGCCAAGATACTGACACTGATACAGTCAAGACAAAACATTTCCATCACAAGGATTTCTAATGCTGCCTTTCTAAAGTCACACAACACTTGCTTCCCACCATCCCCTCCCCCAAGTCTGTTCTTAACCCTTGGCAGCTGCAAACCTGTTCTCCATTCCCATAATTTTGTCACTTTAAAAATGTTGTATAAAAAAAAAAAATCATCTTAGAAGAGAGACCAAGATGGTGGTGGATTAGGTGAAAGCTACACTAACCTCCTCCCAGGACCAAACCGGAATTACAACTCAATTATGAAAAAAGTCATCCTGAATAAGCAACTGAAGACTAGGTGAAGAGAGACCTTATAACCATGGACTGAGAGAAGAAGCTACATTGAGACTGGTAGAAAGTGCAGGGGCCTGATAGGGCTGCCCAGGCTCCCACAGGTGGCAGCTGAATTTCTGGAGGGATATATCAGTTGCAGGGAGTTTCCCCTGAGAAGTGTGCAGTCTAAACCCCAAGCCAGGCTCCCAAACCCAGAGCACCAGAACTAGGAAAGGTGCACACATAATATCAGGCTATGAAAAGCAGCAAGGTTTCTATCGGTCAGGGAGAAGTGGGGTAGAGAGGCAGGCACCCACTTAAAAGGCCAACACACACTGTCTGACTGGCATGGCTGAGCAGTTGAGCATCGACTTATGATCCAGGAGATTTGAGGTTCAATTCCTGGTCAGGGCACATGCCCAGGTTGTGGGCTTGATCCTCCCAGCAGGGAGGGTGCGGGAGGGTGCAGGAGGCAGCTGATCAACGACTCTCTCTCATCACTGATGTTTCTATCTCTCTTTCCCCTCTCTGAAATCAATAGATTAAAAAAAAAAAAAAGGCCAACACACAAAATTTCATTCACAGCCACTCACCCTAGCCTCTGGCAGAAACAGGGCAGAGCAAACTAGAGCCAGTGAGTAGAGTTTGGAGTTGGTGGCTCTTGCGAGAGAGCTGAAGGGTCAGTCGCCACGATCCCTGTGCTGAGTCAGTCTCCCATACTGTAGAAGTCATTATTCTTCTGCAGAGCATTCCCCTCTATGCAGCATCAACTTGGAAGGAAGCAATAGTCCCACCCACTGGAATGCCTCTAGCCCCATCCTTGGGAGTTTACTGAAAAGTACACCTGGAGGTTCTTTCAGTGACTACAGCTACTGGACAATCTGCAGGCAGAGGTGGAACTCCAGGTGCTTTGAGACATTTGTTAACCTACCCCTGGGCCTGGTGCTGGTAAAAGCCAGCCTTAGTGTGCAGCTTGATGCTTTCTGCACACATCCAGGCCCAACAGAGACAGCCACAAGCTTTGGGTCACTGATAGCTCCAAACAAGTTGCCCAGGGCCAGTCACAGGCAGTGTCTGACACAGGCCTGCACTGAAGTACCTTTGAAGAGCCCCAGAACCAATACATCCAGTGGCCAGCTTCAGACAGCCACAGAGAAGGATCCAATAAGCTTCACAAGCAGCATATCCAACAGGAGAAATCAGTAGGCACCAAACCCTGCACAGGTGACTTTCACTAAAAGTAATCAGCACCTGTAGAGCAGCTTGCATGCTGTGTTGGTGGTTGAGGGTCACAGTCAGCCAGCCTAAGGGTCAATCCCAGGCACAAACAGGCCAAGAGCAATCAAGACTCAATTACAACAGGAGGGTCCACATAACACACACAAGGCACATCCCTAGAGCACCCAGCTCCGGTGATCAGGAAGACTGCGCCTCTGGGTTGCACATGACGCCTACTACATACAGCCACCTTACCAAGACTGAGAGGCATAGCAGATTTAGCTAATACATAGAAACATTCACAAAGAGTCAGTCAAAATGGGGAGACAAAAAAAAAAGGCCCCAAATAAAAGAACAAGAAAATTCTCCAGAAGAAGAGCTAAATGAAACGGAGGCAAGCAATTTATCAGATATAGAGTTCAAAGTAATGATTATAAGGATGCTCAACAGCATGATAAAAGACATAGAAGTCATACAAAAGAACCAGTCAGAAATGAAGAATGCATTATCAGAAATAAAGAATACACTGAAAGGAATAAGCAGTAGGTTGGATGGAGCAGAGGATGAAATAAGTGATTTGGAAGACAAGGTAGAAAAAAACACCCAATCAGAGCAGCAAAGTGAAAAAAGAAGTTTAAAAAATGAGGATAGTTTAAGCGACCTGTGGGAAAACATGAAGTGTAACAACATCTGCATGATAGGGGTGCCCGAAGGAGAGAAGAGGGAGCAAGGAATCAAGAACTTATTTGAAGAAACAATGACCAAAATCTTTCCTAATATGGTGAAGAAAAAAGACACATGTCCAGGAAACGCAGAGAGTCCCATAGAAGATCAACCCAAAAAGGCCCACACCAAGACACATCCTAATTAAAATGTTAAAAGTTAAAGACAAAGAGTGACTTTTACAAGCTGCAAGAGAGAGGCAGTTAGTTACCTACAAGGGAGCTCCCATGAGATTGTCTGCTGATTTCTCAACAGAAACATTTCAGGCCAGAAGGGGTTGGCATTAAGTATTCAAAGTGATAAAAAGCAAGAATCTACAACGATGGCTACTTTACCCAGCAAGACTATCATTTAAAATTGAAGGAGAAATAAAGAGATTTCCAGACAAGAAAAAGCTAAAGAAATTTGTTACCACCAAACCAGTATTATAAGAAATGTTAAAGGATCTTTTTTTTTTTTTTTTTTAATATATCTTTATTGATTTCAGAGAGAGGAAAGGAGAGGGAGAGAGATAGAAACATCAATGATGAGAGAGTCATTGATCGAGCCCCCAACCCGGGCATGTGCCCTGACCGGGAATAGAACCCCGATCGCCTGGATCCTAGGTTGATGCTCAACCGCTGAGCCACACCCGGCCGGGCTAAAGGATCTTATTGAAGAAGGAGGAGGAGGAGGAGAAGCAAACAAACAGAGAAACATAGTTTTAAAAAATAGCAATAAATGCATACCTATCAATAATCACTTTAAATGTAAATGGCTTAAATGCTCCAACAAAAGACAAAGCATAGCTGAATGGATAAGAAAACAAGACCTATATTTATGCTGTCTTCAAGAGACCCACCTAAGAACAAAAGATACACACAGACTAAAAGCAAAGGAATGGAAAAAGATATTTCATGCAAATGGAAAGGGAAAAAAATGAGGATAGAAAAACTTAGACAAAATAGACTTTAAAACCAAGGCTATAGTAAGAGACAAAGCAGGACACCACATAGTGATAAAGGGAGCAATCCAACAAAAGGACATAACCCTTGTAAACATTTATGCACCCAACAAAAGAGCACCTAAATATGTAAAGCAAATCTTAATGACCATAAAGGGAGAGAGTGACAGTAATAGTTATATTAGAGGATTTTAACACCCCATTGACATCAATGGATAGATCTTCCAGAAAGAAAATTAACAAGGAGACAGTGGCGTTAAATGACACACTAAATGAAATGAATTTGATACCTTCAGAGCATTTCACCCCAAAGCAGCAGAATACACATTCTTTTCAAATGCACATGGAATGTTTTCTGGGCTAGACCACATGATAGGACACAAAACAAGTCTTGATAAATTTAAGAAGATCAAAATCATATCAAGCATCTTCCCTGACCACAATGGTATGAAACTAGAAATCAATCACAGGAAGAAGGAACAAAAGGCATCCAAATTGGAAAGGAAGAAGTAAAACTGTCATTATTTGCAAATGACATGACACTATATACAGGGAACCCTAAGGATTCCATCAAAAAAACTACTAGAACTGACAAATCAATTCAGTAAAGTAGCAGGATACAAAACATCCAGAAATCAGTTGCATTTTTATACACCAATAATGAATTACCAGAAAGGAAAACTAAGGAACCAATCCCATTCACAATAGCTTCAAAAAGAATAAAATACCTAGGAATAAATTTAACCAAGGATGTAAAAGACCTGTACCTGGAAAATTATAAGACAATGAAGAAAGAAAATGAAGAAGATACAAATAAGTGGAGGCATATACCATATTCATGGATAGGAAGAATTAACATCATTAAAATGTCCATACTACCCAAAGCAATCTACAGATTCAACTCAATTCTTATCACAATACCAATGCCTTATTTCCCAGAACTAGAGCAAATATTCCAAAATTTTATATGGTACCACAAAAGGCCCTTAATAGCCTCAGCAATCCTGAGAAAGAAGAACAAAATTGGAGGGATCACAATACCTAATATCAAATTATACTGCAAGGCCAAAGTAATCAAAACAGCCTGGTACTGGCACAAGAACAGGCATATAGATCAGTGAAACAGAACAGAGATCACAGAAGTAAGCCCACACCTTTATGGTCAATTAATATTTGACAAAGGAGGCAAGAGCATACAATGGGGTAAAGACAGTCTCTTCAATAAATGGTGTTGGGAAAATTGGATACATATAAAAAAAATGAAACTAGACCACCAACCTACACCATAAACAAGAATAAACTCAAAGTGGATTGAAGAATTAAATGTAAGTCATAAAACCATAAAAATCCTAGGAAAAAAACATAGGCAGTAATATCTGACATCTCTCGTAGCAATATTTTTGTGTCCATATGTCCTCAGGCAAGAAAAACAAAAGAACAAACAAGTGGGACTACATCAAAAGTTTTTGCATAGAAAAAAAAATCAACAAAACAAAAAGGGAAACCACTGAATGGGAGAATATATTTGCCAATGATACATCTGATAAGGGGATAGTACCCATAATTTATAAAGAACTTATAAAACTCAACAACAAAAAGAAAAAAAACAACTCAATGGGCAAAGGACCTGAACAGACACTTCTCCAAAGAGAACATACAGATGGCCAATAGACATAGGGGGGAAAAAACCTCAATATCACTAATCAGCAGAGAGATGCAAATTAAAACCACAATGAGCTATCACCTCACACCTGTCAGAATGGCTCCATCAACAAATCAACAAACAATAAGTGCTGGTGAGGATGCAGAGAAAGGGTAACCCTAGTACACTGCTGGTGGGAATGCAGACTGGTGCAGCCACTTTGGAAAACAGTATGGAGTTTCCTCAAAAAATTAAAAATGAAACTGCCTTTTGACCCAGTGATCCCACTTCTGAGAATATATCTGAAGAAACCCAAAACACTAATTTGAAGGAATATATGCACCCCTATGTTCATTGCAGTGTTATTTACAATACCCAAGATCTGGAAACAGTCCAAGTGCCCATCAGCAGGTAAGTGGATAAAAAAGCTGTGATACATTTACACAGTGGAATACTTACTCAGCCCTAAAAATAAAGGAAATCTTACCTTTTGTGACAGCATAGATGGACCTGGAGATTATTATGCTAAGAGAAATAAGCCAGTCGGCAAAAGACAATTACCATATGATCTCACCTATATGTGGAATCTAATGAACAAAATAGACTGACGAATAAAATAGAAGCAGAGTCATGGATACATGGAACAGACTTACAGCTATCAGAGGGAAGGGGTACTGGGTAGCTGAATGAAAAAAGGTGAAGGGATTAAGTGAAAAAAAACATACATATATAGCCCTGGCCAGTGTTGCTGCGTGGTTAGAGGATCGGCAGCAGGGGGGGAGGGGGGTTGCAAATGGTCAAGGGTTCAATTCCCGGTCAAGGGCACTTACATGGGTTATAGGTTCCAACCCTATGGCTGGAGGCAACCAATCAATGCATCTCTGTTACATAGATGTTTATCTTTTTTCTTTTTCTTTTTTTAATATATCTTTATTGATTTCAGAGAGAGGAAGGGGGAGAGAGAGAAAGACAGAAACATCAATGATGAGAGAGTCATTGATCGGCTGCCTCCTGCACACCCCTGAGTGGGGATCGAGCCTGCGACCCGGGCATGTGCCCTGACCGGGAATCGAACCCCAATTGCCTGGATCCTAGGTCGACGCTCAACCGCTGAGCCACGCCCAGGCGGGCTAGATGTTTATCTTTCTCTCCCCCTTCCCCTCCCTTCCACACTCTCTAAAAATCAATGGAAAAAAAAATATATATACACACACACACATAGACACAGACAACAGTGGTGATAGCCAGAGGGAAAGGGGAGTGGCGGGAGGTGGGGGTAGGCCAAGGGGGGATAAGGGGGGACAGAAAGAGACTTTGCTTTGGGTGATGGGTGCACGATGCAGTGTGCAGATGATGTTTTGTTAAGTTATACGCTTGAAACCTGTATGGTTTTGTGAACCAATGTTACCCCAATAAATCCAATTTAAAAAGCATTTTAAGAGGCTGGTTTTCACTGAAATGTTACACAACTCTTATAAATTCAATTCCTTAATAGTAATATATTGATCATCTTAGAATATAAATTTACTGCTAATAATGCTAAGCTGTAACAGAAAAAGACGAGTTTTTCATATAAACATCTGTTCTGTTATTTCAACACTAAATCATCGCAAACACGAAAGGAAACGTGACCAGGGGCGTATTACGCAGGCCTGCTACTACTGTTCTTTGAACCAGTTTTTGCAATAACCTCTCAGTGTATTTCCCTTTGAAAGACACACCTTCCTTTGATGGAAAACTCAAAAATTCAAATTCAAAATGCAAAAGACTTGAGTAACACTGCAGTGTTTTGTCTAGCTTAGAGCACACCGTAGGCAGTGACATTTTACCCCAAGGCTGCATTTCCCCAGGAGAGCTATGGCCCCCTTTTCACCTACTTCCATCTTAATGTCGTAGTTCTGACCGAGGACACTCTGTATGAGCTCTTTGATGGTCTGGTCGGAGGCCAGCTGGGCCTCGGACTGCAGCGAGGCGATGATCTCCTCTATGGACGTCGGGATCACCCGCACGGGCAGCGGGGCCCGCAGCGGGTCCTCTCCGCCCGGCTGCAGGGTTTCCGCCTCTGATCTGGAAAACAGCTCGGCGGCGCCCTCGCGCACGAAGTGGGTGCGGATCCTCACTCTCCTGCGCTCGACGGCAGCCTCGGCGCCGTCGTCCCCGCCGCGGACGGAGCCGCTCCTCCCGCCCCGGGCCTCGGGGGCCGGCGCGCCCGGGGCCGCCTCGGGCTGCGCGCCGCGCGCGGGCGCCGGCCCCGGGACGAGCTGGGGACCTGCGGGCCGCGGGCTCCTGGGGCCCCGGGGCTCCCCCGGCTCCCTCCTCGGCACGCACGGCGGCATCAGGACCGCGGGCCTGGACGTGCCGGCCCTGCTGGCGATGACCGGCGGCTCTTTGGACGGCCGGTGCCGGAGGAACGCGGAGCTCCGCAGGTAGAAGTCCCGGGGGCGGAACGGCCGGGGCCTCCAGGGCGCGGCCCGGCCCGGGGGACGCCTCGCCCCGCCGCGCGCCGGCAGGAGGGCCCCCGCGGGGGGCGCAGGGCCTTTAGGCCCAGGGAACCCAGACGGCTCCTGGGGTCCAGCGCAGGAAACGCTCCCCTTCTCAGACCCGGCGGGGCCAGGGGCCTGCAGGCCACAGGCAGGAACTTCATCCACCGCCGGCTTAGACGCCAACTTCTGCTTGAATCGGAGAAAATCCTTTTTGGTCTCCCCTCGAACCTTCTCAAGCTCTTTAAAGATGTACAATTCTTCTTTGTAGCTCAGTCCAAAGTGCTTCGAAATCGTGGACATCTTGACTAATTTGCCCTGTGAAAAAACAATATATTAACGTATAACACAAAAGTTCTGTTGACAAAATTCCAACTCAGTAAAGCTTATAGCAGAACACTCGCTGTGCTTCCCGAGACAACAGTGGATAGCAGCAGTTTGTATCACTTTAAAACCAATTACTACCCTTTGGGACAGTATGGATGGCCCTGGAGAATATTATGCTAAGTGAAATAAGCCAGGCAGCCAAAGAAAAATATCACATGATCTCGCTTATACGTGGAATCTAAAGAACTTAATAAACTGACGAGCAGAATAGATTCAATGACATGGAAGCATAGATGAGACTGACGAAATGTCAGAGGAATGGAGGGGGCGGGGGGGGGGCGGTTGGGGGGAGGGGGGGAAGAGAGTAACCAAAGAATTTATATGCCTATATGCGCAACCTAAGGACATGGACAATGGTGGGAGAGTGACTGGGGAGGGGGAAGGAAGGGGGGGGAACGGGGCATTGGGGAGAAAAAGGGACATCTGTAATACTTCAAACAAAAATAAAAATTAAATAAATAAATAAATAAATAAAACCAAGTACTGACCTTTTCATAGGAACCATGAAAAACCTTTAAAGCTTTTTGTAAAAGCTTTTCTTTACTGTGGGTGTTTCTGAAACCCCTGTTGGGTTTATTGTAACATTTCTTTAGACTATCACGTATAGCGTCCTACTTCCATAGTACACACAGTACACAGCACACAGCACACAAAAGCACAGAAAATCTCAAGTAATCCTGGTAGGATAGCCCTTTCCACTTCCTTCTCCAGCTGGTCCTGGGTGTCTCCATCCCACACAGCCCACTTCCCTCACTGTGTCACCTGAGCTGCAGCAGCCAGAAGGTAGGCCTCAGTGAAATCAAGAGGCCTCATGGGCCAAGTGTTTGAACTTTTTACGTGGGCTACTAGAAACCATTCAAAACCTTTATAACAGAAAAGTGGTTTGATAGGATCTAGTGCTTAGGGGATATAAATTTTTAGTGGGAGAAACAATAAAGGGAGGGAGGGCAAATAAGAGTATCCACAGTTTGAGCCTTAGGCCTGGCCTTGGTAACCTAGCAGAGTGAAAACAGAGACCTAAGGAGATAAAACTGGTAGGACCTGACCAATGATTTGGAATAAATGGGAGCAATTAACGTTCCTTCATAAAACAGGAACTCTGAATCTCTTTCATAAAGCCTTGGTCATAACCAAGTGCATAATAAAACTTCTGCTATTCACTGAACTGTACACTTAAAAATGGTTATGATGGTAAATTTTATGTTATCTGTACTACCACAGTTAAAAAAACAAAACAAAACAAAAAAACACTTCTGCTATTCAGCAGGGCAAGCTATCTATGACCATTAGTGGATTTTGAGATCTTAAGAGCTCTGAAGTCACTACCAAAAACCAGGACAGGAAATATAAATAGAAAAGGGCCAATGATAGATTGTTTGGCACTGTCACCTGTGGCAGGTAGGATGATCAGGAGCAAAAAATAGTTAGGAAAATGAGACTAGAGTTCCACAGAAGCCAAGAAGAGAAGGGTTTCAAGATTAAGGGTAAACAGCCCTGGCTCCCCTGGCTGAGCTTCATCCCATCACGAGAGATCCCGGTCAGGGCACATGCCCAGGTCTCAGGCTCCATCCCCAGTGGAGGGCATGCAGAAGACAGCCAATCAATGTTTCTCTCTCTTCCTCTCCCTTCCTCTCTCTTTAAAAATCAATAAAAACATTTAAAAAAAAAAAAGAATAAAACAATGAAAATAAAAGCAGAAAATAACAAATTAGAAAACCTAAATGATTTATTTTTTAGAAAACCCAAGGGCAAGGTTCTTTGAAATTAAAACAATAAAACCTCTGGAACATCATCATTGTTTCCAAATATGATTATCTACAAAACCTAAGCACTAAAAACTAATTGGAATTATAATAGAATTCTGCAAGGCATTTAAATTTTAAAAGTTTATACAAAAATCAATAACTTCCCTCCTATAAAATGATCCATTCAAAAGCAAAATGGGCCCGGCCAGGCGTGGCTCAGCGGTTGAGCATTGACCTAGGATCCAGGCGATCGGGGTTCGATTCCCAGTCGGGGCACATGCCCAGGTTGTGGGCTCGATCAATGACTCTCTCATCATTGATGTTTCTATCTCTCTCTCTGCCTCTCCTTTCCTCTCTCTGAAATCAATAAAGATATATTTTTTTAAAAAAGCAAAATGGTAAAATTCTATTATATAAAATTTATAATTTATTTAAAAGAGTAAATATCTAGGAATAATATAAAAAATGTCCCGCCTGGCCAGTGAGGCTTGGTGGTTGAGCAGTCACCTATGAACCGGGAGGTTCCATTCTAGGTCAGGGCACATGCCCAGATTTCAGGCTCAGTCCCCAACAGGGGGTGTGCAGGAGGCAGCCAATCAAGGACTCTCTCATCTCTGATGTTTCTATCTCTCCCTCTCCCTCTCCCTTCCTCTGTCAATTTAAAAAAAAAAAAGAGTCCTAAAACTACATAAATAAAATTTTTTAATTTTCCTGAAGGACGTAAAAGAGACTCAGCTAAATGAAGAGAGAGTTAATGTTCCTTGGTGAGAAGACCAAATATTTTAATTACATCAGATCTTCCCAAAATACTGTATTGGTTTAATACCAGTATAATCAAAATCAAAATATATTTTGAACTTTAAAAAGTAATCCTGAATTCATTTCAAATAATAAACAGAGTAGATTAGACAAATTTTGAAAAGGGCAATGAGGAAGCACTTGTCCAACAAGATAATTAAAACTTATCAGATACAAGAATTAAAACTGAGACCTGCTGCTAAAATCAACATATAGACTGAGTGAGCAAAAGAATTAAGAATAATATGGCTTCTGTTATAAAGACGGCATTAAATTGGTGATAAAAGAAGAATTCTTACTAAATTGTGCTAAGGCAAATGGTTGACTATAGTATGGGGGTATGGCGAGGAATTACACTTCATTTTACGGCATGCTTCAAAATACAATGGATTTAAGACTGAGATGTGGAAAATACGTTCTTATTTTACTTGTATTCTTTGCTTAGCACTTATCCACATTCTTGGTTGGATTTCTTTATATCAACTCCTAAGAGAATTAATTTTACAATTAGATTTCTTCATTTGCCATTTAATATGTGAAATATGAAGAAAAAATCCTACTTAGCCTCCAAATATAGTCATATTACTTTTAATCTCCAAAATATCCTTACTAATTCTCAAACCCAAGACCTATCTACATGCAAAGCTCTCATCTGTGAATCTAGGCAGCTTCACCACTGACCAGACCTTAGACAATTCAATTCTATCTGTAACAAGATTTCATGTTAAAAAGTGAAAATAGTAATCTTTTGCCTCTTTTCCAGGCCATAGTATATGAACATTAGAAATGATTTCTAGAGCCCTTAAGGAAGTTTCCTTATTTTAAAAATGCTGTATAATCCTTCTCATAGTGTTTTGGCAATTATTGTTAGCACAGGTGGTAATATGTCCATCCTGACACCATCTGCATTTCTTCCTACAAAAGACTAAAAGGTGGTAACTGGAACAGAACAGACCTGAAAAACATTAATACCTGATGAGAATTTGACTTGACTCTCCCAACTGCACTTCCCTTTTGTCTCTTAGTCCCTGCTTTGTATTCCCTTCCCAACTTCTCCCAGGCTTGTGGTTTTCTACTGAAGTTTAACAAGTGTTCATTGTTCAACATTCCTCATTACATTCTCTGGCCTTCTTCATAGGAAAGTTGCTCTTTATATGTTAAAATAAACCAATAGGAAATAGAACTTCTAGTTTAACAGGAACTTCTATTATGTTTTCAAAGTAGGTGGTATCCCAATACTAAATAGGCCAGTCCATCAAAGCTTGGTGCCCCACTCACCCCTCAACTCTGTAAAACATGTAAAATCATTTTTAAACATCCAGTCTCAGCAGAAAATAACATGCTCTCTTTTTCTTGGTAGTAAATTATTTAAAAGAAAGAGACTAGGTCCAGTTTGGAGATACTAAAGGAAAAATAATGTAGCCATCCCAAAAGGAGAAAGTATTAATCTACAAAAGGTAACAAGACTGTTGCTCACAATCCAGGTTGATTAATTTTATGCTCTACTTTAAAATGGGAAAGAGTGTGCTTGAAATCTTTGCAACCTGAGCATTAATTTCACTCTCCTCTTTTTTCCTAATTATTGGAACTCTGTGCCTTTCCTTCCTGCTGTACCAGGGGGTTCAATATCTAAGCAATGAGGTAATGAGAAAGGTCAATAGCCAGCCTTCTCTCCTGTCCCACAAGATGTGGTCAGACATAAGGAAGAAGTTCACTGGCCAAAAATGACCAAAGGTACAGGGAGGGCTACCTGTGTGAATGCTCTAGATTCTGGAACGGGCTGCTCTCTGGTTCTTGCAGGTATGGCTGCTCCTGCTATTAGAACAAAAGATCCAAAACTCTACTCTAGACTCTAAGGTAGAAATAAAGAGAGCAGACCATCAGATGACTTGGTTGCCAACACCATGAACACTTCACATAGGAAATGAGTCCTTCATAAGTTAAGCCTAGTTTACAGAGTAATACACTAGAAAAGGATTGTCAGAGTCATACATTGGGAATGGAGCCAAAGCTTCAGTTGGTTACATGGATTAGTTTACCTTGACCTCCACTATAGGGTCATGAGTACCTCAGTGGGAAAAGATGACCCACTAAGAACAAGATTTAGGTTCTCTTGGATCCATGGCCAAAGATCATCTCAATTCACTTCCTAAACTTTACACCAACATCAACTTCAAAAGCACAGCACTAAAGTTCCAAAAGAAACATTTAAGCCCAAGGGCCACTTATCTAGTAAAATCATCAGCATTGCAAGAAAAAGAAAAATATTCTGGAAACAATATTTGATTTTGAAATATCAGTAGTAGAAACAAGATCTGTCTGTGCACTGATTATAATTAATGAAAAAGTCTAAAAGGAAATATACAAACATTTTAACAATTTTGCCAAGAAAATGGAATAACAGTAATTTTTTCTATTTTTCCACACTTTCTATAATATTGGTTTTGCCACTTTTGATCCTAATTATATCAATAATACTAATAACAAATAACATATATTATGCTGGCTTAAAATGATATAGGAAAGAAAGAAAAGCTGTTTTCAAGCTCAGAAAAAATCTTTTTCTAAACTATTCAGAAGCCCACAGAAATTTCACTAAACGTCTTTTATCATTCTGGCCAGAAGAATCAGTGAAAAGCTCCCAGGCAACAACCACAAAAGAGAAGTGAGAGAGAAATCCTAGGAGAGATCCAGAGAAAGTAATTTCCCAGTTCTATGTCTAAACACCACACAAGTCTAGACTGACCTCTGAACAGTGCATATGTGAGACAAACTAAAAGCAACATAGCAAAGGCTTAAAGAGCTGAAATGAAATTTAGATGAACATAACCTCCAACCACAGAGAGTGAGATGGAGTTTACAATGAATCTAACCTGTTGAATTGCCTGCTAAACAAACAAACAAAATCAACATTCTTCAGAGGGATATAACAGAACCCAGAGTCTACACAACAAAACATTCACAATGTCCAATATATAACCAAAAAATATTTGACATAAAAAGATATAGGAAACCTGACCCATTTTCAAAGGCAAAGATAATTAACAGATGTTAGTCCAGAGATGACCTAGATGTTGCAATTATTAAACAAGGACTTTAAGGCAGCTATTATAACTATGCTCCATGAAGTAAAGGAAATATGCTAAAGATGACTAAAAAGAAAATTTTAACAGAAAAATTTAAAAAAAAAAAGAAATATTATATCTCAAAAATAATGATATTTTCAATAAAAATTTGACTAGCAGAAGGGAGATGTCAGCGGAAAGAGGTAGTGAAATGGAAGACAATTCTTCAGAATTTATGCAACATTTAAAAGAGAGAAAGAAAAGCTTTAAAAAAAGCCTCAGCCCCAGCCGGGTGGTTCAGTTAATTGGAGCTTCATCCCATGCACCAAAAGGTTACGGGTTCAATTCCCAGTCAGGAACATACCTAGGTTGCGGGTTTGATCACTAGTCAGGGTGCAAATGGGAGGCAACTGATCAATGTTTGTCTCTCACATCAATGTTTCTCTCCCTTCTTCTCTCTAAAAATCAATAAAAACATGTCCTCAAGTGAGAATTAAAAAAAAGAAAAGAAAAAAGCCTCAGAGCCCTGTAAGACAGTATCAAAAGCTTTAACATTTGGTTAATCTGTATCCCAAAAGGAGTGGGGAGGATGAGGTGAGAAAATATTTGAAGAAATGATGTCTGAGAACATCCCAAATTTGAAGAAATACATTTATAGATTCAAGAAGCTCATTACATTCCAAGTAGGATAAAGTCAATGAAAACCACATGTAAACTGCTGGAAACCAAAGACAAAGATAAAATACTGAAAGCAGACAGAGAAAAACAACACATTATTTATAAGGAAAACATTTGCAAAGTCCAGGATATAACCAAAATGATCATGGACTTTCCATCAAACACCACTGAGAACAAAAGACAGTGAAACAGGATTTATAACACACTAAAAGACCAAAAAACTGTCAACCCAGAATTACATATCCAATAATCATATTCTTTAAAAACTGATGGCAAAATGAAGACACATTCAGATACAGGAAAACTAAGAGGATCACTTTCCAGCAGACTAGAACTTCAAGAAATGCTAAAGATAAAGTTCTTCAGGCAGAGAAATTATACCAGAGGAAAAGTGAGTCATCAGAAATGGCAACTATCTGGGTAAGTTTAAAAAACAAACAATTTTTATCTTGTTTTAAAAAGTTGTATGAAAAATTATAACATTGTCGTGTGGGGTGTTTGTATACACAGATGTAATGCACAACCACCACCAAAAAGCCTGGGACAGGGGTGGGTAAGGGAACTATGGTTGTTAGTTTCTGCATTTTATGTAAACGAGTTCAATATTAACTCTAGACTGTGAAATGTTAAGGATGTATATTGTAATTCCTAGAGAAACAATTTTTAAAAGTACATTTGTAATACTCTCAACAATAAAATTAAAAAATAAAAAATCTACAGGTATCATTGTAAAGTAAAAAAAAAAGTAATGCAAAGAGGTGTAACTGGCAAGTCAATAGATAATAAGATAAATACAAAAATATTATTAAATCTTAGAAAATATTTTAGACTAAATAATAATGAAAATGCAACATATCCAAATGTGGTGGAAGCTAAAACAATGCTTAGAAGGAAAAGCACTGCTTAAATCTAAAAGAAAGGTCTAAAATCAATAGCCTAGGATTCCACCTTAAGAATCTAGAAAAAGAGGAGTAAAGGATACCCCAAGTTAATACAAAGATAAAAGTATATAGACATAAATCAATCAAAATAGAAAACAGAAAACTAATTGAGAAAATTAACAAAGCCAAGATCTGGTTCTTTAAAAAATATGAACAAAATATTTAAAACCCCTAGCTAGACTGTTCAAAAATAAAAGTGAGGGAACAAAAGTCAATATCAGGAATGAAAAGAGATTTTCCCTACAGATCCTAAGGACAGTAAAGAATAATAAGATAATATAATAACTTTATGCCAACAAATTCAACAATTTAGATTAAATGGGTAAATATTTGAAAATTGCAACTTGTCAAAATTAACATTGAAAAAGCAGAAAATCTGAATAGTCCTATATTAAATAAACTTATTCATTGCCAAAAATCTTACAACAAAGAAAGTTCAGGCCCAGATGGTTCTCTCAAACACTCAAGGAAGACATAACACCAATCTTACACAAATGTTTTCAGAAAATAGAGTAAGAAACTCACTTTCTGAGGTTTGAATAACCCTAATACCAAATCTGAAAAAGGTATATATTTATTTTATTTTATTTTTTTATAAATATATCTTTATTGATTTCAGAGAGAGGAAAGGAGAGGGAGAAACAGAGACAGAAACATCAATGATGAGAGAGTCATTGATCGAGCCCGCAACCTGGGCATGTGCCCTGACCAGGAATCGAACCCCGATCACCTGGATCCCAGGTCGATGCTCAACCGCTGAGCCAGCCGGGCCGGGCAAAAAGGTATATTTTTAAAAAAGAAAATACATACCAGTACCCCTCATGAGCATAGATGCAAAAATCTTTTAATAAAATATTAGCATTCAAAACTAAAACTATATTTTTTAAAAGGGTAGTATATCCTTATCATATATCATTTACCCCATGGTTGAAAATTTGATTTAAAATTTGAAAATCAATATAACTCATAATATTAACAGAATAAAAGAAGATAAAAATGATCATTTCAAGAGATGATGGAAAATCATTTAAGAAAATCCAATACCCATTTATAATAAAAATAAATAACTCTAGGCAAACTATGAATCATAAGGAACATCCTCAAACAAAGAGAATTTACAAAAAAATTTATAACTAACATTATCTTTTTGCTTTCCTCCTAAAACTGAAAAATAGGAAAAATGCCTCAACTATTACTTACCACATCTATTTAACATTGTACTGGAGGCCCTAAGCCATTACCATAAGGTGAGGAAAAGAAATAAAAGGAATAAAAGGTGAAAAGGAAAACTGTCTTTATTTGCAGAAGATACGATTTTTTAGGTTAAAAATCCCAGTGAACCTACAAAACAATTAATAGTGCTAATGAGTAAATTATCAAGGTTGTACAATAAGACAAGGTTAACGCACAAAATCATTGTATTTTTATTTACTAACACCAAAAAACTGAAAAATAATGCCCCCCAAATATAATACTTAAAAATTAATCTAACAAAAGATGTCCAAAGTCTGCACAATGAAAATTATAAAATATTGCTAAGAGAAATTAAAGGCCTGCAAAAATTCACAAACCATGTTTGTAAACTGGAAGACCCAATATTGTTAAAACGGCAGTTCCCTCCAAATAGAGCTATAGATTCCATGCAATCCCAGTCAAAATTCCAGCAGGCTTTTTTATAGAAATTATAAGGTGGTTGTAAAACGCATACACAAACTCAAATGACTTAAAATAGCTAGTGTGATTTTTAAGATGAAAAAGCTAGAGGACTTACACTACCCAGTTTCACCCTGTCTGTAGTAATCAAGGCAAAGGTCCTGGCAAATCATCATGCTGAGTGAACAAAGCCAAACACACAAAAAAGTATCTATTGCATGTTTCCATTTATACAAACTCTAGAAAAGGCTACCTATTCTAGGGTGTCGCACAGAAGACCAGTAGTTGGTCGGTGTGGTAGGAAGTGGGGAGAGCAGGTGGATAGCGAAGAGGGCAGAGGAATGAGAAGGTTCAGTTACCTCGTCTCCAGTAACTGTTTCAGACTCACATACATCTGTCCCAACTCACCAAACTGTACACCCGTACATGATACACATCGTATGTTCTGCACATTTATTGACTATAAACCATACCTCTGTAAAACTGCAGATAGGGAAAAAAACACAATCTGTTAAACTTTTATATTTCATGTTAAAAGAACTCTGGAACTCCTTTCAGTTCCCTCAGTGGCAGTCTGGGGCCTCAGTGCCAGAATCCTTGCGTCCCACGGCCCACCCAACAGCTGGGGGCCGCACTCAGGAAGCAGCTCCCTATTCCAAAATCAGGCACACAGACCCCAGCGCTGGAGCCGAACGTCACCTAAAGATGTTTATGGTTTGTCTACAACAACCAGCCCCTTTGGGGGGATAGCAGAAAAAGCCAGGGAGTGGGAGGCGAGGTCCCTTCCACGGTGACCTTTCGCCCTCCACAGCCCCTCTGATTCCTGCCCCTCTTTGCCTCACCCGCCCCTTTTCTACCCTCGCTGCCTGGGGGTCACATCTGCCCGCTTTTCCCTTGCACCCGGTTTTCAGGGCTCCGGGTCCCCGCTCAGCCCGTGCTCCCCCCGGTGCCGGCGCAGCCCGGCCGGGAGTCTGCCGGGACTCCGCCGGCTGGAGCGGATTGGAGAGGCGGGGCGGGGCGGGGCTGGGCTCCGCGCGAAGGCCCGCCTCTCGGCCCGCAGCCTCCCGGGCCGAGTCGCCGCCCCGTCCGCGGCCACGCTCACCCGCCTCCGGGGACGCCCGGGACCCGCTCAGGGCGCAGGGGCGTTGGCTCCGCGGCGCTGCCGGGCACCCAACCGGCCGGCGGGGCGGGCGGGCGCGCTCGCGGCCCCGCGGGGTGGGAGCGCGCTGGGTCGCCTGGCAACAGGCCGCGCCCCCATCCCCACTCCCACCCCGCCCCCTCCCCACCCTTACCCCCCCACCCCGCCCCCGCCCCGGCCTCGCGGGCCCTCGCGCCGCGCGCCCTCCCCGGGCTCTCCGGCCCCGCGGAGCCGGCCCCCGAGCGGCCTCGGCCTCGGCGCGCAACCCGGCCGGGCGGCCCCGCCTCTCGCCCGCGACGGCGCTGGTCCCGCAGAGCCTCCGGACTGGAGCCGCTGTGTCTGCGGATTCACCGGCTTAACCAGCTGCTGTCTCGGCACCCTCGTTCCTCCTACAGTTAATGAATAATGCTGGGCCGCGAAACTTAAAGCTTTTCTTTAAAAAACAAAACAAAAAAACCCACACCACTATATGTCTGCATGATATGCTAATTAAAGGTATATTTTCGCGGGGGTGAGGGGTGGGAGTGTCCATGCTTTCCATCTGGAGCCCAACTCGTAAAGAGAATTTTGAAATCAAAGGCATGAGATTCGGGAGAGTTCCTATTAAATATCAGGTTCCGCCATATTCAGAGTGTTTGATGCCCAAGAGAAGAGAAGAAAGGTTATACGAGGCAGTAACTGGCATTACCTATTAAAGCTGAATGTACACACGCTCCATGCGCCAGCAGTTCCACTCCCGGTAGAAATGCGTTCACGTGCGCACCAAGAAACACCAACACCACTATTCACTGCAGTTTCATTCACAATAGCTGAAAACTAGTAACAACCCAAATGTCCATCACAAGCAGGATGCATAAATCACTTGTGGTATAAAATGCAATAGTATGTATGCATGAAGGAAATGAATAAACTTCTCTGTGGATAACAACATAGATCAATCTCTCACAAATAATAAAGTTCAGCTATAGAGCCAGACACAAGGGAGTACATTCTGTACCATTCGTATCACATAAAGTTTAAAACCCAAGTCAGCAAAAACTATAGTGCTTATGGATGCGTGCTCAGTCGTTGTACTACAAATAAACACAAGAAAGTAATAACCATAAGAGTTAAGAGTCATTTGGGGGGGGAGGTGATGGTGAGTGGGTGGGCAGTACAGGAGTCCTGGGGTGTTAGGGCTGTTCTATTTTTTAACCTTGATGATGACTGCTTGAGTTTTTTTCTTTGTGATAAACCATTGTTTTCAGTTTTGTTCATTTTCCTGTGTTATATTTCACCAACGGATGTAAAGAAAAAGAAAAACCAGTTAGATGAAATAGTGTAGGTGATAGTTCTTTGCTCAGTGCCTGGCACTTAGCAGGCCCTCAAATATTTATTTTATATCCCTCTACTCTCTACCAACCTCTCTTTCTCTCTCCAAATTCTTAGGCAACTAATAAATGAGATCAGGAAAGTGAACGATTAAACCACCTGTGAGTCCTCCATGAGGTTCCAGGTGCTGGAAGGGAGCAACACAGCTTCCCAGGAGTACCAGAGAAAAGAATGGTCAGTATTGCCCAATCCCCTGGTGCTGGGCCTCAGAGCAGCCCGGTTGTAGGGCTGGATGCACTCAGGCACTTCCAAGTCTTCTGGCGGAAGCTCTGGCTCTAGAGGCACCTGAGACCAGGCAGGCAGCCCAGCTTTGTCACTTGGGCAAGTTGCTTCCTTCTCTGTGTTTTTGCAACTTCATCTGTAAAATGGAGACAATACTCTTACCTTGAAGGTTTGTTGCTTTACTCCCTAACGTAATAAGTTCAAAAATAGTTGCTGAATACCCACAACACGAAAAGCATTCTACAAAGAAAAGCCATCCCTGAGGATTCATGGCACCTGCATCGCACCCCACTGCCCTGTGGGTGCTCCGCGTGGGCAGCTCTGCTCTAAGTGTGGCAGTAACCCCTTCGGACAATAAGAGAATTACTTTTCTGTGCTAATTAAAATAATGTGCAAATAACCAAAGTGCTTAGGAAGCGACTAATTGTTCTTGGCACCATCCTGGATACTGCACAAAAATAACATATAGGTCATGTTCCTAACCTGGAAAAATGTGAAAATTAGCGTAACCTTGAAATGTGTCTATTGTATAGTCAGGAAATGATTTAAATGGTAAATAAATATTTTTCATTAATACTTTTTATTATAAAAAATGGTAAAATAAGTATTCAGATATCCATATCATATGGATAGACCATAGGATCATAGAGATTGGCTTCTGGGGCAGAGAACAACAGGGCAGAGGAAGGAGCTCAGAAGAATAGCAGAGATTAACGGGCAAAGCCCACTACTCCAAGTTGCCTGTACTGTGTTAATCCACAGAAACTAATGTACTGAGACAGCTTCCCTGCCTTAAGGCCCTCCCCTGGCATTGCTCACCCCCAGTCTACTCACCCCGTTTTTCCCCCGGTGACCTGATTAACATATGCCAGACTCCCCTTGGCTCCAAAACCCAATGTGATTCTAACACTTCAGATTGTGGAGTTTAAGAATGGACCCCTGAGAAGTCAACCTTCACCCTTCCCTGGGGTGCCTCAGAAGTCTGGTCACCCAGCCTAATCTCAGGATTTTTAAAATTAGATAAAAATAGCAAGCACTGAGCAGAAAGAAAACTGTGAATAAAATTATCCGTTTGAAAAGAAAAGATACAAATAACACTAACAAGCCTGGTCCCAAGCCGGTATACCTGGCTGAGAATTAAGGGTTTATTTTTCTTGGAGGTAGTGGCTGGTATTTAGCATTCCAGTTACACTTTACACTTTCAGAGGGATTTGCTTATGTGTTCCCCAAGTATGGTAATGCACTAGAGATCTTAACTGAGTTTGAGGTCAGAACCATTCCTTTTCTAAAGGTAGACATGTAAGATTGTTGGATGTGCTTTGTAGCCTAAACATTGAACTTAGAGAACCAATGCCTGGTTTATCCTTAGAAAAACTAACAGCTCTCCCTAAGTAAGCTGTAAAAACAGAAGCTGCATTTAGCCAGAGATCGCTTGCTGCCGGAGACTTCTGCGCACCAGTCTGCTTCCCCCAAATGCACCTCCCCCAATACCAATCCATGGAAAAATAATAAGCTTTGAAAATGTGTTGTTTTTCTGTTCTCCAGTGAAGGAAATAGTTTTTTTACCCACTTGGTTCTTATTATTCAGTAAACCAGAATTCAAAAGCCTATCAGAGCCTTGTACACAGAAACTTTTTAGCCCATCAAAGCCCTGTCTGAAATTTGTGGGTCATTGTTCATCGAGGCCAGGAATTCACCCCAAAACTCCAACTCTTCCAACTCATGAATCTTCACCTCAGCAGATGAATCTATATCTGGTGAAACCCTTTTGTGGTTTGGTCTTTTCATACAGTATATATTGTTTGTCTTAATTAAGCCTTGGCACCCCACTAAGCTTTCTTGCACATGCAAGGCAATATTTAGGGTCTATTAGGTCTATTAAAGACCCTAATGTTAAATTTAAAGGACCCATCATAAACCTAACATGCTTGCTTCATTTCAGATGGACTTAGATTCCAAGAAGAAACTTTTTTAGGGAATCTATATCAAATAATTCTAAAAGACAGTAGCTAAAACTTCCTTGTGGTAATATCTTGGGTTCTGAGGATTTTAGAAAATGACTTGAGTGATACTTCTCCAAATGAGTCCTAAGAGGTTTCTTCTAACTCTGTCCAATAGAAGAGAATCTAGGGAGAAAGGAAAGTGTCTGGGTAAATCAGGGGTCCTGATTTCTCATATCAGTGCTCCCCAACTTCAAGTGCTGAAAGTGGAATGGCCTCCCAGGAGCCCAGACACTTCCTTCACCTTTCTTACAAGGATGCTTCCTGGACTCAGGACCCAGGTCTTGCCATTGGTGCCACAGCCAGGGAGATGGTGCAGGTCCGCCCTGCCTAGTGCACCTGTGCCCAGGAGAGCATCTTGGGAGCTCTGGGGAACCACATCTTCTCACTCATCAGTGGGAGAAGCGATTTGTCTGGCTGTCCTCTGGTTCTCTGTTGCCTGGGGAGCAGGAGGCATGGGAATCTCTCATCTCTTTGCGCCTTGAGCCTCCTCCCTCCAGAAGGTCCTTAACCTGTGCCTTGTGCACTATCCGCACCCTCTGCACCCTCTTTGGAGTCGCATTCCTTCTGCCAGCTCCACAGTGCGGGAGACTGGGAGGGGATTCTAGGCAAGGTCGTGATGGATGCTGAGAAGTGGGCTGGGCGAGACACCAGGACTCACCCCCCACACAGGAGTTCCCTTTTCCTCATGGACTGTAGCCAGGAGGGACCCCAATTTCCAGGGAGCCAGGCTGGTAACCACCTGCAAAAGACCTGTGAAGGGGAGGGGCGAGCACTTGGATTGCAGGTCCGCAGTACTTGCCACTAGGTGTTCAGCATCCTACACCTCATAGGCTCTTTAGTTTTGCTACCATTTAGTACATTTGCTCTGCACACAATTGGTGTGAGGTAGGCACTAATATACCTCTTTTAAAGTTGAGAAAACAGAGGCTCAGAGAGAGCAAGTATCCTGCAGAGCGTAGATTCGAATCCAGTTGGATTCCAAATCCCATGCCTTAAACATAAACCCTATTGTCCCTATCAGTTGCATGAACAAGCCAGGTTGGAGCTCGTGTAATGAGAGAAACCCTCAGCCTCAGTGAAGAAGCCAGCCCTGCCAGGAGAGTGTGCCCAGCTCTGTGCCTCCTATTACCTGAGGAGACTTTGCCTGGGCTTGCAAACTGGAAGACAGGCTGCTTGCTGTCTTTCGAGATGCTGGGAAGTGAAAAAGGGAAAGGCTTTTGCCCAAAATTTACCATGAAACATAGACTACAAAATTAGAGCAAAGGGAAGGGAACTCTTCTTCCTAGTGCCTATTCTCCCAAAGACCTCTGCCCTTCCTGAGAGACACAGCCTCATCCCCAGCTCCAACCCTTCCTAGATTCACACAGGTCCTGGTTCCCCTGGGTGAGGTCATCCAGCCACTCCAAGCTTTGTTCCTATAACAACGGCTGGAAGTTGGAGTCCAAGCCCCTCATTTGGAAAAGAAGGGAACTGAGGCCCAAAGGGTCTTCCCTGGTTCCCCAGAAAATTTGAGGTTGGTTGGACCATGGCCAAGCTCCCCACGGTCTCCAACACCCTTTCTGAATCTCCTCATATCCTCTCTAGTCCTCGCTTCCTCCCTCTCCCATCTCTTGGGACAATGGCCTCGTTTATTCTCATTCCAACACCTGCAGGAGTTTTAGAAGCTTCTGCCCCAGTGTAAACTGACCTTCAACCCGAGCACTGCGCACTTTATTTATTGAAACCACTTCTTTTGGTGGGGTGTGAGGGGAGGGTCACGAGGAGGTCAGAGGAGACCAGCAATTCACAATAGAAGGTATTTGGCAGGAGGAGGCTGGTGGGATGAGAAGAGCGAGATCCACCCAGCTGACTACATCGTTGAAAGCATTTGAAAGAAAACAAATCTATACCAGATCAGCTAGAACCCTAAGTCTCCTAGGCAGAGGGCTCCATTGGAGTTCTGAGTCCCTCTCCCAGGCCAGGGTGACCAGGGTTGGGGTGGGTGCAACCAGAGTAAAAAACCATGGTCTGAAAGCAGGGAGTTTGCAGCACAGATCCTGAACCCTGGCACAGCCCCACACCACTGGGTGCTGGGTGCTGGTGGGGAGTAGGGGAATGGGACATGAAGAACACCAGAGGTGGATGGAGCACCCTGCTGCCAGGTGGCTTCCTGAGTGACAGTAGCCAAAAGAAAAGGAGGCACACGTGCTTCCTCTCTCAGGGACTCCCACGCCTGCTTTCATGGCAAATAAAACTTCGGGAGGGGTCTCCAGTAAATACTTTGCAACAAGGCAGGTTCAGAGAGGTTGGGTGGTCTTTTAAGAAAATCATTACACCACACAGGTAAGGCGTGGGGAATAAAATGTTTTGAATGCTAAAGATGGGGAGGCAATTAAGGTAAATGCCTGATCATTTGGACCACGCTGCCATCGCCACCGTGGCCGAGAGCCTGGCACCCAGGAGGATATCAGTAACTCTCACTGTGCAAACTCAAACCCGGCGCAGCCCCCGCTCCAGTCGCTCTCAGCTTTGGCGTGGGAGGGCGGCACTCCTCACCCTAGAAGCCCAAGCACAACCCTGGGCTAGCAGAGTTTTGCTGCAAGACTTTCCTTCTCACTACATGAGCTCAGCTTCATTTGTTTGCCAATTTAAACATATTATTTAAACACAGACGTTTCCTTTACAGTACCAAGTAAAACATTTTGCTTGATGGAAAGTTGATGGGGTTCTTTAACTTTTAATCAATATCTACTATTGAAAAGTATAGCTGCTGTCTTTTCACAGTGGGGTGGGGGAGTGAAATAATTGCCTTGGGCCACATGTTGATGGCCCTGGATGAGCAAGAGAGCTCTGATTCTGCCAAGTCCAGGTACCCATGAGGTGAGGGCATTTCTGACTTGATGTCACCCTGGTGATTTTGCTTAATGGGTGCCAGGGGAAGATCCATGCCCAGTGGGCCTGGAAGTCCAGGGATCCCAGGGCTCTGAGACCCTGGCCTTTCTACCAGACATAGCTGTCTCCATTCATTCATTCCTCTTTTGGTCCATTTATTCCACAAGCCCACTGGGCTGAGAGAGCCTCTGGTATACTCTCACTTGGAGACTTTGGAGTGAGTAGATATGGTTTCTAGATGCCAGCATCATTTCCCACCTGACACCAGCCTGTCCAGTGTCTGGATTGGGTAGTTAGTTCATTGATTGAGTCAACAACTCTTTAGTGAAAGCCTACTATGCTCCAGGCTCTGCTCTAGCAGCAGGGACCACTGTGGTCCCCACCCTCAGAGAGCTTCTAGTCCAGCAGGGAAGACAAATAAAATGAGAAAGACAGACATGGAGTTTGCTTTAGGGGACTGATAAGAGCCTGGCAGGGATCTGGAGCAAGGTGTGGACCTAAAAAGAGAAGAGCTCATTTGATTGGGAAGGTCTGCAAAGTCCTCACCACAGAGCCAGGGAGGCTGTGCTGGACTTGCCACCTCAGACAACGCCCAGTGTCGGCAGCTGCATTTACTCTGATGCATTTACAGGAGGCGTTCAGAAAGTGGTCAGAGTTCCTGCGAATCCTGCCAGTAACCCAGCAAAAGGGAATGCTGCCAAGGAGGCTTCTTCCCAGTGCTTCTCTTTAGAAGCAAACTCACGGCAACGTGAGCGAGGTACTCATTTTGCTCTGCGGCCAATAGAACCAGAAAAATCAAACGACTTCAGACAAAGGCACGACTTTGAAAACAAAACTTTATTCTGACGTTAGTTCTGAAATCACTGCTGGAAGTCCCAGAAGCCACTCCGTACAGTGTCCTCCAATTGAGTTTTAATTTTAAGTAATGAATGTAACCACCTTCCAGCCATGCCAATAAGTTAGTCTTTTGTCAGTCCAAAGCACAATTTTAAAATTAGGTGAGAATCAGGAAGCCAACACAATGGGGGGGAAAAGCCTGGCTAGAACGCGTTTTTACATTTTTTTCCATATGTTGGATATGATTTTTTTTATTGTTACAAAAGCTTTGTTAAATAGAACTATGTAAATTTGAGGGTAATCACATTTGAATAGCCAAAGTTAAACCACCAGTTCTGATCAAGAGGCCGTGGGAAAGTTCCTCAGTACACCGTGTGGGGTGGGAACCAGGGGATGAAGGGGGCAGGGTGTCAGCACCTGAGAAGCTAAACAAGCATAAACTGTTCAGGAAGGATCTAAATTTATGCTGGCAGCCTGGAGACGAGAGATGACATTCATTGAGTTTTCTGGGGCCCTCAGCTTCCACCACAACTTCCCATTATCTCAAGCTTCTCCTTGGGGAGGAGTCCAAGGCCCAAGTACCCTCACTCAGGCGTCCAGCCTCCCAGCTTTTCCCCATCCCACCCTCCCACCCCCTGTAGCAGGTGGGGGAAAACGAGGGATCCTAAAGGGCCTCGCCCCAGTCTGTGACACACAGTAGTCCTCTGCTGCTCTAGATCCTTTCTGCTCTCAGGCCTAAAATTTGTCACATTTCCCCCTAATTTCCCAACTCTGTCTGAGGTGTGCATTTCCGTTCCCTCCCCTAGGGCCACAACCCCAACGGTTTTCAAGCAGCCAGAGGAAAGTATGGGCACCATTGAACAGAGACGGGGCTGCAGGGGCGCACGGGGTGAGGAGAGGCTGCCTGGGACGCGGCACTTCCAGAGCCGGCGCAGCCCGACCTGAGCAACGCGGTCTGTAACCCGGGACACGGCTGCCTGCAGGTGCTCGCAGGCTTCGAGGAACCAGGTCCGGGCAGGGTGCCGTGTCGGACACTCAGGCCTCGAGGGAGACAGGCTCCTGTTCCCTGCGGAGGCCCGTGGGACAGTTACTCCTTCCTTCCAAGGCCAGTGATTGCCCAAGAGGGCACGTCGTCTTTCCCAATCTGCCTCATTTGAATACATGAAAATGCAAGTTGATTTTGGCAAGGTGATGCTCGTTCACAGCCAGATGGACCGTTTTGTCGCCCAAGGGTGAGGCCAGGGGCGAGGAGTAGCTCCGGCTCCAACATCCGGCTGCGGGCGAAAGAGGCCCGCGCCCCCCGGCGGCTCAGAATCCCACGGCGGCTCCCGGAGCAGCGGGGGAAGGGACAAACCCAGAGGTAAAGAATTAGGATTAAAATGTTACACTGAATGCTTTTTAGTCAAGTGGAAGCACTACATGTGTCATATGTATTGGTCCCCACACACCTGCACCGACCAAGGAGCCCGGGAACCTTAGACTTCTGCACAGGGAGCCGCAGGGCAGGGCCCGGTTAGGTGGTCCCAGGGCCCCTTCCTCCTGAGGGTCCGATGCCTTGTGAGTTGTGAATTAAGTTCTTAATTAAATATTTAATGACAGAAGGAAGGTCAGGGAAAGGTACGTATGAAGAGAGAAAAAAACGGAAAGGAAAAAAATAAGAGCCATCGAAGGACCGAACAGGAGCCCCTCTCCGGGCCCCCTGCGCCCCTCCCGGCCCCCTGCGCCTCGGGCTGGTCGGGGCGGCCGGGCCCCGGGGGGGGGGGGGGGCTGGAGGCTGGAGGCAGGCTCCGGGGTCCGCCCTCTCGGAGCCCCGGCCCTCCCCAGCCCCGGCGCACACCTTGGCTCGCGCAGGCCGGGCGCGCGCGAGGGCCGACGGCCGCCTCCAGCGTCCCAGGCCTTCCCCAGTCCTAAACTGGCCCCGGGTCCCAGCCCGGGTCGGCTTTAAACCGCGTCAGGACAACAGGTCTTAGTTCCATTGCCTCCGATTCTCCCCCGCAGGCAAAGGAGTTAAGCTTCTTAGCTGGGCGGCGAGCGGGGACCACCCTGCGCCGAGCGTGGCTGGGCCCGCGGCCGAGACCTGCCCGCACGCCCGGTCGGGGGAGGGTCGGCGGGAACGGGAGCAGCCTAGGGAGCGCCCGAGCAAAAAGCGCTCGAGAGGCTCCGGGGACCACCGCAGAGCCCCGCGCCCCGGCCCTGCTTTCTGCCCCCTCCGTGGGCCAACTAAACGGGAAGGACCGCGGCGCCGCCCCGGGCAGCGGCGGGGCCGAGGCGCGGGCCCCGGCCTCTCGTTCGTCTCTGGCCGCCGGCACCCGCCGCTTCTCCCTGCCCTGGTGAAGATCCATGGAGGGGGCCCGCGGCCAGGTAATGCTGGAAGGGCGCGGAGGTGGCCGAGTTTGGCCGCCGCTTCCACTGGGAGACCAAGCAAGGCGCGGGCCCTGAGGGCGTAGGAGGCTGTTTCCCGGAAGGGCGGGGCCGCTTCCCCTTCCCTGGGGCGTCAGGAGTACCCCGCACCCCGCAGTCTTGCCAGCCCGGGCTTTTCTACCTGAGGAGCCTGCCTTTCCCCGTGCCTGGGGCGTCCCAGACCCGCACGGGCCCGTTCTTGCCCAGGTTTGGCCTGGGACTCCCCAGGAGCCTCCACGTGGCGGCCCTAGTAGCGCCCCAAGGCTGAAAGCAGGTCTAGTCCCCTGAAAGCGCAGCAGTCTCCTGTACAGCGTAAAGACAGGGCCTATTTGGGAGAAGAAGTTGGAAACCATCAGGGTGCAGCAGCCACTCATGCCACCTGTCTGCCGACTGGCCAGCAACCGGGAGGCAACAGGTTTATTTATTTGTTGTTTGTTTTCCAAATCAAAGATCCGGCATGGTCCCGATGATTCACTTTTAAACCTTGAGGAAATGACTGGCTGGCTTCTGAGGTCACTAAACCTTCACCTCCTAAATCTGTTAGGTGTCTTGGAATACCGCCACTGAGATGGTGAGAGGCTGGGAGCTCACCGGGCTGCCACCTCTCCTCTAGGCCTTTCGGCAGCCAGCTGAGCGAACCAAAATCTCTGGCCGAAGGAGGCGCGCGAGGTTCCCGGCTCCTCCGGCGAAGCTTGGTCGCGCCGCCGGCTGAGAGAGTCAGTGTTGCCTCCCCACGACAGGAGGCGCTGTGAGCGCGGTAATTCCTCCGGCCTCGGCCCCGGGAACCCCCAAGCTGTATCAGGGCTCTGAAGCTGACCGAGTCCACTCTTTACCACCGGTCCTGGGTATTGAGGAAGCTCTGGAGAAACTTCGCTTTGACCACCCCGCTACGAACAGGGGGCTTTATTTTTATCTTAAGTTGACTTTTTTTTTTTTTTGCGATGAGGCCTAGTAGATTTGGCAAATGGACTAAAAGAGGAAAAATACTTGCTTTCATTGACACCCTTTAAGGTGAAAGCAGCCCGCCCCCTCCCCCCTTAAAGCACCGGTTTCTTGTGCACCATAAAAGCTGTTACTAAGTTGTCACTACCCATAGAAAAATACCCTAGTCATGCCAAGAGGGCGTTGGAGATCACCACCGTAGGAACCAGGAAGCTCATTAGCACTGAAAGGCCCTCCCCACCCCCACCCGCCTCCCCCGCCCCAATCAGGCCCCGGAGCTAAGCATCCCTGTTCTTTACAGATGGAACCAAGGTCCTGCTGCTGACGGGAAGCATGTGCAGACCCACGCGGTTGCAGATACGTTTACACAAAACCGATGGGGCTGACTTGCAGTCCCAGGGGCAGGCTGTATTTAGGGAGGGCTCCCCCTCTTCTGATTTCCAGGTAGATCTAATTTCACTCTCATTCCTTTCCTTACAATGTGACATCCCCCCCCTTTTTTTGTTAAAAAATGAATTGTAATCCAATGCTTTTATCTTTTTTTATTTCCTTAACTGCACATCTTCACCCGGTCCTGCTCCCCTGCTGATTTAAGAGATTTGTTTGGTTCAAGGATTTAACGTGATTCTGTTGCCAGATTTCAAGGAAGAAAGATTTAAAAGAACAAAGCACGGGGTGGGGTGGGGGGGCTATCTGTTTGGAAGACAAGTTAAAACACATTTCTCAAAATGAGATTAATAACATTCTAAAAACTTTGCCAAACAAGAATATTTTCTGGATTCTTAATCATTTTAGAAAGACTTCATTTTATTGCTACTTAAAGAAACCTAGTGCTTCTACAGAGGCTACGACACACTCAGAAACATATGGTCACACTAAACGCACACACACACACTCAGAGCCACACTCAGAAACTCACACATGCACCATCACGCAACCTATCACCAACGCAGCGCCTATGGCCCGGTCACTGCAGCTGGTTCGCCTCAGGACTTGTGGGCAATCCACTGCCAGGGCCTCAAAGGAGCCAAGGGACTTTGTTCGGAAGAGAATTTCCCACCGATGTCCGGGACCGATTAGCAACCCACTGAGCGCCTGGAGTCCCAGCCCAGCCCCTCCAAGCCCGAGATGGGGCCGGGCGCCGCCGCGGACCCCCGCAGGCTTCGGCCTGGCTCCTCTCTAGCCCAGTAGGTGCGCTCCCGCCGCGCCGCCCGGGCTCTCCCAGCTCGCTCGCAGTTTTAGGGAGATGTCCCCTCCCCCTGACCTTTCCCTATCAGAAACCGGACGGTCGCCTCCAGCTCAGTCCCCAAGGCTGCGGAAGGGGGGCGGGAGGAGGGGCCGGGCGGAGGGAGGCCGGCCCGCCTCGGGTCCGCCTGCCCTATCACACAGACATCTGCTCTCAGCTTCTTCCTCTTCATGATTGCTACCGATGACAGGGGAGTAGAGCAGACCGAGGCGGAAAAAAAAGTTATGTCATAAAGGTATAAAACGGTGCTGTGACTCACCCGCTCTTAGCCGCAGGTATGGGTTTCGCGGCAGCGCCTCCACTCTGCTAGCCCGGAGCCCGGGTCGGCCTCCGGCCTCGGCGCGGCTGCCTCAGGTGCCGAGCTCCTAGGGACCGGCCAAAAGTGGGACTTTTCCCTTTTTCGAGCCTGAAGCCCGGAGGAGCGGGGGTGGGGTGGGAATCTGTATTCTCCCGTTTCCCGGGGCTGTACTTTAGGTCAGGATCAGGAGAGTGGGGGCTGGCAGCGGGCAGGAGGGCAGGAGGGGCGCGGGACCCGTGCTGCCCGCGCCCGGGCGTCGGAAAGGTGGCGGGTCCCCCTGGGGAGGGACCCGGCCGCTCCGCCGGCCCTGCCCCGCCAGCCTGAGCTCCAGCGCCACCGCCCCCAGCCCTTCTCCGGCCGCGCGGGTCCTACCGAGAGTCGCGCCAGCTCGCCCGCCCAGCCTATTTTTCTTTTTTCGTCTTCCAAAGGGGGTTACACCCCCTACACACACACACCACTCCCCCCTCCCCCCAGCCTCCGGGCTTAAACCAACTACGCTGCTTTGCAAACAAAGTGAGGGCCGCGTTTGGGGGAGGGGGCTCGGCAGGAGGGGGCTCGGGGGGCGCGCGCGGCGGCGCCGCGGGGCGGGAGGCGCGGCGGCTGGGCTGGCGGGCGGCCGCCTCGCAGGTGCACCTCGGGCTTTGTAGGTGCGAGCGTCTTTGTGCGGCGGACAAATGGGGAGAGGACGAGGAGGTGGGCACTCGAACGACGTAAGATCCACATCAGCTCAACTGCACTCGTCTCACAGAGGCCGCGCGCTCACTTCCCGCGGAGGCGCTCCCGGGCGCCGCGCTCCGCGGCCGCCTGCCCCCGCCCGCCGAGCCGCCGCCGCGCACGCCGCGCCCCTCCGCGCCCGGCTTCCTCCTCGCTAGGGCGGTGTTGGGCCGGCGCGGGCGCTCCCGGGACCGCGGTCGCTCGGCTCCCGGCCCCCCGCCTCGCCCCTCGGGGCCGCCCGTCGCTGTGCCCCGGGCTGTGTGGTCGCATCGGGCAGGGTGGCTCCAGGATGTTAGGAACTGTGAAGATGGAAGGGCATGAGAGCAGCGACTGGAACAGCTACTACGCGGACACACAGGAGGTGAGAGACCGGCGGCAGGCGGGACATGCTGGGGGCCCGTGGGTGGGGAGGCCGGGCGGCGGGCTGGGGGCGCCTCCTCGATGCCACCGCTGCCCGCCCACCCGGTGTCGCCCCGGGCCGGCCTTGGCCGGGCCTCGGAGCCGGATCCACCGCCCGGCGAGGGAGGCCGGGACGCCGCGCTCTGCGCTCAGCGCCCGGAGCGGACGGAAGGATTTCGGGCTATTCTGGGCTCTGAGAGCGCCCACTCTGGGAAGCACTTGCCTCTTCCTTGTGGAGAGCCCGAGCCGGAGCCGGGCGCGGGGTGCCGCGGGTTGGCGCTGGCGGGAGTTGGAGGCCACTCTGAGAAAGCCATAGTTTGCCTCTAAGGGCGGCCTCTTCCTCCCGCATTTGAACTCGCAGATGTCTTCTGATGAAAGCGCGCTGCCGCTAAGTTGAGCGCCTTAATAAGGAACCGATTCCGAAATTTTATAAAACTTCTTCAAAAGCCGTTTGGGGGGAAAGTGTGCTCGTTCTTCTCAGGACCGCTAGGTGGCGCTGGTGCAAGCTGACTTTTCCTCCGGCACTTGGGGTGAAGAACCTGTTTCTCTTCATTGTCCCCATGGTGGCACGTTCATGTAGTTTATTTTACAGCGTGCACAAAGGGATTGCGAGGGAAGTCAGGTACGGGCAGGACCACTACCAGTAGGTTTCTCTGGAAACAGCTAGTGATTACCTCAGAAAAGATTACCATTATTGAAAATGCTTACTGAAGCTGCCTTGGACAATTTCGGGGGAGAGGAAAAGACAAAAAAGTGAAAAATAGTTTGAGAGGGACAGAAAAATATGCCATCAGGAAATATTTTATGGTAATTTATTTAGATTTGTATATTTATATCCTCACCAACTTACCTCGAGGTTATTTGCATACCATAGCAGAGTGTGTGCCTAGTTAAATCTGTTTGGTCACCTTTTGTTTTAAAATGAAGTCCTATTTCCTGATGAAAGCAAATGTAAGGATATCATTATTTTTATTAAGTTATCAGAGAAGTAGCTGTTACATTTATGGACTCTATATTTTTTATATATCTATTGCATTCCAAAATTGCTATTGATAAGGGTTTTCTCCTACTGATAATTTTAAAAGGAGCTCAGAACTCTTTCTCAGGTTTAATTCAGATGCAGTCATCTCCACCCACTAGTCAATTAAGCCCTCTATGGAAAAAGAGGTTTCTTACAGGTTAAAGGTGAGAATTGGGAAGTAAAAAATAAGTAGACTTTGATTTTGGAATTTTAAAGTATTTTAAACTATTAACCAGGGTTTGAAATGATCAACAGCAACATGTCAGTGTGTGAAAGAGAATAATTATTTCAACAATTGTGTCACAAAATTTTCAAACGTTAGGGGGCTAGAAATACATAACGAAATTAGTGCAAGTTTTTGAGTGGCTTAAAGAGGGATCCATGTAAAGTCATCTTAAAGTTAATTGATGTGGTGTATTGATAGTACTAGCAACCCTTCCTACCCCTTCTCCTGTTGTAGGTCTCTTTTAAATTTTTTCCCGAAACTTAACCTGTGAGTTTCTTTCTCTCTTAATATTACAGTTGCTACAGGTAGATGGAAAATACTACTTAAAAATATAATAAACAACAAAAAGTCACCATTTGGCAAAAACTGCTAAGACAGTAAAGCCAGTTGTTGGGAAATGGATGGTGGTATGGCCAAGGATGCTTTACTCTCTCAGGAGAGTTTAATTACTAGCCACCCCACAGGTCCGCAGATCCGAGGCTGCTATGCAGTCAGCCCACCTGGCAGGTTTAAGTGAGATAGGTGCCGAGTTGGTGCCCTGTTGCCAACCCACAGCATCCTTAAGGTGAAGAGGGTCAGAGCTTAATTCTGTTTTCGGAGTTTAACCTCCTTTTAACCAAAGGGGCACGTACTTTGCGGAGGTGGGTCTGGGGTGGAGGCCGGAAGGCCGCCTTGTTTGGATGGAAGAGGAGATGGAGGGACCCCCAGAAGCCAGCCCCTGAGTCTGGCGTGTAAGACGATTACACCTCTTCCTGGGGGACATTTGCTGTGAGCTTCTTTCATGCTTGCCACGCAAGGATTTTTTCCCCTGCAGCGAAAGATATCTCTTTGCTAGTTTTGGGGAGAACCCCAAAGGTTTGCCCAGGGTAGGGGGTCCTATGCTTTGCTCCTCTTGCCTTGGGGTTTGCGCACTGCTAACCCTGCTCTTCGGGGCTCTTCACCCATTTTCTCTGCTCCAGGCCTACTCCTCAGTCCCAGTCAGCAACATGAACTCGGGCCTGGGCTCCATGAATTCCATGAACACCTACATGACCATGAACACCATGACCACCAGCGGCAACATGACCCCAGCTTCATTCAATATGTCCTACGCAAATCCGGGCCTGGGCGCTGGCCTGAGCCCCGGCACGGTGGCTGGCATGCCCGGGGGCTCCGGGGGCGCCATGAACAGCATGACAGCGGCGGGAGTGACGGCCATGGGGACTACGCTGAGCCCCGGCGGCATGGGCGCCATGGGCGGGCAGCCTGGGGCCTCCATGAACGGCCTGGGCCCCTACGCCGCTGCCATGAACCCCTGCATGAGCCCCATGGCGTACGCGCCGTCCAACCTGGGCCGCAGCCGGGCTGGGGGCAGTGGAGATGCCAAGACTTTCAAGCGCAGCTACCCGCATGCCAAGCCGCCCTACTCTTACATCTCGCTCATCACCATGGCCATCCAGCAGGCCCCCAGCAAGATGCTCACGCTGAGTGAGATCTACCAGTGGATCATGGACCTCTTTCCCTATTACCGGCAGAACCAGCAGCGCTGGCAGAACTCCATCCGCCACTCGCTGTCCTTCAACGACTGCTTCGTCAAAGTGGCGCGCTCCCCGGACAAGCCGGGCAAGGGCTCCTACTGGACGCTGCACCCGGACTCGGGCAACATGTTTGAAAACGGCTGTTACTTGCGCCGCCAGAAGCGCTTCAAGTGCGAGAAGCAGCCAGGGGCCGGGGGCGGGAGCGGGGGCAGTGGGGGCGCCAAGGGCGGCCCCGAGAGCCGAAAGGACCCCTCGGCCTCTGCCAATGGCAGCGGCGACTCACCCCTTCATCGGGGGGTTCACAGTAAGGCCGGCCAGCTAGAGGGCGCACCGGCCCCGGGGCCCGCTGCCAGCCCCCAGACTCTGGACCACGGCGGGGCGACCGCTACAGGGGGCGCGTCGGAGCTGAAGACGCCGGCCTCCTCAGCTGCGCCCCCAATCAGCTCTGGGCCTGGGGCCCTGGTATCGGTGCCCCCGTCCCACCCGGTGCATGGGCTGGCGCCTCACGAGTCCCAGCTACACCTCAAAGGGGATCCCCACTACTCCTTCAACCACCCCTTCTCCATCAACAACCTCATGTCTTCGGATCAGCAGCACAAGCTGGACTTCAAGGCGTACGAGCAGGCGCTGCAGTACTCGCCCTACGGCGCCGCGCTGCCCGCCAGCCTGCCGCTGGGCAGCGCCTCGGTGGCCGCGCGGAGCCCCATCGAGCCCTCAGCCCTGGAGCCGGCCTACTACCAAGGTGTGTATTCCAGACCTGTCCTAAACACTTCCTAGCTCTCCTAGACTAGGGGTTTATTTGTGGTGAGCGTGCCGGTAGCAGGAGAGGGGGAAAACAAAAGCAAATAAAACCACACATACCAAGCCGACGACAGCGTAATAAAATACCAACTATTTTTATTTTTTTTGTGTGTGTGCACAATCTTTTTCCCAGTGCAAAGGACTGTTACTTTGTTGTTCTTCAGATGCCTAGTGTATATTATTTGGAAGAAAACCAACCCCAGACCAACAAAGGTTTTTTTTTTTCCCCCTACAAAGTTGAATGATCCACATGTGTATATATAAAATCCTCCTACTTCCGTATCCCTTGCCCTTTCTTTCCACTTTCCCCTCCAGACACATTCTAGTGTGTGCAGGTTTTATTTAAAAAAAAAAAAAAAAGAAAGATGGTCACGCTTGTAAAATATTTGTTTGTACTTTTATTCCCTTCTCACCTGGCCGCCCCCCCCCCCCCAAGCACAAAGTTTACAGGTCTATGGCAATACTCTTAACCGTAAGAACCGAAAGGGTGAGGAAACAAGTAGACACATGGGCTGTTAAAAGTATTGAAGGACAGTACTGCTAATTATGCAGCAAAACATAAACAGATTATAAACATCAGAGCCATTTGTTTTTCTGCTTACATTTCCGATACATTCAGATAACAGATTTCTTAAAATGAAGTACATACGTATTATGTACTGACTTATTTATGCACATGCTCGGATATGTAGACATCCTCCGTATATTTACATAACACATAGAGGTAATAGGTAGGTGGTATACGTTCTGCATTTGCAAGAGTTGCCTGACCAACAAGTTACAGAGACACCCCCTCCTTGTCCTCTCCCCCCACAGAGAGCCCTGGGAATCAATTCCTCAAGAATTGCCATTCTCATTAACTCTGCTCCTTGCTTTGCAGAGTGCCATGGTCATGTCATTCTGAGGTCACGTAACATGTATAAAATTAGCTTCAATGTATCTATGCCATTTAAAGAATATTTTTCTCCAGAAAAAAAAAGGGAATATTACAATGTTGGAGGAGAGATGTTATAGGGAGCCGTATTTCAAAATTTGGTTCCAGATTCCAAAATCCAGTTGATTGTGGTAATTTTAATTATTGTCATCGTGTGCTTGTTCATGCAGTGTTGATGCACTTTTCACAGTTGGACATGGTGTTAGCATAGTCAGGCGGGTTTCAATATTCCTCTTTGCTTCCTCAATGTTAATTTATTGCATGGTTTTTTCTTTCTTTACAGTCGAAATTGCTTTAAATGATGGTTTAAAATACAAATTAAAATGTTAATTTTTATCAATGTGATTGTAATTAATTTGATTTAAATAACAAAAATAATAAATTTTAAGCCGTGGAATATGTTCTTGATCATTTGCAGTTAAGGACTTTAAATAAATCAAATGTTAACCCAAAAAAAAAAAAAAAAGATTTTTGTTATTTTCATTAATTAAATCCAAAATAGATAATCTGAATATGGTACTTTTCAAAGTCTGGCGCTGAATGTAAATAACAAAAAGTAAAATAATCTAAAACAGAATTGTTTTGTTTATGTTTATTATAGGAACATGTAGTTAGTAAAAAAAAAAAAAAAAGGTTAAAGAAATTCAGTAAAACTGGATAGATAAATTGAAATAATATCCCAAGAATTGAGATTAAGATTCTTTATTCCAAGTAATGTTTACTTCAGTTTTTGACATGGGCTTAAGCCTACTATGTTTCCTTTGAGCCTTTCCACGCTGAAATCAAATACTATTAAACTACCTTTCCCCCTTTCCCAATATATCATTTTCCTTTATCTGAGAAGAATTTGAATGAGAATAAAATATCAGATGTGGCTGTTAAAATTAAGTTGTCTACAACAGAGAATCCTGAACCCTCTTTACATTAAAAGAGAAACAAAACATAACCATCCTGGTCACGTTGGGGAGGGGGGGACAAGGGAGACCAGTTAATTCACTCCTGCAGGGAAAGCTTTGTGCCAGCAGGACATTTCACTAGCTCCTATTCTGAGTTGTGTGAATATATTTTTAAAATATTGTTTCTAAAAATATCGTTCCAGAGAACTTAAAGCTGATGATCTGTTTGCCTTCTAAGAAGCTTTTAAATGCAACTTCACACCCCTACAGTTGCTTGAGATCACAAAATCATTAATCTCCTTTGATAGTAGGCTCACTTTCCAGTCCACCTATTTCTTTGTAAGTCTTGGTAGGATTGACACCAACAATAACACCAGCAGCCCGGGCAGAGGCTGGCCTGCCTGAGCCCTGCTGTATGAACTCCGTCCTGCCGGGGCTTGAACTTGGACAGCCCTTACTTTGATCGCCCCACTCCACACCGCGGACAAGATAAAAAGAGCTGTGTGAGTCCCTTAATTGTCGCGTAATTGCCTCCCCAGATGAGAGAAGGGGTGCCATGTAGCACTTGAGAAAAATCCAGAAATCCCAAACCCCCACTCTCACCTCCGCTAATGAAAGGAGGAGAGGGAAATGACTGGTTTGAGTAATTTCAAGGCCTAATTTGGAGGCCTGGGAAAGACACTAAAGGTCCAAAGAGGATAACGCTTTCAATCCCGACATTTATTTACGTTTAGATAGCGGGTAAACAAACGCTGGGAAATTTGAATTACAAATGTACCATCGGGCGCGAGCCTGGGCCTCGGAATTTCCCGCGGCCGCGGCGGACCTCCCGCGCCTTCCGAGCGGTGCCCCCGCGTCGCTCGCTCTAACGAGCAGCCTCAGCGTCCTGCCTTCGCGCACCAGGCTCCTCCGCCTTCGCTCCCGCGCTCTCACTGCGCGGACACTTTCTGTGGGCTTTCGGGGCCGAGGAGCCTCGGGGTACGGCCCACGCCCGCTCCGCAGACCTGCCTGAGGAGCTAGAGCGGTGGACGGCGGCGCGGGGAGGGGGCCGGCCTCGCCTCGGGGGCTTCTCCCCTGGTCTTCTGCCGCCGCTGGGCGTCTTCCGCGCGCCCGGCCGCCCCTGGGCGCTGCCGTCTGGCCCCAGCGCGTCGGGAGTCGCGCGGGCCGGGCCAGGGCCGCCGGTGGCCGGGGAGGCGGGCGGAGCGGGACCGCCAGCATCTCGAGGTGACGGGCGCAGTTAGCTCCTCATTGTTTGGGCATTTTCCCCTTCTAGCGAATAAATCTTCTGTTGAGCCCGAGCCCTAAAAGTCAACAAAGAAGGCCAGGCCCCTCGTCGCGGCTCCCGCGGCCCCCACGCCCGCGTCGCCGCGGCTGCTCCCGCTGCGTAATCCTTCGCTCGGAAACCCGGACACACAAACGCCGGGGAGCGCGGGGCGGCGGCGCCCCGGGGCAGGGGAGCGCGGGGCCCCTCCAGCGCGCTGCCTCCCCGCCCCTCGCCCCCGGCTCGTCACCGCGCCCCTGTGTCCGCACCTGGGACGCTCCCGCGGACCGCGGCCGGAGCGCGACGGCGGGCGCCGGGCCGCGGGCCTCCCCGCGCGCCTCGGTGCGGAATTTCGCCAGAGGTGGGGGAGGGGTCCCCCAGGAGGAGGGGGAGAGAAGGAAAACCCTCGCTACACACTAGCGCGCGGCGCCCGGGGCCCTCGGAGAAACACGTCTGGGGAGTGAGCGTAGCGCCGAGGAGGAAACTTCAAATGTTACTTTCGCCTTGTTCCAGGCCTGAGACGTTTTTCAGGCGCATAAAACGCGAAGACAGCTGAACTTAGGTAAGGAGCGAGGAAAGCTCACCAGTTGTACTCAGCAGAAACCACACGACGTAGAAGTGTTCCCAGGTAGAAGGCAGCTCAGTCTGTTTTCTACGTGATGGCAAATACTGTGTTTAAATGAAGGGTGATATTTAATTTACATTGTCCCTTCCCGATCCCCCCCGTAGCAGAATAAACTGGTGAGAATTATTATGGGAGGAGGGATTAAACAAACAAAATCCTATTAAAGTCCTTAACTTCTGTTTTCATTTTCTTCAGGCTAGATACCCAACTGATTTCACTGAAAGAGTAAAAAAAAAAAAAAAAAAAAAGGTAGCTTTTTTTTTCAGGGCTGATTTGAAATGGCCTGGCACAAAAGTATTCCTGGAGTGACAAAATTTTATCGCGTTGTTTTGGCACTTTAAAAAGTCGATCTCGATTCCACAAAAATGCTTATTAAATGTATTTATAAAAACTTCTTCAATCAATACAAATTCCTTTCAGTGCAGACTGAAGTAGGAGGCCTGTAGCCCAAATTCATTAACCTTTTCTCAAGATCAATTGGTTTTCTGTTGATTTAGAGGTAATGTTGTAGAATATTTAGCTATAATGTATTTAAGTGTGATACCTCAGTATGTCGAGAGGAAAAAACTCATTGAAAAGATAAAATTGCTTAAGCTATTTATTAGATGTTTATTAAATTTGTAAAAAATATTTCACTTTCAAAATTAAGTTTTAATTGTTTATTTGAATTGTAGTAAAATGTGTTTTGCAACTAAATGTAGTTAAGATAACGTTTAATTACTTCAAGATAATTATGTGTAAAAAGGTAATTATTTGTAGGCTATCTTGGGCTAAATATGTAATTACATTTTGCTGAAATTTAGAAAGACGATTTTCCCCAATAATAAGAATCATTAGCATCAATAGAAACACATGAGAGTAAGAATGTAATAAAATGAAACAACTTGTAAGATCTTACAACCTTCCTATTTAGAAATAGAATCCATTTGAGGAGGTACAAGATTTTTTTTTAAAGTAGCCATTTATGCAAATTTTATTTTCTACTGATGACACTATCCTATCCAAATAACATTTAATAATAGATTACTTTAAATATTGGGGTGTTTTCCCCCTTCCAGATAGTTAAGTTCAAGGCCATAATGGTTCCACTAGTGTTTCTCCTTTTAGCTCCCAGCCTAGCTTGGTTCATTGAACTTTGGACACGTCAGGCTGCAGCCCTCACCTTTTTTTGTTTGTTTGGTTTTTTCTCCAGCCATCAATCTAGCAAGCAATAAGGGGGTTGGAAAATACCCACACAGTTTAATTTTAACTTGAAAATGCATACATTTTCCTATTGTATGTTTTTAAATACCTGACAAGGGGGAAATCCTCACTATGCTACCTTTCATTTTCTAACTTCCTCATTTCTCCAATTATGTCCGCTGTAACTACAGTGTAAAAGCAAAACTCATGGTGAGCCTGAGCTCCCCTCTACAGCCCTGGAAAGTGAGGTGCATCCCTCCTTCTAGATGCCACTTCATGATACTTTTGGGTTCTGTATGTTCTAGTTAACTTAGAGTATAAAAGCAGAACATTGCCCCCCAATATTCAGGAAGGAAAGGGCTTACATAGAATAACTGCTTGAGGACCTAAGGATCCAGGTGGGATGCTGGTGAAGGCACATCAAGATCAAGTTCGGAACCTGGCCAGTGCCATGGCAGGCCTGACTCAGAGTTCTAAGCATGAGGTTGCTTTGGGTTGACTTTCTACTTCTCCAACTGTTCTTCAAGATTATGCATCAGGTTTTGTTTGTTTGTTGTTTGTTTTTAAATTCCAGCCACCAGGAAAAACAACCTGAAAATATCCCCCCCCCCCCCCAGCATTGCCTGGAAATAGGGAACAAAACATTCAACTGGAAACCTCCTTAGTTTTTTCCCCTCTCCCATGAAACTTTAGTTACTCTTTAGCTTGTCTAATCACGTCCCAGGTCAGTTCTCCTTTCTCTCTCTCTCTCACAATCTCCCCCCCCCCCAAGGGTGGTTATTTTTAAAACACAAACAATTTAACGAGAAGAATGTAAGGGGCTTTGTGGTGGTTTGTTTCGTTTACACATTTACTTTTAAGGACCCTTTATGCGGGGAGGAAAGAGGTTCCCGCCCAAGGAAACCTTGGAGAGCTGATTTTCTTCGCGCGATTCAGGTGACTAGGGCGCTTTTGTAACGTTTGTCCAATTCTAGGAGCCTTGGGCTTTATTCCCATAGCCCACCTGCTAACGCCCAACCCAGCAGCCGCCCAGTCCCGAGCGCCAGCTCCCGCAGCCTCGCCGCCGCGTTCCTAGGCGGAGGCCGCTCCCGCGCTCCGGCCGCAGCGAGCCGCGTCGCAGCACAGGCGCCGTCCAGGTTCCCTCGCTCCTCTCACTCACGCTGCCTTCTGCTGACACGCGCTTCCTTTGTGTTATGCCTGGCTAATATATTAATGGGGCGGATAACCCGGATCCTTTGAGGAGAGATGGCAGGGGGGTGGAGGCACGGGAGGGAGGGACGGGAACCCAACAGCTAGCTCTAGCCGCTGACCCTTGAGCCAAAAGAGTTCAGAGGCTGGCGGGGTGGGGAGCGCAGGATGCCAGTCGAGCTGAGGGAAGTTCACGTTGCAGGCACTGAAAGCAAATTTACATGCTTGCAACACTTTTTTAGAAAATGTTATCTGACGTTAATGTGCTGTGGTGGGTTCAGAACAGCGAGGCCGACCCCGCGCACGCGGGGGAAGCTGCCCTGCGGCCTGTGTCCGTCCGCCCTTTCCACGCGCGCCCCGCCCTCGCCCTCGCCCCCGCGAGATGGTGTGGAGTCACAGGTGAACAATCCTGTCGTCGTAAGGATGCCCCTCTTTGAGGTGTACACCTTCCGAGACCCATCGCGTTGTAGCTAAGTCAACCACCTTAGATGCTGGGTCCCAGTGGTTAAAAATAGGCCCCCGACCACCCTGGCGGGACGCGCTCAACCAGACCCCCTGCCTTGTCCACCCTCACCTCCAAAGGACAGTCTGACCGCCCAGTCCGAGGTCTTCACCGATTAACCACAGATGGAACCTATGCGCTAGGCCACGGAGCGGGAGCGAGGAACCTCGACCCCGGGATGGATGCCCGGTGCCCGGGGAACGCTGCGGGGTTGTCTCCCGTCGGGGCCTCCCGGGCCCAGCGCGAGAGCGAGCCCCCTCGGGGCAGGCGTGCGGCCCCGCCCGGGCGCCCGAGACGGCCGCTGCCGCGGGCGCGCGGCCCGACGTGGTGCTCCGCGCCGAGGCGGTTCTCAGCCCCTCAAAAGCCCCGGCTTTCTTCAGCCGTATGGGCCGCGAGGTGAACAACAATGCCCGGGCCCCTTCACTTCAAAAGCGGCGATCAGGGGAAAGGCTCCCCCAGAGATTTTCTTCCTCTTCAGCCTTTCATTCCTGTTTTTTTTTTTTTTTTTTTAAAGGCATCAGCAACTCCGGGGCCCGGGCGCGCCTAATGCCCTTTGATGGGGATTGAATTCATTATCTCCAATAACACAATTGTGCTTGGCCAACGAAAAGAGCAAAGCGGGGCTCTATCCCGCCCGAGGGGCCCGGCCGGGCGGGGCTGGCAGGCGGGCGGCGAGCTCCTGGGACCGGCTCAGGGGCGCGGTCTGGGCAGGACGGGCCTGGGCTGCGGCTCCCCGGGTCCCCGGGGCGCAGGGGGCTCGGGCCCCCCGGAGGCCGCCGGACGGATGACGCGGCCCGCAGAGGCCGCGCGGGCGGGGCGGGGCCGCTCCCCGGCTCGATTTCTCTTTCGTGCCTCCCTTTGCATCGTTCCCCGAGGGCTGCCCGAGGGCTGGGCGTTCACTCTCTTCGGTCTGGGCCTCCAGCTTGTGGAGCAGTCCCTGCACCTCGGGCGCGACCGCCACAAAGGCCACCCTGCGCCCCTGGATGAGCGCGAAGGACTGAGCATTCCGCCGCGCCGCCCGACCCCGGCGCCCCGGGCGCAGAGCCACGTTTGCTCGCAGCCCAGCCCTGATAAAGGGGCTTTTAATCGGCCCTGCCCTGGAGCCCACGCTGCTCAAGCTGTCCCCACTAGCGGTCACGCCACCCACGGGCTCTGATGGCGGCACGCGCTCCGGGAGCCTGGGCGGTGACGGCGGGGCGCCGCGCCTGGCACGGGGGCGCGGGGTCCGGGGGCCCAGAGCGCAGTGCCGCCCCCCTCGCTTCCCGCTCGGTGGACACGGCCGGGGACCGCGCCCTCCACGTGAGCGCCTCCTCCCGGTCCCGGTTCCACCGCCATCCTCGCCCTTTCAGCCCCCTCCAGCCCCCGGCTTCTCTGCTCTGCTGAGTGCAGAGAGGCTAAAACAAGCACGACCACGTGCCTTGACCTCGTGTGTGTGTGTGTGTGTGTGTGTGTGTGTGTGTGTGTGTGTGTGTGTGTGGTGGGGGGAGAGGGAGGAGAGAGAGAAATTCCCCAGGAATCATGATCAAAGAAGACTTCTCTATTGCTTGGTGTCTAAAATACGAGTTTAAGTCATCCCATTATTGGGCATACTCCCTACACAACCCTATTTCCCCCTCACCTATTGCTGAGAAAAGTATGTATTGCAGCTTTATTTCAATCGGAATAAGAATAATAATAACAGAATTTAAAGTGCCTTTTTTTTTTTTTTTTTTTTTTTGCAAGAACACTTATGGAATGCTCAAAGGCAGTAACCATGGATTAGTTCCTGCCAATGAATCATGTCTATCCCAATCTTCAAGCGATCTACTATTCAGCTTTCTCTTCGGGGAATTTGAGCCAGCACAAGTATAGAGGGGTGTGTGTGCGTGTGTGTGTACATACAATTAGCCTGTGAGACTGTCCCCAAAGCAGGAAAGCAATAAATTGATATGCTGCTCTGGGGTAAACCAAGAAAAGCATTTTAGATTTAAGACTTTCTGCTAGGCACCTTCTCATCAGGAGATAATAGGAATTATTTCATTCCCTTCAGCATCAGTAGACTCACAAATTTACAAAATTTACAAATTCAGCTCATGGAACTCTGACCAATCCCTTCAATTTTTAGGCCTAGGCCCTTGGGGAAGGGAGAGGGGAAATTCCATTGTGATAGATGAGACTAAAGGGAGTATTTCAGTTCTTTTCCCTTTCCTTTCTCTTTTTTCCTCTTTTGTCTTATAGGACAGCATCCTGAATACAATGCACAATAAAACACTACATATTTACTCTTGTGAGGTCTTTATGATTTTCATTTACATCAAAAAAGATGTAAAATATTGGCCTTGCAGATAGTCTGAGTCTCTAATAAAGAAGTTGTTGGGTCATGCTATCATTACCTGAGCTATTAAACTCCAAATACTTATTAAAGTTATTAAAGAATGAGTGGCTTCTCTTCTGGACACTTACCCCACTTTTTAAAAAATATGTTTTTATTGATTTCAGAGAGGAAGGAAGAGGCAGAGAGAGGTAGAAACATCAACGATGAGAGAGTTAGCAATCAGCTGCCTCCTGCAGGCCCCCCGCTGGGGATCCAGCGGGCAACCTGGGCATGTGCCCATCAAACCGTGACCTGCAGGTTCATAGGCCTACGCTTAATCACTGAGCCATGCTGGCTGCTGGGCTTTGCCCCACTTTTTATTAACTTATTAAATAATATGTCTGAATCTTGGTGACTGATACATTTACAATGCAATGCTACTTCAGTCACCTTTTATGAAATCTCTTTTGTAACATCAGGTGGAGGTTCAATCTTCATCCTCAGTTGTGATACACCATCCTTCACCCAGTGGGCTGGTGGGCTGCTGTGCTTCCTTTGCCTTTTCATTGTCACATGTTTAGAAATACTGGGGAGAGAAAGGCATTTATATGGGGTGAAGAGGGCAGTGATTTAGATTTTAAAGATTAACAATTTGAATCATTAACACAACATGTATGACCAGAATAACTTCTATGTAGGTATAGCTATTTGGGAATTAATTTTTATGATTATTTTGAAGACTTCAGAGTAACCATATTCTGGACCCAGTGTAAGAGCTATTCCATGAATAGCAATATGTTCAAAACAACCACCAAAAAAGCTTTAATTCTGACATATATCCACCAGACCACAGAAGCCACAGGATAGTCCTGTGGTTTATCACATGAACAATTTGTTGAGTGCCAGAGCACACATAAAAGATTATGTGACTTCTGATGAGTTGGGCACCACAGGATGGATGAATTACTAAACAAGATACCACAATTTTCATGTCTTTAGCCAAGAAACAAAATTAGGAGGGAAGGAAATGTAAAACATTTCAGTAGAAATGAGAATTCACTGTTATTAAAAGTACAACCTCTTGAGCCTTGAGGTTAACTGAATCATGGGACCATAGAATATAGTGATGGAAAATATTTATTTTCTAGTCCACTCAGCTGCAAGATTACTCCCCTCAGAGTTTTCCTGATCCACATCCAGATTTTAAATATCAGGAATTGAAGTACTCTCACTTTTTGTGTTTATCAATATAATGACAAGCAATATATTCACAGGGCAAAACATTTTGCCAGTGGAATATTTTCTCTGATATTTATGTAGAGTCCACTTACATTTTAAGTATGCCTCTTTGAGGATCCATTTTTATTAGGTCTCAAACCTGTTTCAGATACCTGAATGCCTGTCTCTCTATTTATTTAACCAATCTATACACATTTACTTTCCTTAGTTCCCACCTAAGATTGAATCAAATAAGTGCTCCAGGTGGGAAAACATTTTTAACATGTATAAGCATTTAGCTTTATATTCTTAATACTGAGAAGGGAAAAATAAAGTTAAACCTTAATAGTTTCTTTGAATTATACCAGCTTTATAAACAGGAAGCTTGGTCCATTTGGGAAATGTCATCCAAATGCTAGGAGTTAGGTTATGCAGCCTCCTCACCTTTTTAAAAATATATATTTATTAATTGATGAGAGAGAGAGACAAAGGAGAGAGAAACATTGATTTGTTGTTGCATTTGTTTATACATTTATTGGTTGATTCTTGTATGTGCCCTGACCTGGGATTGAACCTGCAACCTTGGTGTATCGGGTGACTCTAACCAACTGAACTACTTGGCCAGGGCAACCTCCTCACTTTTTGAATATGACTATCATAAGAAATCAAAGGACCTCAGCTTCTTAAAATATGGTAAGTTCATATTATAAGAATAAGACCTAGAAACCAACCTAGGGGTTGGATCATTTAGAAAAAATTCTGTTCTGGAGAGAGTTGACTATTTGTTAACTTGTGGCTCACAGATTTACATGTGGCCTGTCAGAAATATGTTGGAGTTTAATATAATAAAGAGACCAAGAAAGTTCATTATAAAACTTCTGAAGGAAAGCTAAACTTTTACATTTCAATCCCAGAGGTGCAGGAGCTGAGGACTCAATGCTGCATTGTGATTTGGAGTCTCAAACTCAAAACCAGACTCTGGACTCTCAAGGAGTAACCCCTTTCCTGTATGGTGATCACTGAGCCATGCTATGCCAAGTAGTAACACTCCAGGCTACACCCATATCTTAAGTTACAGCATCTTGACTGAGTCAGGCAATTAGAGGAAATGCTTAACAATATGACAAATATTTCACTTTGGAAGTATAATCATAGCAGGAACAGATTGTGAGTTAAGTAGGGAGAGCATATGAGAAATGATCTCTACTGCATTCCACTCACCTATCTCATCTTATAAAATAGAATAAGTGAAAGGGAAATTGTAATCAAAATGAAAGGTTGTAAGGCCTCTGGTGACTCAAAGAGTGACATTAAGAAGTTGTGTAATAATATTATAGTTCATATAAATGCACTGAAAACAAAATTGCAATGATATCAGCTCTTAACAAGTTGGTGGTTGGGTTTTGAGATGGGCAAGTTCTACCCAATCCTTGTTTCATATGGTATAGCAGGTGAAAGTGTTGGGTTTTATTTAAATCTTTGAATGAGTAGAACTTTGACAATATTCAAAGAGCCTTCTTAAATAAAATGAAGTCTGCACTTTTTGGGACCTTTTTCCCCCCAAATATGTTTTTTGTTTGTTTTTTTTTAAATAATTGATTTCAGAGAGAGGAAGGAGAGGGAGAGAGGGAGAAACATCAATGATGAGAGAGTCATTGATCAGCTGCCTCTTGCATGCCCCCTACTGAAGATCGAGCCCGCAACCTGGGCATGTGCCCTGACCGGGAATCGAACTGTGTGACCTCCTGGTTCATAAGTCAGTGCTCAGCCACCGAGCCACGCCAGCCAGGCATTTTGGGACATATTTTAATGTCATAATATTTACTTAAATTTGTTACCAGATGATGCTGTCTGTGGAATTACCTGAGATTTTAATAATACGCATAAATTACCTTTAATAGAATAAAGCATAGCCCTTTTTATTTAGCTTTATCTTCAGCAACAGAAGGATGGTGTCGTAGCCAGCGTTCAACCTGAAAAATATAAAATGTAGAACTTAGATCATTCTCGACTACGCTCAAGGCCCCTAAAAATGGACTTACCATTTTATCTTGAGGGGTAATAAATAATGATTACCATGCTGTGACTTTGTGCGTGTGTGTGTGTGTGTTTTCAACTCGGAATAAACTTGTTTTCAAGAGAAACAAGAAAATAGAGATTGCGGGGGAAATGGAAGGGATGAGAAGATGGGGGGGGGGAGGTACCACAGCAGAAAAAGCGGAAAGTATCGGGTCTTACATGGACTCGCAGACCGAGGGATCGGGGGTGAGCGATGGGACGGAGGCAGTTAGTGGCTGGGAGGGCCAGACGGCGAGCTGAGCGAGGGCCGGCGAGAAAAGATTTGGTGTCGTCATAGCAACGCGCTCAGCCCTGCTCCCCCTGAAGCCCATTCAGCTCTGAGCTGCCGGAACACGTTTTTAATTAAAGCGTATAAAAGTTGTTTTGTAAGGACTTCTCCTCATCCGATAGATTTCAAAATGGTTAATCAGGCTTCATGTGCTTTTGATGCTCACAAGAGCAGGGCTCGGCGTGCACAGAAGCTGCGGCCCCGCTGCCTCTCGCTGTCATCTCTCAATCACACCCAACGCCAGCAACCAGGGGCCATCCAGTTATTTAGATGCACAGAAGCAGAGAACTCAAGTGGGACTGGGGTCCATTTTATGACTTAAGTGGAAACGTTAATGTTAATTTTCTTTGCTCTAGAAACTATGGAATTCATACGTCTGGATGGCTGTTGTCTCTGGTAGATGTCTGTTTAGCTTTTAAAAATAGCAAGATTTTTTCCTTTGGGAGACACAGTTCAAAAGCCAAAATAAAAGTTACAAATTATTTGTATCACATAATATTTAATCTAGTAGCCCAAGAAAAAGTTTTGTTTGTACCACTCTTATATGACAAGATGGCAACCCATCCTATTTTTTTCAGAGAATAAATGGGCTCTCACTACTAAATTGCCCATAAATCAACTATATACAGCAACAGTTGCAGCTTTTTCTTTTATAAAATGGATGATTTAATAGAAAACAGCATCTTTTGTTGATTCACCAGACAGCTTCTTAGCAGATAACTCAGACCTTCTCCAGGCTCTCTCATCTGCCTCTCTGCCACACCTTGGCGGATGGTCTAAAAAAGAAAACAGAGAAACCATTTCCCTGCCATCGGTGCCTCCCTCTGCCCTGCGCTCCAAGTCGACATTTCTCTCTCAGTCCTGGTGTCTCCTACGCCCAGTCTGTCCCCTCACTGGGACAAACGTGTCCACTGAAGTTCTTGGTCCCAGGCTTTTCTTCTCCTGGTTTTCACTGCTTTACTAGCATCTTTACTGTTTCTATTTCCAGTGGCTCCTTCTCCTCAGCTTCAAAGTCATAATGGTAATCTCTATTTTAGGCAGAAAAAACTGCTTATCTTGGTTTCACAAAATCTTCCAGTTAACATTCCCTTGCTCTTCTTTTCCCTACAAACTTTTCACATGAGTGGTCTTCACCCGTAGTCTCTAACTCTCCACAGCCTTGCAATCTGACCTGTGGCCCCATAAACATCTTTCCTGAAGATCATCAGTGATGCCTTGATTCCATGGGGTTTTTACTCCATTTTTTTTCCCCTCTGAGTCTCAAACAGTCTTAACAGTTCTGAATATTCTTAGTAATGTTGACCACTCTTCCATCGATGACCCCTCAGCACCTGCCTGTCACCATCTTCCACCTCCACGTGACTGCTTTTCTGTCTCTGTAACTGTCCAGTGTAGCTCCCCAAGGCTAAGCGCACGGCCTGAGAGAGAAAAACAGTCCCTCATACTTGTAAACTGGCTGGACACTTCCAGCCAGGCTGTGGCATCTTTGGGAGTTCATCTGGCTCTCATAGTTAGGCCTAGATGTCCACCTGTCAAATGCAAACAATTTCACTGAACTCCAGTAATAGACAAGGCCACTCTATAACCATAGAGAAATGAGACAAAAAGACCACTTTGTAATTTTGTCTATGAGCAAATAAAAAGAAAGTTACTGCAAACAACAAAAATAGTAAACATTTCTCCATCTTAGCTAATACTAATACTGTTGCTTCTTTACAAATTAAGCTTTAGCTTTGCTCTTGTCTCCCTTCTAGATAAGATTTCTTAAGATGCCCAATCATAGAATTTCCTTCACAGCATCCAATTCAAAGTCTCACTTTTTTTTTTCTTTTTCTAGAGAAAGAGGACGGGGAGAGAGAGAGAAAGAAGGGGAGAGAAAAAGAAAGAGAGAGAGACATCAGTGTGAGAGAGACTCATAAGTCGGTCGCCTCTGCAACCAAGCAAGGTACATGCTGGTGGCCTGAATCAAACCCTGGACCCTTCAGTCAGCGGACAGATGCTCTAACCACTGAGCAAAACTGCCCAGGGCTCGTCCCACTTTCTTGAACCCTCCCCCAAATCACCTAACAGAAGCCCAATCCTGTAAGTCCTTTCTAACACCGTCTTACTAAAATGCCACACAGTTCCGTATGGTATGTGGTCTCCTTTATCTGCAACAAGGAATTAACCTGACTTGTTCCACTGTAGGTATGTCCCTGAAGGTCTTTGGCTAGAGGACATTGATAGCCCTTTTTTTCCCTGGTTTCATGGCTTGAACTATCATATACCAAAGTAAAGAATCCTTATCCTCCAACAAAAACTCATCTTATTTCTATATCTGCCTAAAAGGTATTTCCATGAACATGTGATACATTTAAATTACAGCGGCACATTTCTCTAAGCTACAAGGCATGCCTCCTCACATCCAGATTTTTCTCATTTCCTTTATCACTCAGGCTTGAAAAGTTGTCATCATTGACTCACCTTTTCTATTGTCCATACATCTGCACTTAATCATGTACTCTAGCAATACCCCGATTTCCCCAAACTTTCCTTCCTTGACATTCCAAAGGTCACAATTTTAGTCCATACTGTCCACTATCTGTTGAAATAGCCTCCAGGAGCTCTTTGGCCAGTTCTTGTCTGTGCTCTATGTCTAGCCTAATATTCCTGAACAATAGCTTTGAATGAACACAAATAAATCCTAATCTCTTGAGGCCAGAGTTTTCACAGAGGTTAAATTAGGAATTATATATGAATAAACTGCATGATTTGTCCCCCTTAGAAAAGATAAATGCCAATGCTGCACACACGGAATGGGGAAAGCAAAAATACCCTGGTCATCACAGGATTGTGTTTTACGTGTTGGGATCTATTCTTTGAGAAATACAGAGAAAGTGAGGTGCATTTAGAATATTCTTGATTAGATAAGAACTGGAACATGCCTTGTGATGAATGGTTTATCCTGGGGATGTTTAGCCAAAGAATGAACAATTTATGTTACATTAGAGGATACTATAGTTATATCAAGGATGTGTTAGAGAAATTAGATTATTTATTGCAGCAGAATGAGGGCCAGAGGTAGAAATTTGAGAAGATTACAGATTACAACTCATTATAAAGACATTTGTAACATAGTTATAGATAGGGTAGAGTACCTCAGGAAATAGTGAGCTTATCAACATTGAACATTCAAATGTAAACTAGATGACCACTTAGGTAAACATTTCCCTCTAGTTCATGCTTTAGTTAACTAGTCAATATTCATTTATCTTACACATTTGCCTGTTCTGGTGCTCTCATTCTTTCTTATATTACCATGATTCACTCTGTGTCACTTTCCATTTGCCTAAACAACTCCTTTCAGAATTTCTTCTAGTGGAATTCTGTTTTGTGATATTATCTCATTTTTTGGGTGGACATTTAATTGTAGGTTGTTGATTTATTTTTTATTTTTATTTTTTTACTTTCAAAAGATATTTCATTTTATTCTGGTTTCTGTTTCTCTGAGAAGTTAACTAATAGTCTTATTGTTACTATTTTGAAATTCATGTCTTTTTATTCTTTTTTTCTCTTTTTTAAAGTCCCTGATAATTCTAACATCTAGGTCATCTGTGGGTCTGGTTTTATTGGCTATATTAACTTTTTCTCATGGTTCTTTTTTCTTTCATTTTTAAAAATTAAATGCCAGGTATTGCGTATAAAAGAATAGTAGAAACCGGGATTCAACTCTCAAATTCATTCTCTTACTCATATTTTATGGTTTGACATATATTTGAAGTCACATTATGGTAACATTTATTTTTCTGTAAATTTTGGTTGATTAGTCAATAAAGATCACCTGGTTAAAAATTATAATTCTAGAGGAGTTGAATATCTTGGTACTATTTAATCTAGCATGTTTGTTTTACCTAAAGGACAGAAAGCCACAGATTAACATCATTATGAAGAGCAAACATTCAATTTATGATATAGATTAGAAGGACATTTTAAGCTAAAGATTGTTTGAAAATAGCAAGAATTGGAAATGGAAGTGTGTTAGTATTAAATACTTTTATAATGTCTAATGAAAGATTTAAAAATGAATATAATCTGAATTTATATTCAGAGCTTACACATGTAGAATGCATTGACAGAGGAAGTGACTGGTGCTGAATGACTCTTTTAAGAAGGACGTTGAAACATGGTCCCCTGCTAAAGGAGGCAAAAATGGAAGGATGTGATTCATACTATAACTTGTGGGATCTTTCAGTGGAATGGATGGAACTGAAGACAGGAAAGAGTTCAAAAGAATAAATACAATGAAGCCAAATGCCATTTATTTACTTTTAAATGTTATTTTCAGACAGTTAAACTGAAGAAGTCACAAATTGTATTCTTGCAGATAATTGTAGGAGGAAACTTCATGGCATGGAGATAAAAGATTTGGCTGCTATCTTTGTCTTCCTGAATTTCAGGGCTAAATCTCCATTTGAGATTAATTTATTTGTTAATATAATAAACACATTTGTTGAACAATCGCTATGTGTAAAGCATTATAATAAATACAGAGTTATATTAGGTAATATTTGATCTCAAAGAATTTATAGTCTGATATGAGTGATGAGACAAAACAGTTATTCAACTGTGGGGAAAAAGTAGAAAATGGCAATTTCAGTTTCTGGAGCATAGTAGGTGCTCAATAAAGGTTTGTTGAATAAATGAGTGAATGAATGAATGGCACAGAGAAGCAGATATAAATACTAAGAGTTCAGAAAAATTATATGTGGGAAGATCAAGAAAGGCTTTTATACAGAATATGACAACTGAGTAAGACCATAAATGTCAGATAAATCTAGCTACAAGATTGCAGGGAGGGGACAATTTTAGGTGGGAACAACAGTGTCAGGAAATGGAAGCCAAAAAGTTCAGGATACAGAGGGAAAGGGAAAGCTGAAGCATGAAAGAGGAGGTTCAGGAAGCTGAAGCTGATAAACTAGGCTGGAACGGAAATCTGGAGGGTCTCGCATGCGCTAAGGGGTTTGGAGTTTATTCAGTAGGTCATATTTAGAATTAGAAAGATAAGGCATGGACAATAAAATATTTGAATCACTTGAGGATATATGGTTAGAGGTGTAAAGAGAATTATGAAAAAGATGGAAGAGAGGAAGGAACGAGAACACTTCATCGGGGTGTACTTGGCAACTGAGACTGTGGAGCTCCGGAATAGAAAGGAAAATAGAAGAGTTCAGGGTCAAAGCTTTTTATAATGCAAAAGTGTAGATATATCCATCCTTCAAGCCCTAAGGCTCTTGCCAAAAGGATTCATGTTATTGAGCTTGTATGAGTGAAATGCAATTTATTCACTAACACATAAAAAAATCGATTACTATCATTAGACTTAATTATGCTATGCGATGTGATGTTCCTTATTAAATTTTTTTTTCAGATGCAGCAAGTAAGGGTTAGCAGACAATTTCCTGGGAAAAGTAGTCTATGTTTTCTCTCTCCATTTCTACATTTTCATCCACTTCTTAATTCCCTGCAATCTGGATTTTGTCTCATTACAGTAGAAACTGCTTTCATTAAAGTCACCGTGGACTCCTTAATTGCCAATCCCAGTGGCACTTAGTTCAAACGTCATCTCCTCTGGGAAGCCGTCCTTAATCTCAAAGGGAGGGCAAGATGCCCTTTCGCCTGCTCTGTGAAGGCTTTCTAAGACTACTTCTATTATAGTACCTATCATGCCGTATTATAATTATCTGCAGTTATATCATTCCCTCTGGACTGTGATTTTCATGATGGCAGAAACTCTCTTATTCAACTTTGTATCTCCAGCACCTGGTATGGTGTTGTCTGAATTGCTGACAAATACAAACAATAAAAACCCCTCTATTAGCTCTTTCAATTCTGTCATCTAGATATACTTTTAGAAAAATACGGAGGACTTTCATATATATATATCAGAACAGACACGTTTCACCTGAGAACACTACTTTCACCTCCACTTGTATGGTAAGTATTGTGAGACATTAAATGATTAATATATTAATAAAGTTAAAATGTGTTACAACTTGCCATAGTCTATTATCCATATTTCTTGTGACTCTATGCTATTGTGATTTCATTGGGCAAGGACTATTTGATTTAGCTAAATATTTTTAATTGTTTCTTATGTTCATATGTTCTAGTTAGTGCTGGAGACTCAGATATAAGAATTAATATAAACAGCCCAAGTGCCCATCAGTAGATGAGTGGATAAAAAAGCTGTGGGACATTTACACCATGGAATACTGCACAGCTGTAAAAAAGCAGGATCTCTTACACTTTGAGAAAGCATGAAGGGACCTGGAGATTATTATGCTGAGCAAAATAAGCCAGTCAGAGAAAGGCAAGTATCACATAATCTAACTCATATGTGGAATCCAATAAACAAAATAAACTGACAAATAAAATAGAACCAGAGGCATGGAAACATGGAACAGACTGACGATTCTCAGAGGGAAGGGGCGGGGAAAAAAGAGATTAACCAAAGAACTTATATGCATGTATGCACAGCCCAAGGACAAGATATTATGGTGGTGAAGGCCTGGGGTGAGGTGGGAACCGGGTGGAGGGGGACAGTGGGGGGAAAATGGGGGACATCTGTAATACTCTCAATAATAAAGATAAAAAAGAATTAATATAAATAAATACCTTCCATGGAATTTATGCTATAATTTACTTTGTAAATTTTATCTAACATAGTTTTGTCTACTAATATAGCTCATAGTCAATAAAGATGCTCAGTATTTTATTACCCTAGTTCTGTTGCCGCATCCTTACAGCTTTGAAATGTAATATGTAAAGACCACTATTGTCTTCATTTTTATAAACACACACACACACACACACACACACACACACCCTCTTTTACCCAATTTCACAAATACTTTGAGAATCACCAGAATCCATATATGTGATAGTTTGGAATTACCTTTGATTCTTTCTCTCCCTTTTGCTCCTTTATTTCAGTTTTTGCCGAATTGTTTCTTCTCGTTATCCTCAAAGTTCACCATTTTCATTCTTTTCTTTGACAAGTGTTCACAAGCGGTAGAGCTAAACTTCATTGATTTCACATGAAGATTGGTGGGGCTCAGGGAGAGCCACGCTGCCCTGATTTGATATTACTTGTAACAAATGTCTTAATGTCCTCATATATTATGTATATATTCCATATTTCTAAAAAACATATTTATCAAACTAATTTAAATAACTGTAGCTTAAGTGAATATACTATGTGATAATAAAATATGTGACCAAAGGAATCTGTAAATGTTTTGCTATGAATTTTTTTTTTGCTAAGAAATGTTCGATTTAATAATGCTGAAGATAGTTATTGAGTAGAGGAGTTGAGGACACATCTATTTAAAAATCATGTTCATACATATTTTTTTAGAATAAATGAATATATAAGCTTATACCAAAATTTAGTTTATGACTTTTTTTCTTAATGTAACAAAAAAATCAATGAAGGAAATTCATTTGTATAATTACAAGTTTATTAGTAGATGCATTAAAGAAAATTTAAGCATTCCTATAAGCAGTATTTTTAAAGTGTCGACTTAAAAGTTGTTTTTGGAAATAGTTTCCTTGGTTCTTATAAACAACTGGTCTGTTATGATGGGGTAGCAGCAATGGAGGTTTGGGGTTTGCTGTTAAAAAGAAATGTGGAGCATCTATGGATTTAGATACATTAAAAGCATTATGAAGACTGCAACAGACTGAAAGGAAAACTGGTGGAAAACTGGTCTTTAAACTTACCTCATCACCATTCTTAAGGGAAACTTTTCTGACTTCTAATTATTCCTTACTTCTAATAAAGTACAAACTATGTATACATGGCAATGTTTTCTAGTAGGGGAAGCTTAGACACGATTTTCAAGAAATACAATTTTTAGGAAATAAAATATTCTTTACAGTGTATCATTTGTTAAGGAATTAAGAATTAGACCTCTAGTTAATAAAGATAAAAGAAATTAACAGAATTAAATGTAAGATATATGAATATAAACTGGCAGTACATTTATTTAATTTTAAAGATATCAGAATTAATATATTATACAAAACCACGTATCCTTAAAAGCATAGCATAATTGCCTGCCACAGTTATTTTAATATACTTCTAAGATAAATTTTTAACTCAAGAAAGCAAGGTCTGGAAGGGGAAGAGTTAAAAAACACGAAGCAACAGTAACCCCATTTAGATAAGGGGATAGATGGGTGGAGCGAGGGAACAATACACTAAAGTGCTTTTCTTTCACAGATCTTGGTTCAAATTAAGGTTAAATTCCACAGGAGGATGTGTTTTCCCCATATGGAGCCTTAAAGGCCATGCCGTTGTTTCCCACTTCCCAGAGAAGATATATGTTAACACAAACAAAGCATTTCAAAATAAATTTAACTTTTATAGAGTGACTCATGCCCTGTGGAGATAAGGTAGACTCCCAGTCACCTGTGTTTAATCCAGGCCGAAGAGCTTATGCCAAGGGCGCACTGACAGGCTTTCTTCCTTTGGCGAGATGGCAGTAACTTGGTAGGGACAAGAAAGGGTCTTGGTTTTTAAAGGCTCGTTGGAATGACTCTGCCTTCCTCCCTGTGAGCACAGTTTAGCATTTATGTACTTTGGAAGGACAAAGAGGTGAGGTAAGTCTGCCAAAATTGGAACCTGTGCTTCTGGGAACCTGTTAGTAGGTCAACTGTTACAAATGTGTGAGAAACTGCAAGGCAGCGGTGGGTACTAGAACTCTGGGAGCTGGGCCATAAACAGCTTTATTAGAGCTGCTGCTTCTAGCTCTCAAGCGAGGAGACGCGATGTTTAAAGTGCCACCGAGGATCACTGTTATGCCATCAAATCGGCTTGGGGGGAAGGGGCAGCCTAGAAAGAGACATGCTTTCCACTAGAAATATTCACTTTACAGTTTATAGAACAAGTGTCTTTAAAACTTTTCTTCGAATAGTGTTCACAGGAATTTATTCATCTCTCTCTTCTCAGGAAGATAAAGTATTTCTGTAAATAGTGCTTTCTCCCTGTTTTTTCTTTCTTTTCTCTTCATTAACTAGAGGCCAAATTCTTAGTTCCTTATTCTTGCAAAATGTCCCTGAATTGATGGCATTGAGCATATGCACCCCTTTTCCATGTGCAAATCCACGGATTCACCTGCAGATGTAGGTTAGTCCTGCGGCACGTGAAGGAGCTCCTTCTGCAAGAGAGGGAAACAAAACCTGTCTGTATCCGTCGTGTCAGACGTATCCGACCATACAGAACTTAAGGTTTAATTTATTTTCTGGATTCATTCTGATGAAAGGAAGGAAATAAAAAATCTATTTAAAATGTAAATAAAATAGAATAGCATTCGCCCTCCTCCTCCACTCACTAAAAAAGGAGGTACTGACACAGAAGAAACTTGATTTTAAGTTTATGAGAGTTTCTGAAACATCTCTTTAGTTTATCCATCTGCAGGCCACTAATATTGATACTAGGTAAAACATCGTTATTTATTCCAAGATACTTATTTCTTTATAGTCCCAATTTCCTTCTTGTGCTCTGAAATAAATTTTTAAGAAACAGCATCCATCTTTTTATGGTAGTCAGTGACTAACAGAAGAAACTTTTCTGACCCTAAACTGTTAGACAAGAGTAATGAGATTTCTCTTCTCGGGCTATGCAACACTGAATCCAAAATTCAGAAATCAATTAACTATTCAGAGAGGAACACCACAAGGGGGCAGGTGAATCCAGGCTAGGTCCTAGGTGAGAGGGTCCCAGCACTGGGAATTCTGGTCAAAAGAGAGGAAAGATGAGATGAAAGTTAGAAGCAACTCTAAAGGTAATATTTCTTCATGAACATAAGCATTAGATCTGGGTCATCCAAGTGGAATTTTATTTAGAATATATCCAACGGCATTAATTACAGTATACCAAGAAAATAAATGAAAGAAATCAAGCCAGTGTAGTCACACATAGTAAGCACTTAGTATATTTGTAAAGGCCAAGAGTATGGTTTTGTGAAGAGGAAGACTATTGCTAAGAAGAAATTCAAAATTTACTACAGGGCAACTAGGGTATGCTTTGAAAATAAATTGTAAGTATCAAATAATTAAAAAGGTATGTGAGAAGATATTTTTGCTTCAAAGTGATTTTAATAACCAACAATTTCAGAGCAGAAGTATAAACTTCAAATAATAGAGTTATAGCAGTTCTTTTCTCCCACATATGAATTGAGAAATTAATTTTAGGTGTTACAGGAAAAATAAAAGTTACTGCTTAAAAAGGTTATTTAAAGAGTCTGCTTTGATGTTCATTAGAAATTAAACTTAACCTACCAATAGGAGGTAAAAATTGAGATTAAAAATTACTTCTCTTAAACAAATATTTTAAAATTGACACCAGCCATCTCCTGTGAGACTGTCCATGACAGTACCTTCAATGGCCAGCCTATGCCTACTTTTTATGCCAAGTAACCAGGGTTAATTCTATTTGCTAAAGCTGGAAATTAGCCCCAGTATCCCGTTTATATCTCACTAAGGAAACCCATTTAATTATTTGATGTGGTAGATAGTATGTTATTTTATCTTTCACAGATTAATGAAATGAAACACATAGACTATTACAGCATAATATATAGTATAATATAGTAGAGTATTATGTATAGTATAAAATAATATAGTGCAATAAAAGAGTATTACATAGTATAGTATAACTAAGTATACAAGCTTTGTTTCTTCCTGGTGGTTTTTATGTAGTTTCTAATAACCATTAGAATCTTTCAAGTGAACTTTTAAGTAGCTCCTCTTATTTATGATAAAACCGACTTCTTATTTAGGCCCCTGCGACAGTTTCCCGTAGTAACAATGTAGGCGTCACGGCTATTATACATCTATTGCTGATGAGGCCGCCTCCTAATACCCTGTAGAGCACTTGGGGGCTGCTGCACGTGACATCGTTGGTTTCATGATCCCGCAGCACAGCACCCGCTGAGCTAGGCCCTTCTGAAAGCAACCCCCGGGCCCGTCCCGATGCGCCGTAGCCTGTGTCCTCCGCTCCCCACCTGCGGCGGCCGGGGCTGTGCCCCCTCGTGGCCCGTGGGGGGCCCCTCTCCCTCGTCTCCCCTCATCCGCCAGCCGCAGGGGCCTCCGGGGCGCGCTCGCCCGCAGGACGTGGACGCAGCTCCTGCAGCGCTTGAAAGGATAACGCGCTGGTTTTTCAACGTGAAAACGGGATGGCTTTTAAAAGCTGCGCAGTCCAGGGCTGTGTGCACATAGTAGACATTCAATAAATATTTGTTGATTTTATTTATTCTAGAATAAAGAACGGAGTGACGAGTCTTTTTTTCTTCACTGATGTGCTATGGTGGAGCCTGTGTACAAATGCATTTATGGGTAAATATTACTGGTCATGGTCATTGAAAATGTATTAGAGGGAAAAAAGTCTGGATCTGCAGGCTGTTGGTTAGGAATAGTAATGATTGGGAGTATGTTTTTTGTTGTTTTTTTAAATCCTCACCTGAGGATATGTTTTTATTGATTTTAGAGAGAGAGGAAGGGGGGGAGAGAGAGAGAAACATTGATTGTTTGCCTCCTGCAGGCTCCCCAACCAGGAACTGCACCTGCACCTGGGCATGTGCCTGACCGGGAACTGAACCCGCGCCCTTCTGATGAACGAGAAGACGCTCCAACGGACAGAACCACCGGCCAGGGCCGCGAGTTTGTTTAATAAAATACTCTAAGTATAAAATAGTAGATGACAGGCACCATAAAATAGGGTTTAACTGAAGAGCATGCTGATAAATTATTTGGAAACAAAGTGGCTACCCCATAGTTTTTGAGTCAATCACAGGCTGAGGGCTTAAATGGCTGACTCCATACACCAAGGCAAAGGGCCTTTTCCTGACGCAAATAGGGAGAGCACTGTGGCTATGAAGCACTGAGCATATTTAAGCCCCTAACACTGCCCTTGGTGTACGCTCCTTTGTAATGTCACAAAAGTGTTTATGTATATTTTATTGACAATTGAGAGGTCTTGAACATACAAAATAAGGATTTCTTCCAAATTTCAAGTAATGTGTAACTTTTAAAGAGTTAAACTCTGTACTCCTATCATTCAAAAGAGCATAACTGATTTATTTCCTTTTCTGGTCACTAACAGTAAAAACTGTTTCTGAGCTTACAACATGTTATATTTTGGCTCAAGGCAAATTTACAACAGCAAGGTTTATGATAAAATCTGTCAAAACATTAACCATGATGGCACAACTTTCAGCTCTTAAAAGAAACAAGGAAGCAGGCGCTTAGGAGTGGATACACATTTGTACTTCTAGCTCTGAATATGCCTGCCTAGGTCACACTATGAAAGTTATTTAATGCCTTTGTTCTCATTTTACCCAAATGTGACAGTTCCGTGAGGTGACTATGTGTTTTAATTAACTGGTTTCAAAAGGATAAGAGATCCTAGGATTAAAGCTCTAATTCTAAGTAAAAAATTACTAGCTAAGAGAACTTCAGATGTTCAAGACAAAAGCTAAGACTATAGCATTTTCATTTCTTGTCTGATACATGTGGAGAAAAATTAAGTCTCAATATAGGTAATGTCTTCACCTTTTGGCTACTTTAAGACAAAGATGATTCACCGGGCCGTGTGCCAGCATTTGAGCACTATTTATTACGGTGGTTTTAATTTAAATGATGTTGGTAGTTTTGGTTTATTGTTGCTTGACAAGGAAAGAAACTGTATTTCCTAGAAAATTACTAATGCTGTTAGAGAAAGTGAGTCAGTCTGCTGGTGATCAAGTGTAACCAAAATAGCGAAGCGGTGCATGCTAGAAACAGTTTCAGGGAAGCACATGCTCTCCTGAAACATGGAATTTGATTAGACACAGCTAGGACAGAGTCAGGAGAAGAAACTCTTCTTTAAGGAACTTAAAGGTTTTCTGTGTGTCAATGTCATGGTCATACGAGTAAAATGCAGTGCATACTGTATGCCTGGTTGTTTCAAAAAGACTTTGCTATAACTGACCTATTTATTGAAGAATGGAGTGCTTTTTTTTTTTTTTTTTTAAGTAGGAGTTTCATTCAACAAGTAACATGATGAAAATTGGTGGAGACTAAAGTAGAGATGAGATAAAATTAGTAACTAAATATTAATTTTTGAAGTTGTAGTTTGGTGGGTAATGTTCATGCACACATTATTTTTGCTCTCAAATATCTTTAAATGTGGTTCAGGTAAATGAAAAAATAATATATAACTAGATGATAAAATTTCAAGAAAGTTTATTAAAATAATCAGAATTCAGAAAACTTGAGTTACTTTTAGGAAACAAGGAGTCACTAAGTAATGGTTTAAAGTGCGTTGAAGCAGTCTACGGCCATGGCGCCCCGACCGTGCCTGGTCTTGTCTGAAGTCCCCGAGGCGCTCAGAGGGCAGGCGCGCCGCACAGGCTTCCCACCGCTGGCCTGATGCTGTGTTCGCCCGAGTTTTGACACACTTAGTTCCAGAAAGCAATTTGGTTATTACTGTTGTTCATAAAGATTTACATAGCCGATTTCGCGGTCTGGGGATTTTGCATAAACTTTCCAAGACTACGAAACCATGTCTTCATTTTATCATAGAGTGAAATGTCAAACTTTGGGCTGTATGGGACCAAAACTTAATAGCTACACAAGAAATTCTGATTTAAGAAAACCAAACCTAACCAAATCAAAACAAACAAACAACAACCCAAAACTCCAAAACTTCTCACTTTAAATTGACATGGTTAAAAGGTGAAGTCTTCAGGTGAGCAGTGTTTCACCTGGCACATTACCAGATAACATGACATAATTGAGTATTTTAACACCACTATTTTAGGAAAGGATACTCAACTCTTAATCTTTTAATGTTATATTATTTTTTAGAAAGATGGGTCACACGAAGGCTTATAAAACAAAAGTATATTCTGAAAATTTAGGTTTCATTATTAACAAGAATGATTGTTCATCAAATATTGACCTGGGAGAAGAAATATGAACAAGACCGGACCTCCGACCTCCGGAGCTGCCGCCTGGAGGGGGACAGCCCGGGAACACGGCAGAAGCGGCCGCGGGGCTGCGAGGCACAGGGAAGAGACCCAGCTGTCACTTGGTGATGGCTGGGGGGAACTGGGGAAAGCTTCAGGCAGGTGGCATAGAAGTATTCCTGAAGAATGAATTGGACTTAAACCCATGAAGGTGGACTGACCGAGTAGAGGATGACATATGGCAAATGAGCTAAATAAAGGAAGCGCAGGGTAGGAGCTGAAATGCAGAGTATGCCGGGAGTACTAGGGTCTAAGGTGTGAGTAAGGATGAGAGTCGCTTTTAGTAGTTTTCTTGCCATTCACAGGAAAACAAAATAATGTGTCAGAACTTCAATGCATGATTTGGGCAATTGGTTCTTTAAAAAAAAATCCAATATGGGCCCAGAAAAATCTTCCTAAACTCTAAAAAATAAAAGTACACATATTTCATCATTTGATTCTAGAGCCAATGAAGCCACTGTTTGTCTTATTGCAACTTAAAGACAATACCAAAGGCAATATAGCAGTATTTCTTGAAAAAGTTGTTGCAATTTTTATAAAAGCAGAAGTAAGATAATGATTTTTGGTATGATTTAGGATGTGAAAGGAAACTTCTGATTTCAAAAGTTTTTCCTCACTTGTACCCGACAAACAAAATTATGTGTCCACATTCCTCTCTGTCACCAAAACAGAAGGCTGGAACTGCTCTTTATAATATAACCACAGGCTAAGAACAGAAGATGCAAAAAGCTAATCTAATTTCGCAAAGTGGTGAGACTGTGATATAAGACATTGGCAATCAGTGCATGCGTCAAGAGTAGCTCTTCAAAGCAGCAGCGGAGACATTTTATGTCGGGTTTTATGTCATTGTCAAAGCTGCATTTGCAATTTCTCCTCCAGAATTATATTCAGAACTGGCTTATGACTTGGAGAAGAAATTCATTCTACTCTTTTAGTCACCTGGTTTTGTTTTCAAAACAATATATTTAGAAGCACAATGAAGCTTAGAGATTTAAAGTCAAAGCTTGACTTCAGCAAGCCCAGTGTGTACAGAATCCATATGGGTCTGAGAAACGTTCCCTGTGACATTGTCTGGGGCAGCTCCCTAAGCAACCAGAGCTGTTGGCTTGAAAGAAAAGGGCCACGTGAGGCAAAGTATACTTTACTGATGCATTTGGCAGCTCCCGCTTTTTCAAATATTATGTAATTTTGGTTCCTCCATTTTAGGCAAAGTTCCTGAGCTTTAAAGCAGCCATGCATTTTGAAGTTTCAGTTACAATAGGTGTGCCTTTTGAAATGAGAGTCACTTCTTAATTTAAGGTCCTTAGGTGCACTTTGGTTAATTTCTTTATTTTTGTACATAATTTGAAGGCTGCTTTCTGGGGAGCAGTTGTAATAGGCAAGAGTGTCTACTTGTCTGAAGACATATAAATTATACATTTTAATGATAAAACCAGAAGTGTTGATTGCTGCCGTTTTCTAGGTCTTGCTTTACGTGGAGCCAGTGTTAAAAGTTCATTAGCTAGAGCTTAGCAAACACAATGGCTGAAGGAATGGAGTTACCACACAAGTGTTTAAATTCCATGTCGGATCCCTAGCTACAACGGAGAAGAAAGTTCAAACAACAAAACAGAGTTGCAAGGTCTGAACTTGTGTGTCACGGATACCTTACTCATCGCCAGGCGGCTCTCATTCAGGGCAGCCAGGCCTCCCAAGCAACGTGGTTAATTGAATAAGGATCCTGAACATTTGGCTGCAGATAAACCAAAGTGGCACATGGCTCATAATTCAAACATTTCATTGTAGGCAGCTGTTAGTTTTCTTGCCCAGGCTAATTTGGACTTTTCAGTCATAATTCTTTTCTCTAGTGAAAAACTACTTGTAGTTACTGGTGGGGACAAAGAGCTGAAATTATAGATCTTGGAAGGTAAAATTATTATCTACTCATTTTCATCAGGTATATAAGTGGCACTAAATTTGGAACTAAATCCAGAACATTTTATTAGCAGTACAATTATTTGTGTGTCTATGTGTTTGTGCACACTCGTGTGTGTATGAACTTAATAACATTCAGCCCTGACTACTGTTTCTTGCTTTGATAGACCTGGAACCTCTCTCAGTAAGCAACTAAAAATACTGGGTAGAAAAATGACAACATCTTCTCAAATGCATCAAAATTTTGGCAGGTTGCTAAGTTGGTATTGAGAGGCCAAAACTTAAGTAAAACCGGGAACTCTCAATAGTAAGTGAAGCACAAAAGGGAGTTTTTACCTTGAAAGCATTTGCCTTATGATAGGGGTAAAGTTGAGCTTTGACATCCATAACCTTCTCATGGGGCAGGGTGTAGGGACAAAGTCCAGGGTCTCTGCAAGGAGAGAAATCTTGAACTCAGGCTATAAACAAAGGATTAAAAAAAATTTCCCTATGACTTTTTTTTTTTAAGATTCCACATATGAGATAATACAGCATTTGTCTTTCTGTTTTATTTCACTTAGCATAATACCCTCAAGGACCATCCATATTGTCGCAAATGGCAGGATTTCCTTATTATTTTTTATGGCAGAATTATATATATAATCACAGCTTCTTTATGCATTCACCTGTTGATGGACACCTAGGTTGTTTCCATGTCTTGACTGTTGTTAATAAGGCTGCAATGAACACAGGGGGTGCAGATACCTTTTTGAGTTAGTGTTTTTGTTTCCTTTGGAAATATTCCCAGAATTGGAATTGCTGGATCATATAAGTTCTATTTTAAATTTTTTGAGGATCCTCCATACTGTTTTCCACAGTAACGGTGCCAGTCTGCAATCACACCAACAGTGTACAAGTATTCCCTGTTCTCCACATCCTCAGTGGCATTTCTTTTATCTCGTCTTTTTTATGATGTCCATCTTAACAGGTGATATCTCACTGTAGTTTTGATTTGCATTTCCCTAATTACTAGTGATGCTGAGCATCTTTTCATGTACCTGTTGGTCTTTCATGTATCTTCTTTGGAAAAGCCTATTCAGGTCTTTTGCCCATTTTAAGTTTAGATTATTATTATTTTTGCTATTGAGTTATATGAGTTCTTTTTATGTTTTGGATATTAACCTCTATGTTTACTTCTAGAAGATTTATGGTTTCATGTCTTACATTTTAGTCTTTAATCCACTTTGAGTTGATTTTTGTGAGTGATGTAAGATAGGGGTCTAGTTTCATTCTTTCCATGTGACTATCCAATTTTCCCAGTTCCATGTATTGAAGAGACTGCCTTTTCCCCACTGAGTATTCTTGTTAAACATTAGTTGACTATATATGTTTAGGTTTATTTCTGGGCTTTCAATTCTGTTGTAGTGATCTATTTGTCTGTTTTCATGTTAGTGCCATACCGTTTGAGTTACTATATCTTTATAGTATAGCTTAACATAAGGAACTGAGATGCCTCCTACTTTTTCTTTTTTCAGGATTGCTTTGGCTATTTGGGGGTCTTCTGTCATTCCACATAAATTTTAAGGTTTTTTCTACTTCTGTAAAAAATGCCATTGAAATCTTGATAGGGATTGTATCAAATCTATAGATGGCTTTCTGTAGTATGGACATTTTAACAATAGTAATCCTTCCATTCAATGAATGTGGATTCACTATGAATTTTATACCATAAGCAAGCCCCCATGTCAGTTTTCAACCCAAATTATCTTTATTTAAGTGGCTCAGTAAAATTCAAATTAAGATTTTTAAAGTACTCTAAAGCCTGTACATGATGCCAGGTGACTGGCAGAAGCACATGCAAAGCCTCTGTGGAGGAACCCATCTCAAACCCAGGCCTGGAAAAGTCCCACTAAGGATAATTCTAAGAAATAGAAGCTCAAATTCATGAATCACCAAACATCCAAATAAATTAGGTAACATAAATGTAGCTAGCAGAAATAATAGAAAGCAAAATTGAAGCATTAAATACTTGAGATATTAAAATAATCAGAAATTAAGAATATAATAAACATGTTTAAAATGTATAAGAAAATTTAAGAAGGGATTGAAAATGAGGTGGAAAAAGAAACCATAAAAATTACCAAATAGATTTGAGGATGAAAGTAATATAACCTCCAGAAATGAAAAATGTAAAACTCACTAGAATTCAGCTTTCAGACACAACAGAGTAGTTTGTGGCAGACCAATGCTCCTGCCAAGAACAACTAGAAAAGCTGGATCAAATACAAAATGTATCTGTTTAAAAGTGTTATAGAGGGGCTGAAACAAAGACAACTGGAGGGATGAGGATTCCAGAGAACAGAGAGGTAAACTGATGACATGCAGCTGCTCCTCCCTGGAGGCATTTGCTGGGAGAAAGTGACAGAATGATAAGCTGGTTTCTGTCCTGGCAGAAGATTGTTACTAGGGACAGAGAAACCACCAGTGCTTTGGCAATCTTGCAGGGCTGGAGTGACAGATCTGGAGAGCCAAAGGGCCTGAAACACATGCCTAGTTTCCCTTTCAAAAAACTTGTCAAATTCTCAGGTATCCTAAGTGGGAGGTTAAAAAAAGCTCAGATGAGAATATCTAAAAGGGCCCCAGTGAAGATATCACTTACACCTTTGAAAGCCCTAGTGAGATGCCACAGGAAGAGAGGCAAACCAGAGAAAACTGAGCTTTATTCAAAATACAACCCAGCATCCATTTGGCACAATAACTGACTGGATTATGATGATTAGCTTCCACTCAAACTTCCCAACAGAGGAAAGGCTAAGCCCTCTCTGGAGGAAGACAAAATCATCTGAAGGCTCAGGATGTCCCACATTCAATCAACAATTAAGAGGCATGTCAAGAGACAGAACCATACATCTAGAAATCAAGAAACAAAACAGACAGTAGAGAAAGAACCACAGGTGGTTCAGATATTGGGGTTAGTAGACACAGACTTTTAAATAACTGTGACCAGAATGTTCAAGAAAACAGAGGCAAAGGAGGAGACAATATAATTAGAAAGATGAGTATTTCACCAGAGAATTGGAATATACCCCCCAAATCAAGAGAAAACTGTAAAATTGGAAAATATCAAATCTGAAATTTAAAATTGAATAGATGGCTTTAGCAGCAGAAGACAGGATTGGTGAAATGAAAGGCGGGTAATTTTGAAAATTCAAAACTGATGCACATAGAGTAAAAAAAGATAACCCAGAAGAGAGTGGGAATGATATATGGGAACAGGGTGAAAAAATATATATAATTGGAATCTCAGAAGGAGGGGAAAAGATATTGATCAAAGATTTCCTAAAATTGACAAAAGTTATCAAGTCATAGATTTAAGAATGTTTATGAACTCAAGCAAGAAATCTATGCCCTGGTCAGTTTGGTTCAGTGGTTGGAGCATTGGCCCATGGACCAAGGATCCGAGGTTCAATTCCCAGGCAAGGGAGCGTGCCTCTGTTGCGAGCTAAATCCCAGTTGAGTGAGTGAGGGACACAACGAATCAATGTCTCTCACATCGATGTCTCTCTCTCTCTCTCTCTCCCCCTCTCTCGCCCCCTCCTCCCTCCCCTCCACTCTCTCTAAAAAAAAAAAAAAAAAAAATGGAAAAAACATCCTTGGGTGACGATTAAAAAAAATATATATATAAAGAAGACCACATCTATGCACACAATAAAAATGACAAAAAACAAAGAAACAGAAAAAGTCTAAAGAAGTCTAAAACAATCATTGAAAACAGAAACTTTACTTCAGGGGAAGAACATTCAGATTGACAGCTGATTTCTCAACAGGAAAGAGGGAAGCTGGATGTCAAGAGGATGACGTAAAGAGTTATAGGAGGACACATGGAAAAATCTTTAAGGCAGCCAGAGGACATAGTACACACAGAGAACAAAAGCAAGGATGACAGCAGGAATAAAGCAAGCCAGAGACAATAAAGCAACATCTTGAAAATACTAGAGGGAAAAGAGGTTAATCTAAATTTCTATATCCTGCAAAAAACGTTTTTCACAAAATGAAGGCAAAAGAAAAAAAAAAGGAGATTTTCAGACATACAAAAGATGAAAGAATTCTTGCCTCACAGCCCTGTGTTAGTGTAAATGATAAATACTTGAGGAAGCAGGTAAATGGCAACAGGTGGAAACTGGGATCTGCACAAAGCAAAGCACTGGAAATGGTAAATATGTGGTAAATATAAAATAATGTTCTTATTTTTAAATCTCCTTAAAAATATTTGACTGCTTAAAGCAAAAACAATATTGTTATTACTGTGTCCGTATGTAGAAGTAAAATGTGTGACAATAAGATCACAAAGGCCATACATGATAAGACTTTCTTTTTGGTTAATCCCCACCCAAGGATATTTTTCCACTGCTTTTCAGAGAGAGTGAAGGGGAGGAGAGAGGAGAGAGAGGGCGAGAGAGCCAAGAAACATCGGTGTGAGAGAGACACACCAATTAGTTGCCTCCGGGACACTCCCCAACTGGGGCTGAGGATCAATCTGCAAATGACGTACGTGCCCTTGACCAGAATCGAACCCAGGACCCTTTAGTCTGCAGCAGACGCCCTAACCACTGAGCCAAACTGGCCGGGGCAGGACAACATATTTTTTTAAATACACAGTAATGGCAATTTAGATATTACCAATTTATTGAATCTTTGCCCTGAAGACTCCTATGGCACCCCCTCACCCCGGTCCTCTTTTAGCCATGTACCCTAAACTTGAAACTCTAAGTTCACTACAGGTGATAGAGCGTTATGCAGTTTGTTTCTGTTTATCTTCTTATGATCAAGTAATCAAACCCAACAGAAGCAGCGTTTTTAGATTTCACTGTTGCTTCCACTGACACATTCCACAATGAGTAGAGGTACTTTGTAGTAGACTTGAATCAGTCTATTATTTTTTAATTAGAATTTGATCTCCCACCTTAGGGTTTTTCTAACCATTTACCAAAAACAATGTTTCTCTTTAATATATTACTATACTTTTATTTTATATCTAAATAGTTTAGAAAGGTCCCTAAGGTACTTAACAAATTTGTTCATATTGACTTTTATCTTTATTAAACTGGTTAAGGAAGTCAGGTACAGTTTCACTGTGAACTTAATCTGTTGCCTTCCTGCAGTCTACTTTATAATGCATATCCTGTCTTCAGGAGTGTACACTTATAAATCTGATTACGATCAATGTATAAGAACTGCACTGAAATATATAGAATTTGCAATAGGGGATTTTATGTGACTAAAAAGTAAATATATATTTTAGATACTTGAGTTTGTGCATTAAAATGCACCTTTGATAATAATTAGTTGAGAAACTGGTGGCTTCCAAAGTACTAGCATACTGTAAAACTATATTTAGAAAACAAGAAAATTAAAACAATGAAATTAACAATTACTAGCATACTTCAAAACTGTATCTAGAAAACAGCAAAAAAAACCCCAATAAAATATGTATATTACATTTCTGCAAATATTAATAGCATTCAATATTTTAATCATTCTCAAAAATACATTTATCATTGTTAAATTCTATTTATGAAATTTTACATTAAAAATAACAAAATCAACCTTTATAAATTTTAAGTACATAATAAAAAAGGAAAAACTTTTCAAAAAGGTTATTCTAGCAGAAGGATTCCAAGTTTGGTAACCTGAGATGCTACTCTGGAACTTATGCTACTAGTTCAAATATGCAAGCTCCAACTTAACAAATGTTTAAAATATTTGAGCTTTTAAAACAGAGCCAAAATAAACCACATCTTTTCTAGAGATGACATATTTAGCTAAGCACAAGCAATATAAATCTTTCAACCATTCCATGTATTTGTATAAAAACCTCAGAAACCATGTGCATTTCTAATAAAACATGAACAAAATACTGAAATCACTGGAGCCTAACAGTTGTCTTACAAATTAATATTTATAAAAGGCAAGTGTACTTTTCTGCGTGTGACTGTGTGTATATACTGGTGTATATAGATATATACATGTGGTATATGTCTATGTATACAGATACGTATTATATATGTAATAGGTACAAATAGACAGTTTAATTGTCACTAGTAGTTAGCAACAACACAATGCTATGTTGTGAAAAATTTGGGTCCCATACAAACCATATGTGAGAAGAGAAAATGTGCAAGCCATGGCTATATTTTAAAAAAATGTTTTTAATTGGTTTTAGAGAGAGAGGAAAGGAGAGGGATAGAGAGATAGAAGTATCAATGAGAGAAGCATTGATCAGCTGCCTCCTGTATGTGCCCCACTGAGGACTGAGCTGGCCACTCTCATCTCGGGCCCGTGCCCTGACTGGGAACCAAACCGGTGACCTCTTGGTTCATGGGTTGATGTTCACCCACTGAGCACACCGTCCGGGGCCATGGCTATTTTATCGTTATAATATGACTCATTAAAACAGAAACTTTAAAAATAATTATAATCTTTGAAAATACTACACATAAAAATGCTTTTCTATGCAATTATATCCAAAATAAGACAACAAATTTTTAATGTTCTAACCCTTTTCTGTGTGAAGGAAAAAAACCCTCCAAAACAACTTAATTCTCTCAGTAAGTGATTTAACAAGAAGATTCTTCAGTTTATTTGAATAAGGAAATATAGAAGGGATTCAGTTTCTCATTGAAAAGGGAAAATATTTTATTAGGTAAAACATTTTAAATAATTTTAACATATGGCTTATTTATAAAAGTAGAATGAAATTTTCTCATATAAAAATAACTATTGACTTCACTATAACTGCTTATGTCTTGCTTATAACCAATAACTTGCTTATAGCTTGCCTATAACTGGCTTTATCTCTAACAGTTGCTCCGGGAGGTAGAGTGAGCCTTGAAGTTTAGGCTTCCATTTGATAAAACAACACTGTCAGTTTTTAACATAAGGCCAGCTTAAAATAGTAAAAAGCAACTCAAGGGTTTTTTTAAATTAACAATGAATTGTCACAATATTCCTAATTAGTGAAGGCTAAGACAAAGCATGCTGCTCCTGTAACCCCAGAGAGGTAGCAATGAAGTGATGCTATTTACATCCATGTGCCATTCACATTATTGTGTTTCATTGAAAGAAATGCACACAAGCTTGATTTTTAGAGATTTCATATATAAGTGTATAAAAGAAATGATACAACAACAGAAATTATACAAGTTCAAATCTTTATTAAAAAGAGTTTTGTTTTTAAATTTAGAGGGGTTTGGAGACCTATGGTTTGCTTGGAGATTTAGTCATAAGCCCTCAGTGGTAAGTCCCAGCCAGTCTTTGGCAAGTTCCTGGCCTTTCTGTTTCCTCATCTGTAAAACGTATGTAATAGTAATAACAATAATACTAAAATTATCATCATCATCATGTGGCTGATATAGATATAATTTATTATTGTTGTTATATGGCTGATAGGATAAAAAAATATATAAATGCGAAAAACCTTTGCAAATCATCAAATGCTACACGTTTGTATTATTTTCCTGATTTTCTTCTGAACTACTTATTTTTCCAAGAAACGATTTCTCATGTTACTGTAGGGATTACATTTGATGTTTAAAGCAAACTAAAAAAACATCTCTGGGCATCTTTAAATACTTCTGAAGTTGCTTTATTATTGAATATGTAGAGAACTGATCTTCAGTGAACAAGGTTATCTCTTCATACAATAAAAAGAGACAATTTGAAACACTGTTGGTGCATATTTTTAAGTGCAAGAAATCAATTAATGAGAATAGTTGTCTATAATACTTAGCATTGTAATTTTGTAGACAACTCATTTTCAAGGGGATGTGTGATATTTTGGGGTGATTACCTACATCGAATAATAGTGGATGTTTGAACTGTTTTGTAAATTTAACTTCATAATATCCAATTTTATAGAAGTTCTGAATACTGATTACAGGAACTGCTGGCTCTAATCTGATCGTTTAGGTATAGAGAGAACTGTTTGGAAGTTGTAAAATGTCTTTATGCCACTCTACACTTTGTGTTTTATAAAACCCCAAGCAAAATAACTCAGAGAGACTTGTCTGTTCTTCAGGACTAAATGGATAATTCAAGTGTCCTTGTGACATCTCTGAAGAGGATTCAAGAATGGACAATTTCGTGACAAAATTTTTCTCTTTACTTACCTTCGTGATTTGTTCCTTCACAAGTTGAGCTGTTATGTTTCAATTAGAGCTCAGGGACAAGACTCCATGTAAGACCAAATTATTTAAAATTTCTCTGTTTATATGGCCTATGAGAGGCTATAATTCTTTTAGGACTATAGAGAAGATCCTGGTAGCTTACTTTTAACCCCTGTTGTTCTTCATTTTCTAATTCTCATAGTATAAAATAATAATTAAAAGCAGGCAACGTACCTTAAATTCAATGGGATGATTCTAACTCTCAGTTAATGTAAGGATTTAATGAGGAAGAAACTGGGGTAGCCTTCCAGTTCCTCCGTCACTCTGTGATAAAGCACCTTCCACCTTCCTGCAGAATAAAAAACCTCAACCGGACAGTCTCCAATGGTGTAGGAAGGAATGGTGCATAAATTAATCTGTGCATGTCTTGAAAACAGGCAATGATAGATCATTTACTTCAACCTTAAAGATGAATTAAGGAAGTGTATGAACTTAGAAAAATTTTCACTTGCCTACAAAATTTTTCATGAATTCAGTCTCTGCTTGTCTTTTTCATCCAATTCTAGACATAGTCATTTTCTATTGGCCTCTCATCTATTAATCTTAAAAAATGAAGATATGTCTCCTATAGCCTATATGTAAATCTTAGTTTTATTAATAATTTCATATGGTTAGACATGACTATGCTGTAACTATTTTAAGTTCTTTCTTAAATAAAAAAAAACTATGTAACCTGAACCAAACTGTAGGTTTGCTTTTTTCCAAGACCATATGTTTTTACATTATAATTTTATTGTATATTACATATTGGATTCTCTTCCTCCACAACAAAAATTCAAGTGGTAATCTAATTATCCATCCAAGCATTAAAAAATATTGAATTTGCAAGTACACATGAACAATATCCTCTTTTCATTGAAGACAGTCTGCATTGTTTTTATTGAAACAAAAATCATTCCTTGATTAGTATAATTTTAATGTACCAAACTCTTATTAAAAGAAATTATACATTTAATTCTTAGTATCTATACTTAATATTCTTTAATACTAACAAAGATTACATGCATGCATTGAAGGAAGACTAGATACTCTTATGTCTGAGCTTCTCTCATCAGGTAAGAAATAAACTCTATATTGAAAAATGCATGTATTTGAAGTTTTGACCTTACACAGCAGATTAAGGTTTAGACATATTTACTTTGCTGCATTTTGATTCAGAAAGGGCCATATGGGAAGATATGATCCCACCAACTTCACAATGTTTTTATAATAGTCTCTCAGTAAAAAGAGCTTTATTAAATATAGTGAGACAGAAAATAGTTACAAAATAAACTACAACTTTATAGCTACCCATTGGTAAAAGCCTACAGTTAATACATTTGGATAAATAACTCCAGTCAGCAACAAAGTGGTTAAACATTTGTGATTTGATTTTATCTCAGCTTGGAATGTGGTTGGAGTGTCCCACTTCTAACAACTGTTTGCTAAGTTAAGGCTTTGGTGTTTACACAGTGCTGAATGAAGCAGCCTGGTCCCCAGATGTGACTGCTTCCCAGGCGGCCTTGTTTCAGTCAGATCACGGTCCGCACGGTCCCCGCTCCAACCTTCTTCCTCAGGACGTCCACCAGCCTTTCCAACCTGGGGGGGGGGGGGAGAAAAAGGGGAATATATAAAGTGCAATTATTGTCAGGAATGTTTTGGCTGAAAAAGGACAGTATTTGCCTGTGACCAAGCAATCCGGGTAGTCATGTTAAGAAATAAAGCGTCGCTGTAAGCAAGAGGCACCGGTGTAAAGTGCCAAATATTTGAGGTTAAAAAACAACAACAACAACACAAACTTTAACCCAGATCTTCAGATTATGTCAGCAGGAGATGCTACATGAATACAGAAGATACTCATTTCAACACTTACCTCCTTGTGTTAAGGTGGTGAATCTATGATTTCCTATGCAGTGACAGGGTGACACAGTCAACGTAGAGAGTTTCAAACTGATTTTTACCTAAGAAGTACTGATTTCAATACAGAAACGCTAGCACTCTTACATCTGTTACTTAGCTAAATAAGTGACACACGAGTATACTGTACAATTCTTATAAGTTAAATGTCTTTTTCACAGAGTTAGCTGATGAAAATCCAGCCAGGAATTAGGTGGCTAGTGGGAAAAACTTCATGTCTCAGTGGCATGAAAATAATTTAAATATATACAAATGATTTGATGGTCCTAAAAACAGGCTTTCTGTACTACATTTAAAATCTTTCTATTCCTGAGTAGTATAAACAGGTTAGAAATGATTACATATGCTTTTTAGTCAAAGGTAAGTGATTTTTAGTTAAGAACTCACCCATTATACTGAAAACAGATGAAAAGTTCAGAAGGGCATTCTGTAGTGTTTTTAGGCTACTTTATGGGAGGGAGACCACATTCCTGTGGACCAGTGAGAGTTTTGCTTGACAAAAGACGATGGAATCAGACCATTGATTGTTTTTTTTCTTTTAGTTTCTTTACTGAAAGTATAAAATGTTAACTAAAACTTGCTTGGTGTTATACATAGAGAAATCATCATTATAAGTGAAAATCGTGCCTAGTAGTTTTTATATACACAGCCTTCCCTCCCTAGATTGCTGAGCAACAGCCTCGTCTGCTCCAGCCTGCCTCATTTATATGGGAGCAGCTTGCTCATTTATATGGATCCATGCATGAGGGTTCTTTGCAAATAAACTTAGTACAGAGCTAGACACTAAAGGAATGAAGGCATTCTTAGTGTCATACACACTGGCTCAGACACACTCATCAGCTGCATCCAACGCTGAAAACTAGCTCCAGGTTACTGGGTGATTCTGCATATATCAAGTCCTGTTAGAAAACACAAATGTGAAATGGAAGAATCTGGTGCATCAAAAAATCTTTGCTTTGAGAATGTAGCAATGATCTTAGAGTGAAAATGCAAATCTGTCCTACATTTGTTACTACAAATTTCTCAAATGTAAGCTACACTTAAGTATTATACATTCACAGCTTCAGCCTATTGGTGCAAATACCTGAACTAGAAAATTCACTGGACAATTCACTCTCTTCATACATCAAGTTGTATAAGTTGGACTATTGACAAAAACTAGTGCTATCCTATTTACTCTGAATATTATGATTCACAGGATTACATAAATCCTTTAATTTAGACAAAGTTTCACTAACTTGAATTGTGGAGGAGGGGGAAGAAAAATGTCAGTATGAAATTTAAAGTGCATTGTTAAAATATGATAGTAACTTGAATGAACTATTGAGAAATAGCTGCCAGTAGAAATCTGCAGAAGACATCAAGAGCCTCTCTCTGCATATATTGTAAAAAGTCAGGAAATCATTACTTTCAAGTTGGTTAAATACATACCTCCTCCACAAAATCATCTGCACTATTAAAAAACTCCCTCGTAATGTAAAAGTAAACTTTATTCTGCATAACTATTATTATCACCACAAGTTCTGAATCGTTGGAATCCCAGATTACTGAGATGAATCCGAGTGTGCTTCTTTTGGCTTCTCCTTTACAGATAGACAGGCTCCTCTTACTTTTGTTTCCTTTTTATGCATTAGGACTTTTTTCAGTTTAGAACTAGAACAAAGTGCTAAGGGAAGAGGTTAGGAGGAAATACTTAAATATCATGTTTTGCAATGTCTTTACTATATTTCAACAATTACTAGATCAACCACATTCTCAGTTTATCCAGGTTGAATGATTTATGAAAATTTGATCTCAGAAATGAGAAAAATGTCAATTACTTAGTTTTGTGAAAGCTTACTGACTTCTGAAACACAATGGAGCACCTATTCCTTCCTGTAAGGAATGAAATGCACCTGCCAAACGTGCACTGTGCCAACAGGAAGGTTGGCGTGCATGTCTCTGGAAGCACCTTGCAGGATTTGCCTGCAGGCTACTCTTTACTGTCCAAATCAATAATATTTTTAAAAAATTATGTCGCTTACTAGAACAGGCTCCAACTACTTTACATTTTACTCAGCAATTGCTTCCAAGGGCTTCACGCAATAGGAAAAAACGGTTAGAGCTAGGGTTAGGATTTCCTTATTTTAAATACGAAGAAACTGAAGCACAGACAAGTAAACTTGTATGCAAGGTTCTGTGGTAAAACAGTGACAAATCTGGGCCTAGCTTCCTTGTTCTTAGTTCAAAGCTACTTCCACTAGGGTTTGGGTGACTGGAAAATTACAGATTTCAGGTTAGAGGTTAATGGATTCTTTGTCTTAACAGCTTCATTAAAATTTTCCCTCAAATTCTTACTTAAGTCAAATTGGGAACACATTTGTTGGTTTATTTCATCTATTATTTTAGTAACAAATTATAGAAAAGTAAATTGATGGCATTGCACATAATTAGGATTTATTAGTTATAACCTATTTTTGCTATAATTTCTATATAAACTTAAAAATATACTTACAGCTATATTCTAGATAGAAATCCTATTTCAGCAATAAACATTTTTATATTTGGTACGTGTATATAATATGTATATAGTACAACAAAATACATCTTTTTTTAAATTTTATTTTTAAATTGCATTTATTGGGGTGACATTGGTTCACAAAACCATACAGGTTTCAAGTGTACAACCGAACAAAACATCAGCTGCACATTGGGTTGCGGGCCCATTGCCCCAAGCAAAGCCTCTTTCCGTCCCCATTCCCCCTCCCCTTTGCCCACCTCCACCTACCCCACCCCCTTCTCCTCTGGCTATCACCACACTGTTGTCTGTCAATGGAAATACATAGTTTTCCATCAAGTAAATGAACCATAAGTTATTTACAATTTTCTTAATTGGTTTACTTTTAATTTTCACTCTTACAGAATACTGTGATATATTTTAAAAGGCAAGTAATACTTAATGACTACTTTGTGCCAGGAACTATGAGAAGCGATTTATGCACAGATTTATTTTTCATTATAACTCCATGACGAAACCAAAAGTAATCTGATCAGAGCCACACTGCTAGTGGGTTCTGGATGCAAGGCCAGGTTAATTACCATCCCGCATCTGTCCGGTGCTATACCACTTCCAAAAATACTGCGACTTTTAAGGCTTATTTCTAAATTTTTGTGAGCTTGAATTACTTTTATTGACTTGATAATTTTGTGGCAAAGTGGCAGAAAGGATTAAAAACAGAACAAATTCCTCATTTTGAGAGAAATTTTTGTACTTGTTAATGTGAGAGTAGCATTCTTATCAGCTCATCAGTTTTCTCCAGAAAAAACACTCCTATTATTTAGGCAATGAGGTTACCCCATCAAACATAGTTGTCTTAAAGTGTTTTATTTCAAGAAGAAAGAACTGGGGAAATTCAAGAGAGATGGGTAACAACCATCCTCCCAGCAGAGAAGACAGAAAAGCCTGGAAAAATGCTGCCCCTAGAGTGTTCCGTTAGTTCCCAAGATCTTGCCCTCCTTCAACCATGACGGCAGGGTGAGGCGACTTGAAATGGACTTTTTTCTTTTGCTATGATGCTGTTCTTTCTCTGATCTTTTAAATGTCTATTTATTTTATCACCTTTTCTTTACACTTTTCATGATTTCCTCAAGAGATGTTATTTGCTTCCTCAATTCCACTTAAACGCTATGACTTCCAAATACAGATCTCCATCGCAACTCTCTTCTGAGTTTCAGACTCATGTATCCAACCGCCCTCAAGTCATTTCCTCTTGCTTCTTATCTAAAACAAAACCTACCTTCTTTGTATGTTTCAGTATTTCTTATCTTGATTAATATTGCTGTTCATTAATTCACTCAACCCTTAAGTTGAAAAAATTTAGAGAAACTTGATACTATATATGTGTATGTGTATTTCCTCACTTCAGTTTGAACCTGTGCAAACTTTGTGATGAAACCACTAATGAAGACAGTGGGAAGCAATGAAAGGGCTTTAGCTCATCTAGTACCATTATTTTCATTTTAGAAATATCACATTGTCAAGAATGTAGGGATGGGATGGAGGCAGGTTGGCCCATAGGTAGGGAGGAAGTCCAGATAGTGCTTTTAAAAAAAAATAATCCTAGTAAGCACAACAATGTGTATCTACTTAAGACCACAAAACTGTACATTTAAAAATAGTTAAAATAGTAAATTTTATGTTATGAAGATTTACCACAAAAAAAAAATCTTAGGAGATATGAACCAGAGCTGAGCTGTGCAGATGGCAAGGAGGGGTGAATCTGACAGATATCTAGAGTATGGAACCGAAAGGACCTAGTGACTGCTGAGGGTCGGGTCCGGGGGATGTGGTGGTCAAGACGGATGACTCCCAGGTGTCTGGTTTTGGTGACTAGACAGCCAGCCATCTGCTAACCAACACAGTGGAGAGGAAGAGCAGTGGAGAACGAATTCAGCTTGGTACGTACAAAGTTGAGACGTTGGTGGGACAGTTGGTGGGCTCTGTATGTAAGGGCATGTGTTAAGAAGGGATTCTAGGTTTATGATGCGGGTTTCCGTTCAATGGGCGAGCACTCACTCTGTAGTTTCTGTGTACCAGGCACTGTTCCAGGCACTGACTGTTCAAAAAAGAGGACACGGGCCCTGCGGAGAAGACTGTGGAAGACACTGAAGTAGAGGGAGGGAGGAGGCCTTTGTAAGCAGGCTCCGGGGCTGCGATTATAGGCATGACTCGCGGCGCCGTCACTGAAAACAGGCCTGGACAACTTCTCCTTGAAGGCTGAAGGGAAACGTGGGAAGGACACAGCTGTGGGCCATTCTGAAGGTGCGGAGGAAGTGACCTGGCAGATCGTCCCTGCCAGGTTCAGTTTCCCCGTGGAGTAGGAGGTGGGGTTCTCTGCGAAAGCACAGGGCAAGAGGAAAAAGACGCCTGGAGGAGAATGGGGACAGTTTAATGGGACAAGGAAGGGAGGTGATCTTGGGCATGTAAGGGAACGTTAAAGGTTACATAATTTGTAGGAGACATTGATCGTCATAGTAGTATAACCCCCCCATTAGCTCTATACTTTCGGGGTAGATATGGCTCTAGAGGGCAAATTATAGAAGTTATAGGTAAGTATGACACAGGGCAAGTGGGCTGAAACACAGCGTGGAAGGCTGTGTCCTGGGGAGAAAATGATTAAACCTAGAAGCCAGACTGGGTGGAGAAGAAAGCAAGTCTGTAAGGGGCTGGCAGCTTAGGAAAAAATGGAGGGAGCAAGGGGCTAGATGTTGTCTTGATCTGCATCGAGGCTAAACAGCGAGCGTGCTTGAAATAAGCCTGTGGTTATTGTCAAAGAAGCAGCTTTGATCTTAGGATTTCGATGTAAAAAAGTTCTGAGAGATCTACAACGTCCACTGTAGCTGAAGTGGAGAGGAGGTAAAGGTCGTTAGCATTCACAGAGGAACAGGACAGATGACTGACACCGATGCTGACATTTCTTAGCGTGAACGTCGGGGAAGAGAGGGCGAGGCACTGAATCAGGTGCCTGAAACTCACACTGAAGGAATGGGCCGAACAGCAGATACCGCTGACGTGGAGCGACAGAGAGAAAGCTGGATGCTCTCATCTGACCACATGTGGCGTGGAAGCAAGAGTTTCTAGGCTGTGATACCTGGCAAATGTGACGGATTTGTAGAGCACGGCTTGCTGAAGTTGATGTCATGCCTAATATAGTTCACTGCCCACAGCCCTTACTCTATTTTTAAATTAAAATTTAATTATTGTTCTGTGTTTCAACTTTCAAGATATATTCACTAAAAAGTTCATGAGTCATTCTTTATCAAAACCAAAAAATAAATTCCAAAATTTTACCAACCTAACAATACTATGATGGTATCGTGCATTTTGTCTGACCCCCAAAAGACATTTTTAAAATGGAAAGGGTTCACTATTAAACAGATAAGGGCTTACAAATAGATCTCACTTTTATAAAACTTTAAGCCTAAAACATTTTGTGTGTGTTTTTGTCAGCAAGTCAGTGTTAATAATGAATTGCGGCTGATTTAGACATGGGCATAATTTATTTATCTATAATTGACATTATAACAACAATAGTTAAAATATGATTTCAACTGTAATTAGACTAGAGTAAATGAAGAAAAATTGATAATCAGAGATGTGGGAAGCCAAAGTAATTATCACAAGAACAATTTACTGAAGAAAAAGGAGGATATACGACAATTATTTACTATATAAATTCATGTAAAATATTTTGAAAGGATGCCACAAAAAATAGAGACTGCAGATGAACATCACTTTTAAGATTTTTATTGTAAAACAGATTATCAATGCAAATGGCTAGGGACATTTTTACTTATTTTTAAATTACTTATTTTGGGGGGTTATCTTAAAAATAAATTTTTAATTGAATTTATTGGGGTCACATTGGTTAATGAAATCATATAAGTTTCAAGAGTACGATTCTATAACACATCATCTGTACATTGTACTGTGTTCACCATCCAAAGCCTAGTCCCCTTCCATCACCATTTCTACCTCCCCCATCCCCTTTCCCTCTGGTAATCACCATACTGTTCTCTGTGTCTATGAGTTTTGTTTTTGTTTTCTGCTTAATTCCTTCACCTATTTCACCCAGCCTCCCAGCCCTTCTCCCCCCTGACAGCTGTCAGTCTTTTCTCTGTAGGAAAAAATTTTAAAATATCTTAACAAAAGATTGTGTTAAAAATATTAGCCTAGGTTAAAGGACTTAAGTAGACACTTCTCCAAAGAGCACATACACATGGCCAAGAGATATGGAAAAATGCTCAAGTCACTAATCATCAGAGAGATGCAAATTAAAACCACAATGAAGTATCACCTCACATTTGCCAGAATGGCTGCCATCAATAAATTAACGAACAACAAGTACTGGCGAGGGTGTGGAGAAAGGGGAACCCTAGTACACTGCTGGTGGGGATGCAGACTGGGGCAGCCACTATGGAAAACAGTATGGAGGTGCCTCAAAAAATTAAAAATGGAACTGCCATTTGACCCAGTGCTGCCACTTCTAGAAATATATCCTAAGAAACCCAAAACACCAATTAGAAAGCACTTATGCACCCCTATGTTCATAGCAGCACAGTTTACAATAGCTAAGATCTGGAAACTGCCCAAGTGCCCATCAGTAGATGAGTGGATAAAAAAGCTGTGGGACATTTACACCACGGAATACTATGCAGCTATAAAAAAGAAGCATCTCTTACCCTTTGGGACTTGGAGAGTATTATGCTAAGTGAAATAAGCCAGTAGGAGAAAGACAAGTATCACATGATCTCACTCATATATGGAATATAATGAACAAAATAAACTGATGAACAAAATAGATCCAGAGACATGGAAGCAGCGAACAGACTGATGAATCTCAGTGGGAAGGCGAGGGTTGGGGAGTGGGTGGGGAGAGATTAGCCAAAGAACTTATAGGCATATATGCATAACCGGTGGACACAGACAATGGTGTGGGGAAGGCCTGTGTCCGGGGGCAGAAGTGGGGTGGAGGGGATCAATGGGGGGGAAAAGGGGAAATCTGTAATAAAAAAATATTAGCCTAGTTAATGTCATAGATAAATTTACATGGATATGCTATAACACTGAGAAGAATCTAGCATTCATCTCCCTGTTAATCCTCATATCAAGATCTTTGAGATTAAGTAGAAACCTCTACCATCCCAAACACAAGATAATACTCAGGAAATAAAGCTTACAAAATTACTATGGCTCTTGAAATGATTTTGGGCCACATCTTTCCTACACTTCAGATGAAAAGATTCCATAACATTTGTTTTGTTTGGGCCAGTCATAGGGCACAGGTGTGAAAGTAGAAAAGTTAGTCTTTATTTCCCATAGACCTATGCCTAAAATAATTTGGTAATGATAATTATTAAAATGGAATTCCAATAGCAGTAAAGAAATCTAGAGGGAGAGACAGAAACCAAAATCAAACCAAAAAACAAAACCAATGCTAAGCAGAAATTTACCCAAAGGCACTTCTCTGACTTCCCATCAAGAACCTAGTCCCCGAATCTTCTCTTCCCTTTGACTAAATACTAGCCTTTAAAAACATGATGTTGTTTTTAAAAATAATGTTATGTGATTGAAAGGAACTGATTTCCCCCACTTTAAATGGGGAGAGTATAGGGGCTTGTTGGAAAAGATGTTAAGTGAAATTTCACCCTAAGTGAGAACTAAGTTAAGGTTACCCTTTTTGTATCAGGAGGAATTTAGTTAATGTGACAATAATTACTGATTCTTAAAACCAGCATCTTTAGCTCTTTTTTTGATTTTATAACTTGTCAGGACAGAAAAACTAAGCACACAAAAGAATGGAATTGCCATAGATGTGAATTATTTATGCATCTTCAACAGGAGAAGCACCAGAGTAAACAGCAAGCCGGCAGCCCTGGCCGGTGTGGCTCAGTTGGCTGGAGCATGATCCCTGTGCACCAAAAGGTGGCAGATTCGATTCCCGGTCAGGACACATACTCAGGTTGCGGGTTTGATCCCTGGTCAGGGCATGTACGGGAGGCAACTGATCAATGTTTCTCTCTCATATGGATGTTTCTCTCTCTCTCAAATCAATAAAAACAAACAAAAACCAAGCAGGCATATGTAGGAAAAATTTGATAACAAGGATAACCATTTTAACTATTCCATTCAAAACTCTTGATTTTTAAGAGTTGAAATGGGGTATGCTAGTGGTATTATTTAAAAAGAATGCAGATTTTAAAAAAATTCTGGTTTTTGTGTTTTGCCCTGCTCCGAAGTTTAAAGGACAGTCCATATGAACCTCCCCCTAAGTTACATGTGAAGCTACAGAGAAGACCTTTGTGTCTTTTAGCCTGAAACGGATTGTTTTGGTTATGTCATTGTCCACTTAAAATATCATTTTCTCTACTTTTAGAGGGTCTTTTGTTTAAAATTAAGAGTGATAAGTCATTTCTTTCTTAAATATTGTTTTGAAAATTGCTGAATTATATTGTGCCAAAAGTGTTTTGTTTTTTTCCCTATGGAGAATTGATCTTTGGTTTCAAAATAAGGATACAGTAAATAGAAGTTTGGAGTTTCATCTCATTCATGGTATTTTTAGACTGCTGGGTAGTCACTGCTTCTTTCTGGCAGTATCAAATGCAAAGTTATCAGATTTAAATATTTTACATAAAGTCTTAAATTTTTTAAAAATATGTTTTTATTGATTTGAGAGAGAGAGGAAGGGGGAGGGATAGAGAGATAGAAACATCAATGAGAGAAATATTGATCAACTAGTTGCCTCCTGCACGCCCCCTACTAGGGATCGAGCCCGCAGCCGGGGCATGTGCCCTGACCAGGAATCGAAGTGGTGACCCCTTGGTTCATGGGTTGACATTCAACCACTGAGCCACACTCGCAGGGCAAAGTCCTAAATTTTTTATATGAATAAAAGAAATTAATCCTTCTAAAACATTAAAATTTAGCTAAGTAATGTAATCATGAAAAGGCAGATTTCTCTGAAAAGTTTTATACATACTACTGATAGAATATACATTATTTATTTAGAATTGCCATCACAACAACATATAAAAGGTAAAGCATTATAAAGGTCTATACCATGCAGGTAAAAAAATGAAACATATTTATACTTCATACATTTCAAAAATAGTATATATTCCAAACATATACACTTTTTTAAACTTTAGTGTTGACACTATTACAGATATCCCCATTCCCCCCACCTTAACTTGCCTCCACCCAGTCCCTCCCCCCTCCCTCTGGCCATCACCACACTATAGTCTTTGTCTATGGGTTATGCATATATGTTCTTTGGCTAATCTCTCCACCTTCTTTTATCCAGTCACCGCCCCCCGCCTCCCCCCCCACGGACAGCTGTCAGTCTGTTCCACATATCCATGCCTCTGTTTCTATTTTGTCCGTTTATTTTGTTCATTTGATTCCACATATAAGTGAGGTCATATGGTATTTGACCTAACTGGCTTATTACACTTAGCATAATAATCTCCAGGTCTATCCATTCTGTCATAAAAGGTAAGATTTCCTTTTTTATGGCTGTGTAGTGTTGCATGGTGTAAATGTATCACAGCTCTTTTACCCACTCATCTACCGATGGGCACTTGGGCTGCTTCCAGATCTTGGCTACTATAAATAATACTGCTATGAACACAGGGGTGCATATATTCTTTTGAATTGGTGTTTCAGGTTTCTTTGGATATATCCCCAGAAGTGGGATTGTTAGATCAAAAGGCAGCTCCATTTTTAATTTTTTGAGGAAACTCCATGCTGTTTTCCACAGTGGCTGCACCAGTCTGCATTCCCACCAGCAGTGCACTACGGTTTCTTTTCTCCACACCCTTGACAACAGTTTGTTGACTTGTTGATGGTGCCATTCTGACAGGTGTGGGGTGATATTTCATTGTGGTTTTAATTTGCATCTCTCTGATTAGTAATGTTGAGCAGTTTTTTCATATGTCTCTTGGCCACCTGTATGTCCTCTTTGGAAAAGTGTCCATTTAGGTCATTTGCCCATTTTTTAATTGGACGGTTTGTCTTTCTGGTGTTGAGTTGTACAAGTTCTTAATATATTTTGGAAATTAACCGCTTACCGGATGTCTCATTGGCAAATATGTTCTACCATACAATGAGTTCCCTTTTCATTTTATTAATGGTTTCTTTTGTTTTGTACTTTATAGATAAGGAATTCTGGATGCATAGAAAGACAAGCATTTCTGAGTTTCATTTCTTTCTGGTATCTCATTTTTATATGCCACTTGTAAATGCCAATTCTGTTCTTTAATATCCATTCACTTCACAGTTAATACTTTTCAAGCACTATAGAAGACTTGAAATTGAATCACATATATCTTTTTTTATGTGTTAAAGTGTTAGTATTAAAGATTAATGGGCTTTATTCTCAGTATCTAGATTAGATTATTCATTGGTGGTTACTGACATAGAAACATATTAACTCTTTTGAGCTGACAGGGCACTATTTAGTAAATTGCCTTAGAGGACTGAGTTACAGTGATCTTAAATGTGAATTACACTTATGTTCAAATTTATTTACAGTGAGTAATTTATTCACTGATGGATTTTTCATGTGACTTCCTTTCCAGGTGTGGGGAAACTTTTTTCTGCCAAGGCCATTTGGATATTTATAACATCATTTGAGGGGTATACAAAATTATCAACTTAAAAATTAGTTGTGAAAAAAACTCCTAGATTTATTGAACTTTGAGTCCTGCCTGCAGTTGCTGTGGCAGGGCCAGACCAAATGATTTTGCAGGCCGTATACAGCCCGTGGGCCGGACGGTCCCTACTCCTGCTTTACACTTCCAGTATTTGCACTGTTAACAATACATATAGATTTTTATATTCTAGAAACTGCCTTAAATTTGGCAGCAAAGGTAATAAATAAGGCCTCATATATTTATAAGGAGTATGACTTACAGAGTACTAGATAGCATTTTGTAAGGCCAATGAAAACTATTTCTTAATTAATGGAGCATTCTCACCTGGGTGTGAAGAACAGCCTTATACCTGCCTCCTGATAAAACTGATAAAATCCTAAAGGTTTTTCAAACATACTATAAAGCATGATACATAAGAGTTGTAATTTATCATTATTTTTCCTTAGATTAGGTTGTGTTTGGTCAACATAGTAGTGTTTATGTCTTCTGCTATATGTTTTGTTACCTAAATTTGGTAGAAATACTTCTTTTGAGTAAATAACCTAGATGATATTAATGAATAATTGCTATAAATCTTTGCTAATCGCCCATGCTCATCATGTGCGTTTTTAAACAAAATAATTACAAGAATTCTTTCCCCATCTGCTTTCAGCTGCATGACACCCACCTAGCAGCCCGGTTTAGTTAGTTCTTCCAGGTGATACCATCTCAGGAACTGATCCGCCGTTTGCCCAGTAAGGAGTTAGGAGTGACACTTGGAACCACAGCCTTGGCATCAGCCTGGCTTTGAATGGCTTGAGGTGCAGCTCGGAAGAATAATCTTTGTCATTCAGAATGACTTTGGACATTCTGACTTTCAGCACTAAACTCTACAGAAAGAGTTTGATTATGTGGGAAACAGGGCCATGTAACCTAAACTGCCGTCATTCCGAAGACATTCCCATGGGTATTTCAATTATTCCCAGAGAAGGAGCCTCCGAAGCCCTTCCCTTCTTTTACTCTTCAGTGTCTGGAAGCCAATTTTGATGAGTTTTATATCTGCTATCACACAGTGCTGTTCTCAAACTCAACTTAATATTTTTTCTCATAAGTTCATAAGTTAGGGTTACACAGAAAGAAAATGAAATTAGTTCTTAGCACTGAACTAAAGTCATTCTATTAATGGCACTGTGTTATTCCTGTTAGGCAGAAAAATCCTAAAAATACCGCCTATTTCTTCACTCCTCACGTTTCTCTAGTCACCAGATCACAGTGTTTTTCTCCACGGTGTTTCTGATACGAATCCCTTCCTGCACCCTGGCTGCCGCCAGCGGCCTGCACCAGGGCCCGGGGTACTGAGAGGGCGCCCGGCGAGCACTGGCCTAAGGCGAGCCCGCTCCGGCTGACCCTCCCCAGGGCTAAGCGAGACTGATACTCCTAAAATGCGACTTCCATTAAGAAACCTTTGCCGCTTACGAAACTCTACAGGGGCTCATTCCCTGTCACACGCACTCTAGACGCCTTTGCCTGCTTTTGAACGCATTCAGTAACTAAGCCCAGCCTAGACTCTCTGATGTCATCGCAGGAACCTGGGCTCCTGCCAGGCCGACCTTTGCACTGTCCCCTCTTGGCACCTCTGCTTCATTTATGCTCTTTCCCTCCTCTCTCCTGTCTGTTTCTTCAAGTCCCAACCATTCTACAGGACCAAGTTCAATTTCCTCAAGGCTTCCTTTCCTCCAGAGTTCTCGCACTGAACAATTAACAGGTTATTCAGTACCACTGCGCTCTGTAAAATGACAATAAGGCAAAATAGAAACTAGATGTTACTAGTGTCACATCAGATGCAGGATATGAAATATTCTCTAGCTCAACAAATCCAGGAATTTGTGCCTTCTCGAAATATTTAGCTACAACTACGTACAATGAAGTAGTATTTGGAAGTAACTAAATACCAATGCTTTAAAATTCTTGTGGGCAAGAACCATATAGCCCACCTCTTATTGATTCCATCAAATTTAATAGAGAGCTAAGTACCTAACAATATTTTTGTGAGTTGTCTTTATATCTTGTAATAATAGTAACAGAGATGAAAACATAATCCTAATTTACTGCTTGTTTTCCCCTATACTGGTCTATATTTCTCACTAAAATCCAGTATCTTTCCAATTTTTAATTCCACATAGTATGTAGTCAGACTAAGCAGAAACTTTTTGTATTCATGTTTACAATGAAACAGCTAGGAGAACAGATACTGCCAGCTGTAATGGAACAAGTTAAAAGAGCCAGTCTTCTTCATAGTTGTTACCTTTTGCCAAACAGTTTCCATTGGCAGTGTGCTTCTAAAGCTTATGTACACACACCCATGGACTTAAGTCATTCATATTAATCTGTCAAAAAGTGCTGGTCCACTACTTTGACATGCTTGCGAGAACAGAGCATGACTTACTATCCTCAAAGCAAGCTATTAACTCCTGTCTAAACTTTCTCAATCTGAACTAGACCATAGGGCAACTCTTTGAAGGGAAGCATACTCTGCCTTTTTGAGCTTTACAGCATTCTGCTCTATTATGTGCCAGTGTCTTTGAAGGATATAAAAAAGCCATATTTAAAAAGTATAGAAATTTTGAATAAAAATTCTCAGTCCTTATACCATAAGAAGTACATCTGAATTAAATTCTATATATATCCTTATATATACAGAGTTTATAATTTAGGTGATTCTTATGATAGAAAGTATTTATGATGTGTTTTATAGTTAAAGGGTAAGGTGAAATGTTAATCCATATACTATAAAAATCCCAGCACTATATTTCTCTTTCCCATATATCCAAAGAGATTTAAAATCTGCAGTTTTTCAGTTGCATCTCCATAAAGAGCCTAATTGCTTTTCTAATTAACAGAAACTTTTTCTAAAAATTCTAAATAGTTTTTAACTCAACAATTCCACTTCCAGGAATTTGTGTTCTCTGCAATAATTGCAGATATGGGCAAATATTTAGCTGTAATTATGTTCATTGCAGCAGTATTTTAAAACAACTAAGTAGTAACAATAATGAATTAGTTAAATAAATTATGGTAAACCATATGATAGGTTTAAAGTCATTTAAGTTATTTAGTAAAATAGTATGGACAATGTCATGGATGGTCATTCATAACATTTAGTGAATCAAGTTATATTGTATGTACTATTAAATCATTTTGTCAAAATGCCAAGTTGCTTAGCAATATTTAATTTTTTTCCTAAAATTAATGTATATTGCTTTAGTAACTTGCAAAAATACATACTGTGGTTAAAAAGCATTTTTAAAATGTTTGGTCTATCAAAAATGATATTATTTAATATTTCTCTCAATAAAGATGCACACGTACTTAGCCACTACAGTGAACAACAGGCGCTTGGAAGAGAAAATGCCACCTCCTTCTCTTCCCGTTCTCACTTGGTTTTTGTTGAACCCTCCACAGGTTTGGGGGTTCTGTGAGGCTGCCAGAAAGCATGCGGCTTAAAAGTTACATGTGGCTCTAAAGTATTTATATTTAGTACCTATATTATATAGATTTTACAATTTTACTTAATAGCTAGAATTTTCCTAGAAAAAACAAATTAAGGGGACATATGGTACACAAAGATTTAAGAACTACTCATTTCATTGTTTTTTAACATGAATAAAGGCTGTACAATTTTGCTAATTAAGTATTTACAAATAAAAAATTATTTGAGCTAAAAGACACACTTCCTTATCCAGTCAAAGCTACCTCAGTACCTCCCTTTAATCTCCCACACCCAAATGAGGCCAAGCCAGCCTGCGGAGCTCAAACCGCTCGCTGTTTTGATCCTGTTTGTCTATCCTTGCAGGGTATTTGCTTTGGAAGAGGAGATTTATGGTTGAAGAACTATGACTAAATAGCTTATTTGCGAAGATAAACCACCCAGAATTACTATTAAGGTATAAAAACAATTATCCACGGAACTGCTAATTAATAAAAACAATCTTTTGTTTAAAAGAAAAAAAGTACACAAAGACCAAGTTTATAAATAGTTCTCATGCTTTTTCTATGCACTTAATTATAAATAATTAATCTCCAGTAGGCAACTCAAGAGAAGGCAAGGTGCCTTAGTTATCACAAAATGCTACAATTTAACAAATGTAAACCTGACAATGTAAAAAAACAACAAAAAAACCCCTCTGTTCAAAAAATAACATAAGCAAAGTTTTAAATGGGGGAAATGTTCACAGTACATATAACAAAAAGCTAATTTATTTACTATCCAGACTTTATATTAATTAATAAAAATTAACAGTCTATTACAAAAAATGGGAAAAGGTCATAATGAGGCAGTTCACATAAAAAGAAAAACATACTGCAAATAAAAATACAAAAAATCGCTTAACTTTATTCATAATTTAAGTTAAATAAGCATATTAAAATGAGATATAATTTTCACCTTTCTGATTGAAAGGTTAAAAACATTGATAACACTAAATAGTGGTGAAGCTTGGGAAAATCAATATTCTAATAGATTATGAGTTGTTCATATAACCTTAAAAAAGTTTACTGATTTCAGAGAGGGAGGAAAAGAGAGAGAGAAAAAACCACTGATTTGTTGTTCCACTTATTTATGCATTCATTGGGTGATTCTTGTATGTGCCCTAACATAGGATAGAACTTGCAGCCTTGGTGTGTTGGGCCAGCACTCTAACTGAGCTACCCAGTCAGAGCCTCATATAACTTTTTAAAAGAACAATTTGCTAATACTTGGAATTGAAAAGGGAGACATTTTTGAACCTTAAAATTTTCATTTCTAGAAATTTATCCTATAGTTCTATTGCAAGAACCATAAAAAAATATGCTTAAGAAAGGCTGTTCACTTGTAGCACTGTTTGTAACAGCAAATTAAAAAACCTAAGTAAGCAAAACCAAATTCTTTTCTCACAGAATTTGCACTCTAGTCAACAAAATATATATGTATAAAGTAATTTTTTAAGATTGAAATTAAAATTTTACAATGTTTTGTACTGGCTGGAAATGAACAATCAGTGGTTATATATATTTTGTAGGAAAATTGATTATATTTTACAGACTGAAATTTCCAAGTTAATTCTTTTAGCATTATTAAGTTACACACATTTGCCTTTACTTTTCTTGGGCACATCAGTATACATTCTTATTCATGAGTAGGCAAAATGCTTTGCTTAAAACAGATCAGATTCACAGAATTGTGAGGAAAGAGTTTTTAGGGAGAAGTTCAAACCAGCTTGTATTTGGGCTACAATGAGAACTTGATGCTCTAAAATACTTTTGTTTCTGCAGTTTATCTTCTCCTTTTGTGGCTCATCCTTCAAAAGCTACCTGCAGGCTGTAATAAAAGGACATCTTTTCCAGAGAAAACCATAAATTCCTCTTTCAAAAAAAAAAATCCTTTATGTGTGGCCTTTGGTTTTTTCCTTTTACTTAACCCAACTAATAGGTGGCTAGCATCTCACTAAGCATAAAACTTAACTAACTTGTGAGATTCCAGGAAAGAACTTTAACAACAATGGAATAAAGTTTTGGGAAGTTTTTGAAATATAAAAAGCTCCTACTGTGACAAAACCCTCACGATAAGTTCAGCCTGGTGCATTAAGTCACGACATGACCTGGCATCATAAAGCAGCATACCCCATACGTACAACAGCTACCCTGACCAGAGGCTTGGCATAAATATTAGTTTGAAGAGACTGTTATTTAATACAGTTATTAAAAATCCTATTTAATCAAAGAAGTTATATGCATTGCCCATGGGCACAGACAATAATACAGTGAAGCCTGGGGTGGAGGGTAGCCGGGTGGAGGGGGCAATGAGGGAAAAACAAGGGTGGGCATCTGTAATACTCTCAAAAATAATAAAAACACAAAACAACATTTATCACTCTTTTATAATTTTCTGTTACTGAAACTTAAACAACTTTTGATATGCCATAATCTCTTAGAAATATTATGGTAAAGAAGCCATTAGGAATATTCTCTGCCCCTTCCCACTGATCCTCCCCATCACTGAGGAATAGTCAATATACCATCATAGCGGGATGAGTGAGATCTTGTCCCTAAATTTCAGCGATTGGTACTCTAGGCACAGAAACAATGTGAAGTCTTCAGCAGGTATCCATTTGTTAACTTATCAGGCCCAACTATCTTTTTATGGGAAAGAAGGCTATCTTCAGAATCCTTTAATGTACAATTTCAAAATTCAGAAAGCTCTGGAAAACTAAAAGTATTTTTATAACTTTGCTGCAAAAACATGTAGTAGCAAAAATCTGACCTAGGATGACAAATCATATATTTCAATGCAGATATATTCATATGTTTGGATATAAGGTGTTTTCTAGAAAAACTGAAGGTAGTATACAATAAAAGAAATATACATCATATTACCTCCATAAAATTTTTTAAAACTCTAAATTCTGAAACACATATAGCTATAAGGGCTTTAAATGAAGGATGTGGACCTGATTAGGTTATTTCCTCAGTAGGTGAATATTATATATGCTATAGCATAGTCAATATTTTAAAATTATAGTTTGGGGGCGCTGAATCTTAATTTAATTTTTAAAATATATTTTTATTGAATTTATTGGGGTACATTGGTTGATTAAATAGGTTTCAAGTATAAAATTCTATAATACATCACCTGTGTATTGTATTATGTGCTCACCACCCACAGTCTAGTCTCCTTCCATCAACATTTATCCCCCCTTTACCCTTTTCTACTTCCACTCACACCCCCTTCTTTGTGGTAATCACCATACTGATGTCTGTGTCCATGAGTATTTTTTAAAATATGTTTTTATTGATTTAAGAGAGAGAGGAAGGGAGAGGGATAGACAGAAACATTGATGAGAGACATCAATAAGCAGCCTCCTGCATACCCCCTACTGGGGATTGAGCCAGAAACCTGGGCATGTGCCCTGACTCGGAATCGAACCAGGGGCTTCTTGGTTCATGGGTCGAAGTTCAACCACTGAGCCACACCTGTTGGGTTGTTTTTTAGTTTGTTTGTTTTTTTTTGCTTAATTCATCTATTTCACCCAGCCCCACCCCCAACAACTGTCAGTCTGTTCTCTGTATCTATGAGTCTGTTTCTATTTTATTCATTAGATTCCACATATAAGTGAAATCATGTTATTTGTCTTACTCTGACTGGCTTATTTCACTTAGCACAATACAGTCCAGGTCTACGCATGCTGTTGTAAACAATAAAGTTTCCTCCTTTTTTACTGCTGAGTATTATTCCATGGTGTGAATGTCCCACAGCTTTTTTATCCATTCATCTACTGATGGGCACTTGCACTGTTTCCAGATCTTGGCTACTGTAAATAACACTGCAATGAACACAAGGGTGCATACATTCTTTTGAATTGGTGTTTCAGGTTTCTTTGGATATAGTCCCAGAAGTGGGATCGCTGGGTCAAAAGGCAGCTCCATTTTTAAATTTCTGAAGAAACTCCATACTGTTTTCCACAGTGGCTGCCCCAGTCTGCATTCCCACCAACAGTGCATGAGGGCTCCCTTTTCTCCACATTCTAACCAACACTTGTTGTTGGTGGACTTATTGATTATAGCCATTCTTATAGGTGTGAAGTGATATGTCATTGTGGTTTTAATTTGCATCTTTTTGATGATTAGTGGCATTGAGCATCTTTTCATGTCTACTGGCCATCTGCATGTCCTCTTTGGAGAAGTGTCTATTTAGGTCCTTAGCCCATTTTTTTTTTTTTTAATCCTCACCTGAGGATATTTTTTCCATTGCTTTTCAGAGAGCATAGAAGAGGGCCGGGGGGGGGGGGCGCGGGGGGGAGAAACATCAATGTGAGAGAGACGCATCGATTGGTTGCCTCCGCATGTACCCCTCAGGGATTGAGCCTGCAACCAAGGTATGTGCCCTTGGCTGGAATTGAACCTGGGACCTTTCAGTCCATGGGCTGAAGCTCTAACCACTGAGAAAACCAGCTAGGTGGGGCCTTTGCCAATTTTTTAATTGGATTGTTTGGTGGTGTTTTAGTTCTCTATAAATTTTGGACATTAACCCCTTATCAGATGCATCATTGATGAATACGTTCCCTCATTCAGTGGATTTTCTTTTCATTTTGTTGATGGTTTTCTTTGCTGTGTAAAACTTTTTAGTTTGATGTGGTCTCGTTTTTTCCCCCCTTGCATGAGGATATATATTAGAAAAAATACTGCTACAAGAAATATCTGAGATTTTACTGCCTATGTTTTCTTCTAGGATTTTTATGGTTTCAAGTCTTACATTTAAGTCTTTAATCCATTTTGAGTTTATTCTTATATATGGCGTAAAGAGGTGGTCTAGTTTCATTTTTTTGTATACACTGTATCTGTTAAATTTTCCCAACGCCATTTATTGAAGAGACTGTCTTTACTCCATTGTATGCTCTTGCCTCCTTTATCAAATATTAATTGATCATAATGGCGTGAGCTTATTTCTGGGCTCTCAGTTCTGTTCCATTGATCTATATGCCTGTTTTTATGCCAGCACCATGCTGTTTTTATTACTATGTCTTGTAGTATAGTTTGATATCAGGTAGTGTGATCCCTCCAACTTTGTTCTTCTTTCTCAAGATTGCTGAGGCTATTCGGGGTCTTCCGTGGTTCCATATACATTTTTGGATTGCTTGTTCTAGTTCTGTGAAATATACTATTGGTGTTTTGATAGGAATGTGCCGCATCTATAGAAATTCATAGCAATGCAAGTCTACCTTAAGAAGCAAGAAAAATCTCAAATAAACAGTCTAACCTTCCAGGTAAAAGAATTAGAAACAACAACACCAGTGACAAGAACAAACAAAGCCCAGAGTAAGTAGAAAGAAGGAGTAAAGATCAGAGCAGCCCTGGTCCGGGTGGCTCAGCTGGTTGGAACGTAGTCACATACACCACAGTGGCTTCAATCCTCTGTTGGGTCATGTATGGGAGGCAACTAATCGATGTTTCTCTCTCTCTCCCCTCTCCCCTCCCCTCTAAAATCAATAAAAAAAGCATGTCCCTGGGTGAGGATTAAAAAAAAAAGATTAGAGCAGAAATAAATGACATAGAGACTAAAAAAAATATATACAAAAGAGGGACTCCCGCAATAAAAAATAAATAAATAAATGAAACCTAGAGCTGGTTCTTTAAAAAGATAGACAAGATTGACATGCCTTTAATCAGACTCATAGAGAATAAAAGAGAAAGGACCCTGAATATTAATTTTAGACCATTTTGCTACGGCATGCTCTAACAGGCAGTCAAGATTCCTAGCAACACAACCCACAAAGTTAACAGAACATGTATGCTTTTCACAACTATGAAACCTCCCCTGACTGACCAAAGTCTGAAATAGGTATCCTTCCTAAGTGCTCCCACAGTAGCACACACTTCCCTGTAATAACAGTCAATCTCACTTTGCTAGATTGTAAGCTCAGTGATGGCAGGTGCTGCCTCTTTTATTTTATTTACCAGTGATTCTCAGTGTCTAACTCAATGCATGGTAATATTACATACTTGATTAAAATAATAATTGAATTTGAGAAGATATGCTTCAAAAAAAATTCTCAGTACTTTCAAGTAATTCAAGGTACTTAGAAAAGGACAGGTACTACTTTCATTCAACTTTCATCTTTTCATTATTTAAAGCTCTTTTCAGTCTTATTTTACCAAACTATTTTAACAGCTGTCCACTCACTGACATTTCTATTGTGGCAATAATCATGTTTACTATTATTTTAACTTATTTTTTGGTAACCTTTTTGGTCAATAATTTGGTCAATGATTTGTTCTTTTAAATGTTTCTTTTGAAGTATTTAAAAGTGTACTTTTAAAGTGTTTAAATATTTATATTTGATAACGTTTTTTGCTAAATTTCCATTGCTATTGATTTTTTTTTAAAACCATGCTTATCACTAACAGCATCAATATCAACAACAAAGACGGAAGTACCAATAAATTGCTACACTTCAGCATATATTCAAATAACATTGACTGGCTTTCTACATTAATCTGAGCTGAGCACCCTCATTATTTTATTTTTGTCATTTTTACTAGTAGGACTAATTAAAATCTTAACTCAGATTCTCTGTACTCATCCTGATTTGAAAGAGGTAAAAATCCAATTCCTCCTTCCGTGCTTCTTACACTAGCTAGAGGGACTTTAAATTTTACAATTCAAATTTGTAAGTAGAAAGCTGGCCAGAACTGAGAGCAGACAGAGAGATCCTGCTTACTCCCTGTTCATGATCATTAGTTTCTGAATATGCATGATTCTTGGTACTTAATTTTGGCTCAGGCTTTGCTTTCTTTAGAAGTTTTAACCCTGCCATGACCTCTGGTTTCTTTAGGCAGGATCTTGTATATTTTCAGAGGATTGTGACGGTATCTTAAGGTCAGATTGTGGTTGTCCGTTTTCCCACAATTGTCACTGCTCATGAAGCAATATAATTAACTGAAGGTCTTACAGACTACCAATTTTCAGCTACCTAAGGCCCAATAATAATAACTTTAAAAAGCTTTGAGGGAGGTAGCTTCTAATTCTAACATGGCCCTCAGTGATCTGTGCCTCCTGGTATTCACACCACTGTGTAATCCCCTCCCCACTGGTGTGGCCTGGACCTAGGTGACTTGCTTCTAATGGGAAGAACATGGCAAAAGTGATGGGATGTCACCTCTATGATTAGATTACAAAAGGTTGTGACTTCCTTTCTGCTAGTTCTCTCTCTCTCTCTCTGGTTCTTTCTAATGAAGCCACCTGCCATGCTGTGAGATGCTATATGGAGAACCCACACAGAAAAAAACAAAGAAGGCCTTGATGCCTTGACTGTGAGAGGAACCGAGGCTTTAGTCCAACGGCCTGTGAGAAGCCAATCCTGACAACAAACATGTGAGTTATCGAGAAAGCAGACCCTTCCGATCAGGCCTTGAGATGACTGCATCCTTAGGCAGACCCAGAGCCAGAGGACCCAGCTAAGTTGCACTGAGATTCCAGACCCACAGCTAGTGTCAAATAATAATAGCTGTTTTAAGCCACCAAGTTTTGAGGTAAATTGTTATATATCAATAGTAGCTAAACTAATAAAAACCTCAAAAGCAAAACATTTTTTTTTGCCCTAAAACAAAATGTAACATAAGATTATGGTTTCAAATTATATAGTTGTCTGGTTAATATGAGTCCATTAACTGATACATACAGCAAAGAAGAGTTCTGGCGCAAAGTATGGACCCATATGTGTGAATTACAGTTTTAAAACCTACACTGATTCTTGGCAAGATGGTTCACTGAAAATGTTTAGATAAAAAGTTATCTATTCTATTGGAAGGAAAAAATATACTAACTAAAATAGTATTGTTACATTATACCTCCTATTGTAGACATCAAACATCACGGGCTATTAGCCGGCCTCTTCATATAGCCTAATGGTTAGGTTATCATGCTAGAGAACTGCAGGTTATCCTTTTTTCATTAGAATATTTTTACAATAAATATAAGATATAAACCCCAAATGCTTGCTTAAATGGACCTACTAACAATCCTGAAGGATCACCTGTTATAAGTGTAAGTCTTTGAGCAACTAAGATATCAAGGATATCTACTTAAATGTTTTGCATGCTACTTAAATTTTACTCATTTAAAATGTGTTAGAGTAACCAAGGAACTTATACACATATATGCACAACCCAAGGTCATGGACAATGGTACGGAGAGGGGCTGGGGAGGGGGGTGGGACAGGGTGGAATGGGTCATTGGGGAGAAAAAGGGACATCTGTAATATTTCAAACAAAAATAAAAAAATAAAATTAAATGTCTTTCCATGTCAGCTCTGTTCATCCCCTAGTCTTCCCAATCTCAATAAATGGTATTTATTCTCATCTATCAGGTTGCACAAGGCAAAAGCGTGGCAGTTCCCCTTCACACCGCGCAGCCCCGTTCACTGCCGGGCGCCCCGGAGATCCCAGCCCCGCTGCTTCTCTCCGCCTCCAGGGGCGCCCCCACAAACGCTCCTCCTTCCTAGCGCGTCTCGGCCTCTGCTCCTGCCCGCTCCAGCTCCCCCTCCACACAGCAGCCGGGGTTAGTCTTTAAAAATGCAGATCCGAGCATGTCTCCTGGTTAAAATCTAAAAACGACTTCTACCGCTTGTAAGATGAGGTGAAAAAACAAAAACTGCCCGACGGAAGCCCTAACAAGGGTTACAAGGTTCCTCGAGATGCGGCTCTGGCCCAGCCGGCGTGGCTCAGCGGCTGAGCGTCGACCTGGGATCCGGGCGACCGGGGTTCGATTCCCGGTCAGGGCACAGGCCCGGTTGCGGGCTCGATCAATGACTCTCTCATCACTGATGTTTCTCTCTCTCTCTCTCCCCCTCTCCTTTCCTTTCTCTGAAATCAATAAAGATATAATTAAAAAAGTAAAGATATATTTAAAAAAAAAAGAAAGGCAAAAAAAAGATGTGACTCTGCATCCTACACCACCCTCTGTTTTGGGTCCTTGCTGTGCTCTCTAGCCCCAAAGATCTTCCTTCAGTTTCTCCAACATGCCACGCTCTCTGCTTTGGTGTCCATGGAAGGTTTTTGCCTCTGGCTAACTCCTATTTATACTTAGAAAAAATGTCTTTCCCTAATACAAATCTAAATTAGATCTCCTGTTATATCCTCTTTAGTTCAGAAGAATTTTTCCTTATTGCATTAAACACAACTTGTAGTTATATACTTATTTACATGGATATTTAATACTTGTCTCTCCTGAAATGCGTGCTTGATGAAGTCAAGGAACAGTATGATTTTGCTCTCCAGTGCCTGACATAGTGCCTAACACATAGTACATATATATTTTTTGCTTTTTATTGAATTTATTGGGGGTGACACTGGTTAACAAAATTATACCGGTTTCAGGTGCACAATTCTTCAACACATCATCTGTACACTGTATTGTGTGTTCACCACCCTCAAGTCCAGTCTCCGTCCATCACCATGTTTCCCCCCATCCCCTCCTCCACCTCCCCCACCCCACCTCCAGGCAATCCCCACACTTTTGTCCGGGTCCATGAGTTTTTTTCTCTCTCTTTTTTCCTTTTTACAATCCCTCCCCTCCCCACCCAGCCCTCCAAACCGCCCACCCCCAGCTGTCAGCCTGCTCTCTGTCTATGGGTCTGTCTCTGCTTCTCTTGATAGTTCATTTTGTTCATTACACAATACATATTTTAAAAACATTTGTTGAATAAAGAAATGGCTAAAATTGTTCATGATCCTGCTTACTGTAATCATAACTGGAAAATAATTAAATCATGGCCTTTCATCTATCAGGAATTTTCTCTTTCACCTTTTTTATTTAAAATAAATTACATTTGTTTTTGAAGTATCTGGCATGGCTGTTATAACTCATCTATTTACTTCCTCGATCAATTCAGTTGTAATGATTTGTACTTAGCTCTTCACTTTATAGTAGCTAATAACAGCCACATCAGCCCATTATAAATACAAACGCCACTTTCTAGTAGCAAAAGGGGTATTTCTGAAAGTGATAAAATGTATCAGGGAAACAGTATTAAAGTTATGTTATATCACAGTAGAGTCTCAGTAAAGAATTAGGCAGCCGGATGAGTTAGCTCTTTAAGTCTTGGTCAAGTTTTGAGGGAAGCGGGTAGTAAAGGGTGTAAAACATATGGGTCATTTGACTCTGGGTGGCGGGCACACAATGCAATATACAAATGATGTATCATAGAATCGTACACTTGAAACTTATATAACTTATTAACAATTGTCACCCCAATAAATTTAATAAAAAGGGAAAAATAATATGCCTGTGCAAAACGTAAAAAATTAAGACTTGGTCAAATTAATGAGTAATGAAATATTACATTAAGCAGGAATTATTTAAAACTGAGCAAGATGGCATGACTGCTAAGTAAATTCTTTGATGAATTCATTTTACTCCTTTCTAAACACATTCACTTAATCAGTGTAGAGTTTATTGTGTTTAAATTGTTGCTTAAATATTACTTAAGCATTTTAATGCATTTTTGCTATCTTTCATAATATGATATAGAAAATGTACGAAACCAATATAAAATTCAGTTACTAAGGATACCAATTTTATTAACAAGTCCTCCCAGTTTCACTTCCTAAACAAGAAATGTGATTCATATCTATTAATTTGCTCAAAGATACCATAACATGTAGCTCTTCAGAATAATTACTTACAATGTATTCCCAGGATATAAACATTTTCATTGTTTTACTATTCACTGGATTTATTATTCACAAAATTATGAGCAATACTACAACCAACATATACCACACTGTGAGTGATGTATTCTATGAAAGCCAAATGTTTTCAGAGTTGGTACAATCACAACATGCCTCTTTTTGGACTCGTGTTCACTTACAGTTTGCTAATAACTGCTGCATAGTGATAGGAATTTGTACCTTACAAAAAGATTTTATTGATTTATTAGTTACAGAATATTCTAAGCATACTCAGTAAACTGGAAAAGCTAGCTCTGGCACTATGATCCTATAACAGCAAGCTGTGGAGTACTTCAGAGCAAAATCAGAGTGTTGGCACAGGAAAAAGAAATGGTATAAGCTGGAATAGTAGAAACTAATATTTGGCAAGTTCTCTAACACAAACAAATCAGGTCTCAGAGTTGTACACTTTGCTCATGATGAGAAAAATATTTACTTAGTATTTTAAAGGACTGTCAATTATTCTATAATAAACGATTAAATATTCTTTCCTGAAAAATGTTCTCTTATTTGAAGATCTGCAAAGAAACCATTAACATTTATTTAATATGCTAATACATACTTTTTCTAGCAAATGATTCATTTCTTTCAGTAATATTTCCTAATTTAACTAATTCAGGTAATTGATTTGACTTTAACGTGTATTTGAGGGGGGCTAATTAATAAAGACCACAAATATTTTAACATATGTTTTTGAGGAAACAAATGTTTTTAAAACTGTATGTGCTTAAATCTACAAAAAGTAAAAAGGGTATGCAAAACTATATATTGAAATTCCCTCAAGCATCATTTTTTCATTTTGTAATTTAAAAATGCACAAGAGATCATGTAGCCAAAGGTGGTAATGTCTGTTCTGAGTTCTTTTTTTGAAGCCAAAGCATAAAATTAGTATTAAACATTTTTCCCTTTATTATTTTATTTTACTATTTTGTTTTATTTATTTTATTTATTTTATTTTATTTTATTATGTTATTTTATTTTATTTTTTCTGTATTAAGACTTTTAAAAGGGACTAGTGTAAGGGCTTCTGAGTGCGTATGAGTGAGCAAAGTGGAAGTGAAGCTCAGCTCAGTTCCGCGTGTCCATGACTTCATCTCTTAGTTGATTTATCATTCAGCTGAACACAGATGGCTAACATGTTACTTTTGAGCATAATTTTTTTTCTTTTCAGTTGTAAGCTGTTTAATTTCCACCCCTATTGGACCACTGAGTATTTAGAGGAAGCAGAAAGTATACCGATGTTGAAACGGAAATTAATGAGGGGCATTAAAAGTAAATTCACCTCGATTCTCTTCACCAGATCTCTAAATTGTGTTCATTTGATCAGACTACTCACATTGCCATTTTAGTTGCTGTTACTTAAAAAAACAAAGTTAAAGACAAAAAAATTGGAATAGTAATAATACATGTTGAGTCTAGTTTTACATATATTGAAGTAAAAATCAAAACACCCATAATGTGTTATTTGTGGAAATATTTTAGTGAGTGGAAGCTGAAAAACCACTATTATTTCATTTTAAAAGTAAAATGTTAAGAATTCCAAATATCCTTTCACAAGCAGTTATTTGTCATAACATATTATAAAATTTTAATCTACTTTCTTATATGTATTTAGTCCCTAAGCCAAACTTAATATGCCATTATAAAACTTAATAAATTATGCTTTTTCTTATTACAACGGAAGGCAAACACCATGTGATGCTACATATTATTAATATTAAAGATTGTTTTTAAATAAAATTTATAAAGCAATCAATGCAAATTAACTTCTTTATCTTATACCAGTGCAAAAAAAAAAATGCTTACAACTCTACCTAGAGAATGTGCATTACTATTAAAGGGACTTAAGAGTAAAGAAAGGTTGGGAAACATTGCTGTGACATTGCTGAGGTTTTGGATCATTTTAAACCCAGAAAAATTTCAATTAAGGATAGAGGAAGTGAGTCACTGATTTTCCTACTGCCAAGTGAAACGCAGCAAGCTTGAACAGCTGGTTAGTTTTATTAAGGTATCTTATTAAGATGGCTTATTAAGCTACTCACTGTTGTTTTCATACGGCTTTAGGTTGATACTAAACTTTAAAGTGTAGGATTCTTTCCTTCCTAACTTTCATAAAAGTCATATATAATTAGCACTGAATGAAATTTTCTAATGTCAACATTTCAAATTTTGATTAACAGGGAATACAAATCAACCTTATTCAAGATTAATTCAAAAGACAGGTGACATCCTTTGGGAGACCAGTAGAGATAATACATCAATGCACCTTCAAACTTCAGACTAAGCCAGGGACCTACAAAGTGAAAGTAATATTCCACTTATTAAGCTGGCACTGTCAAGGCAATTTTCTCTACCCGATTTTTCTTTGATTCATAAAAGCCATATATTCTGAAATTGAAATCAACATTTAGGGTCTAGAACACAATTGCAACCCTACTATTGATAGATATGATGACTGATCTACACAGATGATGGAAATAAAAACAAAGCAACAGTTGACGGAAGTGCAGGTAATGACTATGACGTAAGAAACAGAAATTCAGACAGAAATTCAGGCTTTCTGGACAGTATATTAGTAAAAACCTGGCCCGATTCCACAGGGTGGGAGGCAGCACATTTGCTCAACTCCATCATTTCGCTGTCGTGTCTGGACATGAAACACCCTTCAGTAGAAATCACGCAAGCCAGGGTTACTTTTCACTGTTATTACTTTTTGAGTAAGGGTAAACTAGGGGTGTTTTTTCCTCCATTGGTGTCTTTTTCATCTTTTTTTAAAATATGTTTTTATAAAATATGTTTTCATTGATTTTAGAGAGAGGCAGAGAGATAGAAACATCGATGAGGGAGAAACATCGCTGGGCCGCCTCCTGCACGCCCCCCACCGGGGACTGACCCCGAAACTGGGACCGGGACTGGCAGCTCCTGGAGCACCGGCTGACGCTCAGCCAACGAGCCACACCGGCCGGCCTCTTTCTCATTTTTTATAGAGTACACAGGGCTAGAACTGGGGTGAGGTGAATTAGGCACTAAATTTAGATGAAGAATTTAAGGAGGTGTAAAAATCCCTTCATTAACCAAGATAAATAATATTTTAATGCAGTATTTTAAAAACCCCAAATTAACCAAAAACCCCCACCTCTATGATACACAAAATATTAAATTTTAAATAAAGGATAAGTAGCTAGTCTAATATTGATAAAGTCTCAGGCAAAATTTCTTTACATTGTAGGGAGTTTTTTTAAAAGATGAATTTTGATAAAAGGCTGAATGGTTAGGTCTATCTCCTATCATTTACATAAGCACATATATTTGAGTAAGAAAAATTTCTAAAGTAAATTTAATAATAAATCCCTAAATATTGTTTGAAGGCACTCGACATCCTAAATCCCCATATCTAAGCCCTCTCTGTTTTAAGCTTTAAACTCCTTGGTTTATGCTAAGTTTTCCCAAACTAGACTGACTGATTCTAGTGCCAAAGTAGCTTCTTTTAACTCATTCTATGGCTGATGGATACTCTTTGCTTGAATTAATTACACTGGGGATTATAAGGAAGTGATTTTCTTTTCTTTTTTTAAATATATCTTTTATTGATTTCAGAGAGGAAAGGAGAGGGAGAGAGAGAGAGAAACATCAATGATGAGAGAGTCATTGCTCGGCTGCCTCCCGCACGCCTCCTGCTGGGGATCAAGCCAGCAACGCCCGCAAGTGCCCTGACCGGGAATCGAACCCCGATCACCTGGATCCTAGGTCGATGCTCAACCACGGAGCCATGCCTGGCCAGGCAGGAGGTGATTTTCTAATTCTATCATTATATCTACATATATTAACTGCTATTTTTATTTAAAAATATTTTTTTCATTGATTTTCAGGGAGAGAGGAAGTGAGAGGGAGAGAGAGAGAAAAACATTAACATGAGAGCATCAGTGAGCTGCCTCCTGCATGTCCCCCACCAAGCCCACAACCGGGGCATGTGCCCTGATCCAGAATCGAACCAGCAACCTTTAGGTGCATAGGATGACACTCAACCAACTGAGCCACACTGGCCAGGGCAACTGCCATTTTTCTGTACAAAAGGGCTTCTTCCTTTCCACCCTCCATCTTTTTAAAGCATCTTTATAGACTCTAAGATACACATTTAAATATTCCATAATAAAATAGTTCTTGATTTGATGCATAAATTGTCCCAAATTTGGTCAATGGGAAACTTTTCAAGCTGGTTCCCATGTCCTTTTGACATAACCTTACTAGTCTTTGAGTACTTCTTGCTTTCTGGCATAAAAAGATATTCTAGACTCACTGTAATTTCGTTGCTATAGACCTGAGAGCTCTGGTATGCCCTAATAGGAAATGTATTTAAAACCTAAAATCTGGGTGTTAGGTGTGTCCATTGCTTCTAAGGCCTTTTCAATAGATGGAACTAAGAAAAAATACATAGTTTTAAAATCATGAATTCATATTGATTCAAATTTAACATTCGGTTTCTTTTTCTTCATTTCAATTCAATTTTAACATTACAATTTCTTTCTCCTAATACCACTTATTTTACAGTAAAAATCTTGGCTCCCAATATTATTTATTTAATTCCTCAGTCCAACAATGTACATAAAACGATTTTAAAATCTCACCCAGATGGCGTGGCTCAGAGGTTGAGCATCAACCTATGATCCAGGAGATCAAGGTTCGATTCCTGGTCAGGGCACATGCCCGGGGCTGTGGGCTCCATCCCCAGCAGGGGGCGTGCAGGAGGCAGCTGATCAATGACTCCCATCATTGATGTTTCCATCACTCTCTCCCTCTTCCTTCCTCTCTCTGAAATCAATAAAACCATATTTAAAAAAATCTTAATAACCAGTAGAACAACTGAGTATAAATATCCTGAGCAAAGTTTAAGATTTCTTTGTATTTCTTTTTATCCTTAGAATATATGCCACTAAGGATGTATAGTCAAAGTCTGATGATCAAAAGATACTTGAATTAATTATTTTCTCTTCACAAGTATCTTACCGATTTACTATATATACAGTTAGGTACATTTATGTTTATTTGTATGTACTATCAGGTTTTTCAAATATTTTGTTTTATTTTATTTCTGAATATTTAAAACATACACATGGTTCAAAAGTCAAAACTATATAAAACGGCATAATCAGAAAAGTTGCACTCCTATCCTATGCCTGTATCTATTTCTCATCTGCCTCCAAAGGTAACAATTTTTTTTAGTTTTTGGTTTATCCTTCCTGTTTCTTTTACTCTTATTTCTCACATAAAAAGTAGTGTATTATAAGCACTAGATTTTTTTCCAGTTAACAATATGTCCTACGCTCATTCAGTATCAGTTTATAGACTTTTTTCTTTTTAACTGAATTTATTGGGGTGACATTAGTTAATAAAATTATACAGGTTTCAAATATATGTGTCCCAACTGGGGATTGAACCTGCAACCTGGGCATGTGCCCTGACCTGGAATGGAACCCACCACCTTTTGGTGTACGAGAGGATGCTCCAAATAACTGAGCCTTACCGGCCAGGGCAGTCTTTTTTTTAAATGGTTGCATGGTATTTCACTATGTAAATGTGTCCTAGTTTATTCATCTGCTCTCCTATTTATTTGGGTTGTTTCTGTTTGCTATTAAAAATAATACTGTAACATGTGGAATCTAATGAACAAAATAGAAACAGAGGCATGGATACATGGAACAGGCTGACAGCTGTTGGGGGTGTGTGTTGGGGGACTGGATGAAAGAAGGTGAAGGGATAAGGGATTAGTTAAAGAACGTATATACATAGCCCATGGACACAGACAACCGTTGGTAATGGCCAGAGGAAGGGGGGGGGTGAAGGTGGGGTTGAGGTGTGCAAAGGGGGGAGGGGAATGGGGACATCTGTAATAGAGTAAATAATAAAAATAAAGTAAAAAATAAAAATACTATAATTCTTACATTGTTTGACATTCAGGATAGATTCCTAGGAGTGATTTTCCTTAGTCAAAGGATAAATGCATATGTAATTGTTAGATATCATCAAATTGTCCTCCATAGTGGTTTATGTCATTTTGCATTCTCACGAGTAATGTATAAAAACATACAGAATCCTCTTCATTCCAGTTTCTAAGATCTATGTGAAGGCTCTCTTTTTCCAAAATTACATGGTGTTTACATTATGTCTCTGAGACTAAAGTATTATTTTTCTCATTTACTATTGCTGGTTCAGATGAGGTGATTATAACTTTTTATTAAAATGTGTAAGTAGAAGATATTCTTCAGCCAAGGCTTGCTTTTATAGAGCACATTATACTTAGCAAAGTATATTTGTGCACAGACATTCTATTTGATCCTTGGCAGCCGTGCTTTGCAGTAGTTAGGGCAAGAGCATCAGCTCTGCCTTCCAGATGAGGAAACAGAGGAAACGCAACTTAATGACTTGTACATGCCCAGTTTACGACAGCCAAGGGTTCTGTTAGTTCACTGATATTTCCACTAGGTACTAAGTTGCCTCCCTTTTAACTTTCATTCCTAGCCTTTTAATTTATTACATATTAGTGTCACTAGATAAAAATATTTGGAATACAAGCTTACTTATTATATTTGCTTTACAAATAATAGAAATATGAAAGCTATTAAGTTATTTAAGTTCATATTTTAAACTTATTTTGGAAAATTAAGCTTAATTTGTTTGGGTTTAGCTTAAGAATTTTACAAACTAAAAAGTGCTAACCAAGTGTAATAATAAAATTTATTCTGGAAAAATACACCATATTTAAAGATTCAGTTATGTAAGCATAAGTAACAAGTTGAATACAGTGAAATACCTTTTAATATATAAACAATTAAGAATTTCCAAAAATCTTAGGAAATGAAATGCAAAATAATAAGAATGTAATTTCAAGACTGTACTGAAGTTTAGAGGCTTTCTTTGTCCTAAATAATGTCTCTTCATTCTCTGGAGAGGTGAGAAAAATGTTCTATTCCAAGTATGAAATATTTTGGCCTAAGTTTTTAATTAGATTGACTCATCCTTGAGAATGGCAACGTATTTATCCTACCTAGTGAGTGTCAAGGAAATATTGAAGGGTAACAGTAACAAACATTGTAAATCAAGAGTCCTCGAATGGAAGCAATAAAATCAACGAGGGTAACGACAGACCCCAATTCTGGCCTCTTTTTCACAGTGTAAACTGTTTTCCATGAAACACAATCTGTACGTTTGTCATTTATTTCTGAAGATAAATGTCGTTTATTTTTCAAGTTGAGAAATAACAAAAAGACTTTAGACCCACATGCAGAAAGTACTCCTTTTACCCTTTGCTGACACTGACCGTCTGCCCACTTAAAAATGACCCCACAGCTTTCCGTTATTAAACCTTTGTTTTGACCTATTAGTATTCACCAAAGGGCCACTTTCTAAAACCGCGCGCTGAATAGACGGGGCTGGAGGTGCCGTCTGCAGCTTCAGAGCGGCGTTTGCGCCGAAGAAAAGAGCTTTGTGCTTCCAGGGCCGAGCGGACGCCCCCGCCCGAGGCGCCCCGGGCTCCCCTCTCCGCCTCCGCCGGCTCTGCCCCGCAGCCACCGCCGGGCCTTAGCCACATTCTGCGCACGGCCGTGTGAAAAAGAGCGTCGGAGAGCCTTCCAAGGCCAGCGCGTGCGCCTGGCCCCCGGGGCAGGGTGACCGCAGGGCGCGGGCAGGCCGCAGGCGTCCGCCCCGTCCCGGAACCGCGCCGCCCGCCTCTCCGCGGGCACCGGGCCTCCCGCGGAGGGGAGCGCGTCCCCAAGGCTGCAGGACGGGGCCGCTCTGCACCTTAACTTTTCAAAATTCGTTACTTTTGTTATTTGTTACTTTTCCCATCACGCAGCTTGACAAAGGGCATATAACACAGAGGTAACACGTGCTCGCACAGGCTTGGAGAACACTGTTAAATGCGGCGAAGTGTCAGATGATGATATTCCAGGAACTGTTAGTTTGAATGGTGTATGTGCTAAAGCAATAAAAATGTTAAAATCAGTAACAAAATATTGTTTACTATGTAATCTTTGGAGTCTTATTTTACACTTTTAGCCAGTCTTTCTACAGAAACACCTAATAAAGTAATTTACAGTAGTATAATTATTTTTTTAAAATTTATACTTAGTTTAAGAAGTGAAGTAAAAACTATCTCCGTTGAGCTGTTCAAGAAGACAGGGGTGGGAGAACGTAGGTTTACAGTTGTAATACAAATAAATAATACAATAATTAGTAATAATACAAGAAACTCTGTGTTTCTCGTACTCATAACTACAAACCTACCTTCCCCCACTCCTGTATATAATAATAAAGGGGGAAAGAAGGTGCATTTCACCTGCCACCATACACTACATTGTCACAGAATGATTTTTTCTCTAATGTAAATGATCAAGAATGAAGCTTATGTGTGGACAATGTTTATGGTTTCACTATCAGACAAAGTTACACTGAAATAAGCCAAAGACTGGTTCTGTATTTATCAAGGCCAAATGTGCACATGGGCACATCTCTGACCAACTGGGGAAAAATAAACATGGAATCTTAGGATCCAAGTGAAATCTGTATTTCTACTTGTTCTGGGGCACAATTTACTTTTTATCCCCTCAATTATATTTTGAAAGAAAAACCTATGTGTTGGAAGGAAATAGCCATCAGATTTTAGATGAGTACACTGAGGATTTATTTATTAAATGAAAAGAAGACCATACAAATACAAATGTAGACATTTTCTACATTAACAGATAGGTACATTATATCTGATCTTCTATGTGTTTAAGAATAGAGAAAGCAAAGGAGGAAGCTCTGAGTGAGTTCTCAAGTATCATGAGGTTCAGCAACAGCCAAGCAATGATGAAAACTTCTAACAATCTAGTTTCTACAATAGCTTCCTTTCCCCCTTACTACAACAAAAGTATTCTTAAGTACACTACTGCTACTGTTACCTGTCCTAGGAAGTTCGAATCCCCTATATCTTATTTTTATCAATTTAAAAACTATTCTCGGGTATAATGGGTGAGTTCTATTCTCACAGAAGCACCCAGGAGCTATGAAGCCTGTCTAGGGTTAAACGGTAACAAGGCTTTTAACTGGAGCAAAGAACAGAACCAAGGAAAAGGATACTTGTTTGATCACACAGCCACTCTAAGAAACTTACATTTCATGTATGTGTGAAAATCCCATCTCTGAGGTATAAGAACTCCTGTTGCATTTTCTTAGCCTGTCAAGTTCCAGTTAAAATGTACATGATCATCATTAGGTGGATCCTACAATTTTCCTAAAATAACAGGAATTCCATTTGTCACTTTTAATTACTGTAACAATGGGATTAAGAAAAAAACAACAAAAATTCCTGCATTTTATTTAGTTTTAAACCTAAACAGAATGGATCTCTCTCCTATTTCAGTCTTTTGTTCTCTATCCCTCCCCACCCTGCTCATCTGAAACGTTTCCTCTACGTTAGTAGGCAGATGTATCCTACCTCAACTCTAGACCATCTACTGAAAGGCTCTGATAAAGCAGTAGATCAAATGTGAGAAGCCCTGTGGAAATTTCACGTTCAGTCCCTACTTTCATGCTCTTTGTGATTCACTCCATAATGTTAACTACAAAAGGGAACTTATCAGGGGAAGTGCTGATTCTTAGGTTTAGAGATTCCCTTTTCTTCTTTAGCCTGGATCAGTCCCTTTCCATTGCACTGGGATGTCTCAAATTTTGGTTTAGGCTCCAATTTTAATAATCCTACTTTAATCCTTCCTTGGGAAAAAGGAATGACCTAGACAATTAAAACAATGCTTCTTTTCATGTCAAAGTGAGACATTTCTGGAGCAAGGTGTAAGCCAAAATTCTTTAATTTTTATCAAGAAGTGACTATAATTATATATCTATCAAACGTGGTAGGTATCTCTATAAATAAAGTAGCTCTAAAGAGACCCGCTTTATATACTCAATGGATGAGAAGATGATCCACTATACAAATATGTAATGGAATTAAATTTTTAATAAAATACATACTTATTTGATAAAGTACAAGACTTATATTTCCTAAGTTAAATATGTATTTAATTTAAAGACATGTGTTATGATTTACAAATCTAGAATATTAAAATCTTAAAAGGATATCATTGTCCAAGAATAAAAATTAAGCATGTTAGTTGTTGTACATCTTACAATGACTGCTTAGGAGTCATCTGAGTCTGTCTTCCATATATAAATGACAATAAAGCTATATCTAATTAGATCTAGATTTACGGTGTGTCATCTAAAGCTGACGGGGGTGTTCAATTGTACATAAATTATCACAAATAAATGAACCATTTGACTGATTATTTGCTGAAGTATGTTTCATATTTCAGAGAGCTTTTAAATCTCAAACACAATAATTTTTTTGAAGAGCAATTTAAGAAGAGTTTTAAATCCTTCCATTTATTAGTCAGACTGATAACTCAAAGTCAACTTTCAACATTTATTAAATATTGATTTAAACTTTATGCTGAGTTAAGAATTTATGAAACTTATTCTTTGATTCACTCAACAAGTATTTATAAAATGTTTAGATGTCTAATATTGCCTTGCAACTTACAGTCCAACCAAGAATTTATAGGGAAAATATCACAGGTAAAGTTAGTAAGAAACAGGATAATTGAAAAGACAATGCAATTATAAAAATTCACTGATAGCTTTCATATTAAACTATGTAAGAATATTTTAGCACAATTATTTTTCAGTATGACTAAATTCAGATTCTGGAACCAGCAACAAAACTAAAAAGTTTGGAGAAGTCTTTTGATGAAAATCGTAGGCTTTTCTTTTTTAAAAATAAGAATAGCAGGGGTTTTTTTCTTTTTAAATCAAGAATCTGTGGAAATGCTCTGTTCCCCTTCCCTGCACCCAGAGTCATCTACTCTGTTTTATAATTCAACCTGCAAACAGATTAAGCAGCTGAGTTTGTGGAAAGTATGTTTGCTCTACACTAAGAACCCTTGTGTGACACTATGGCGACTCCCTTGACACCTCGAAGAGAGCTACAGACAGTTCTGACTCATCAGCAGGGAAACCAGGCTGAGAATTCACAATTTCTTTGTACCCTCAACTTCTTCATAGAAATCAGTATTTGGCGAAAAGGCAGGAAAGATGTTTTGTTAGCTTTACATGTTCTTCTTCTTTTTTCCTGTCAACACCACCCAAAAGACACAGTGTGCCCCATATTTTAAAATGAAATGTTTTGTATTAATCTTTGATACTTTAATTATGCAGTTAAAAATTAACAGAATATATACAAATTTTAAGTAACTATTTTTTTTTTAAAGAAAAATATTGAAAGAAAGAAAATTTAAAGAGTGGATACATTTTTTCTTGAAAATTTGTTTAAAATTTACATTTTTTCCTATATATTTTGTCCTATATGTTATATAGTTACAATTTATGAGGGAATTTGAATTGTATCAGTGTAAATCTGGCCCATAGTAAAGATGACATGTGATAAAAGATATTTTATAGTAAAACCTAGATCTTCGATAAATATTCTGACCTTACAAGCCTGGCTGTAAATCCTTTTAAGTAACTATGTGTAGCTTAGGCATGTTAAATATAGTCAAATACATTTAAAAAATCCTCTAGAAACTTTTGTTCTAGGCCACAAGAAGCCTATTTGTGGATGGAAGCACAGATAGAAAACAAAGTATAGTAAAATGAACCACAGGGTTTTAAATCTCTTGTGATGATAAGAACATCAATTAATGAATTGGTGTATCAGTGTTTTCTTTAATAAATGAGGATCACGAAGGGTCCTTGGAAAAACTAAGAGTTTTTCTTATAAAGTTCCTGTGCTCTCAACCAGCTCTTTAGTTCCTCTTCCTCCACATAATTCTCCCAAACTGAGCGCATGCAGGATCAGCAAGAGAGCAATTTAAAGCTAAACCACACCGTGCTCCTCTTCCATAAGCATATACATTTTTAAAGAGACATATGTTAGGAGAATAACCCAAGGGAATGGATTTTTGCTGGTGAAACTTTAGGCATTATGATACCTGGGCCAAGGAGCTATTTTTGGATAATGAGGTCTGGCATTCATTATATTTTGCTCTTTAAGTGACTATCTGTCTATAAATATTGGTTGATGTATGGATGGCAATTGTGCACAACTTTCCTTTCCAGGAATACTCCCATAGGTTAAAACATTTAAGAAATTTTTTGACTCTGAAAGAAAATAAAATATAAATTTAAAATTCTATTATTAGAAATAGTATATGGCCTCTCTCCACTATTACTGAAGATTTCAGGAATTTTAAATGTAATTAAACTTAATGGAAGTTGGTGGTTAGACCAAGAGTTAAAAGCTGATCACTAGGAAGTAAGTTCCCAACTCTGAGGGGAGTGTGGGGAGTGGAGGTGCCAGTGAGGGGAGGGGGCATGAAGGGTCATAGTTTTCAATGAAATTGGTAAGCTGTGGGTACTGGAGTGGAATAAAAATTTTGAATCTAGGACTTCACGCAGATCCTAGCACACCTGAAGTTTTCATGTGCCTTCCTGACCGGCCTGCTTTTGCTTTGTTCGTCATTCTAGCACACTATTAAATTGTTCTAGTTCATTCGTTTATAAGCATTTATGGAGCGTGTACTTTACAGAGGCATCTGTGCGAGTATTTGGAGGAGACGGGAATAAACAGATGAACAGAACACTGCCCATGTCTTGGGAAAGCTCGGTAATGGGTAACTTAGCAGGGGGTGAAACAGACAGAAAACAGATATAAGAATGGTGATTACACAGAGATGATTGAGACCTCTAATAAAGGTATGGACTAAGTACTATGACCACGACAAAGAATACAAAACTAAAGAAACATTTTAGGGGTAACATTTAGACTGGACTTCAATGAGTAACAAAAATTTGACTAGGCCCTAAAAGGGGGGAACATGTTCTGAAAAGAAACAGCATGTGCAGAGATGGTGGGGGTCTCGGGAGGAAGCGGTGCTGGACAGACGGGAGACGGCCGCTGACAGGCCTCACGCGTCACGCTAGGTTGTTTACGCTTTAACCTGCAGGGGAGGAAGAGCCTCTGTAGGTTTTGAACAGGGAAGTAACATAACCTGGTTTAAGTTTTAGAAAAGCCAACTCCAGTGGCAGCGAGGAAGATAAACTTGAGAACTACAGGCAGGCAAACAAGTTTTCTGAGTGTTCCAATAGCCTAGGTGGTGACGCTGAGGCCTAAATCAATGCAGTCAGCGAGTGAGGGTGGGTGGAGAGTCGGCAGGTGCTTAAGCAGTGGACAAAGCAGAGGCTGATGGCTGAGTGAATGCAAATGGTACAAAAGAGTGAGGGGACAGGACAGCACTGGCACTGCTGCAAACCATTAACGAGGCAGGAAACACAGGACGGGGAGGGCTTCATTTTCCAGGGAGTAATTCTCAGCAAAAATACTGTGACAGCACAGAAGAGAGTCACTTAACTTTCTAGGAAGTTGGAGAAGACTCTGTAGAGAAGAGAAAACTGAACTAGTCTTGCTGGTTTGAGCAATTGATGATACTAATAATATAAAAGAATGCTTATAATAGTAAGTTAACTGGTATTTTACATGCATTTTACATGCTATCCAGTTTATTCCTCACGCTAATCTTGCCTGTGAGGCCAGTGTTACTGTCCGAATCTTCTAACTTAGGATCTTTTGCTTCTAGGGTTGAGTAATTTGCCCTCGATCTCACAGGAAATAAGCAAGAAAAGCAGGGATTCAAACACAGGTCTGTCTGACTAGACTGCAAAGCCTGCCTCTGTCCTCCGTGCTGCACTGGATCTCACAGGATGGCTAAGCTTCTCACGGGGGAGAAGAGCAGAAGCTCCCAGCAGAGGAACCAGCGCATATAAAGGCATCAGTCCTGGAAGGACAGAGCCCTTCTAAGGAGTGCGCGCCCTGGGGAGTAAAATGATGAGAGGAGGGAGTCTGTAACAAGCCTAGTTCTAAAAGCATTACAGACATTATCTCATATGATTCTCTTTTTTCTCATTTCACAATTTATTATTTTTTTCCTTTTTATTGAATTTACTGGGGTGACACTGATTAACAAAATTATACAGGTTTCAGACACACAATTCCACACACATCATCTGTACATTGTCTTGTGTGCCCATCACCTCAAGTTAAGACTATGTCCATCACCATTTACTATGAAGCAGGACTATTACTGTCCATGAAGGAACAGTGTTTTGAAATAAAATGTCAAAGTTCATATACATACACATTCTGAATCTGAAGGCTGAGTTTTTGAACCACTATGCTGTGTTGCCGAAGATATATGGCCATCTTTTCTTATTTTTTACCATGATCATATATTACTTTTATAGTAAAACTATAATTAGAAGTGGGGCATTGAATTTAACAGTTAGGAAATTACCGGTAATCTTAAGAACAATCCCAGTACAGGAGCTAGTCATTGTGTATTGAGTAGCAGAGGAGTAAATGAGAATGGAAAAATTCAAGGCAGTGAATATAGATCAGTTATTCAAGAAATTTGGTTGTGACAGGAGAAGGGGAAACATGAACATTTTAGTTTGAATTGTAATGATTGCCTGGAATACTGGCATATTTACAAAGAACCTTCAAAAATAACTGCTAATAAGAGAAATTTAAGATTGGCTAGAGAATACTAATATCATCTAACAAAGTCATATAAATTGGTTTCCTGGAAGGTTACCCTCTTAAATCCAATAAAACAGGCTGATGTTCACATTAACTGCAATGAAGATACACTGCCCAATTGAGGGTAATTAAAAGTGAAATATAGTGGACTGAATGTGAAAAGGAAAGCCTGACAATATTTCATCTAAGTCTTATTGCTAGAAGTCGGAATAAAAGATTAAACATTTAAATTAAAATTACTTAACATTTAATCTCATAAATGATATAATTGTTGCATTTAACCTCTGTTCATGAATTGATGCAGTTCCACTAAAAAGTTTTGATCTGTTGTGATTAAATGTGAAGAATAGGGCAATATAGTGTGCTTTTCAAAAGGTTAAACTTATTCAATTTAAAGCATTATCTGACATGATGTTATTTCTACTTCTTGGTGTACAAAGTTATTTCTTTAAAAATTATAATGATAGTTGATGAGATCTAGAAAGTAAAAGGTTGACGTGGTAACATTTCCAAAGAACTTTTTAGAAATATAATTGTTCTCTGGGAAACACTTGTAGGGAATTTTAGCTATGTATAGAAATTAAAAGATTACGTATAAAGAATTACACACAACTGTGAAAATAATTACACTTGAAATTTGTAATTATTTGTAAATTTTAAGCAAATAGAGCTAAATCAGATCCTATCAAAAGTTACTGATTTATATTTTACATGAGGTAAAATCTACCTATGTCTTGGTGTTTGTAGAATATTAATGCACATTGTGAATAATTGATACAGTTTCTGACTGAATATAAGCCCAATAATTAAATCTATAAAAATATAATACCATAAATCACAAGTCTCAAGGCACACTGATAGCACAGATTAATATGTGTAATTCCTAATCTGTTTTAAAATGGTCTTGACCAGAGATTTACCTGACCTTGGGCTAGTGCTCAAAACATAATTTCAGGAATGTTGGGGAAATGGTTGAGATGATTTATTTTCAAATAAAAAGTGGTGAGAAATAAGTAACCTTGAAGTTAGCACTAATTCTTCATACGGTGAAACTAAAAAAAGTTGTTAAGGAAAAAGGTTTGTCTTAGAAATTGAAGGTGATTAGGTATATGAATGATGTAATGCTATTAACAATACATAGGGAAGGGCTCAGTTAGAATGACAAATTCTATTACATTAAAGCTGCGTTGGAAATTCTCCTACAATGTTCAAGTCCCATAGGTTACCAGGTGACTTCTTTGTCTGATAAATTTTTTGTTAACATTTTGCTGGCTATCATAAGGACTGACTTATTATGCAACTTTATTTAAATTTTAATAAAAATGCAAAGATCATTGAAAATTAACAAATATAATTATGCACTGTGAAAAGCTGTACTGAATACTTCTGAAGAACACTACACTGAAAATCAATTACACTGCACCTCATTCTGTGTGTTCAGGGGTCTCAGATTACAAAGTCACAGATGATCTGAATTCAAGCAGGATTATTGTGAAGCTAAATGAGTCAAGTTGGAAATTTGACTGCCTCCTCCCCTTGCTAATAACTTTATTACTTATGAAATGATTTTAATAGTATGGGCTCCATACACTGATGAAGATCAGATATCACATAAAAATGGCTTGCCCTAAACAGTAACCACGATTCCAAACTAAATGTTTTTTTGATCCCAAATGTGGTTATGATAGGCAGTCAAAAAAAGTTCATTTGGCTCAATGAACTTTTGTCTTAAAGTATTAGTAGCGCGAATGATAAATAATATATTATTTAGTTGCTAAAAGAAAGTGTTTTTGTTGTGCCCATGCTTTTGAAATAGTGCGAGATCATTTTACTCACTTCTGGACCTTGTCATTGGCCGCCTGCGAGGCCTCCAGGGCGTGCTGAAGCTCTAAGTCCATGTTTGCTCGGTCTGCCAGGGCTTGCTGCAGTTGGGAAGCCAGTTCCTCATTTTGTTGCTGAGTGATCGAAACAATGTTCTCTCTATTCTTTAAGGCTTCTTCATAGGTACTAAGGGTATGGTTAAACTGATCCTTCAGATTTTCTTCTTGGGATAAAGATTTGTGCAAACTGACAAAATACAAAAATAAATAATTTAAACATAAATATGTAGGCTGACTGACCAGTAAGCCATTTAACAAAAATCTCCAGTTAGAAATATACATTTCTAAAAATCAATAAAGACATACTTAGATGAGTAAATGAAAATAAGTTTTACATCACAATATTACATTGATAATTATTTCTCTGCTTCTAGGCTGAAAGCTACGCAGACAAATGATTATCCACGCGATCAAGACATACAAAAAGATGCTGCAAGATGTAAATTGAATTATATCAGTGTAAATATTACATTCAATTTTCTTTAAAAGGAATAGCAGAAACTTGAAAAATAAAGTATCTTTAGGCGACTATAAGAATACAATAAGCCGACTGCAAAGAAGTGAGACGTAAGAGTGGGCATCATCAGTTTAGTAGATCCAGGGTCTATTGGGCTGAGCACTTAATGAGAATGAATGAAGTTTGTACAAATACCAATCAGCCTCATATAAAGCATTTTCTACTTGTCATAGCTGAGATATGAAAGAAGTTAAAATCATTAGTCAGACTGCACAGAAATAATATGTATTCGGATATATTTTCTTTTCGTTAATGGATCTTATGCCAAATACAGCCATTCATTAAGTTACACAGAGAAATAGCATATAAATTAAGACTGAATGCAGAAGAAAATGCAGACAAATAGAATCCTAAAATGCTAAAGGTCAAATCTTTGATATGTCATTACACCTACCACCTGAGGTTATTTTGAAATGGCACCAAGCACCTCACTCAATTAAATAAGGACATTTTGAAAATATAAATATTTAATAAGGGAAATTTAAAATCCACACAGGAGATGTTCTTTTTTATTAAATAAAATCATTTCAGTATATGCATACAAAAGAAATGTCGACAGGAGACTTAAAGTAAAACAATCTAACTGTATAATACAGATTGATAATGTGAAAGAAAGTAATATAATTCTTGAAGCTGCAAAAAGCTAGTCGGGGAACTTCCAGCACCGGCCGAATATCTCGTCTAATACTTTATTTAAAACTCTTCAAACTAAAGTAATTATAAATTTCTTCCTTTTGTTTAAGTAACCGGCAAGCCTCTCCAGTGCGCTCACTGTGGAGAAGGTGTCACACAGATGTCAGGACCTGAAACAGGGACAGTTAGAATTCCAAAAGAAATCATTTCAGGACTCAAATTAGTTCTTAAGAAGAAAGACTGCTGCTACTGTGGTCAACTGATTACTGCATGTAAAACAAGAATGGTGAAGAGTGCCACATTTGTAGAGTGTAAAAAATTGCCTTTATAGTTTTCACCTTATTTATCTCTTATTTCATTCTTCTCAGTTCTATGGACCCACACGTCTAAAGACACTCGTCCCCTGTCCATTTTCCCCTGCTATGTTCTTTCGCACTTTTTGCATCCTTCCTATTCCAACCTCAATTTCCTTCAGCCCACCTCTTTGTCTATTTGAAAGATCCAAGAAAAAGAGAAACTAAACACAAACAAAACAAAAAGCCTTGAGAAAGACAAGTCTGTTTACGTTTTTTAACCTTTAAAATATTATTACTTATATTTTAATTGTTAATTATATTTTAAATTACATAAAAGGCACAAATTTAAAGTATTCAGCTTGACAGAATGTAAAGAACAAAACACAGAACAAACCCACAAGAAGGCTGGCTCCCAGGGTTCCCTCCCAGTTGATTCCCCTCCCCCAATGTAATCACCAGTCCAACCTCTATTAAGATTAGTATTGCCTGTTTCTGAACTTTTGTCTGGCTTCTTCGATTAACATAAGGTTTATGAGATTCATCCTGTAGTTGCATGTAGTTTATTATTTTTTATTGCTATGAAGTATTCTCTTATATAAATAACCCACAAATTATTTAACCATTTCACTATTGTTGCTATTAATATTCTCGTAAATGTCTTTTGATGGACCTAAGTACTCATTTTCCCCCAGTTTTATTGAGATATAATTGATATAAGTACTCATTCCTGGAAAAGAATTTATCCATATGGTGTATGTATGAATATTTAGATTTAGTAGATGCTGCATATAGTTTCCCGAAGTGGTTGTGCCAATGTACACTCCCCTCAGCAACGTAGGAGTTCCAGTTCAAACATACTCCCTTAGAGTGGGATTGCTGGTCTTTTTAGCTTTAGCCATTCTAATAGGGCTGCAATGATATTTCATTCTCTTTATGTTTTCTTTTGATGAATGTGATTTCTTAATTTTAATGAAGTCCCATTTATCATTGTTTCTTTAATGGTACTGCTTTGTGTGTCCTATTTAAAAAATCTTAGCCTACTCCATTTCTTTATATTTTAATCTTACATACATGATCTCACTTAAAACTCACAGTGGACCATCTTAGTTTGGGAATTCTGCATTTGTCTATATCTAAAACACTATTCAGTATGCTCTAACCAATTAAATATTAAGAATCAATAATTCAGCTTTAAAATCTCATGATTAAGATCATGATATCCTGACTTAGTTCCTTAGTTGTTCACCTCCTAGTCTTCTATCACTTAATCTAATATTTTTGGCAAATTTATACGTGATTATGATTTTTCTCTCAGATGAACCTGTGACTTTAATGCTCAAAAGCTACTCATCATTCAAAATGCCTTGGAAATCTTTAAATTCCCATCAAGACTTTCGCAAATAGAAGCAGTAGCTGGAGTAATCTTTTAAAAGATAAATTAGGTAATGCCACTTAGAATTCTGCAATAGCATCATATTGCACTCAGAATGAATCTCTAAAAATCATAACAACAAATTACATATTTTAACTCAACCTCACAACCTATGAGAAGTCCTGTCAATATATATATATATATTTTGACTACGAGTTGAAACAAATAGAGGTAAGTAATTTAACTAACCTCACACACCTAGCAGAGTCAGAAGTGGAACCCACAGCCTTTCTCCCTGGGCCAGACCACTCCTCACTACTTGCCATGAGCCACGAAGCCCTGCAGCACCTGTACCTCCTCACCTTTTAGCCAGACATTACGTTTCTCAAGCACACCAAGCTTTTTTCTGCTTGAGGCATTTGTTCAGTGCCTTTCCCTCTTCCACAAGGTCTCAGCACAAATACTGCTTTCTCAGATAAACCTTTTATGACTATTAAATATAAATTTTGACGTTCCCTCTTTGTTACTGTCTCCTTAACCCTAATCTTTTTCTTCTTAGAACTTATAATAATTTGTAGTTTTTTTTAGTTTCAGTTTGTGATTTACTCCCCAACTCCAACATATTAATACTCCATTATATTTTTTACACAGGGCAATTATACTTTATGGAAAAGACTTGTTCCTTAAGAACTTCAATAAGTCAAAATGTATATAATTATAAAGACCTTTACCTACAAAAATCAGATGAAGTACAGGTGCTATATTCCCAGCACATGTAAATCTATAATCTCTGAAGCACCCTTTTGTTTTCGTGCTGTCTTCCCCCTCAGAGTTCTCTTCCCTAAACTGACAACAGGGCCACACTGTTTAGCTTTCTTCACTGAGTAATATCACATTTAACTTCTTGTCAAAGGTGTTGATCTTCAGGTGCATTTTCAGCATGATAGCAGCATTAAATTTCCTGGCGCTTCAATAACACTGTACGGGGAAATATTCTAAGTTACAGTAAGAATCATGATAAAACAACAACAGAATAGCCGTTAAATCTCTCTTGGAATTTCCTAAGCATGTAACCAATAGCGTGGCTCACAAAAACTGACACAGGGTGGCAACTACCTGGTTATCATGAAGGTAAAGAGGTAATATCATAAGTGTCAATTCACTCTTCTAGTTTTAAAGGTTTGTGATTCTTAATAAATTGAACTTTCCTACTTTAGTGTAGAAAGTCAGACTTTAAAACTATTTTTGCTTAGTACTTTCATGTTATCATAGTTCCAACCCACAGCAAATGAGACTGCACATCACTCCTGTGCTGCTCACCGCACTGGGTCCAAGAGCAGGCGGGGCAGGAAACGCCCTTCAACGGGCACTGCGCCAGCAAGTGGCCTGTGACAGATTTCCTTTCCGAAGTGGCTCTGCGTTCACTTCAGTGTCTTCTAGTCTATACCCTCATGTCTGTGGTCTTAACTATTTTTCTGGTCCCTGAGTCTTTGTACCACCTCAGCTTAAAATACTTTGGGATTTTCGGGTTTATGACTCACTTTAATGTTTTGCTTGCAGATATTTATTTACATTCTCCTCAGCTTGTCTGCTAACCAGTTTCTCTCTCAATTGTAATGTCACACATGAATTCAGCTTATTCTTGCAACTAGTACTTTTCCATCTATACCAAGTTTTGATGTTACTTTTCCTGGCTTCCTCTCTTGTCTCCATGATCAGATATTACTTAAGTCCTTGCATGAGATCACTTTACTCCCATCTTACAATATGCACCTACTCTTCTGCTTATGTTTCATTTATTTATAGTAGCTGTTCAATCAATAGTTTGTCCATATATACTGTTTTTAAAAATGGAATGAATATTTTTGCATTAAAAATTTGGAGGTAAGCTACCAGAGTATATACCAGTGATTTTCAACCTTTTTCATCACATGGCACACATAAACTAATTACTAAAATTCCGTGGCACACCAAAAAAATACATGTTTTGCCCATCTAACAACAATAAAAAGGTATAATATTGATTCACTCACATCAGATGGCTATTGTTGTGTTGGCTGTTGTCATTTTTTTATTTGACAGTCTAAGGGAAAAGAAGCCAGTGTCCCTGACTAAATAGTCGGGTATTGCATGTTTTAAAAATTCTTGTGGCACACCAGTTGAAAATCACTGCTATAGACCAATAGTTATTAACTAGGAGTATTTTGTCCCTCAAGGGACATTTTGTAACATCTGGAGCTATTTTGGTTGTCACAAATGGAGGTGGAGATGCTGCTAGCACTTAGTGGGTAGAGGCCAGAGATCCTGCAATGCAGAGGATTCTCCAGTCCAGTATGTCAACAATGCCAAACCTGATGCAGATGAAGGGATGCTGGGTTTGGACTTTAAAGAGGTAGATTCAAATTTCAGTTCTGTCATTCACTCTGTATGTCCTTAGGAAAATATCCATTTGAGTATTAATTTCCTCAACTCTAAAATAATGACAAAAATCCCATGGAGTTAATATGAGAACAAAATGAGGTGATCTATCTATGTGAAAATATCTAGCCCAATACCTGACAAAGAAGAGGCATTCATACATGTATATTTTTTAAAAGAAATAATTAACTTTGTACAAAATCTTATATCATACTCAGACATTTTAGAAATACTTTGACGAAAAACAATTGCCTGTTTCTACAGTTTTTTTATGAATTGGGAGAGTAAAACTAGTTTTTCTAACCTTTATCACTGAACTGATAACATTCTTAAATCATTCTGGAAAAAAAAGAGAGGGAGGTTTGGCTTGGTTTTACTTAATTAAAATAAATAAAGAGCCCGGCCAGGAGTGGTTCAGCAGTTGAGTGTCGACCTAAGATCCAGGTGATTGGAGTTCGATTCCTGGTTGGGGCACATGCCCGGGTTGCGGGCTCAATCCCCAGTCAGGGGCATGCAGGAGGCAGCCGATCAATGACTCTCTCATCATTGATGTTTTTCTCTCTCTCTCTCTCCCTCTCCTTTCCTCTCTCTGAAATCAATAAAGATATATTTTGAAAAATAAATAAATAAATAAATAAATAAATAAATAAATAAATAAATAAAGACGAAGGTAGGAAAGGGAGAAGTATTATGCTACCTTGTTCTAAGTGTACATTTTTTGAGAGGACAGTGTCTGTTTTAATTTCCTTGTTTACTAAATCAATGAGTTTGATCTGAATTTCTGACCTATACAATTTGCCTTCTCTTTGAAGATCTTTTAACATTTCTTGTAAGGCAGGTGTACTAATGCCAAATTCCCTTGGTTTTTGTTTGCTAGAAAAAGTATTTCCCCTTCACTGTTGAAGGATAAATTGATTGGATATGGAATTCTAGTTTAATGTCCTGAGTGTTAGCCTGACATTCAAGGTGCTCCAAAATTCTCTTTTCTTTTTAGACTTCCTCTTACCTAACCTATGAAATAATTTTCTTCTAGCCAAATATAAGCTGTCTTTGAAGATGCTCTCACACATTTCAGTTTGGATTACTGCTCACATGGTTGCCTCCAGATGAATGCTCTGTCCCTGTCCCTCTTGTCACTACACAAGATCCACATGAACTGCCACAATCGTCATGAGGCACACTCCACACCCTGACCAACGAGACACTCCTTCTTCTAAGCTCCCATAGCCTTTCCATATCCCTTAAAATATAGTCACCACTTTATACTATCCTTTATAGCTACTGTACACTAAATTTATCTCCCCTGCTAGAGTCTAATACTGTTGAAGGAAGGGACCATGTTTTACTCTTCCCTGTTTTGTTCTAGGGCCAAACACAGTGGCTTCTCTGTAGGAGGCATATAAAAAGCATTTATTGAACACTGCTGCTTAAATGCTCCATTTGAACAAGGGGACTCTAGTATTATAGAAGAACCACATCAATTTTAGTTCTCTTCCTTTTCTCATCTTAATGTGCAGCCCTACATGCCCCACTGCTTTCCCTCACCCACTTTCCATTCCATTCCATCTTTGGAGAATATTTTTGAAATAAACTTTCTGTAGTCTTATTTATTTATTTATTTAGTTTCCCTCGCACAAAGAGATATACCAGAAAAACATATCCCTAAGGGAAATGTTGAGATTTTACTGCCTATGTTTTCTTCTAGAATTTTTATGGTTTCGAGTCTTACATTCAAATCTTTTATCCATTTTGAGTTTATTTTTGTGTATGGTGTAAGGAGGTGGTCTAGTTTCATTTTTTTGCATGTACCTGTCCAATTTTCCAACAATATTTATTGAATAGACTATCTTTACTCCATTGTATGTTCTTGCCTCCTTTGTCAAATATTAATGGCCATAAAGGTGTGGGTTTATTTCTAAGTCTCTATTCTTTTCCAATGATCTATATGTCTAGTTTTTATGCCAGTATCATGCTGTTTTAATTACTATGACCTTATATTATAGTTTGATATCAGGTGGCATGATACCTCGAACTTTGTTCTTCTTTCTCAAGATTGCTGTGGCTATTCAGGGTCTTTTGTGGTTCTCTATATAAATTTTTGGAATATTTGTTCTAGTTCTGTGAAATATGCCATTGATATGTTGATAGAAATTGCATAATCTATAGATTACTTTGGGTACTAAAGATATGTTAATGATGTTAATTCTTCCTATCCATGAACATGGTATATACTTCCACTTATTTGTATCTTCCTCAATTTCTTTCTTCAATATCTTCTACTGAAGTACAGGTCTTCTACCTCCTTAGTTAAATTTATTCCTAGGTACCTTATCTTTCTGGATATATTGGTAAATGTCATTGTTCTCTTAATTTCTCTTTCTGACAGTTCATTATTGGTGTATAAAAATGTCATTGATTTCTAAATATTAATTTTGTATCCTAGTACTTTACTGAATTTATTTATCAGTTCTAGTAGTTTTATGGAAACTTTTTTGCACAGCAAAGGAAATGAAAAGACAACCCACTGAATGGGAGAACACATTCACCAATAAAGGTTAATATCTAAAATTTATAAAGAACTTATAAAACTCAACACCAAAAAAACCCAAACAATCCAATTAAAAAATGGAAAAAGGAGCTGAAGAGGACATACAGATAGCCAATAGACATATGAAAAGATGCTCAACGTCACTAATAATCAGAGAGATGCAGATTAAAATATAGTGAGATATCACCTCACACCTGTCAGAATGGCTATCATCAATAAATCAATAAACAACAAATGTTGGTGGGGATGTGGAAAAAAGGGAACCTTTGTGCACTGTTGGTGGGAATGCAGATTGGTACAGCCACTGTCGAAAACAGTACGGAGTTACCTAAAAATTAAAAATGGAATTGTCTTATGACCCACTGATTCCATTTATGGGAATATATCCAAAGAATCCTGAAACACCAATCAGAACAAATATATGCATCCCAATGTTCATTGCGGCGTTTGCTATAGTAGCCATGATTTGGAAGCTGTCCAAGTGTCCATCAGTGGATGAGTGGATAAAAAAGCTGTGGTACATTTACACAATGAAATACTACTAAGCCATAAAAAAGAATAACTCTCAATCATTTGCACCCAGTTGTGTCTGGCTCAGCAGTTGAGCATCGAACTAGGATCCAGGAGATCACAGTTGGATTCCCGGTCAGGGCACATGCCTCGGTTGCGAGCACAATCCCCAGTCGGGGAAGTGTAGGAGGCAGTCAATCAATGGCAACTCTCTCATCATTGATGTTTCCATCTCTCTCTCCCTTTCCCTTCCTCTCTCTGAAATCAATAAAGATATATTTAATTAAAAAAAAAAATCTTACCATTTGCAACAGCATGGATAGACCTAGAGGGTATTATGCTAAGTGAAATAAAGCCAGTCAGAGAAAGACAAACACTATATGATCATAGGTATGTGGAATCTAATGAACAAAATAAACAAAATAGAAACAGACTCATAGATACAGAAAATAGACTGACAACTGTCATAGGGAAGCTGGGGAGCTGGGTGAAAAGGTAAAGGGATTAAGCAAAAACAAAAGAAAACAAATCTTCATAAAAAACAGACCACAGTGTTGTGCTTACCAGACGGAAAGGTGGGTGGAGGCAGGTAGATGACAGTAAACGGGGGATAAATGATAATGGAAGGAGACTAGACTTTGGAAGGTGAACACACAATACAATATACAAATGATGTATTTTAGAACTGTACACTTGAAACCTATATAATTTTATTAAACAATGTAAACCCCAATAAATTCAATTAAAATTACAATAAAATAACCTTTTTGTATTAAGATCCTTGAAGAGTCTTATGCAGTTGTAAGAAATAATACAGAAAGATCCCTGGTGTCCTTCACCCACTTTCCTCTAATGGTAACTCTGTAAAATTATAGTATAATAACACCACCAAGATACTGCATTGGTATAATCACGATACAAAAGTTACATCACCACAAAAATCCCTCATGTTTCCTGACATCCCTTCCCCTCCTTGAACCCTAACAACCATGAATCTGTTTCTCATTTCTATAATATCATGTTAAGAGTGTTATATAAATGGAAAGGCTATCTTTGGGATTATCTTTTTTCCACTCAGCATAGTTCTCTGGGGATTCATTCAGGCTGTTACATGTATCAGTTGTCAGTGTGTTTTGAGAATATGGTCCATTATTTCTAAATTACCATTTGTATGTGTGTAGAGTTGTTCATAGTAATCCCTTATCATTTTTATGTCTGCAAAGTCTATAGTGATATCCTCTTTTTACTTCCTGATGTTTGCAATGTTTCTTCTCTCTGCTCTTATGTGCTTTTTTCCTGTTCTTATCTTTATTATATTCTTCCTTTTGCTTGCTTTGCATTTATTTTTCTGTTCCCTTTTTAGATTCTTGAGGTAGGATTTTAGATTGCTGATCTGATACATTTCCAATTTTCCTAAGGTATGCCTTTAGTGCTATAAATTTCCCTCTCAGCACTGCTTTGGCTATATCCCATTAATTTTGTCATGTTGTATTTTTACTTTCATTCACTTCCATGTATTTTTTAAAAAGTTACCTTTGAGAATTCTTCTTTGACTCATGGATTATTTAGAAATGTGTTGTTTAGTTTCTATGTGTTTGGAGATTTGCCTGTTATCTTCCTGTTACTGGTTTCCATTCTGATTCTATTGTGGTCAGTATTATTTCAGTTCTTTTAAATTAACTGAGGTTTGTTATGACTCAGAATATGATCTATCTTGGTATACATTCTGTGAGCATTTTAAAAGAGTATGTATTCTTCTTTAGCTCATGGCCTGTCACTCCAATCTCTTCACATAACTTTTTCCTTTGTGTGTGCCTCTCAAAACTCCCCCTGCCTCCTTCTTAAAAGTAGACATGTGATTCCATTTAGAACTTACTTTGATAATCCAGAAAAAGCTCCTCCTGTCAAGTTCCTAACTTAATCACATCTTTTGTCAAGTAAGGCAACACTCTAAGGTTCTAGTAATTTAATGTGGATATACTTGGGGGACCATTTTTGGCCTACCACAGTCTATAATATTGATAAATCTTTAGCCAGGCTAACTAAGAAAAAAAAGAGAGAAGACACAAATTACTAATATCAGAAATGAGAGGTTGTTACTACTGATACCGGGGACATTAAAAAGATAATAAAAGAATGTTAGGAACAACTCTATGTCCACAAATTTAATAGCTTAGATGAAATGGACCAAATTCCTTGCAAGATACAAGCTATCAAAACTTATACAAGGAGAAATAAATAATTTGAATATGTCTTTATTAACTAAAGAAACTGAATCAATAATAATATTCCAAAAAAGAAAGCACCAGGCACAGTGGATTCATCAGACATTTAGGGAGGAAATAATACCAATGCTCTACAATCTCTTCCAGAAGGTAGAAGCAGATAAAACTGTTAACTCAATCTATGACGTAAGTATTACCCTAACACCAAAACCAGGTAATGACATTATAAGAAAGGAAAACTTATATACTAATATCTCTTGTGAATCTATAGATGCAAAAATCCTTAGCAAAATAGTAGCAAATCAAACCCAACAACATAGATAAAAGAATTATGCACTATTACCAAGTGGGATTTGTTCCAGGTACGCAAGGCTGGTTCACCATTCAAAATCAAATCATGTAATACACCATAAAACAGTATACAGCGGCAAAATAATTTGATCATACCAACAAATATAGAAGAAGCATTTGACAAAATCCAACACACATTCATGATTTAAAAAACTTTCAGCAAACTAGAAATAGAGGAGACATTCCTCAAGTTGATAGTGAACATTTTACAAAAAAAAACCTGAAGCTAATATAGTACCTAATGCTAAGAAAATACTTTTCCCAAAAGATCAGGATGTCTCCTCCCACTACACCTATTCAACACAGTTCTATAAATCCTAGCTAATGCAATAAGACAAGAAAAAAAAAGGTATAGATTGGGAAGGATGAAATAAAACTGTCTTTGTTTACAGATTACATGATTGTGCCTGTAGATAACCTAAAAACAAAACAAAACAATAACAAAAATTCCTAAAACTAATGAGTGATGACAGCAAGGTTGCAGGATACAAGGTTAATATAAAGTCAATTGCTTTGCCATGTAGCAGCAGTGAACAATTGTAATTTAAAATTAAAACACAATATCACTTACTATCACCCCCCAAAATGAAATATTTGGATATAAATCTAACAAACTATGTACAGAATCTATATGAGGAAAACTCTGATGAAATAAATCAAAGAAGACCTAAATATATGGAGAGATATTCCATGTGCATGGTTATTGTTAAGATGTTAATTCTTTCAAACTTGATCAATGGATTCAATGCAATTCCAATAAAAATCCCAGTATATTATTTTTATATATTGACAAACAGATTGTAAAGTTTATATGGAGGGACAAAAGGTCCAGAACAGTCAACCCAATTGAAGGAGAACAAAGTCAAAGGACTGACACCACTCAATTTAGAGACTTATTATAAAGCTACAGAAATCAAGACAGCATTATACTTGTGAAAATATAGATCAACTGAAGAGAACTGAGAGCCCTGAAATAGATCCACACAAATATGGTCAACTGATCATTGACAAAAGAGCAAAGTCAATTCAATGAATAAGGGATGGCTTTTTTTGAACAAATGATGCTGGAACAACTTGACATCCATATGAGAAAAAAAAAGAATCTAAACAGAGAACTTACATCTTTCACAAATGTAACTAAAAATGGATCATGGGCCCAAAGAATAAAATGCAAAACTATATAACATGTAGAAGATAACACAGGAGAAAATTGAGGTGGCCTTGAGTTTGTAATGAGTTTTACATATGGCACTCAAAGCATAATCTATAAAAAATGTAAGGCCTTATTAAAATGAAAAATTTATTTATTTTTCTGCTGTAAGACGCACTGTTAAGAGAATGAAAAGACAACTCACAGACTAAGAGAAAATCTTTACAAAACACGTATCTGATAAAGGACTAGTATGCAAAATATACAAAGGACTTAAAACTCACCAATAAGAAAACAAACCACTCAAAAAATGAACAAAAGATCTGAACAGATACCTCACCAAAGCAGAAATACAGACGACAAATAAACATATGAAAAGATGCTCAACATCATATATCACCAAGGAGTTCCGAATTAAAACAATGAGATATCACTATATACCTATTAGAATGGCTCAATAAAAACTAGCAATACCAAATTCTGGTGAGGATATGGAGCAACGGAAACTTTCATTTATTGGTGGTGGGAGTGCAAAACGGTACAGTCACTTTGAAAGACAGTTTGGCAATTTCTTAAAAAGCTAAACATAATCTTACCACATGATCCAGTGACTGTGCTCCTAAGTATTTACCCAAGAGTGACGAAAACCTATGCACATACAAAAACCCACACATCAATGTTTATAGTAGCTTTATTCATAATATCCCCAAACTGGAAGCAATCAAGAGGTCTTACAATAAGTGAATGTATAAACAAACGGTGGTACATCCACATAATGGAATATTATTTAATGATAAAAAATGAGCTATCAAGCCATGAAAATACCCAGAGGAACCTTAAATGCATATTACTTAGTGAAAGAAGCAAGTCTGAAAGAAGACAACCTGGAAGGCTACACACTGTATGATTCCAACTATATGACAGTGTGGAAAAGGCGAAACTATAGAGACGGTAAAAAGATCAGTAGCTGCCAGGGGTCAGGGGAAGGGGGCGGAGGATGAAAAGAAAAGACACTTTAAAATAAAGCTGTGGAGCCATGTAATGGTGGACATGTGGCATTTTGCATTTTTCGAAACCCACAGGACTATACAACACAAGTGAACCATAACATAACAATAATGTATCAATATGGCTTTATTAATTTTAACAACTGTGTCACACCAATAAAAGATACATGTAGGGGGGAGGAAGTATATGAAAACTGTACTATCTGCTCAATTTTACTATAAATCTAAACTGTTTTAAATAATAAAGTTTATTAATTATCTCTCCCCTACAAACACACAGAGAATAGAAGTGAAGATTAGCTAACCGTAAATTCAGCAGGAATCAAAAATGACATGGGACAGAAAGCAACAAGGGCAAGCATGGCCAGCGATGGTGGAGTGTCCAAATCAGGGCTAATCATACCTGAAGTCATTATGTCTGTTATAATTCATTAGTGAAAAATTAAAGCACCTCCAGTGGAGGGCTTATCAGGTCCAGTAGGCTATATCTGTGATCAGGTATCACTATATTTAGGTAGCCAGTAGACAACCTGTTGGAAACAGTGTAGAAGAAATCCTTGCACAATATTAAAGGTTGGATTAAATCACCTCTGGACATAAGTGATCTCGCAATGCTGAGGCCTAGCTAAATGCAATTTACTATAATTTGTCATCCTAATTCTGATGAGCTGGGCTGCCCCATCTAAGAACAGTCACAAGAGAAGAGTTTAATCTGCCTAAGGGTCAGTTCTCCACAAAAGGATTTTTGAGGAGCTCAGCACACACACAGTAGCTGATTTGCAAATGGCTAGCAGTTTGCTCAACTCTTGAAAAGTATGCCCCATACCAACTGCATAAATAACATGATGATTGTACTAAAACTGTAAAAACAGCAAATAACCGACTGTTTGTACGTAGTGTAAATATTTTCAGTTAACAATCCTCATTAACTCCCTTAGGAAGAGTAAATCATGTCCTATACTGATCTCAGATATCCGGTCTAACTAAATTCGTTTTATGAGACCACTGTAAGTGCCCAGTGCCTGATCTATGGCTGTTGTTGAATAGCTGGTTGGTTAACTGACCTGTTGAATACAGGGGTCAGTCACTATATGCATCGTGGAAGCATGTGCTTTGATTTACTTGGAACTGGGTGGCTTCATGGACACCTCAAGATCTGCTTACTCTCTCCCATGAATGATGACATATATGGGGACTCTGCTGGAGCTACAGCTAGACTGGTCACTAAGCACACACTTCAAATGATTATAAAAGCTATACTGGAAGGGATGTGACTTTTGAGTTGAGATTTAAAGATAAGAGTAGGGCTAATTAGAGAAAGGGTAGAGAAAGAATTTAAGGCAAGGAAAGAGCATGTGCAAAGGTCCGATAATGAGAAAGGATGGCCCAAGAGGAAGATGAAGTCCAGTTAGCTAGTGTTAGTGTTCAGAGACCAGCAAAAAAGTGGTGGGGCTTAGGTCACAGAGGGACTTTTTGGAACATAAGAGTGTTTTGTCCTAAGGCAAACAAGAAGCTTCTGAAGGATTTTAAAGAGAGGGTAACAAGATTTGTCTTCTAAAAACCCATTCTGGCTGGGGGTGTTCTGTGTACCTCCGTTACCTGACAGGACAAACAGCCTCTAAGTAAGACTGACCTTGTTCCTCCCCTGAGTGCGACAGCTCTGGAATTTCAAGAAAACAAGGAACTATACTGAGGTTCAAATTTAGGAAATATAATCAAATTCTAAAACTCACCTTATACACTACTTATGAAGATTTTTGTTTGTTTGTTTTCTGTCAGGGATTCTGACTCACTAAGTTCTAAAGATATTCACGTACGGTCTTGAATGGGACTTTTCTTGGACCTAGTTTGGGGATCACCTCCTTTCAAATCAAATGTGCTTGCTGTCTTCACTTTCTCAACTTCTACTCAAGGCTCTCAAATCTGCTCCGTCCACAATGCTCCAATGATCTGGTTGCTAAGTATAAAAGACATTTTAATCTTTACCTTATTTCACCTATCTAAAGGCAATTCTTTCCGGAAATGCTTTCTTTCCCTGCTTTCCATGAAAATACTCTCCTGGCTTTCTCTTTTGTCAAAAGTATTTCTTAAAGCTTCTCAATTTGCTTTTAGAGCTTCTTTTCCTCTACCCAGCCCTTAATTCTTGGTGTCGTGTCTTCTGCTCTCATTCTACCCACTCTCACTTGATTTCAACCCACTCCCATGGCTTCACTCAATCACCTATATAGCTAATGACTCCTAACTCAGAAGCATTTCTCTTCAGCTGTTTTCTACTGTGAGCACCAGATACACATAACCACCTAGTAGGCCTCTCCACTTGACCATCCTGCAAATATCTATAACCCAATATGCCTAAAACTCAGTCCATGATCTCATTTTATTCTCTTGAAATCAGCCCTTTACCCGTCCTCCCCTCTCACCAGGCACCAGTATCGGTGTTCAATCTCCAAACCTGCGCATCACCCTTGACATCTATTTCTCACCACACAGTCCAGTGAACCCTTCTGATTGAAACTTAAATCTCCCTCGCATCTCTTGTTTCTTTCCAGTGCCATTACCATTATTCTTAATTTAGAGTGCCTGCTATTCTTCCGTTAATGGATTACTGCAATTGTCTTTCCCTTGCTCTTTGCCTTGCGTGAATTTTCTAAAGCACAGCTAGGAATGCCTCACTACCGGGAATAAAACTCTTCAATGACTCCTCACTGGTCCCAGGACAAAGTCCAAATTCCTTAGGTAAGCTCGAGGGGAGTGCGTGGAGGTGGAAGAGGGTATAGGGGGATAGATGATGATGGAAAAAAAATAAAGAAAAAATTGAAAAAATTTAAATGAAAACAAACAAACAAAAACACAAATTCCTTAGACATCATTTACGATGCTCTTGGTGCTTTTCCTTTCAGCTCATTTCTCATTCACCTACTTGCCTCCATACTCCAGCCAAGATGAAGGACCAGGATGAACATGCCCTAGAGCACTGGCTCTGTCTACTTTTATTTAACGAGCTCCTACTCCGCCTTCAGATCTCAGCTTGGATTTGAGTTTCCCCAAGAAATCTGACCTGTTGTCCAGATTAGGTTATCCTCTCACGAGTTCCTAAAGTATTCTAACCGTTCAACTGGATAGATGTCAAACAGTTGCCCCCCTGACCCCCAACGCATTTGACATCTAGTGCTTGGGAAAGTTTTTTGTTTTTTAAAAATATATGTTTATTGATTTCAGAGAGAGGGAGCGAGAGGGAGAGAGAGGCAGAAACATCAATGATGAGAGAGTCATTGATCGAGCCCACAACCCAGGTATGTGCTCTGACCGGGAATCAAACCGCGATCTCCTGGATCCCAGGTCGACGCTCAACCTGCTGAGCCATGCCCGGCCGGGCAAAGGAAAAGTTTTAAATAAATATTTAGGGAATTGACTAATTAATTACTGATTCCTTAGGCCTGCTTCATGTGGTTCTTAATTTTTGTATGTCTTTATGGCTGACTAGAATCTTTGTAACTGGTGTGAGCCCTGTGGAGAATATAAGTTATAGCTGTTTAGTATCGGTCTGTAGTTAATCAATAAGGCTTACAGGTTGATTGCTTTGTGAACACGAAGAGTAATAAAAAGCCTAAGATTTTAAGATTTTTTTTTAAAAAAAAGAAAGAAAGAAAAGTAAGCAAAAATAACTTTCATGAGGTATGCTATTCTGGAGGGGTATTTAAATTGACTCTCATTGCTATAGCATCATTGTGAATTTCAGTAGTTTTCCTGGAATACTAGAAACAGGTGCTACTAGAGGCCCCCCTGGTGGCTGAGTGAACATCTGCTTGTAGAGAAATAATCCGTGAATGGGGTCATTCATTCAATAAATATTTATTGAGCAACTATATATATAGTGTCAAGTACATAGTAAATGCTTGTGGATACAACAGTAACAAAGGCAAATAAAAATGTCAGATCTTACAGAGGTTTTGCTCACCATTGTATTTTAAGTGCTTGAAAGAATTGCTTACTAAATACTTGTGAATTAATTAATGAATGTGTCTAAAGCCTAGCTTCTAATCTGAATCATTCTGTACTTCCTCACATCTTGAGAGCCTTCCATTCTAGAGGCGGTTGCAAGGCAGATCCACAGAGAAGGAAGAAAAAGGGCTGTGACTCAATTCTCCTGGAGGTAACCTCTACATATTTCTGATTTTCCTTATTTCTCTGATTTTAAAATCACTTCCCCCCATAATTTAGTGTAACCACAATAAGTATTAGCTTGTATAATTTCAAGCAGTCTCTTTATAGTGAATGGAGTTGTAAGAAAATATCTTTCACCATAACTTGGTGATTCTGGCTATGGTAATTATAAAGAAATGTTATTCACACACACTAAGATGTCTTTAATTTTAGCAAATTTCACATGTGCTCTATACACCTTATTTAAAAAGAATCGATTTGTTATTTACTTTGCTGCTGTGTTTTGGCAGTTTCTCTGTACCATATGTGAAGAATGAAGACTTGAATAAAATCAGCCCAAGCTTCTCTCAGACAGCTTTATCTACATGCTTTAGGGATTATAAAGATAAAAGTAAGGTTATTGTTTCTTTGAGAGCTAACTACTCAGTAAAGCATTCATTCGGGTTTCTTCCAAAAGGGAATGCTTGGTTTATCAGCAGTCTGATAACACTAAAACATGCCTTATGTCACATTCATAGACATCAGAATTCTTTCAAAAAATGTACCTAATGATCAGGATGAATGTCATTTACTTTTGTTTTGGTCTCCAGGGAATATTGTTTACTTTGCTTTAAAATTTATGTGAGTCATTTTGGCTATATGCCTTTTTTAATTAGCTTGAAGGAAGCAATCACTGGGGAGAAAGCGGAAATCAATTCTGATCCGATATTGATAGCTACTGTGCTGTAAACTGTGTGTCCTTTCTAATTAAATGTAAACATGTTCAGTTCTAAAGTCCAGCAGCGATGACAACAGTCACTAGGAAAGATTGCCTAAGTACTGCTCGGCTGACCCGCCTGGCCTTTACTTCTTTCATAGTCGTGCTTGTGTAATCATTGCTGGGGCGAATGCTGGTTGTAACTGGCTTTTTTTAGGTCATCTTCAGAGAAAAGATTTGACAAGAATGTAGAGTGCTCTGTAATACCTCAAGTTACTTATTAACTTTGTCCTTCTGATAGCTAATCAATGGCATTGCACAGAGTCAAATTTGTTGCACTAAACTGCCCCCCTGCCCAAAGCCAAGTCTTGGTAAATATTTAATGGCAGTAAAGGTGTTTTGCTAGTTATCAAACTGATATATTAAAGGACTCTTAAAAGCAACTTTATCTTGCCTTCCCTTCCATAAATAATCTGCTCAGCAATATAGTCTGTAGGTATAAAAGCATTTGGATTTCATTTTCTTAAATATCTTTTCAGAAAAAGACCAAATAAGAATTAATATTTTTAAAATGCTCATTTTAATCAGTACTATATCACAAAAATGAGAAGGAAAACAAAGTACCACCAAACTTCTCTCCTTGGTGAAACGTCAACTCAAAGCATAAAACAGCCAGGCCCTTTCGCTTTACTAAACCCCAGAGCAGACTTGCTTAAAACCGGCTGTGCAGCTGCTGTCGGGAGAGGCTCAAAGTTTCTGTTGCTACACAGAGGCTGTGTGCTCTGTAAAAACTGGACGGCACTTGGATTTTTGCTTTTTATTCAACATAGTAAAGCTTGGGTTTATTTACATCTTTACCTTCTTAGTTATCTATTGAATTTCAGGCTTCCTTGTTTTATTTAATCTAACTCCTAGCTAGGCAATAAAAAAATGACAGCTTTGTTTTTTAAATAAAAAAAATATCTTCAGACTCAAGTTTTATGAGAATACTTGGAAATTGCTTAGGATCGTTCTTTTAAAAAGGCTGATTTCTTTAAATTTACACTTATTACACGCTTACAGATTTTAAAGAAAATTAACACTTTTTTTTATCCTGGCATATATCTCTGTCTAAAAATTTAATACTAAATACTGATTGACTTATGAAGAATAAATTTTAATAGCCTAACTTTAGAAAGTCATAAGTTATCTCCCAAGTATCAAATAAGAGCTGGTGACTCAAAGCATTCTACTGTATTAATGATTCTTCAAGATGCATCCTACATCCAAAGGGTTAAAAATTTTTAAAAACTGTGAGAGTAAAAAGGTTAAAGTTAAATTTTCAGAATGAAAAAGGTTACAACTGTGCCTGACTTGAGGTGGAAACTCTGGATTTTGCAATATTGGAACGATCTGTTTATTTTACTTTGTGGTGATCTGAAAGGAATGTTTATATATTTTTTTGCCTGAGATGACTGGTGTATGGAAGAGAAACAACCTCCTGCTATTAGTGACATTGAAGTTAATCTTTAAGATATTACTACTGATGGTCCAATAGCTCTCAAGGCAAGATTTCTGTCTTTTTCCTAAAATCCTAATAGTTAATTAGTAATACGGTATTGTATACTTTGAGAGAACAGGGAGCATGCTCCAACTTTAAAAGTAGTTTCATTTTGTACGTTACTGACCTCAGCAGGTCAAAGTTTGGAAAGGTGGCACAGAATATGTTTTTAAATTAGTATTTCTGGTTTCATCTTTTGAAGACATGTCTACATTGATTTTGACCTCTGAAGTGTTAAGTGATATAATGATATTTCACTACTTCTCAAATTTTGGCCAGAGACCCAGGGCAGATCAGAGCTACAGGCAGGCCAGTAGGCACATGTCTGGGACTTCAATTTAAAATGGTCACAAAAATCTCACTGAAATAAATTAAAAACATGGTGCTCGTTAATTCATGTTGCATAGGTAACCAATTACATAAATGGAAAAAATGTACATTGGGCGTAGTGCACTAAAATAGGCACATCAATTGGAAGTTTAAAACAATTTTTTTCTGGCTCTGATACACAATTGCATATTAAAACGTATAATGACAAATCTCATCAACTACACTTTACCTGCCGGATAATTTTTCAGACCAAATAATATATGGTGTGATGCCACAGGTGATTTAGTTCTAAACCATTTACTTCCTATCTTCAGAAACTGTCTGGTCTGGAAAATTTCAAAGTACAAGTAGAATGAGCTATGGGAGTACACAATAGGGGGCCTAACCCAGATTGAGGGATGGGGGCTTCTTGGAGTAGATGAAGCTGAGTCTCGGAAAAGAAGTAAGAGTTGCTCAAACAAGGATAAATAAAGGATATTCCAACTAAAGAAGGTTGTGGGTATCGGCATGGTGGTATGAGAAAAATTTTGCAGGAAATATATAACTCATTATGCACTTACAAATATGGCCAGTCCTAAAAAGAAGCCTTCATGTATGTGTAAAATGGGGAAGGCAGAAATTATCTTAAGAGGGAAAGAGTGTTCTCCTACTTTCCAGTAATTTCTGAAACCAAGAAAGAGAATCACTGGTGCTCTGATTGCTGGGAGGCCAATGTGTGGGAAATCTTGGGTCTGGTTGAGGACATGCTAATATCATTCATTCATTCAACATATATTTACAGAACACCTACTTTGTGCTAGGCACTAGGCATAGAGCAATGAATAAAAGAGACCAAGATCCCTACTCTTGTGAAACTCTGAGAATGAAGTGTATGCTTTAGCAAAGACACATCTGGCAAATAAGGTCCCTTTCTGGGACCTCACCTACAAGCCCTAGTCCAAGAGGCTCTAACCTCTCACCTATTTTCCACTCTACCCTCTACATCAAGACTCCCAGATACCAACTGGTTGTTTTTTATAACTAATGCTTTATTTCAAATTTCATGATGAACCCTCTTTTTATATTATATGTAGCTCTGAAATAAATTTGCTGTGAGCAAAGTATAGAGTGCTATAATATGTTCCTTTTAATAGTAAAGATAAATCAGGATATTATGCAAATACCCAAAATAATATTAGCTACAATTTTTGAGAAAAATTCATTTGTAAAAACCATTCCTTGAAGGTAGCCTATAAAGTGAGTTTTTACATATTTATGATTATTTTCCAAAAGTATTCTTATGAGAAAAAAATTAGGATGAACTGAAATATTTTGATATTCCAAAAAGGTCTGAAATCATAAATACTAGATTTTATAATACTTTAATATCTCTATCTATGTGCTCGTGACCACTGACTGTAGGAGGCTTACCTTTGGGAATCGCAAACATAACTCCTTGATCTCTTTGAAGCAAGTAAATTATCAAAACAAAGCAACCAATCTAACAAACCAACAGCTAAATGATATAGCAAGGAAGTTGGTTTTTTGGTCTTTAACGGCCAATATTTAGCTAGTTTTGGACTGAAATTTGTAGATTACGGTAAGATAACACTGCCACTGAGCTTTCTATAACAAAGAATGTCAGGCTAATTCCAATACACAAGACTGTATTTCCTTTAGCTGAAAAATTCATAGCTACAACATGTGTGTTTTTATTTAATAAGTTTCTCTTATAGGCATATATTGAACTTATTCATAATTATAAGTGTAAATACGGCCCCAGCTACACTTTGCTCTTTACTTTGAGAATATGCTCTAAACAAGTATCATGTAGTGGCATTTATTTAGGTTGGGAACACCCACTTGATCTTGTTTCCCGCTTAAGAAAATACCTGCTAATTGAAAGGCAGATTCATCCAGGGAAAAAGAGAAAGGAACACTTATATTTTAATGGGTAAAAAACTGAAAACTGGCTTTCAATTTATTTTATTCTGTTTGTTCCTGCTGTGGGTATGATGAACATACAAACTAAAAGCTGCCAATATCAATATCATGTAGAATAAACCTAAATGTTCATCTACAAGGTATTAATGAGACGGGGCCTCTGTGATGACATTGTCAGCATAGACTATTATTTTGTGATTCACTGAAGCACATTCCAAAACAGAATACAATAGCAAATGATTATTTATTGTAATGATAAAATGAGATATAAGTGAAATAAATCCAACTTAGCAAATAAGAATTTTCCAAATTTGAGCTACTAAGATCATTATCACAATTAAACAGATTTTAAAAATTAGAAATATAGTTTTCATGAATAAGACAATTCTAAATGTGTATGCATTTCAAAAACATCTGAGTGTCTATAATGTACCAAAGGCACTACTAGCTAATGGTATAAACTGAGTAAGAGCAGCCCTCCACTTAAGAAAATTCAGAGTGTAGTTGAGAAGGCCAAAAGTTACAATATAAACAAGGAGGAGGTACCTCTAATTTGGCTGGTGAATGGGAGGTGAGGGAGGCAACAGGTTATTTAGAAGAGAACAATTCCTAAAAAAAAGCATGGGACAGCATAGATAAAGGCACAGTAGCAAGAAAGAACAGCTGTGTCCAACTATAAGCAGCCTGGAGGATGGGGCCTCAAGGAACTGGAGAGAAAGGGCAAAAGAAAAAGCTGAAGAGGCAGTCATGGGGTAGATCACTAAGAGTCTTAAAAACCATGACATTATTTTGTGGAAATGGAGGACTTTTACAGAAAGGGTTTTTTTGCTTTTCTTTTTGTAGTGCTTGAGAACTGGCATTTTTATTTTTATTTTTAAATTTATCTTTATTGTTGAAAGTATTACAAATGTCCTCTCTTTTCCCCATTGACTCCTTCTACCCCTTCTGCCCCTGCCCCCACCACCCCTCCCCTTCCTGCCCCAGGCCTTCACCACACTATTGTCTGTGTCGGTTTTAAGAAGGGAAATGGCAGTTAGGAGTGGGGAATGGATCTCAAGAGAACAAAACTGTAGAGAAATTATTTAGGAGGCTATTTCAGTAGTTCAAGTGAGATATAATGAGGATCTGAATAGGGTACCAGTAGTCAGTCACTATAGAAATGAAAAGACAGATTCAAGAAATATTTAAGAAGTGAAATAGATGGACTTAGTTGACTAGGCATTCAGAAGGAAGAGCTGCTTTTTAAAGGAGGTTGCTGCCTTGGGTTTTAGACATTCTGAGTTTGGGATGCCCATGAAACATTCAGAAGATAATTTTCTATAAAAACTGACACTAAAGAGAAAGGTCTGGGCTGCATAACTGCACTTAGGAGTCCTCAGCACATAGGTGAGGGTTAAAATCAGAGGAATAAGTGGAGGCAGTCCACGGAAAAGACTTAAAGAAAAGTTATTATCATAAACAATGAAAAATTCCAAAGACATAGTTATAATAAAATCACAGTAAGGTTTTTTTCCCCTAGAAGAGACCATCTAGCTCCCATGTGCTCAGTATTGAGAGAAATAAGAGAAATGTAAGACTTATTTCTTAGCTAACACTTTGCCAGTACTTTATTTCTCACATGGATGTCTATACAGATGGTTTTTCTACATGGCTCCCACATCACAACATAGAGCTTTATATTTTTATTCTTCTTTATTTTGACACTTTTGTTATCACTTGTCAGCAACAGGATCATGAGCAGTGATTGAGAGGTGAAAGAAGCGTGGGGTTTGTGGTCAAAGGACCTGGGCTCTTCCATTTATCTGTCTGACTGTGGGCAAATTACTTAACTAAATTTTAGATTCCTCAATTGTAAGACTAATAATACTGCTTACTTCACATAGTTGTTAGAGGATCAACTTAGATTATGATTATGAAAGAACTCTGCCAAAAGTAAAGCTCTATATAAGTATTAGCTAACACCCTCACTATACCTTCTGTGGTGGACTACCTAGAGAGCATGAGAAGTGAAGGTTGGAACTAGCCCCAGAGAAGGCAAAACTTGAGTAGACCCAGAAGCCTATAACCCAGTAGAAGTAAGGGATGTGGAACTACGAGCAAAGTTCAGGTCAGAGAGCATGCAGAGCCATGGACAGAGCCAGTAGACAGAACACAAGTTTCCATGGATTGACAAATCTTTATACTGGAGCAACTGTATGACCTAGTGTAGAAGTATCTTATGTTAGTTTTCTAGGTCAGGGCTAACCAGACCCATGTTGCAGATTCTGATAAATGGCTATTGAAAATCCTCTCTTGATGATACTATCTCTTTAAAAAGAACAGGATGCTTTAAATCACACGTCATAAAGAAAAAAAAAAAGGAATTCTGGCCTAAGTGACAGACATTCAAATTTTAAATTTTGGGGACAGGTAAAGAAAATGATGATATTATTGAGTAATGTGAGTTTTCATCAATGAATAATTCTGACTAAATAGCTTAGACAATGTCAATAATTAAGAGAGAACATTGCATATGCAAAGAACAATGAATTTGGTTAGGACACTTTAGTTCTAACTCTATCCTTGCCACTAACAAGCCATATTACCTTGACTGATCCTGTTTTTAACTTCTCTAGGTCTGATTAGAAATCTGCAGATAATAATAAAAATGAGGCCTATTGTTTTATCTACTGCCTTCAATAAGTTCATTGGTTTATGTTGTTCATTTGATTCCACATAGGAGTTAGATCATGTGACACTTGTCTTTCCCTGACTGGCTTATTTCACTTAGCATAATATTCTCTAGGTCCCATCATGCTGTCTCAAAGGGTAAGGGATCCTACCTTTTTATAGCTGCATAGTATTCCATTCTGTAAAAGTCCGAGAAGATGCTTGATATGATTTCAATCTTCTTGAACTTCTAGAGATTTGTTTTGTGTCCTAACATGTGGTCTGCCTTTGAGAATGTCCCATGTGCACTTGAGGAGAATGTATATTCTGCAGCTTTGGAGTGAATGTTCCGTAAATGTCAATGAAATCCATATGATCTAGCATGTCATTTAGGGTCACTATTTCCTTGTTGATTTTTTGTGTGGAAGATCTATCCAGTAAAGTCAGTGGGGTGTTAAAGGCTCCTACTATGACTGTATTGTGGTTGATCTCTCCTTTAAAGTCCTCCAGAAGTTGTTTTTTTTCCAGCCTGTGTGAGTCTTTTGTTTTGAGGTGGGTTTCTTGTAGACAGCATATATTTAGGTCATGTTTTCTTATCCATTCAGCTACCCTATGTTTTGATTGGAGCATTTAATCCATTTATATTTAAGGTTATTATTGATAAGTACTTATCTATTGCCATTTTATTTCTTTAAGCCTATGTTTCTCTTTCTCTTTATTTCTACTTCTTATTACAGCAGTCCCTTTAACATTTCTTGCAATGCTGGTTTGGTGGTGACAAACTCTAGCCTTTTTTCCCCCTTGGAAGCTCTTTATTTCACCATCTATTTTGAATGATAGCCCTGCTGTATAGAGTAGTCTTGGTTTCAGATCCTTGCTTTTCATTATGCTGACTAGTTCATGCCATTCCCTTCTGGCCTGTAGAGTTTCTGATGAGAAATCAAAGGACAGCCTTACAGAAGCTCCTTTGTAGGTAGCAGATTGCCTTTCTCTTGCTGCCTTTAAGATTCTTCGTCTTGAATTTTTGGCATTTTAATTATCATATGTCTGGGCGTGGGCCCCTTTGGGTTCTTTTTGCTTGGGACTCTCTGTGCCTCCTGAACTTGTGTGAGTTTTTCCTTCACCAGGTTAGGAAAATTTTATGCTATTATTTCTTCAAACAGGTTTTCTAACACTTACTTTCTACATATTCTGGCACTCCTATTATGCGAATATTGTTATGTTTCATGTTGTCCCATAGCTCCCTTAAATTGTCCTCATGTTTTTTAATTGTTTTTTCTTTTTTGGTTCTCTGATTGAGTGACTTTTTTTCCTACCCTGTCTTCTAATTTTCTAATCTGATCATCAGCTTCCCCTAATCTGCTGTTTATTCCTTCTAATGTATTTTATATTTCTACTATGTCATTCTTAATTTCCTTCATAGTTTCCATATCTTTTCTCATGCTGTCGAGTATCCTTATGATCAGTATTCTGAACTCTTTATCTCATAGATTGCTTATCTCCATTTCATTTAGCTCTTCTTCTGGAGAATTCTTTTGTTCTTTCACTTGGGGCTTGTTTTTTTTGTCTCTCCATTTTGGCTGCCTGTTTGGATTTGTTTCTATGTATCAGGTAAATCTGCTAGGACTCCCAATCTTTTGGATGGTCTCTGGTGTAGGCCAATGTCAGACACTGTTTGTGACTGGCCTTGAGTACCCTGTTTGAAGCTTTAGGTACTCCACAGTTTGTGGTTCCCTCTGCTGGGGCTGGGTGCTTTTGGAAAGGACCAAGATGCCCACCAAGTTCTGCTTTCCCAAGCTCTGGGACCTGAAGCAAATCAGGTAAGGACTTTTCGAAAGCACCCAGAGGCTTATTGTTATTCAGTCTCTCAATGAGCCTCAGGCTGTAGAAACTGCACAAAGTGGGATGGCTCATTGCTATTTAGTCTCTTATTGAGCCTGAGGCTTTAGGAACTCCACAGGGTGGGGTGGGAGGTTTTCAATGGGTGGGGCAATTGCGCCCCTCTCCCCCCAGGCAAAAGATGCTTGGAAGGTAAATGTCTGCCTGCTGCATGGGGGAATGAATAAGCACAGGAATCCAGTTAGCTGCCCCCTGAGCTCCATCCCCCAAACCAGCACCCGTAGAATCTCCTCACACACCTCTAGTCCACTCTGCCCTCCCTCTGCTGGAGCACACCCAACTCTTGCATTGGTCCTTTAAGAGGGTGCCTGCATTTCTAGCCATCTCTCCCTGGCAGACAGAAGCCCTGCTGCTTTTCACAGTCAGATGTTATGTTCTCACCTTTCCTAGTTCGGGTGCTCTGGGATTGGGAGCCCAGCTTGGGGTTTAGACCCCACACTTCTCCGCAGAAACCCCCACAGCTGAGATAACCTTACTGACCTTCAGCTGCCACTCGTGGGAGCCCAGACAGCCCTCTTGTGCCTTTGCACTTCCTACCAGTCTCTATGTGGTCTCTGCTTCACGTCCTTTGTTATGAGGGTGCTCTTCAGTTGATTAATCAGGATGATTTTCCTTTATTTTAGTTGTAATCCCAGTTTGGTTCTGGGAGAGTGTCAGTGTAGCTTCTACTCTATCTGCTGCCATCTTGGAATCCAAAATCATGCCATTTTTGTTTTTTAAAATATAATTTTTCCAGAACTCTTTCAGCCTTAAGATTTTATAAGATTAATGTTTAATCAAATACAATGAGTACATGTTCCAAATTCTATTATGTAGTATATGAAAGATTAATTATGGGAGCCTAAGAAAACCATGAACCCTCTCCCTGTTTCACTTTTTAAACCATTTTTACAAAGATAAGAACACAATAATCAGCTCATAAGAGGTGGAAAATAAAAAGTGCTTATGGCCTTGATATGGAAAATACAAAGATTAGGAATAATAATAATATTATAATTGCCTATTATATGTCTAAGAAAGCTTTTAAAATTTCTTAAATTAAAAAAAAAAAATCATCTTCCATAGGTAAATAAAATGCACATTTACATAATTCATTTCTCAATCCATTACTGCTGCTTCTTAATACCACTGCCTGGTTTCTGAAAGGCAATTCTTAAGAAGGCAGTTTAACCAAAAATACCTAAGGAACAAAGTTTAAGGAAGAAAGAATGAACATCCTGCTACTTGACATTAATCACATTAACTCAGAGTACATAACAGACAGCTATGGCATTATTCCTAACTGGAAGACACTGAAATTAAAGCTCAGGGCTTCAAAGTTAATGGGAGTTGCACAAAATGCTGTATGTCAACTTAGTAATATGCCCCTAAGTTATTGTTCATGGATAGTGCCATTCCTCTGCTTAATCAAGAGTTAAAGCATGTGCAGGTATTCCCTATTTTTATAATATTATTTCTGACAATAAAGATAACAGCTATGAGAACAGTTTTTAGCTGGCTAAACCTGATGTACTGGTTTTGTTAATAAAAAATTCATGACAATTAATGAAATGGATCTATTAAGACAATCCCCCAAAGTAGTACAGCTGCCCCACCTACAAATGAACTTCTTATGACCTGTATTATCCAGAAAGAACTGTAGTAACTTGCTCTAAAAATTATTACACACAAAAGGTTCAAACCAAATCAAAGCATTACTCAGAAGTTGGCAAGATACTTCAAGTGAGGAATGCCTGATATGGCCACCTTTAATCAAGTTTTCATTTGCTGTTCATGTTCATAAGACTATTTCTGTAATTTGTGCTTTTCTAGCATATTAAATTTTAATAAATGCAAATCTACATTAAAAATCATTTTAAGATATTAATAACTAACACTTGGCTGTGTTCCAGATTTTGTACTTTGTTATTCCAACTGCACTGAAAACAGAGACTGTTGAGTAGCCATATCTCTTTCTTTTCATCTCAAGTCCTTAGTGCTCAAGTGCTAGGCAAAGAGAATAGACAAAAGAACTTTAAGGTTCATAATGATTTGTTTGATATGCTTTGACAAATACAACTAAGCAGAACATTTATTTTATATAGTTTCCCCCTTAAAAGTAATCCTTTGCTTTAAGTCATGCTTTGATTTTTAAAATCAGTTGAATGTCAATTATTTTTCTACTATATACATATATTTTCTCTCTCATTAAACAATCCTATGCACAACAATGTGAATGCACTTAATGCAACTGAACTGCACACTTAAAAATGGTTAAAATAGTAAGTTTTGTTATATACCTTTTACCACAATTTGAAAATGCCACTTGCTAACGGGAAGGTATTTCCTAGAAAAGCTCCTGTTAGCAAATAGCTGTGGTGGAAATTTTCTATCTACAGACAACTTATTTTTATTCTTGGAAATGGAAAGCTACTTAAAAACAACAATAAAGAAGGAGACTGCCTTTTTCTACTTATACAAATATATGTTTCAAATCCACTGACCCCCCCCCCAAAAAAAAAAACACCAAAAAACTTCAAATAAAGTTTAGGAGATTTTCAAAGTCATGTATTAGGAAGTTGAAGATTTAGAAAATATAAAGAAAAATATGAAAGAATCAGTTCAGGAGGTACAACATCTGGCAATTAGAAAACTAGAAAGAGACATCAGAAAGAAAGAAAAAAGGAGGGGAGAAAACTATCAAATAATCTTAAGAAGCATTTCTCAGAGATGAAAGACAAGAATTTTCAAACTGGAAGCACCTATAAGTGCAGAACACAATAAATGAAAGAAGAGCCACTCTCTGACACCTCCTTCTTAGACGCAAGAACACCAAGCTGGAAAAAAGAGGTAATATCTCTTCTGAGAAAAGTCTACAAAGGAAGACTGATTTGAATCATTGTAGAATCAGTTAGTGGAAGCAGAAAAGGAAATGAGTAATACCTTAAAAGTTTTGAAGAGATGTAATTTTTAAACTTGAATTCTGTATTCAGAAAACTCTACCATCTACCCTTTCCTTTGGAAGTTACTTGAACAGGGAATAAGCAAGAAAGAATCTGAGAAACAGGGAAACCAACCCAGTAGAATGATGAAGAGATATCCTGGGATGACGGCTTGCAGCAGCCTAGAGAGCAGCCAATAGGTCCAGGTTATAGCAGGAGGACAGAGGGCTCTGGTGAAAAGGGAACTATATACAACAGAAAATGAGAGTGGCGAGATGAGAAAAGCTGAAATAATAAAGCACAAGATCCAAGAAAAAGAAAGGAAATCAGAAATTTCAGACAGGATGAAACAACTGTACAAGAAAGTCATGGCTCAAATAAGATACACAAAATATGGTGTAACTTCAAGTATTTGATGGAGAAAAAACAATCCTTTTGTCTCAATCCAAAGAACATTCTCTTTTGGCACAGGGGCTGACAAACTCAATCCAAAAGAAAAGAACTATAATTTTTTTGAATACCACATGGCCCAGCATGGTTAATAATGTTGCTTTCTATTTTTCAAATAGGAAAATTTTAATTCTTAAACATCACCTTGTACATAAAGCAGAAAAATTTCATTCCTAGTTCCACTGAAGAACAGGTAGAGAAAAGAAAATTAAATTCAAATTCTCCTCCTTCATTCAACTTGTTGAATGCTTTTCATAACAATAAGAGTTCTTTAAATAATCTATGTGCTTGATATTTCAATGTTTTCCAGAAGTCAACATTTTGTCAGTGTTTATATGATACACATAATTATTTAAAATATAATCTAAGTGTGTGTATACCTTATTTGAGTATTGTGACAAGTATTGGTGGATTAATGCCTAAGATTTATTTCCATTTTTAAAACTGATAATATTGATAGCAGAACCCATTAACGGAGATTAAAAGAAAATGGAATAGAGCTATTGATTCTTAGAAATGACTTTGACATGGCAAAAATTTCAGCAACCTGTCTGATCAAGTACTGATGTATAGAACGTGAAAAATACTTCTCAGGTGACAGAAGAAAGAATGTGGTCTTGCTGCCATTCACTCCTTTGTTGGCATAAACCAACAAATTATTTTAAGGTGGTCTTTGAGACTTTCATATGATTTAGAAAATTTTCAAGAGTTATGTAAAAAAAAATACCTAGAGAACTTAAACTTGAAAATATAAAGGAACATGTCTGCCATGGAATTTCAACACAGTATGTATTCCTTAACAAATATTAAGGCAAAATCTGCGAGAGATCTTCACATACGTGAAAGACTACTGATTCTGAAATCTGAGATCCTGTTGTTCTTTTAGTCTAATTAATAGCGTAAAGGAAGACTTTTCGTTCTCTAAGATCCCTTTAGGATGTTTTATACCCTTGCTTAACCCTACCCCACTGGTTTTAAAAGCCAACAGCACAATAAACAATATTAACTTCCTTGTAAAGATTTTAAGACTATTTAATATGTAAGGAATAAAGTGAACTATTGAGACATTGAAAGCTGCTAATGATTTTGCTAGTTGTTATTAACATGTATTTATTGGTAAATCAAAAAATCATTTAAGAAAAAAGTCAATAGTTTAGTCAAATAAAAAGAATTTTCCTACATATTAGAACTTATTTATAATAACATCAGTTAAAACTAATACAATTTCCTGCCAGTGACACAGTAGGCACTTTATAAACTACTATGATACTAGAACTTAGAAAGACTAGTGTCAAACTAAATAGCATAAACACCCTGATTCACGTTCTTGTTTAGAGTATGTGTTGGCCTCTGCAACACTTCTCCAGTCCTACATCGGCCCACACTGGCTACGTAAAGGCTGCCCCCCTTCAAAGGAAGGTGAGCAAGCATGGAAGAGTCATAAAGGACTATTAGACCTAACTGGGATTTTCTTTCTGTTGTAGTGATTGACGTAATAACATGAAACACAGCTTTAAAGAGAAGCATTTTGTTTTCTGATAGTCAGACTTTTTTGTTTTGTTTTTAATTTAAGAGCATATCCAGTTTGCAGCCATGCGATGAGGGAGGTATTCTATAACACAGCCTATTTCTTTAAGAATTGTTTTATAAAGTCAGCCATCAGGAGTCCTGGACTCTGCCTCCAAATTTTGCTCTTCTGTGTCAATGGTCAAATCACCTTACCCATTTAGTTCATTTACCAGCATTAATCACTGTCCATCTATCCATATATTGAAAAGATAGGTACCTACATCCTTTAACTTCTTTGAGCAGAAAACACTCATTATGCTTATATTATAATTATTATTTAATTCTCACCTAACGACATGTTTATTAATTTTTATAGAGAGGGGAAGGGGGAGAGGAAGGGAGGAAGAGGGGAAGGGAGGGAAGGAGGGAGGGGGAGGGAGAGAGAGAGAAAGAGAGAGAGAAATCTATGTGAGAGAGGAACATCGATCGATCGTCTCCCGCAAGCACTGTGACGGGCCAGGGATGCAGCCTGCAGCCTAGGTATGCGTGCTGACCGGCAAACAAACCTGTGACCTTTCACTGCACAGGACTCCTCTCCAACTAACTGAGCCCCACTGGCCAGGGCTGTACAGCCTTCTAAAAGTGTGATAAACATTTCTAACTGAGATTAGAGCCAGAAACCAGGAGAACTACAGCCTAATCATCTATTCATCACACATATTATTATTAGGATCTCCTATCATCTGGACAGTATATATTAAATCAGAAGCTGGAATAAAAATTCAAATAAGACAAAGTCTCCGTTAAGGTAATTTTTGTGAATGATGTGAGATTAGGGTTGTTAACTTTTTATATATATTTATCCAGTTGTTCTATCACTATTTGTTGAATAGACTTTTCTTTCCCCTATGAATTGACATTATCCTCATTGTTGAAAATAAACAGACTACCAATTTTATTCCTGTTATCAATGTGGTACTTCTATCCTTTCATCTGTACCAGTGACTTGATATCTGTGACTTTATAGAATATATCTTAAAATCAGATAGTATAATTCTTCCAACTGTTTCTTTTATAAAATTCCTTTTGTAATTCTAAATCAATTGCATTTCCATATAAATTTTAGAATTATGTTGTTGATATCTACAATAAAGAGTGATGTAATTTTCCTTAGGATGGCGTTAACTACAGATAAATTTGGAAAGAATGAATATCTTAGCAATACTTAAGACTTAGAAAAGTCTTATTGCTTATGAACACTGTGTATTTCTCCATTTACTTAGGTTGTCCATAATTATTTTCAGCAACCTTTTGTAGGTTTCAGGGTCGTGGTTAATTCATCCTTAAACTTTTCATAATTTTGGATGTGACCATAAAAGAAACTAAATTTTTAAATTTCATTTTCCAATTGTCCACTGCTCATAGGTAAAAATGCAATTGACTTTTGTATACTGACCTGCATTCACTTGCTCTAGTAGCTTTTTGGAAGATTCCTTAGGATTCTTTATGTATGCAATCGTGCTCTCTGTGAAAAAGCCACCTTTACTTTTCAACTTTCAAGGATTGTGACTTCCTATCTGAAGCTGAATTGAAATGGTGAGTGGATATTCTGGCCTTGTTCTAGATCTTACAGAGAAAGCATTGGTTCTTTATCATTATTAAATATGTTAGCTGTACATTTTCCCCTACATGTTGTGAGTCAGATTGAGCAACTGAATTGAATTTTATCACAGTTTTTTTTCTGTATCCATTAAGATGACTTTTTCCTCTATGCTGTTAACATGGTGAATTACACTGATTTTAAAATGTTAAACCAAAGTTGCATTGCCAAAAAGCAGTATACTTTTTACACACTGTTGGATCTTATTTCCCAATGTTTGTTGAGGATTTTTCGAGTCTGTGTTCATGAGGAACACTGACCAGTAGATTTTGTTTCTTGTATGCCTTCACCTGGCTTTTATACTAATGTAAAATTGACGTCATCAACTGAGCTGTGAAGTTCTCCTCTAGTTTCTGAAAGAGTTTGTATTAAGATTGTTATTATCTTCCTTAAATCATTGACAAAATTCACCAAGAAGACACTTGGGCCTAGAGTTTTATTGTGGAATGTTTTAAATTATGAATTCAATTTCTTCTTCTTTTTCTTAATCCTCACCTGAGTATATTTTTTTCCATTGATGCTCTGAGAGAGTGGAAGGGAGGGAGGAAGGAAGAGGGTGGGGGGAGAGCGAGCGAGCGAGAGAGAGAGAGAGAGAGAGAGAGAGAGAGAAACATGGATCTGGAAGCCTTTTATTTCATGTTCATGCCTAATTGCCCTTGTGATAACTTCCAGTACAACGTTAAACAGAAATGGTGAGAGTAGATTCCTTGTCTTGTGATCGAAGGAGCAAAGCACCAGCCTTTCATCATTAATTATTATGTTACCTGTGGTTTTTTTATAAATGCCCCTTTCAAGGCTGAGAATATTCCCTTCTATTCCTAGTCCGTTGAGGTTTTTGTTGTTTTTTTTTAAATCATGAAAGGTTGTTGGATATTGTCTAATGCTTTTCTGCATCTATTGAGATGAGCATGTGAGTTTTGATTTTTATTTGTTTTACTTGTATAGCATTTTGTGTATATTTAGTTTTATATTAATGTGTATGTAATGTGCATGTATATGTGATAGTCTATTTTATATGTCAACTTGGCTGGGCCACGGTGCTCAGACATTTGGTCAAACATTCCAGGTGTTTCTATGAGGGTGGTTTTTGGATGAGATTAACATTTAAATTGGTGAACTTTAGTAACTAACGCAGATTAGTCTCCATAATATGGGTGGAGGCCAGAGCTTGAAGCCAAGGAGGAGGACTGAACAGCGGGCCTTAAAATCTCCTGGATTATGCCCAACAGGCTTGGGGCTTGATTGGGACCTGTGACCCCTTCTTTTTGATTTCTCCCTTTGGGAATAGGAGTGTCTAGCCTATGGCTGTGCCATTTTACATTCCCACCAGCTATACACCAGAGTTCTGGTTTTTCTGTATCCTGACCAAAATTTGTTATTTTCCATTTTTTATTATATCTATCCTGGTGTCTATAAATGTTAACTTTAACGACAGAGCTTTGCTTTACTTTGAGTTAGTTTAGGATGAGACACAGCTCGGACTGAGCACAGGTGGAGTTCTTCTCTACCAGTATATCTCCAAGCCTAAACTTGTGGCTCCAGTGAACTTACTGCAGCTCTCTTTAAGGTCGATCTCACGGACTATATTATGAAGCAGTTCTACGAGGCCACATTACAACGAAAGCTGCAGGACAGTCTTGTGAATGGAGTGCAAGACACCTCTTTTAAGGAATTTTAAAATCTAGTTTCAGATCACAGTGGGTCAAATGATAGCTAGGCAGAGTATATTTATTTCAATTTTTACACCTTACCAGCTATGAAGAGTATGAAAGAAACTAAGAATTAATGTACAGGTCAAAAAGTATGAGAGAAGTAATAGATAATTCAGGAAATATAGTACAATATATAGTATAAGAAACTAGCATACAATTATTAACTAAATGCTTTTAAAAATTTTTAATTGATTATAGAGAGAGAGGAAGGGAGACATACTTGTGCCACTTATTTAAATTTTATTGATTGATTGAGTGATTGATTTGAGAGAGAGGGAGGGGGAAGGGAGAGAGAGAGACAGAGGGAATCAGACAGACATTGAGCTGTTGTTACATTTATTTATGCATTCACTGGTTGATTCTTGTATGTGCCCTGACTGGGGATTGAACCAGCAACCTTGGTGTATCAGGGTGACACTTTCACCAATTGAGCACCCCACCAGGGCCTAAATACCTTTGAAAATAAAAAGTACTATATAGCTAGGCACAGGAAAGAAGTTTAGAATTATATATTCCAAAATATCATGAAAACAGTTGTGGAACTAAAAGCTCATTTTAATTTTTGTATTTTTGCATTTTATATTATATATATATTATAAATAAGTTTTGCATGGATGCTAAAAATGTTATAAAATACTTTGCACAAAATAGATATTTATAATATACTTACTGCTTTTTTTCTTTTCTATGCTGATTTCTAATTTTACAATATTAATGATGACTATCATATAATAATAAAAAGGGAGTATGTGAAGACTAAAGTGAATGATGTTCTAAGAAACAATAGCATCTAAATGTATATATATAAACATTAGAAGTAGAAAAAGAGGTAACTTGAAAAGTTCATTCAATGTTGTCTCACGAGAATGCAATCAGCAAGATTCTCACCATGGAAACTGTAATAGAACAAAGAAACCCGTTTTTCAACAAATAAATTATAACAAAAAAATAAAGGTGCAGTGGAAACATATAGACTAAAAAATATGTATCAACAAACTGCAATGTGTGGATTTTCTTTAAATCTTGATTAAAACCTACAAATTAATAAGACACTATGACAATAATGAGACAACTGGAAGTTTAAACTCCGACTGGCTATTTGATATTAAGAAATTAATGTTAAATTGTTTTTAACTGTGCTAATAGTATTATGTGGTTATGCTAAAATAAGTACTTATTTTCTTAGAGATCCATACTGAACTATTTATAGATTAAATTACATGGCATATGGGATTTACTTTAAAATGCCCGAGCATGTGGGTATGTGCATGAGGGTGTGGATGGAACAAGACTGACTGGGGGTTTATGGTTTCGGGGCAAGTGATGGGGGCGTGTTGAGTTCATTCTGTCTGCTTTTGTGTACTTTCAAAATTTGAAAATTCATTTAAGCTTTTAAAATGCATTAAATTTCATGTAAATTACAGAGTATATTTTTGGAGTATAAATTTCATTTTTAATGTTTTAAAGAAGATGTCCCAGATTCCCAAGGCTCTGTATCCCTAGGGAACACAGATTCAAAATTAAGTGCATGTTAGCACTCAAATTCCTGCAACTTAATCTCAGTCCCATACTGTAACTGATGTTCCCATTACAACTTCTTCACTTTTGCGTGTCCTGTTCTTCTAGACTACAATGCCCTTCCTCCTCCTCCTCTCTTCCTATCAGAGTCCTATTTTTACTTCAATTTCCAAGCATTCCATAAAACTTTGCCTATTTCAGTCTGTATAATTTCTCCCTTCTGCAACTTTCCATGGTAATATCAAATTATTTTATTTAATAGAATATAATCTTATTTGTTCATTTTGAGTATATTTTTTCTTTCTACTTAATTATAATTTATTGAGGGTAGCAATTGCATCTTATCCTTTGTTACTCTATTTTCCATAGGAGACTGCATAGTCTGTAGTAAATGTATATTCTTAATAAATTCATACAGAACTGACAATGGCTATTTGGTTAATGATTACTTCTAAATATGGTTAATGTTATATTAGTGGTTGTGTGGATAAAACATCAATACTACAATATACAAGTAAAAATAATGAGTATGTGGATAAAATTACTTTTGGGCATAGTATTTACCTTTTGTAGTCTGACATATGATATAATGCTAAAGCTTAAAGGTTCTAAAAGAAATTTTGAAGTAGTCTATTTATAAATCCAGACACTGACTGCAGTTGTAATCTATATAGTTTGGTTGAACACAGACAAAGACTGTTAAACTCCAAAGCAGGTCATATTCTATTATCATTTTAACATGTCTTTAACTTGGTCTCAGAGGTGTGCTTTATGTGATAACATATCAAGCATATCCAAATCAGGAAATAATGCAGAAGTACCAGTTTTGCTTCAGCAGTGATTCTGAGAGAGGCAGGGTTGGCAAAAGCTGTCTAGTACATAAAGTAAAAGGCCCAAGGAGCAGACGGGTTAGGTAATATTTATACTTCTGTTACTGGCCCTGCTGTGACCTATGGCAAGTTAGTTCATAGCTCTGTGTTTCAGTTTCCTCATCTGTGAAAAGGGATAATACCTCCCAAAGATGTTGAAGAGATTAAAGAAGATAAAGTATGTATGGAAATCCAACACACACGATAGAAAGAATTAGACACATAGCTTTAAAATTACATCCTTATTATTTTCTGGGGTAGATTTTATAACAGAAAGCATTGTGAGAAATGGTATATGTTGAATTTATACTCTATAAATATATGTTTTTAAAAAGGTAGAAGAAAAATGAAAATATTAATTTCCTAATTCTCAGATTTCTAAACATTGCAATGCTCCCATGTGACTAAACAACTCCTGAAAATAACTGGTTATCCAAAGCTAGTCAAATCTAAGTTCAAGCACATCATTTTGACTAAATATATTTTCAAAGTGTCCTACAACAGGGAAAAAATAAACCCTTTAATTCCAGTGAAAATTTGTTACCAATGAAAAATCAAATAATTCCATATTGCAATCACAATATTGTATTTGAGCCAAAATGGAATGTATTAACCGAATCTCAAAGAAAAGTAAATTACAACTCAGTATAAACTCAGCATAGGAATTATAATAACAAGAGTTGACTTTTATTAAATACCTAAGTCTATACCCAGGTAGTGTTCTTGACATGCATTATATCATTTTACTTTTTTCTCAAAAATAATATGAGGCAGGTATTATTACAATTTCAATTTTACAGGTTGGGAAATTGAGGCTTTAGATAGGTTAATCACCAGAATCTACACCATCTGTCTTCCTGTGGTGTTCGTTCTGAATTAAAACACTATATTCTATCAAAAGAATGAATGCAAAATAAAAATTTTACAAATAAAAAGATAAAGACCCAATTAAATCAGATTTAGAAATAAAGTTTTCTTTATGCAAAATATAATGTCTATTTTAAAGTCTATTTTTATGTCACCTTTTAATAATGTTACTAATTATAAACCAAAAAGAAATACCTATTAAAAACCAAGTCAGGACACAAAAGATTAATACTTGGTGATTTTTTTTGTTCGTTTTTTTGAGGTTCTGATTATTATCCAGTTTTCTTACTCAGTTTTATCTCAAAGGGGCATCTCTCTTTCCCACACACATGTCTTCAGAGAAGAAACTTAGCAGGCAACACTAGAGATCATTTGTAAAACACAGTAAATCTCTTGGCCTTTGATTTTCATAGTTGATTCACAGCTCAGTGGAGCAGGCTAACTCTTGGATTCTGCAGAAAAGGCTGTGGAAGCAAATAGGAGATAGGAGTCCTCAACAAAATGCAAAGGGTTGGCACCCACATCACAGGAGCCCAGGCCTACTGTGGTGGAAGACAGATCAAGATGCTTAAGGCACTGTGGTTCTGTGGGAGCCAGTGCCGCAGGAGGAGACCTGGAGCTGCCAGTCTTGGCTTTCTGGGTCTTTTAGGAGTTCAGTCCTCTCCCAGCTCTTCCTTGAGCAGGGGGACTTTGGTATCCAGTGGCTCTGTGACAAGGTCCTGGGGCTTAAAGGTAGGAGCTGAGCAGCAGCAGAAGTGGGGCAGAGTGATGAGAACTCCACTCCCTACAAGAAGGAAGGCCCCAGCCACCATAAAAGCAGCTGTGTAGGTGCCTGTCACATCCTGGAGACAGCCTGATAGAGGAGCCCTCAGGAGTCCCCCGATGCTTCCTACCATCCCCTGATGCCACAGTATCTCCTTCCAGTCCCCACCAGGTGAGGCAGCGTGGGGAAGGCCAGTGGGGTCAGGGCCCCTGATGCAAAGCCATAAGCCATGGCTAGAGCCAGCAGGGCTGTGGGAGCCTGAGCCATGGGGAACAGGGCCAGTGACACTCCAGTCAGGGTAGTGCCACAGGCCCTGGGACTGCCTCTCCTAGCCACCCCAAAACCACCTGCCCCACGAGGACAGAAATGGCAACCACCGAGAGCAGGAAGGCAGCAGGCAGCGGATCCCAGTCCAGGTCCCGGAGATGGGCCACCGGGTGCACACAGGGAGTGAAGCAGCCAGTGCTGATCGGGGTGAGAGCAACAGTGTAAGGGAGGAAGGGGCCGTGATGGGGGAGGGGGGCGAGCTGGGCCCCAGGGCCAGGCAGGGGGAGTGGGCGGAGGGAGCGGCGGCCACCAGCAGCAGGGTGCCCCGCCAGGCATCGTGGCCGAGCAGCCACTGGAAGAGGGGGGCAAAGGCAAAGGAGGAGACGCCCGCGCCAGTGAATGCCAGGCCCAGGGCCAGGGGCCGCGGGGACCGCAGGTGAGGCGGGGAGGAGACAGGCAGGCCAGGGTCGGAGCGAAGGTCTAGGCCCGCCCGGCGCTCAGGTGCAGGTGGGCCGAGGCGCTAGCGAAGGCGGCGAGCAGCGTCCCCGGCGCGGCCAGAGGCCCCCGCCAAGGCCCGGACTCCGCGCTCAGGGTGCTGCCCGCTGGGCTCCGGGACTGCCGCACGGCGACCCCCGCGGGGCCATGCGGGGACCCGCTGCCGCTCCTCCGCCGCCGCCACAAAGCCCGCGCGGAAGACGCTGAGGAGCGGGCAGCCTGGCCCCGCGCCCCGGGAAGGGCTCGCGCGCCCCCACCCAGGGAGGGAGCGGGCCGCGGCCACGGAGAGCGGGCGGGAGCAAGGCTCAGGGCGCTCCTCCTCCGCGCGCCCGGGCAGGAACGGCCGGGGAAGAGCGCGGCACCGCGAGCGCTCGGGGCCGCCGCCAGGCTGCGCGAGGCCGGCGCCGGTCTGCAGGGGCGGGGGCGGGGCGACCCGGCCCGGGAACTGCCCGCGGGAGCCCTGGGCGCGGCTCCGCTGGGCGCCCGGCGGGCAGGGCGCGGGCTGGGGCGGGAGGCGGAGGCGGAGGCGGGAGCGGCTGGGTCTGGGCCCCGCACCCGGGCGCACCATTCTCCGGGTGGATTATCTATTTTATCGTTGCAAGTGGCAGCACCTGGCCACCCTGGCCACGGCCAGCATCCCTGCCCACAGCTCGCACGGCTCCTAATACTTGACTTTTTAATTTCATCTTAGTTTTCAGGTAAGAGTAGGATAAGCAAAAAGTGGTTATTTCAATCCTGAATCATATAGAACAAAACAAAACAAATATTCAAAAACAAATGAAACCGAAACAAACAGAATCAGGAAATGTATACAGCTTAATGGAGTCAACAGTGTGTCCAACTTTCTAGAACAAATTTAGAAAATTTTCATCCTTTACAGTTCAGAACAGCTAACCAAGCTTGACAGGTCAACTAAACTTTACATGGATTTAAGTGAATTAAAATAGTTATCAGATCAATAATGTCTAGTAAAACCAAACAAAAATCCCCAGGCTTTTGAATTTGATTGTTTTGTATAGCAACTGAAATTGTTTATTTCTGATCTAATCAGAAGCAGTTATTTGGGGAAATACCTGGAACCATATTAATAGAATACTGATAGTCATAAAGCCCTTATAAGCCCAAAGGGAACAAGATATACTGAACAATAACATTAAAAACTTAACAACTAAGCAGAATAGCAAATTAAACCCCAATAAACTCAGAAGTTTCACAAATATCTTGGGTTTGAAATAGAGGAACAAAATATTTTTATGTTGACAGTTCATGGAACAAATTTTTGTTTGGAATTATGGAAAAAAGTTAATTAGCCTATTTTTACCTTTGCAAACTTCCAAGGACAACTACTTCTTGATTTAAAATGTGAAAACTCTAGCTATTTCATATATAATTGAGACTGGAATATTTACACATCTAAATGCCTAACTGCAGGTAAACATTTGTCCTGTTGGGAGAGGCCCAGGTGGAAGGGCCCCATGGCAAAATGACAATTAAGTCCCGGATGTCTGACTGTACTGCCAGTACCACCAAGTCTTAAAAATATTGCTGGATCATCATCGTCATCCTCAGTCAATATTTGCTAAGCTCTTTAGGACAGCAGTGGCATTAGAAAGTTTATAGAAATCAACAGTAGCTCAAAGATCTTTGTTTATTATATCTTGTTCTGTATATTAACATTATTTTTTGATTTTGCTATCAATGAATCAGAATGTTTCTGAACAAAGGTCTTCAATTATTAGCTATTATTTCCATTTGTCAAATATTTTAAAGTAGTTCAGATTCAGTAAAACTTTAATGCATTTAATAATACATATATGTCATGTATAGAAAGCAAAGAGAAAACATTTATAATTCAAATATGCTACATAAATCTAGTTTACTGAGTGAAGTCTCTTGAAATACGAAGGAATTCTCTCCTTTCACTGTCATTTCTGGTCATAGTTAATGTTCACAGGGTTAAGGATTTTTAAAAGGCACCCTTTTCCTCACTAACCTGTCACGGGCCCCTGCTTCTACCAAGTGGTAGAAGAATGTTAAGATTAATACTTCTTTTAAAGTTGGTAATGTTTTTCTTAACATTTTATTATTTAAAAGTACCTGAATTTATGAAATGTGAAGCACTTTAAAAAGTGTAAAGTATCTGGCAAACTAAAAGCCTAAGTGAGGTTATCATTTATCAGGATCTAACTAAAAATGTGGGTGAATCTACACTTGATTGTCATTCCCTTATATATCTCATCTTTTTCATAAAGCACAACACTAATCTACTAAAGAAAATGAAGTTCAATATCATATATACATACATATCTATTTTTCAGATTGCTTATTTCTACGCATAAAATTTAAGTTGTGCAGGTTATTATGAATAAAGATACTTTTATTTTTTATTTTATTTATTTCAATTTATCTTTATTGTTAAAAGTATTACAGGCCCCCTTTTCCCCCCATTGGCCCCCTCAAACCTGCACCCCCCATCAGGCCTTCACTGCACTATTGTCTGTGTCCATGTGTTATGCATATATGCATATAAATTCTTTGGCTAATCCTCCCCACCCCCCTGAGATTCATCAGTCTGTTCCATACTTCCATGTCTCTGGATCTATTTTGTTTTACAAACTCATTTTTACATAAAAGTAACACACATAAAAAATTCTAATACTTTATTAGTGTATAAAATGCAAGTTAAAATTTCCTTTCCTCTTACTCAGCACACATACAATAAATCTAACTGCTAGAGTCAATCTCATTTCCCAAAAAACCTGCTGTTAAAGTTCTGATGTATCACAATGTTTAAGCATATATAAATATGGTTAGTGTTATGTAGGCATGTCTACTATGAAGAAAAATAAAGGAGGGTAACAAATAGAGCAATGCAGTGAGTAGGTAGGCTCTTTTAGATAGTGTGTGCGGTCAGGAACATTTAAGCAAAAAGTTGAACAAAGTGAAGGAGCAGACTTGTGCTCTTTGGGGGTGGGGGCAGATCATTCCAGGCAGAGAAAAAAGAAGTCAAGGCTCTGAGATGGGAGCATTCTTAAAATGTTTGAGATGATAAGGGAGCTAATGAGGCTGGAATGAAGCAAGAGTAGAAACATGTTAAGCAATGAGGTTAGAGGGGCATCCAGGGGCCAGGGAATATGTCTATTTGTACAAATACTCTTTTTTTAAAATAAATAAGATCACAGAATACACCTGGGGTCACAAATTTAAATGCCTATATGACAAAGGCACATGACTGTAAATGCATGAGGTAGGCAGGATGGGAACTGTGGTGACATGGAGAGTGCATGCCCCTTTTAGACAAAGTAGCTTCTAATTAGCCCCAATATTTTTAGCTTTAAAAAATTGTTCAAATGCACAGGTGTGATGGTTAACTTTATGTGTCAACTCATCTAGGCTATGGTACCCAGATATGTTTTTAAACAGGAGTCTCGATGATGCTGTAAAGGGATTTTTTAGATATGATTAACATTTATATCAGTAGACTTTGAGGAAAGCAAATAACTCTCCACAATATGGGTGGGCCTCAGCCAACCTGTTGAAGACTTTAAAAGAAAGGCTTAGATTCCCCCAAGGTAGAAGGAATTCTGCATCTTCGGACTCATGACTGCAACATAAACTCTTCTCTGGTTCTCCAGTCAGCAGGCTTGCCCTGTACATTTTGAACTTGCCAGCCACCACAACTGCATGAGCCAATTTCTTAAAATAACCCCCTTCCCCGTATATACATAGTCTATTGCTTCTGTTTCTCTGAAGAACCTTGACTAATGCACATGCCATAATCCTAAGGCTCCCATGTTGGCAGATATTCCAGTTTTTATTTTGACAATTAAATTAATATTTTTAAACCCTGTGCTGACTAAAGAAAACACTCATAGGAAATATTTTATTTTTTTCACGATAAGAAACAATACTACAATGAAAATGAGATAATGATATTGTTTCCTTTTTTTTTTTTTAATTTCAAGAAAGGTAAAATTCAAACAAATGTTTCTGATAATGGTTTTTGAATGTGAACACTGTTGGCCTGGATAAAATAAACTTTGCTGGCAGATGATATACTACTTTATTACCTGGAGACTTTGTTTTGCCTCACACATCTGCAAACAACTAACTAATATGCTGGAATAGGTCCATGTTACATCTAATCACTTCATTCAGCGCGGAGCTATTATTATATTCATTTCACAGACTACCACTCTGCAGAAAAAAATTTTAATCTGAAGAAACTTTCAATCTGGTGTTAAATTTGATTGTTCATTCATTTGTTTGGCAAATATTTACTGAAGCTCTGCTATATATAATTCCCTTGGTAGGGGAATTAAGAGAACAATTCATACAGCCATCACATGGGAAAGCAGGAGTTATGTATTGTGAGAGAGCCACTGTGAATAAGTATGATAGTTTTGGGTAGAATAAAATAACTTCTGGGTGACGTCAGATCAATGGCGGTGTGAGAGATACCCTTGTCCTTTCCCCCTGAAATTTTGACACATTAACCAACTATAATTCAATACTATCATTCAACAAAGAATTCCCTATTCAATACAGAGGCACGCCTGAGAGACCCGTGCATTGAAACATCTAAAGGTGAGCAACTGGGAATAAGTGGGAATAAGCAGGAATAAGTGGGGAGCCAAGAAGGGAGGAAAGCTCAGATGGCCCTCAGACACAACCCTGCAGCTGGAGCTCAAGGCTCAGAGCAGTGGGGAGAGGGGAAGAAGCTGGCAGTAGCTGGTGCTTCCTTCAGTCAGGAGGAACAGAGAGCTTCAGGGGCCAGTCCAGCATGGTGAGCAGAGTGATTGAGCCAGCAGAAGCCTGACAGAGTGCGGGATTCTGCTGTGCAGATATCCACTGTCAGGTGGGGGTGTTTCTGACAAAGAAATGGAACCACAGAGCTCCGCAGCCCCTTGAACTCCCAAAACTCACTTCCTGTTGGCCTCAGTGTAGGGTCAAGGAACATTTTATCTGTAAACCAAGAGCTATTGCAGTAGAACTTCTGTTTCCCTCTGTGACTGATCTCCAGGATTGGTGCTTGGGGCTAGACCCATGGAGGTCCGGGGATTGGGGTCGCCATTAGGGTGAGGGCAAAGTAAATCCCACCCCCAAGTAGCACAGCTGTACTATCTTATGGAAGCCATGGAGGTCAAGTTTGGGAGAACACAGAGGTAAAAAAAATTGTAATTCACACCATCTACTGGAAAATAGTAGAAAGAACTCTTTAGAGAATGCTACTATCAGAGGGAAATTTATGCCTAGACAAAGGAGAGTAGCAAGTACCATGAATAACCATGGTAACAACGATGATCAGAAAGAAAATAAAAAATCCTCAGAAAGCAAGCTGGAACACATGGAAATATGTGATATAAATGACAGAGATTTCAAGGCTGCAGTTCTGAAAATACTCAATGAGATGCAAGAAAATACAGACAGGCAATTCAGTGCACAAAGAAAAGAAATAAATGAACAAAACGAGTACTTTACCAAAGAGATAGAAATTTTAAAAAAGAGCCAATCAGAAATACTGGAAATGAGGCATGCAATTAAGGAGATTAGGAATGAGCTACTGAGCACAGAAAACAGAGCAAACCAGATGGAGAAAAGAATTAGTGATACTGAAGATAGGAATCTAGAAATGACGCAGAGGGAAGAAGAGAGAGACATGAGCATAAAGAAAAATAAGAGTTCTATGGAACTACCTGACTCCATCAGAAAAAGCAAGATTAGAATAATAGGCATTCTAGAAGAGAAGGACAAGGGAACAGAGAGCCTATTCAAACAAATAGTGGATGAGAACTTCTGAAACCTATGGAAAGAACTAGATCTTTGAACCCAAGAAACAAACAGAACACCTAGTTACCTCAATCCAAAGAGGCCCTCTCCAAGGCACATTGCATTAAAACTGTCAAAAAATTAATGACAAAGACAAAACTCTCAAAGCAGTCAAGGAAAAGAAATAAGTGACATACAAAGGAAAACCCATCAAAATTTCATTCGACTTCTCAGCAGAAACTCTACAAGCCAGAAGAAAGTGGAACCAAATATTCAAATGTCTGAAAGAGAAAAATTACCAGCCATGAATAATGTATGCAGCAAAATTATCCTTCACATATGAGGGAGAAAAAGAGATGTTCTCAGACATACAGAAGCTGAGAGATTTTATCACCAGAAAATCTCCATAGTAGGAAATACTCAAGGGAGTTATTCTACCTGAAACAAAGAATATAAGGTCACAACACTACGAGTAAGATCACCAAAAAACATAACACTTTTTTTTTTTTTAAATATATCTTTATTGATTTCAGAGAGAGGAAAGGAGAGGGAGAGAGAAAGATAGAAACATCAATGATGAGGGAGTCATTGATTGAGCCCGCAACCTGGGCATATGCCCTAACCGAGAATCGAACCCCGATCACCTGGATCCTAGGTTGATGCTCAACTGCAGAGCCACGCCCAGCAGGGCTCACTTCTTAATATATATGCACCCAACCAAGGAGCACCAAAGTATATCAAGCAACTACTTACAGAACTAAAGGGAGAAACAGGTCAAAACACAATCACAGTTGAGGACCTTAATACTCCATTGACAGCTCTAGACAGATCAACCAAATTATTACTGTTACAACATAAACAGGGATAATTTGTGACAACAAAAACATAAAAGGGGAGCGGGAAAAGGTCTGAATTGTCAAAGGAGGATGAGTATCAGATGCACTAGAAAGAAAGAAAAAACTATTGTATATATGCAACTTTATTTTTTATAAACCTAATGATAACCACACACCCAAATCCCCAAACCAGGACACATAGCTTAAAAAAAGACATTGAGGAAAGGAGTATGAAATACCACCAAACAAAAACAACAGACAGAAGTACAAAGGAAAAGAACCAATGGAGGCACAGAGCTATCAGAAAACAAGAGATAAAATGGCTAGAGGAAATCCTCATACATTAATAATTACTCTAAATGTAAATGGTCTGAATTCGCCAATAAAGAGGCACAGAGTAGCAGAGTGGATCAAAAAACAAAACCCAACCATATGCTGCCTACAAGAGACATATCTAAACTGCAAAGACAATGGTAGATTCAAAGTAAAAGGGTGGAAAATGATTCTACAAGCAAATAACATCCACCGAAAAGCAGGTGTAGCCATACTTATATCTGACAAAGTAAATTTAAAGATAACAAGAGACAAAGATGGACACTTTATAATGATAAAGGGGACACCACATCAAGAAAACACAACACTTCTTAATACATATATACCCAACCAAGGAGGATTGAAATATAAAAAGCAACTAGTCACAGAACTAAAGGGAGAAACAGGTCAAGACACAGTCATAGTTGGGGAACTTAATACTCCATTGACAGCTCTAGACAGATCACCCAAACAGAAAATCAATACAGAAATATCAGCCTTAAAAGAAATGCTAGACCAAATGGACATAACTGACATTTACAGAGCCTTCTATCCCAGAACATCAGAATATACAGTTTTCTTCAGTGCACATGGAACATTCTCAAGGATAGGCCATATGTTGGTTCACAGAACTAGCATCAACAAATTCAAGAAGACTGAAATTATACCAAGCATATTTTTTGACCACAATGCCTTGAAATTAGAAATCAATTGCAAGAAGGAAGTAAAGAAACCCACAAACACATGGAGATTAAACAACATACTACTAAGAAATGACTGGGTCAAAGAAGAAATAAAAGATGAGATCAAAAGATACATAGAGGCAAATGAGAATGACAATACAACATATCAAAACTTCTGGGAAGCAATGAAAGCAGTAATAAGAGGAAAGTTTATATCATTACAGGCCTATCTCAAGAAACAAGAGAAATCTCAAGGAAACAACCTAACAGCACATTTTAAAGAACTAGAAAAAGAACAAAAGCAACCCAAAGTCAGCAGAAGAAAGTAAATCATAAAAATTAGAGCAGAATTGAATGAAATAGGGAACAAAAAGACTACACAAAAAATTAATAAAACAAAGAGGTTGTTCTTTGTAAAGATTAATAAACCTGACAAACCCCTGGTTAGACTCATTAAGGAAAAAAGGGAAAGGACCCATATAAACAAAATCAGAAATGAGAGAGAAGTCACCACAGACATCACAAATATACAAAGGATCATACTAGAATACTATGAAAGACTATATGCTACCAAATTCAATAACCTAGAAGAAATGGGTAAGTTCCTAGAAATATATAACCTTCCTTGACTAAATCATGAAGAATTGGAAAATCAAAATATACCGATCAGCAGTGAGGAAATTGAAACAACCATCAAAAACCTTCCAAAAAATAAAAGTCCAGGACCAGATGGCTTCACCAGTGAATTCTACCAAATGGTCAAAGAAGATTTAAAACCTATCCTTCTCAAACTCTTTCAAAAAACTGAAGAAGAGGCAATACTTCCTAACATATTTTATGAGGCCAATATAACTCTGACACCAAAACCTGGCAAGGACAACACAAATAAAGAAAAGTACAGACCAATATCTCTGATGAATACAGATGCAAAAGTCCTAAACAAAACAGTAGAAAGTACAACACAGCAATACATCAAAAAATAGCACATCATGATCAACTGGGGTTCATTCCAGGGCACAAGGATGGTTCAACATACATAAATCAATCATGGTAATACAACACATTAACAAAAGAAAGGATAAAAATCATATGATCTTATCACTAGATGCCGAAAAAGCATTTGATAAGATACAACATCCATTTATGATGAAAACATTCAATAAAATACGAAGAGAAGGAAAGTATCTTAACATAATAAACACCATATATGATAAACCCTCAGCTAATGTCATACTTAATGGTGAAAAACTGAAAGTTTTTCTTCTAAGATCAGGAACAAGACAAGGATGTTCACTCTCACCACTCTTTTTCAACATAGTTTTGGAAGTCCTAGCCAGAGCAATAAGGCAAGAGAAAGAAATAAAAGCATCCAAATAGGGAAGAAAAAAGTAAAACTGTCACTTTTTGCAGACGACATGATTCTGTAAATAGAAAACCCTAAAGACTCCACCAAAAAACTATTAGAAACAATAAGCAAATGCAGTAAAGTTGCAGGATAAAAAAATCAATGTACAAAAATCCATTGCCTTTCTGTATACTAACAAAACTTCAGAAAAAGAAATGAAGAAAACAATTTCTTTTGCAATTGCAACCAAAAGAATAAAATACATAGGAATAAATTTAACAAAGAACGTGAAAGACATATATTGAAAATTACAAAGCATTATTAAAAGAGATTGAAAGGACAGCAAAATGGAAAAATATCCCGTGTCCACGGGCTGGAAAAATCAATGTAGTTAAAATGGCCATATTATCCAAAACAATATACAGATTTAATGCAATCTCCATAAAAATACCAATATCATTTTTTAAAGAAATAAAATGAGAAATCATCAGATTTGTATGGAACCACAAAAGACCTCAAATAGCCAAAGCAATCCTGAGAAAAAAGAACAAAGCTAGAGGTATCACGTTCCATGACTTCAAATTATACTACAGAGCTACGATTATCAAAACAGCATGGTATTGGCACAGAAACAGACACTCAGATCAGTGGAACAGAATAGAGAGCCCAGATATAAAACCACATGTAAATGGGTAGACAATTTTCGACAAAGGAGCCAGAAACACACAATGGAGTAAAGAAGTCTCTTCAATAAATGTTGCTGGGAAAACTGGAAAGCCACATGTGAAAGAATGAAGCTGGATTAGTTTGTCCTCATATAAAAAATTAACTCAAAATGGATCTAAGGCTTAAAATGTGAGACCTGAAACAGTATGTTACAAGGAAGAAAACATAGGTACCAATCTTACAGATCTTGGTCTTAGAGAACATTTTATGAACTTCATCCCAAAGGCAAGGGAAGTAAAGGTAAAAATGAATGAATGGGACTGTATCAAACTAAAAAGCTTCTGCACAGCAAAAGGAACTGACAACAAAACAGAGGCGGCCAATCAGATGGGAGATAATATTTGCAAACAGTAGCTCCAAAAAGGTTTCATTTCCAAAAAATATAAAGAATTCATACAACTCAATACCAACCAACCAAACAAACAACCCAATCAAAAAGACGGCAGCCTGGCCCAGCAACTGAGCATTGACCTATGAGTCAGGAGATCGCAGTTCGATTCCCAGTCAGGGCACATACCCAATGGGGGGCGTGCAGGAGGCAGCTGATCAATGACTCTCTCTCATCATTGATGTTTCTGTCTCTCTCCCTCTCCCTTCCTCTCTGAAATCAATAAAAATATATTTAAAAAAAAAAGTCGGCAGAGGACCTAAACAGACAACTCTCCCAAGAAGATATATGAACAGCCAATAGATATATGAAAAGACGTTCAACCTCACTAGCAACTAGGGGAATGCAAATCAAAACTACAATGAGATCCCACCTCACACCTGTTAGAGTGGCTATTGCCAACAAGACAAGCAATAACAAGTGTTGGAGAGGTTGTGGAGAAAAGGGAGCCCTCATTCACTGCTGGTGGGAATGTAGACTGGTCCAACTGCTATGGAAAGCAGTCTGATGATTCCTCAAAAAATTAAGAATAGAGCTACCATACCACCCAGCAACCCCTCTCCTAGGTATATACCCAAAAAACATGAAAACATGTATTTGCAAAGATATACGCACCCCTATGTTCATTGTAGCATTAATCATGGTGGCCAAGACATGGAGACAACCAAAGTGTCCTGTGATAGAGGACTGGCTAAAGAAGATGTGGTGCATGTACGCAATGGAATACTACACAGCCATAAGAAAGGATGAAACACTGCCATTTGCAACAACATGGACAAACCTTGAGAATATTATGCTAAGTGAAATAAGTCAGAAAAAGTTAAGAACCATATGATTTCACTCATATGTGGGATATAAAACTGAAATTCATGAACACAAACAGCAGTGTGGTGGTTGCCAGAGGGAAGGGGGTAGGGAGTGAGGGGTCCTAATATATAGTGACAGGGAAGATATGACTTCGGGTGTTGGGCACACTGAGCAATATACAGATCTTGTAACATAGAAACCCACACCGGAAACCTGTATGTTCATATTAACCACTGTCACCCCAATAAATTTAATTTATAAAATCACTTCTGGTTGAGAAGACCAGAAAAAGATTAATAGTTGGTATTTAAATTGTGTTCTGAAGGCTCAATAAGAATCTGATAGACAGAGATGAAGTAATTCCAGAAGAATATGTGACATAAGGGAAAGCACTGAAGTGGGAAACTTCGGGGGGTGTCTAGGAAACAGTGAATGATTCGTTTTGGAAGTACAAATAATAGTCAATTCACTATAACAAACATTTGTTGAGTACCTACTATGTGTGAGGCAGTATGAATGAAATTGGAAGGTAAAAAGATAATTGGTGAAACATTAAATCAGAAAGAATGTCAAGGGTTCATGACTGCTAGGTTGAAGAGTTTGGAATTTATTACATAGGTGAGGTGGTATTATTAATTCTGTTGATGGTTGAGTGAGAGGATGAAAATATTATGTTTCAGAAATCTTAAGAGGAGTAAGGAATGGACAAGTAGAAGGAGTAGCAAAAAAATCCTGGGCATGAAATTATACAAGTCTGGTCCAAGGTAGGAACTTTGAAAAATAACGTGGAAAAATAACAGACATTGCAAGAAAAAAATCTAGCAAAATTTGATTACTGAATAAATTTGTGAAAAAGAACAAATCCAAGATTACCTATGTATAAGGCACTTGTAGAACACTAATAATGGTGCTTTCAAGTGCCAAGACTAAGGGAGACATTTTACTTTTTTACCTAACAAAACACAAAATTAAATTTTCTCAAACTGATAGAAATAATGTTAATAGGTGGCAAACTCCAGGAACTAAACTTGGCAAGGCCATTCTAACTCTGGGCCTTTTACAAGTCACAATTATTAAATGGCAAGATATTTCATAAAATGATCTTAAGAGAAGGCCGAGTCATTTTACAGAACAGAGAGTTGAGAGTTAATGATGAATTTTGGTCTTATTCTTGTCACTTACTATTAGAATAAGGCACAGAAAATAGTGAAATCAAATAATGCAAAAAATGTCTTCTGGATACAAGGTCATACAAGATAGAAAACACTTCAGTAGAAATAGCCTCTTTACTAATTTGTTTCCTTATATCTTACTAAAGTAAAAATTTTAAAGTAATTTTATCAAACATACTATTAACATATTTCCTTTGTACAGTCCTTTACAGTTTTCAAAAACATACACATATCTCCTTGATTTTCATAATAAGCAGGTCAGATATGATCTCTATTAGAGGTAAAGAAACTGACATTCAGAAGTTAAGTAACTTATTAAATGTCACATTCTATAGCATTGAGCGGAGGAAGGAAAAAATCTCTAATAATTATACTTCAAATCACTGGACTGATAAAAAATGAAAACGTTAAGGCTTTGTTTTTGAAATTTCATTTTAATTTTCTTTTTGTTGTGCATTTCAGAGCCACTAATACATACATATGGTGACCTGAACAGTAAAGGTGAAGCAAGCTATACATTATATATATATATATATTTAAATATATCTTTATTGATTTCAGAGAGGAAAGGAGAGGGAGAGAGAGAGATAGAAACATCAATGATAAGAGAGTCATTGATCGAGCCCGCAACCCGGGTATGTGCCCTGACCGGGAATCGAACCCCGATCGCCTGGATCCTAGGTCGACGCTCAACCGCTGAGCCACGCCCGGCCGGGCAAGCTATACATTATAAAGGCCTTGAAAATAGGTACATTTTAATGGTATAAGAAGACAGTTCTTGATTCTAAACATCACCAAAAAAAATTAATCTATCTCTTATGAAAAGGTGACAAAATTCCACAAAATGTTAGAGTTCGAAAAAGCCCACATGTCAAAGTTAAAGAAACTGAAACCTAGTTTGGAGCTCACCTACATTTTCTTTGTTCTTTTTAATACTGGTTTAGCAGTACGGGACTCTAACACAGCTCCACAGACAGTTCACTCTTATGGAAAATGGAGATGTGACAAGATGGTTATGTCGTGGGGTAGCCCAATTAGCACAAGTGATTAGCACACAGAACTACTGAGGCCAGGAGCCAGTGTTCAACTGCTCTTGATGAAGGATTTGCAGTAAGAACACTGTAGCTCCACGGCTGGGGTTTGCGTGCCATCTTACCCGCATGTAGTTCTTACTGAGAGAACATCTGGTTCAATAAGAAACGGTTGCCACCATAACCACCCCCAACCAGGTACTAGGGACAGTAATATTTCTGTTTGCTAAGAATTGCATACAGACAGGCAAAGATTGTACATAGAAAGTCAAAGAACCATACTAAATAGAATTTATAAAAAGGATGTAGAGAAAAATTAAGAATTTCTCTCTCTCCAGTATATTTTACATGGCCTCTATCTTTATGGCTTCCAAGATTTTGAAATGTACATTACAACCCCAGTAAGTAGCGTTCATGTTTAGTCTAGTTTTCACTATATCAAACCCGTAAGTATTTTATTTACTTATTTAAAAAATACTAGCACACCACAGGAAACTTACTATCATAAAATAGATCATTCCATTCAGTATTTGTGGTCAAAAATGAAAAATCTGCCATATTCTGAAAGACATTACAAATTCCCCCATGTAATTATACATAATAAAAAATTTAAATATAAACTGCTGTTATTACAAGTAAGTATATTAAATCCTAGTCTATTGGCACCAAACAACAGAGTCTAATTCTTATATACACATTTGAATTTACACTCTTTAAGCAAAAGAAAATATAAGGAAGCACTATAAAATCAGCCAACACTGAAACTGAGGCAGTCTCTTGATTAGAAAAGAGTCTGTTATTATTATGCCTCCTGAACCTAGGAATGCAGCACTACAGGTTTACAACAACAGGAAAAAGTCATTACCAAGTACTAATCTAACAAATCTAACCCTTACCAGTTTAAGAAGCTTCCCTGTTGGAACTGTTTAGATTTACAGTAACAAAGCAGTAGCAAATGAATTCAGCGTTCGGCTCAGCAACAAGGAAGTACTAGTACTTTCTTAGCACTTTTGTAATAAAGGAAATTTATTTTAAATCTTATATTGTTATTCCTCTCCTGCTATCCCTTCTGCTTAATGTGAAAGAGCTTTCCGTTATAATGGTAAGTTTAGTATCCTTACCTGTTCACCTCATTCCACCAAAGGAAACAAAGGCCAACATTTCCTTTTCTTTGTATCTCAAATTATACAACTCAAAGGAAACGAACAGAAAAGAGAAACTCTGAAAGATGTGGTTCCTATTCCTTATTTCCATACAGGGAGATGCAATGCTCAAGCAGCACTAGCTCTTAGTATAATCCAGCAAAAGAAAATAATTTTTTTCAGGAAAAAGGTCAACATCAGCAATTGGTAGAATTAAAGGCAAGGTAAAATGAAAGTCACCAGCAGATTTTAATCTGCCCCTAAAACTAAACATCCTCCTCTGCTTTGGCTGTTGCATAGTTGAGAGCCAGGCTTATTCCTTTAGTTAATTAATTAATTTTAGAGAGAGAAAAAGGAGATCGATTTGTTGTTCCACTAATTTATGCATTCATTGGTTGACTCTTGCCCTGACTGGGGATCCAACCCCCACCCTGGCATATGGGGACAATGGTCTGAACTACTGAGCTACTTGGCCAAGGTGGGGACTTATCCTTGAGGCTAACTCTCTTGCTGTTTCATTGTACACATGCAAGCTGTATACTGATTGGCTCCAGGCTCCAGCGCCATATGTATAGGTAAGTATAAAATTTGAAATACGCAAAGTGTATTTTTTCTTAAACTTTGCTAAATAAAATCCATTATGAATTCTTTACACACACACACACGAAAATTACAGAATTAGTCTTGGTTTTCTTTATATAAAAATGGAACTTTTGTAACAGGAAACGGGGAAAAAAACTAACATCTCTATGAGACGGTTGTGTTTCATGTATTGATTCATAGCCACTATGGGTGTGTAAGAAATAATGTGTACTTTCAATTAAGTCAACTTGAACCTGAATGTAAACTTCCAGGAAATTTAAGCTTTGTTGTTTCTGGTAATTGTCTCTTTCTTCCTAGAGTTTTATATCCCAGGGACCTTATACCTATTCCATTTAAAATAAATTTCTGTACATCCTCAGGGAACATTCTCTGTACCTTTAAAAAACTGTGGTAAAAAAATAACATAAAACTTAACATTTTAACCATTTTTAAGTGTACAATTCAGTGGCATGAAGTACACTGACAATGTTGAATAACTATCACCACTATCCATTTTCAGAACTTTTTCAACATCACAAACAGAAACTCTACCCACTAAACAATAACTCTGCAGTCTCTTTCCCCAGCAACTGGCAACCATCATTCCTCCCTTCCCCTAGTCCCTGGTAATCTCTATTTTGCTTTCTGTCTCTATGAATTTGCCTATTCTACATACCTCATAGAAGTGGAATTATATAATATTTGTCTTTTCTTTCTGGTTTATTTCAATTAACTTGTTTTTAAGAGTCATCCATGTTGTAACAGGTATCAGAATTTCATTAATTTTTATGGCTGAATAATATCCCATTGTAGGTATAGAACACATTTTGTTTATTTGTGTATCTGCTGATGGACACTTGGGTTGTTTCCTCCTTTTGGACAATGTGAAAAATGCTGTTATGAACATTGTTATACAAGCATCTGTCTGAGTCCTCGCTTTCAGTTATTTTGGGTATATCCCTAGGGGTGGAATTGCTGGATCGTATGGGAATTCTATGTGTAACTTTCTGAGGAACCACCAAATTGTTTTCATAGCAGATGCATCGTTTTACATTCCCATCAGCAATGCACAAAAGTTCTCTGTACCTTTTTGTTTTGATAAAAACATGGGTCTCTCTGAGGCTACAACTTTCCTATTTTTCTTGAGGCGATACCACACATTTTTTCATGCATCACACACTGTACAGTTTTATTCCTTTGCTACAACTAGTTATATGTCACTCTTCATTTCAACATGCAGCTTTTATCCATCTATTGTTAGGTCACTTTCTACTATGGCACTTACGGTCAGTACCCCAACCTGTGCCAATATTTTCAGGGACAATATACAAATGGGCATTTAATAGTTTAGTGTCATAAATCTGACTTCAGAGCTAGTGACCCTCACCTTCTCTCCATTTCAACCAACCACTTCTCAGGCAATGCCTTCAGCATTGTCACTGCTCAGATCCGGTGCTTCACCTCTGAGATCTTAAATAGCAACGTTCCACTCTCCAACTATGACTTCAATCCTTTCAGCTCTTAAATTTTCTTATTCCCTCCCGATTTATTCTATAATCTCCTCAAGATTTATGATTCCTTGATTTTTCCCTTTTCTCTCAGTACATGTCCCTTCCATTTCAGTTCCTGCCCTAATTAGCTTAGACTATCCCTCATCATTTCAACAACTCTTCTGCTAATGTACCCTCAACCACTGTCCTCTCCATAATTTTAGTCCTGAAAATTCACAGTTCTCACTCATGTTGATCCTTTGCCTTCTGTGCTGCTATATAAGGACAGCTGGATGTGTTAAGTTACACAACCATACAAACTAGAACTCATACCTATTTAGGGCATTCGTTCCCAGATTAATCTTCGAGATTGCCTGACTTTGCTCTTCTTATCTTTATTTGGCTCTTTCCTCCCGTTGCCTTCAGTAGCTCATCTATTATTCCTTTCAAAGCCTCCTGACTTCTCACTTCAGAAGCCCACAGTGGCCCTTGCTTCACAGAAAAAAAACTACTCACTGAGAACTGAACTTTACTTATACTCACAGCTATTTGCCTCTTCTTCGCTCCTGTCCCTGAGCACAAGGTGATCGTCTTTCTGTTCAAGGCAAACTCTCCTTCAGATTCTAAATTCTACCTCATCCCACTTCTTTAGAAATCTTAGTTCATGAAAATTCTCTCTAGTGGCTCCTTCTAATTAGTCATAAGTGTGCTCAAGGACCTGCCATTTTTCAAAAACCAAAACCAAAATCCTTAACCTACCTTCTTTCGTCTCAACTATCTTTCTCATTCATGTTTCTTCAAAAAAAAAAAATTATTGATTTTTACAGAGAGGAAAAAGGGAGAGGGGGAGAGAGAAACATTGATGTGAGAGCGGAACCTCCATCAGTGGCCTCCAGCCTGCCTCCTATTGGGGACTTAGCCTGCAAACCAGGCACGTGCTCCCACCGGGAATCAAACTGGTGATCTTTTGGTGCAGAGGACGCCGCGCAACTGAGCCACACTGGCCAGGGCTCTTATTCACGTTTCTTTAAGGACTACCCAATTGCCAAACTGCTATGCTTCTTTACCTTTAATCGTGCTTCATCCACAGAAAACTGGCTTCCATATTCCCTGCTTTATTAAAACCACTGTGGTGGAGGTCATTAATGACCACCTAATTTCAAATAAAAAGGATACTTTTTGTCCTTACCTTAACCATTCAGCAATATTTGACTTTTTTTTTAATGTCCTTCCTTGGCTTCAGTAATATTATATTACTGAATATAATATATCTTTTTTCAAAAAGCAATGCAAGATTGTCACATGCCTCTTGGAATTCTTGGACACTGTCACTTTATCGACACAGCACCTGCTGTCCTCTCTCACAAGGATGGCAGGAGAAGGTTCCATAAAAATTCTCCTTTCTATGGGGTGAAGCCACTGTGTACCACACTGTAGCACCTAAAGTCTGGGCACAAATCACACAGTACTCACGTCCTAATAAAGGGTTTAATACATGCTCTACCAAGAAGAGACCCCTAACTTAATGCAGCTAACTAAAATGTGCGTGTAAAGCAGTGGCCCTCAAACTTGGCCCCGCCTGGGAATTTCTAGGGAGCTTTAAAACACACTGGTAGTGGAGTGGGGGTCACAGGTTATCCTGTGCGATGGCATTCCTTTAGAAACTTCTCATATTATATTGTAATAGGTGAAAGGCTGTTATTGCTGATATTCATGTACTATTTTGAAAATACATGTTATCATTTTAGAGGTAGCATTTAGGTCAGTCAGTAGTTCAATGGCTGACCAGGCTCTATTCAGACAACTGGTTACGAGTTATATAAATTTTACAAGTCTGTTGGGAGTCTAAACTTAAACCTTACCAAATGGAGGGAGGAAAGGAGGTAAAATAATAAAAATTTTATGCCAGAATCATTTTTAAATTTCCAAAAATGTTTTAAGTGCATGATGTGTAATTTCATTGATTTATTTCCTTCTCACCACTGTAAAATCGGGTATCAGCATCTCCCAAACCAATACTCACTTATGCCCAGGCTAAAAAGAATTTTACCTGTAATAAACTCGAAGTGTCTGGATTTCTTCTTCCAGTTTTTTGTACTGTTGAACTGCAGTTTCTCTGGCTTGTTGCATAGCTAACAACTTTGCCTGCAAGAAATCAAATATTTTAAGAAATTTAATATTAGTTTGATATACAGTTAAAATATAGTACTACAGTATGAATAGGAGACTTAAATTGCTGTTAGTTTTAAACCTGTCAGTATTTTTAGGAGTGTTTAATAATTTCCCACAAAATAATCCAATTATATCAATAACAGAAATACTGCAGACTTGAACCTATTAAATATACCAGCTTTACTCATTCCTGAACTTCACCCTTATTCATCTGTATCATCAGATATATGCCCTTCTGCAATGTTTAACTTTATACACAGAATTCAGAATGTGGAACAGGGGGCCAAAGCAATATCTAGAGCAGAGATAAGCACACTGGGTGTTTCAGATACAAATTTACTGTGGCTCCACTGCCTGATCACACTAGATTTTCTTTTAACTTTATTAATAGTAAAACTCAGAAAATTCTAAATATGTTGTTAAGCTATCTTTGATATTTAACATGAAAACACACACACACACACACGACTGATTCCCACAGATATAAGTTAACCTTCTCAGTTCCTTTTCTGCAGGAAAGTCTCTAAAGGGAGGATGGGCGCAATCTTGAGTGTTAAAGATATTTTACTCAGGAAACGCTATTGTTCCGAGCTGCCTACAACATTCTAATTCTAAAGGGTCTGCAATCAGTTTTTCAACAGAGTTCAAACTAGTAATTTTAAAAGAAATGCCATCTTCCAACCATCGTTCCCACTTGATTTCAGGCATAGCCAAAATGTTCTCAACATAACTTTTAAAATATGGCACAGGAAAATCAGGTTTCAGTTTTGTTTACTTGGAGTTTAATGTGCATAAAAATGTTGTCCTTCACTTTAAATGGTGTTTGAGAGATAACACAGAGCAAATTGTTATCACACATATCACAAACTACACTAATGGCAATAAAGGCAGAAACTCACTAATTTTGCTGAACTCATATGAGTTCACTGGAATTATATTTTGACACAAGGATGAAGTCATAAGAAAAATGTGAAATCCTGATCATAGTGTAATATAATAAGAGATCATTAGACAATGCCACTTTTCTATTTTAATAATGGAGAATTATAAAAACATACAGCAGTTTGGATCTTTGTGTATAAATTTAGGCACTAAATTAATTAATTTGCTTTCCGTTTGGGGTAGAGTTACCTTACACAATGGAATACTACTCAGCCATAAGAAAAGATGAAATACTGCCATTTGCAACAACATGGATAGACCTTGAGAATATTATGCTAAGTGAAATAAGTCAGGAAGAAAAAGCTAAGAACCATATGATTTCACTTATATGTGGGATATAAAACCAAAACTTGTGGACACAGACAGCAGTGTGGTGGTTGCCACAGGAAAGGGGGCTAAGGAGGTAGGGGGCGAAGGGGACCTAGTATACGGTGATGGAAGATGATTTGACTGGGTGGTGGGCACACAGTCAATATACAGATCTTGTAGCATAGAAACTCACACCTGAAACCTATATGATCCTATTGACCAATGTCACCGCAATAAAATAAAATAAAATTAAATTTAAGATGTCTGAACACTTGCTTTAACATGTCACATTCTAGAATTATAGATGAAATATTCTCATAAATTATTATAAAGCATTTAAAATAAAAATAGGTGGCTGTTTCTTAATGCCAATAATGAACAACTTTGCCAACTTTCAATATACTATAAAATGTGACTGAAATAGTAAGTTGGAGGACACAGATACCTACTGCGACAGTGGCAAGTAAAAAAGAATCACACAAAAAAGCACATATCACATTAAACTTACAAAACGTCAGACATCCTGTTGCATGTATCTAAGGAACATCAAATATTAGACAGGTAACAGAGAATTTGCTAAATAAATGTTACCTTAATTGCTTATTCTGATTTTTTTTAAGCTGGTACTTCTAGGGGAAAAAAAACACCCCCCAAAATATAAACCCATGTTCTAGCAGGAAAATGCCATAATGAAGATTATGCTTAAATTTCTGCAATTAAAATAGAATCATGAAAACTTTATTTTAATTCCTAAGTTTTGGGTAGTATTGAACATTTCACTTCCTACATTTAGTTGGTTATGCAGATGTGGTGTTACTTCATAGCAATCAACTTAATTTCTCAATTCTAAACATCTAATCTTCTGTCTGGGCGCTGGAGCCTTGCCTTCCAAGCTCTGATAAACTTTGTGGCTTTACAGCCTCCTTCCTCTATCAGATATGTTCTTATCTGGCCAGCATATCTCTTTTTTGAGGGGGAAATACCCTTACTCTATGCCACAGTGATCTTGTTCAGTGCTGGGAGCTAGGATGAACTCAGGTAGATAGGATCCACTAGCCCTAAGGAGAAAACAATCCTGATGACATCATTTGTGTCCCTGGGTCCCCGAGGGCCAGACAAATCCTCATCCATTTCTTGGACTTTCTGGGTACAGTCATCCTTTTTGTCTTTTGGTTTATGCTAGTTTGAGGTGGATTTTTGTTATATATACTGTAAGAAAATATAACTACAAAAAATAACTAATTTAAATGTGCTGTTTCTTTTGCATTTCCTAGTTTCATTATTATTAGCATATAATTCCAACATGTTACAAGTAAAACATATTTCATATCACAGATATTAAGAAAACTAACAAATCAGATTTTTTTTTGGTTTTGGCCCATCATGCTTCCCATACTTTTGGCAATTGTTTTTTATAAAAACTGCATGCATTCATTTATTTATTTTATAATCACATAAAAATATATGCATCTAAACCCCCCCAAATTCAAAAAATATAAAAAATATACAATGTAAAGTAAATCTTTCTGCCACCTCCAACCCTCAGTATTACAAATTCCCTCCTGATATTATTACTTACCTGTTTGTTGTATATCCTTCCAGAAATAGTGTACACATAAATATATGTATATTTGCAACTAAATATACCTATCTACAATATTGATGGCATTTACAGTTCTAAACCTTATTTTAAATTGAAAAATGTTTTGCTGTTTTGCCTCCTTAAAAAAAATCCTCCACCCCAGCACATGTATCACACTAACTAGTCACATTCCCTCCCTTCCTTTCGACCCCCAAAATGAAACACTTGCATGAATTTGGGTTCATCATTTTCAAGAATATTTTATACTTTCACTACATAGTTATGTACTTATAGATAATATATCTTATTGTTTACAGGTCTTTAAACATTATACAAATGATACTCTAAATATTTCACAGACAATTGCTTTTTTGGCCGGTATTATACTTCTATTATTCTTATTGATACAAGTATCCTTTCTGATAATACTTATCTTCATACAAAATGTTCCCTTGTGCACCACTATAGTCAATGCCCTCATTTACACCCAACCTGTCAACCACTTATATGATTTTTATCCCTATAGTTTTGCTTTTCCAGAATGTCGTATAAATGGATTCATATAGTAGGTAGCCTTTTGAATATGACTTCTTTCACCTAACTTAATGCTTTTGAGATTCATTCATATTATTACATGTATCAGTTCATTCCTTTATATCACTGAGTAGTACTCCATTGTATGGATATACTATTATCTGTTTATCCTCTCATCATTTGATGGACATTTGGGTTGTTTCCAGCTTTTGTCAATTATTTAAAAAGCTGCTATAAACATCTGCATATAGGTAGTTTTGTGGAAATATACCTTCATTTCTCTTAAATAAATACCAAGGAGTGGAATTGCTAACTCCTATGGTATGTGTGTATATATGATATATATATATATATATACTGTTTATATAACATATAAACTTTATAGAGTTATAGAGATTATAAAAAAACTGCCAAAGTTGTAGCCTAAATTTATATAACCTTCAAGAATCTGTGCTTAACTACTAGTAATGCCACTTGTTGAATGTCTACTATAGGAGGTTGGGCACTATACCAAGTGCTTGAAATACATTACTATAGTCTATACTCATAACTACACTATGAGATAATTCCTATTATCCCTATTTTACAGGTGATAAAATGAGACTTATGGACATTAAGTCACTTGTAAATATAACACACAGCTAGTGACTAATACAACTCAAATATAAATTCAGGCCTGTTTGGTCCAAAGTACATTGTTTTTGCCTCTTACACACACACACACACACACACACACACACACACACACACACACGTGTGTGTATATATATGTACACACATACCTATATACACATACATATAAACAAATGTATATGTATGATAAATCAACCTATATTCTCAAGAACATGACAGATAAGAAAAAATATTATTCAGTGATTTGAAAAACAATACAAATGTGTGCGTTGACAAAAACTTGATTCATTTGTAACTGTCACAGCCACACTTGCAGGAAAAAGGACAAGCAGAAATGTACCAGATACTCTTGAGCATGCCACCTATTTATTTATATTGAAATATCATTGACATACAATATTATATTAGTTTCAGGTGTAGAACATAGTGATTTTACATATACATTATGAAATAATCCCAATAAGTCTAATTACCAGTTGTCATCATACAAAGTTGGTAAAATATTTTCTATACTCCCTGTTGTACATTCCATTCCATGACTTCTTTATCTTATAACTAGAAGTTTGTACCTTTTTTGATTCCCTTCACCCATTTTGCCTACCCCTGAATCCCCTGGCAGCCATCTGCTCTCTGTGTCTATAAGGTTGTTTGTTTTATTTTCTGGTAGATTCCACATATAAGTGAAATCATATGGTATTTATCTTTCTCTTTCTGACTTATTTCACTTAGTATAATACTCTCAAGGTGCATCCATTTTGTTGGAAATGGCAAGACTTCACTCTTTTTTATGGCTGAGTAATATTTCACTGTGTATATATACCACATCTTTTTCCCCATTCATCTATGGATGGACACTTAGGTTCATCCATATCTTGGCTACTATAAATAATGCTGCAATGAACATAAGGGTGCATATATTTTTTCAAATTAGTGTTTTCATTTTCTTCAGATATATATCTAGAAGTGAGATTGCTGGATCATATGGTAGTTACCATTTGTATATCTATTATCAGCACTACACTTTTACTCCAACCCACATTATAGATGTCAAATTTTACATCTTTTTATTTTATGTATCCCTTAACTAATCATTGTAGTTACAGTTGATTTTACTATTTTTGTCTTTTTACCTTCATACTAGATTTATATGTGTTTCATCCACTACCTTTTCTATGTATTTGCCTTTACATGGTAGAATATCCTAGAATATCCTTCCTTTGTATCTTTTATTTCTAGTTAAGGCTTTTTTTTTTTTTTTTTTTTTTTTAGCTTAATAAAACCCCTTTAACTTTTTTTTGTGTGTGTGTGAAGCTGGTGTAGTGGTGATGAACTCCTTTATCTGGGGAACTTTCTCCTTCAATTCTGAATGGTACCCTTCCCAGGGGAGAGTATTCTTAGTTGGAGGCTTTTCCTTTTAGCACTTTGATTATATCATGCCAATCCCTTTGGGCTTACAGTTTCTACCATAAAAATGAACTGTCTTATGAGGTTGCTCTTATGTGTAACTGTTATTTTCTTGCTGCTTTTAAAGATTCTCTATCTTTCATTTTTGGCTTTAAATTATAATGTGTCTTGGTATGGATCTCTTTGGGCTCATCTTGTTTGGGACTCTCTGTGCTTCTTGGATAAGTATATCTGTTTTCCTCCCCAGGATAGGTAAGTTTTCAGCCATTATTTCTTCAAATAAGTATTCTACCCTTTTCTCTGTCTTCTCCCTCTGAGATCCCTATAATGTAAATGTCCATATGCTTGATGTTGTCCCACAGGTCCCTTAAGCTATCTGCATTTAACTTTTTTTCTTTTCTTTCTGTTGTTCTGTTTGGGTAATTTCTATTTTCATGTGTTCCAAGTCATTGATCCATTCCTCTGTATCCTCTAGTCTACTGTAGATTCCCTTGTGTATTCTTTTGTTCAGTTATTGTAGTTTCAGCTCTGTGAGTATTGTTTGGTACTTTCTTATATTTTCTATCTCTTTGTTGAAGTTCTCAATGTGTTCATCCATTCTTTCTTCTAGTTTGGTGAGCATATCTATGTCCTACTTTGAACTCTTTATCAGGTAAAATACTTGTCTCTGTTTCACTGAGGGTTTTTTCTGGGGTTTTACCTCATTTCTTCATTTGAATATGTTCCTTTGTTTCCTCATTTTGTGTGACTTTCTGTGTTTATTTCTGTGTATTATGTTAAACAGCTATCTCTCATGTCTAGAAGGAGTGGCTGTGTGTAGGACATGAATCTTACCATTTAACCTTGCTCTAGCTCTTGGTTGTCTCTCAAGCTCTTTCTCTGACTGTTTCAGACCCACAGTGTCCAGAATTGCAGTCCCCCATGGCAACCTGATCCTGGTGCTCAATGGGCTTCCCCTGTGTCCTCTTTGTGTTCCATCCATTGGCTCTGACAGAGTCTATCAAGCTGTGTGGGAGGCTAGAGCTGCTTGCCAGCAATGTCTGTCAGGTTGTATGAATGACGGGGTAGGGCAGGGCTGTTTTCCTGCCTCTGTTAGCAGGTTAAAATGGGGGTGCAAAATGGTACCCTTCTGCACTGATGCCACTAAGGTAGAGGGTGCTGGTAAAAACGGTGTCTGCCAGTGTACTATTCCCAGAGAGAAACTCAACAGATTCCTGCCCCTCTGGCAGATGCTTCAAGCCTAGCTGTGAACTCTTTCACCTATGGTTCAGGCTCCCCTCAAACTGTTGCTTTTTATGCTGTGTCCTAGGGCAAGTAAGTCTGTGCACAAGCCCTTTAAGAATCTTTTTCCCCCGCAGTCCTGTGTTTCTCCTCGGTGTGAGTGTGGTTTTCAAAGCCCAGTGTCTTGGGGACTCATCTCTCCAGTAGAGGAGCTGAGGGCTATGGTGCCTCTGTGAGATACAAAACCCCTGCTCCTTAAGGAGAAAATCCATTTATATGTATATTATTTCCTTTGTTTTTCTGAGGTTCCATCCAGACTGTGTGGGTCACTGTACCAGAGGAGGGGCTTTTGGTGAGAGTGTGTCTCTGCCGCTCCTACAACTCTCAAGAAAGCCCTTTTATTCTTTGTTGTGGAGTGTTCAGCTAGTTCTCAAGTTCTTATCAGAGGTAACTGTCCCATACATAGTTGTATATTTGTTGTGTCTATGGGAGGAGGTGACTTCAGGGTCTTTCTGTGCCACCATCTTGAACTGCCTCGCCATGCCATCTTTCTACATATCACTCAAACCTTTCCACATATAATTATCTTTTTGTTCTTTATTCTAACTCCTCAGTCTTACTCCACCCTCTACCCAAATCCTGCCCAAGGTAAAAATGCAAGAAACTTGTTGCTGCACTTCTGATAATTATGTACATTATTTACATTCAGCTCTGATCCATATTATGTTACTGGCATGAAGGGGTCTTATAACTGGGAGTCATGCGTGTATTTAGTCGTAGTAATGGGAAAAACTGGGAGTCATGACTGCATTTAATATTAGCGGGATCTTCTGCTTCTCCAAGTCATGTTCAAACTGTATTGCTGGTGTATCTCTTTCTAATAGTAGGAAGAATATAAATATTCTGTTGCTTACTCCATCAAAATTTGCCTATAAAAACATTTGTCTTAACTAAGATGTTCTCCTAAATCCAATAATTTTAGTATTGTAACAAAAAAGTATTCCAAGGCTATATAATCACAATTATACTCTTAACACTCTCTAATCAAACTTTATAACGTTATTACCAAATTTTATTGAATCTAAGATGCTACAGATTTTAAAATATACCATAATTTTATGCAGAAAAATCAGGTCAATTATACTTCTAAGATATCATCTATTGCAATAAGTGTATGGCAACGTCAAAATGTGAAATGATACTAACCCAATATATTTTCCTCCTACAAAATAATGAAATTCTCTTCTGAGCAATACCAAAGTATTTTTTTCTGCTCACAGTATGTATTTTAAAATTCTTCTCATCTCCTTGCCCCACTCACAAAATCCCCACCTTCTCTTTTTTTGTTTTCTCTATTAAATAAAGAAAACTACATCATTCCTAATCCTTTCTTTTGTTTTTTTATATAAGGAAAATGCTGAAATTTTGATCGCAGTCTCCAATGGTGTCTCTTACGTTTCTTCCAACTACCTTTCATATTTTCTTCCCACCATGTAAAAGGTATTGTTTAAAACACTGGGAAAGAGCAGCTGAACTAATTCCAGGTGAAATAATGAATCAAATCATCATTTGACAACAGTTATTGATAATAACGGAAGTTTACAGTTTAATTAGTGTGTTTTGTATCTTCAGTATCCTCTCAATATACCTTAAATTTTTTTGGTAACATCTTTTTTTCTTTCTGCTTTCACTGAGATATAATCGACATAAAGCACTGTATTAGTTTCACAATATAATGATTTAATGTACATGTATATTGCAAAATGATTAAGATTAGTTAACATTCATTACCTCACATAGTTAAATTTTTTTCTTTTGATGTTAAGATTTAGTCTCTTGGCAACTTTCAAATATATGATACTGTACTGTTAACTTTAGTTACCACGCTGCACATTACATCTCCAGAACTTATTTACTTTGACTAAAAAAAAGGTTGGTAACTCATGTTAGGTTAGTCATATAATTAAATGTCTCATTATTCTTAAACTGTATACCTTAAAAACTGCCATCCAAACAGGACAACCATTTGTACTGCCATTGCATTAAAAATGAACTGTTTCCTTAGAGGTTTTTTCTAGTAATTTAGAATGATAGACAAAGAAAAGACTACACTGTTCATATCACTGAACACTATTTGTTTTGGATTTGTAGAGAAACCACTTTTATCTTACTTTAAAATCTTGTTATGTTTGGTTTGAATGTGTTTTTAATGGTAATAGTTTTATATAGTTAAGCCTCCCTTTGGTAACTCCAAGACCATTAATGGAAGTCTGTTTTTATCAGAGAACAGAGGCATTTGATCTTGTGTGTGATAATCTGCTAAATAAAGAAACAGAGAGTACAAATTAAATCACAGAACCAAATAATTTTAGACCTGAAAAGGATCTTAGAGGTAATAGAGTACCCTACTTTTATAGGTGAGAAAACTGTTGCTAATACAACATGTTTAGGGAAACATTTGGAAATTGTCCAAGGTTTCATAGCTGGTTAGAAAGGAAAGTGGAAACTAGAATTCAAGTATCCAAAAAACACTGCCTATTCTACTATATGAAACGGCATTTCAACATGGTATAATATAATATGTATGTTAGTTGTTTTAACAGAACTGTTTTATAGTGTAATTATAAATATATAAACTGAATTATTAAACACATCTATAAGATATCTAATTAGATACTTTTGAAAAATAGGTGCAGTTAGACAACTGCTCAAACATATCTATTGCCACCTGAGTATTTGTCTTTTTAGTCTCTGGAGCAGATTAAGAACCTAGTAAAGAAACATAACTAAATATCTTACAAAAGGATATCCCCCAAAATTAAAAGCTAATATCAGAGGAATAAAGAAACCAGATTTCAACATAGCTCCCCTTCACAGAAAGACTTGGATTGCTTACCACAGCATATTACCGAAGTGTATTGTATTGGTCTTTACGGGTGATTCTTTACAGGCGATGTTTTTCCTCACCCCGTGCCTCCCAGACAGGGATGAGCAGATTCCTGACTCAAAAGCAGTCTTAGATGCACTGTATAGTGATTTAGTGACACGAGAAAGGGAAGAAAACAGTTTGTAAAAGAAACAGAAATTAAAACATTCATAGGCAAAAAATGATCCACAGGCAGTAAGCAGAGCCCATGAAACAGAAAGGGAAAGTTGAGAGAAGAATGCCAGACAGTACAGCACAATGATTAAAAGCAAACTTGAGTTTGGCCACCAGCAATTACAACTATAACTCTGAATGAGTTAGGGACTCTAAACCTCAGTTTTCTCATTGGTCAGATGGGGGGTGATAATACTCATCTCACAGGATTATTATGCAAGGATAAAATGAGGTACCTTACAATATAGGCACATTAAAGTGAACAAATATGTAAGCTGTGTAATAGGAACCATTGAATCTTTCCTGTTAAGTTACTGTGGACCCTGATGTCAGTAAGGAATAGTATTGGACCAAGTAACAGTTAATAGGGTAGAAGGGAAGAGGCTTAAAGTGAAAATGCAAGCCACATGGTAGTCCAGAGCAGGGTCATTCAAGTCCAGACAGTAAATATTTTAGACTTGCGAGCTAGTCTCTGTTGCAGCTATCAGCTGTTGTAGATAAAAGCAGTCATAGACAATATGTAAATGAACAGGCATAGCTGTGTGCCAGTAAAACATTATTTACAGAGACAGGTAGCGGGTCCAGAGGCCATAGTTTGCAGGCTATGGATCTAGCATATCAGACACAGGTTTGCATAAAGCTCAGAATATCTCTGTTGGTCTTTATAAGTTTTGGTTAAGTTGTTAGGCACCTGAAACAGTGAAAAATGGAAATGCTGACCACATTTTCAATACATTTGTCCTGTCTAAAATGAACATATTTTTGAATGTAATGAAACAAAATACCTGAAGTTCACAGTTCTAGAACAGTTTCTTCAGGACATATAATGACAGGAAGGAAAAAGTCTATTGGGGTGGTAAGAGCATGTGCTCACATGGTAGCCTTGCACTGACAGGGAACCGTCTCACCAGGGAGGTTGCTTTTACCTATTACATACAAAGGAAAACAAATTTTAAAAATCCTGTAGCTTTTAGTTTTATTTAATCTGATGTTAACATAGTTTCAAGAAAATTCTTTTTATGAGTATTTGCATGGCATATTTTTACATATCGTTTTTTCCCCCCATCACTTTTATATGCCTAGGTTTAGATGTGATTATAAATAGTGCATAGTATTTTTTCCAGTCTAACATTTTTTAATAGAATTTATTGGGGTGACATTGGTTAATAAAACCATACAGGTTTCAAGTGTACAACTCTTAACACATTGTCTGCATACTGCATCATGTGCTCACCACCCAAAGTCAAGTCTCCTGCCACCATTTATCTCCCCTTTGCCCTCTTCCACCAACCAACCCTCTCCCACCCCCCTTTTTAATGTGCATTGTGTTTATATCCACCATGATGCCTGCTGCTCCCCAGCTCAAAAGCTTGTCTTCTCCCTCACTCACCAGTGGGTCTACTGATAAATTTTTTTTATGAAAAACTGAAATGTAAGATGAATAAGATAACTCCTATAAAGTTAAAAATTTATTTGAAATATGTTTATAAAGTATCAAGTAGAACATAAACCATACCCACGACAGTAAACAAATCTGATAAATTACGTCATCAGTATTCTGGTTTTGATGTAACAGGGCACATTCTCCCCCTTTAAACTAGTTCTAAAAATTTTAACTACCACTTATCTGCCTTGCCCTCAAACATTCTCATAAAATGGGGTGTTAGTAGAACATGGAAGGGAAGGTTTGAATTTTATTTATGATTACTGTATTTGGTATTAGATCTATGGGTAGCTGGCTGAAAAGGTCAGGCATGACTGTCTGGGTGTGACCCAGAGCCACTGTCAATGCCACTGTACAACATCCATGTTGATTATGGCTACATCCAGTTTGAATGTTTGCGGAACGTCTACCAGCTGTGGTAAAATCATAGAAACAGGTTTTGAGTAGTACCCTGTCAAATCTACTAAGATAAGAAATGAATTACATTGGGTCTTTGGGTTCTTTCTTTTGTATATATGTTTGTTTTCAAGTCCCCCTTTCTTTGCTAAGCAACTCTAAGCAGATACTTTGACTCAGTGAATACATATTAAGTGGCCTATGTATATCCAGTTCTGAGACAAAACTGACTACTCTTGGAAGCTATGAAACATATTTTTGTGAAAGCAACAACTGGCGTTTACTGTGCACTTAACACATTCTAGGCACCAGACATTAACTTCCATGTATTATCTCATTTAAGTCTTTACAATAATGATATCAGTTTGGGTTTATCATCATCTTCCTTTAACCTAAGATTTATGTTAAATCACTTGCCCAACTGGGCCTGTCTGACCATAGAGCCTGAAGTGTTAATTTCCTTGCAAGGTCTCAACATTCTTTTTTTTAAAAAAAATTTATCTTTATTGTTGAAAGTATTACAAATGTCCTCCTTCCCCCCTTAATAATCCCCTCCACTTTGCACGCCCCCTCCAGGCTTCACCACACAACTGTCTGTGTCCATGTGTTAGGCATATATGCATATAAGTTCTTAGGTTATACTCTTCTCCATTCCCCCGCCTTCCCTCTGAGATTCCTCAGTCTGTTCCATGCTTCTATGTCTCTGGATCTATTTTATTCATTGGTTTATTTTGTTCATTTGATTCCACATATGAATAAGATCATGTGACACTTGTCTTTCCCTGACTGGCTTATTTCACTTAACATAATATTCTCCAGGTTGCACCACACTGTCTCAAAGGGTAAGGGATCCTTCTTTTTATTAGCTGCATAGTATTCCATTGTGTAAATGTCCGAGAAGATGCTTGATATGATTTCAGTCTTCTTGAACTTGTAGAGACTTGTTTAGTGTTGTAAGAAGTGATCTATCTTTGAGAATGTCCCATGTGCACTTGAGAAGAATGTATACTCTGCAGCTTTGGGGTGAAATGTTCTGTAATGTCAATGAAATCCATCTGACCTACTGTGTTATTTAGAGTCACTGTTTCCTTGATTTTTTTTGTCTGGAAGATCTGCCCAGTAAAGTCAGTGGGGTGTTAAAGTCCCCTACTATGACTGTATTGCTGTCGGCCTCTCCTTTAAAGTCCCCCAGAAGTGTTTTATTTGTTTTTTCAGCCCGTGTGAGTCTTTTGTTCTGATGTGGGATTCTTGCAGACAGCCTATATTTGGGTCATGTTTTCTTATCCATTCAGCTACCCTATGTTTTGATTCATTTATATTTAAGGTTATTATTGAAAAGTACTTCCCTATTGCCATTTTATTTCTTTATGCCTATGTTTCTCCTTCTCTCTATTTCTACTTATTACAGCAGTCCCTTTGACATTTCTTGCAATGCTGGTTTGGTGGTGATAAACTCCTTTAGCCATTTTTTTTTTTTTTCCCTTTTCCCTGGGAAGCTCTTTAGTTCACCATCTATTTTGAATGATAGCCCTGCTGGATAGAGTATTCTTGGTTTTAGATCCTTGCTTTTCATTACCTTGAATACTTCATGCCATTCCCTTCTGACCTATAGATTTTCTGGTGAGAAATCAGCTGAGAGCCTTAAGGGAGCTCCTTTGTGGGTAACAGATTGCTTTTCTCTTGCTGCCTTTAAGATTCTCTCTTTGTCCTGAATTTCTGGCATTTTAATTATGATGTTTCTGGGCATGGGCCTCTTTGGGTTCTTCTTGCTTGGGACTCTCTGTGCCTCCTGAACTTGTGTTTCTTTTTCTTTGACCAGGTTAGGGAAGTTTTCTGCCATTATTTCTTCAAACAGGTTCTCTAACACTTGGTTACTTTCTACATCTTCTGGCACTCCTCTGATGCAACTATTGTTACATTTCATGTTGTCCCATAGCTCCCTTAAAATTGTCCTCCTGTTTTTAAATTTTTTTTTTTGGTTCTCTGATTGAGTGATTCTTTTCTACCCTGTCCTCTAATTCGGTTGATCTGATCCTCGGCTTCCTCTAATCTACTGTTTATTCCTTCCAATGTATTTTTTATTTCTACGATGTCATTCTTAATTTCCTTCATACTATATCTCATAGATTGCTTATCTCCATTTCATTTACTCTTCTTCTGGAAACTTCTCTTGTTCTTTTACTTGGGGCTTGTTTTTCTGTCTCCCCATTTTGGTTGCCTGTTTGGATTTGTTTCTATGTATTAGGTAGACCTGCTAGGATTCCCAGTCTTTTGGATGGTCTCTAGTGTACGCTAATGTCAGACATTGTTTATGACTGGCCTTGAGACGGGCCTGTTTGAAGCTTTCGGCACTCCACAGCTTGTGGTTCCCTCTGCTGGGGCTGGGTGCTTTTGAAAAGGACCAAGATGTGCACCAAGGTTTGCTTTCCCAAGCCCTGAGTCTAGAAGCAAATCAGGTAAAGACTGAAAGCACCCAGAGGCTGATTGTTATTCAGTCTCTAAAGAGCTTCAGGCTGTGGAAACTCCATAGGGTGGGGTGTGAGGTTCACAATGGGCAGGGCAATTGCTTCCCCCCCTCCCTCCCCAGGTAAAAGCTGCCTGGACTGTAAATATCTGCGTGAGAAAGATGTCTTCTGATGTACAGGGCAACAACTCAGCACAGGAATCCACTTAGCTGCCATCTGAGCTCTATGACCCAAGCCAGCACACATGGATTCACCTCACACAGTTCTAGTCTACTCTGCTGTCCCTCTACCGGAGCCCAAGGTGAGTGGCTGCACACAAAATTTTGTGTGTTGGCTCTTTAAGAGGGTGCCTGCATTTCCAGCCATCTCTCCCTGGGAGACAGAAACCCGGCTGCTTTTCACAACCAGATGCTACATGGGTACCTTTCTCAGTTCTGGTGCTCTGGGATGGGAAGCCCAGCTTGGGGTTTAGATCCCAGAGTTCTCAGTGGGTATCCTCCATAGCTGAGAAATCCCTCTGGACCTTCTGCTGCTGCCTGTGGAAGCCCAGCCAGCCCTCTTGCACCTCCACACTTCCTACCATTCTTTATATGGTCTCTGCTTCCCATCCAGCTAGTCTTCAGTTGATTATTCAGGATGGTTTTTCTCTATTTTAGTTATAATTCCAGTTTGGTCCTGGGAGAGTGTCAGTGTAGCTTCCACTCAATCTGCCACTTAGTTCCAGTTGGAAGGATCCTTGTAGAACCATGTTCCTAATTTTATTTTATTTTATTTTTTATTTTTATTTTTTTTCATGATCAAGTGGCATCCATTCCGGAGACAAAAGGTTGGTACCATATTTGCAAATCAATAAATGTGATACATCACACAAACAAAATGAAAGGTGAAAATCACATGATTATACCAATAGATGCAAAAAAAGCATTTGACAAAGTCCAGCAACCATTTAATGATAAAAACTCTCAGCAAAGTGGGAATAGAGTGATATTTCAGCATAATAAGGCCATATATGACAAACCTACAGCCTACATCACACTCCACAGGCAAAAACCAAGTGTTTCCCTTAAGATCAGGAATAAGACAGGGATGCCTGCTTCCATCACTCCTATTCAACATAGTACTAGAAGTCCCAGCCACAGCGATCAGACAAGAAGAAAATTTTCCACTTAAACCCAGAAAAGCATTAGAGGAAACAATGTGATAAATGCCCTATCTCCCCTGACTTTCTCTTACTACTACTAGTTTTGCTGTTTCCTTGCTTATGTGTGATTTTTAAACATTTTCACTTTATCTTTTAAATTTAGGCTTCATTTTGTTGCTGAATGACATTTCCAAAAAAAAAAAAGAATCTTTACGTGGAAACTCTTAATCCAAATGATCTTAACCAACTTCCCTAGTTTATATAACTTTAACTCTTTACTGAGTCTCTTTTAACAAAAATTAGGTACTTCATCTGTTACTGGTTTCCAGATTCTCTAAAAAGTATACCAAATGTTTCAATCACAAGTGTCAACTTAAAATGCTGCTTCATCAGAAACTACAATTTTACCAGGTGTCAAGTGAGTAGATAGCCACTGCTGCTGAGTAGTGCCAAGACAGGAAACCTCTTGATATCCCCTCTTTAAAACAAAAAAACTGCCTCTGTAATGTTAATACTTGCCCTCCAGTATGCTTATCTGAGTCACCTATTGGAATGCATATTCTGAGAAATAAAATCTTATCTGAGGCTAAGCTAGCTAAGCCAATCAGTTTAATTCAGTTCACCTGTGGTTTGCAAAATCAGTGACTTTTGCTGTATACCTGTCTCCATGGAAGTATGTCTCTTAAAATGTCAGTGTGTTTGCCAGTAAAAAAGCCTATCTAAAAGTTACGAAATGTGTTTGCCAATCTAGGGAATGCTAATTGCTCACTTTTAATTTTTCTCTTTACCTGATCCCTCCAGAACTTGGCAGTTCTTAGTGAGTCATGGCAATATATTTCTTTGCATAAATACAGTAAGACCAGTTCCATACTGTGTAGTCTTATTAACCAAGACTTTGACTGGAATGCCATGTCTAAGAGAGACATACCTAGATTGTGGATATCACCAGAAAGCCTTAAGGAATTGAGATTGACTCTCAAACTGATTGAAGCCAATGGCAGAAATGACCCGACACCTTGCCTGGCCACATGGTTCATGGCAATCTTTCCAGGGAAGAAAGGGCTGTTGAGATGAACCTCAAAACACCTTTGGGGCCCTAGCTGTTTTCGCTCAGTGGTTAGAGCATCTGCCCACAGACTGAAGGGTCTCAGGTTTGATTCTGGTCAAGGGCAGGTACCTTGGTTGCAGGCTCAATCCCAGGCCCTGTCCTGGGCAAGTGCAGGAGGCAACCAATCCATGAGTCTCTTTCACACTGATGTTTCTCTCTCTCTCTCTCTCTCTCTTTCCTTTCTGCCCTCTCTGAAAAGCAGTGGGAAAAATATCCTTGGGCCAAGAATAAAAACAAACACTTTTGGGGTCCTCAAATTTGGAACTTGAGGACATGACCCAAATTTACAGGTGTTCCGGGCACAGCCTGATCGCAACTGTGGCCTTGGCTTCTCTGCCCTGAGGGGCTGACTGCTGACTGAAAGTCAATCTAAAGATTCCTTATGAATAAGTGAGATTCTAGCCAGACAAATTTGAGAAAGCCTGTATCATCGATTTGATCAGTTGCTACTCTGGTTGTGTTTATGCAAATAATCAAGTCAAATTAAAACTGGACTTGTAGTGGAAAAGACTCAGGCCGTACACCGGAGGAGGCGAAAGGAGACCTTTATAAACGCATGCGGTCCCAGAGGGGGCAGTCTCCAAATTCTGGGCCCCGAACAAAGGGCTTGGGTCAGCTTTATAGGGTCGGAGGTCGGGCCTGCTTTTGGCGTGAAAATAGTGGGCGAGGTTACAGAGGTTAGATAAGGTTACATGTACATTCAGGCAGGTAATCTGATACCTGAAATGGGGAATCTTCCTAAAATGGCGGCGGTTCCTGCCTCATTTCCCCCCTCTGATGCTATTGTTGCTGCAGCAATTATTGCATCATGATCCACGTCCCTATCCTCCGGGTCTTCAGTTTCCCGGAGTCCACGATAATGGACCTGCTGAAGGGCTAGAATCTTGGCGGTGGCCCTTCTGGTAACAGTGGTTTCTAGGGTCCGGATGGCCGTTCTAATTACATACGGCCCGATAGATATTCCTGTTAGGATGATAAGAATGGGCCTGATTAACGGAACGAGCCACTGAACCCAGGCCTGAGTGTCTAGGCCCCAATTCCAGTTCCTAGCCTCCTCTCTGCCTCTCTGTATGCTTCCTTTTAATTCCTCATGATTCATGTTACTTAATGGCCATATTAGGTCCCAACATACCTGCCGCCCGGGTGGTCCTTCCTCGGCACTTCTGAGCCTGGTAGCCCCTAGTTCCCTGCATAACCCCTGTCCAGTGGACCTTATTATTCCAGGTACACTGAGCCTTGTTTGGTTTTGCACAGTCTGGTGGCATGTCAGTGCTATAGGAAAGGGGCTTCCCTCAACTACATACGATACTATACCCGAGAGTCTTATTCTCTCTCTCGGGGTGCTGCACTGGCACCGGGGCACTGTGATAACGGCAGGGGCACTTATAGGAAGCAAACTATATATCCACACAAACAAGCAAAACTGAGGTATAGTCCTCCAAGGGCTATCTGCCCCCACAGGTTCCAGTCCTGAGGTGCCGTCGCTGCCAGTCCTACTCCAAAGATTGTGGCGAGGAGCCTGGCAGCTGCGAGGCGCCATTCTGGACAATGATCCATTCGTGGGTCGGTCCTTTCCTTAGCTTCAAGGAGGGTAGCCGCGGCTGGGGCCGGTCCTCAGGTTCTCCGTTGACCTCAGGATCGGCTGCCCTCTTGACTCTGGTGTGATGAACCCAGGGCGCTGCTCCTGCAATCGGTTCCGAAGAGATCTCGTCCTGTGTCCAGATCCGTTCGTCCTCCCCCGGCAGTTCCGCGGGTGGCCGTCCGCAGAGATCTGGACGGGCCAGGACCCGAAAAGACCAAGGCGCGTGCTTCCCTCCCGCCTCTGAGCTCCGCAGACCCCCTGCGGGTCCCTCACCGGTGGCAAAGCGCCTGCACGCATGAGTTGTTTCCCGGTCAGGGAACCAAAATGTAGCAGAAAAGACTCAGGCCGTACCCCAGAGGAGGCGAAAGGAGACCTTTATTAATGCATGCGGTCCCAGAGGAGGCAGTCTCCAAATTCTGGGGCCATGTTCCTAATTTTAAACAACAACTCTTAAATGTTTATTTAAAACAAAGCTGAAGATGACTAACTCAAGTTTCAGTTGTCTGAAAATGTTTATTTCATATTCATTTTTGGAGGATATCCATGCTGGGTATTTAATTCTAAATTGCCAGTTATTTCCTTTTAGCACATTGAAAGTGTTATTATAATGTGTTTTGACTTCCATTGCTCTGTTGAGAAAACATCTATAAAAGCCTAAATGTTACTCATTCAAAAGTAATCTTTTTCCTTTGGCTTGCTACTTACTGATTTTCTCTTTGGTATTACAATTCTTCTACTTCGTTATGATCATTATGATGTGATTAGGTTTGTATCTCTTTTTTATCCTGCGGATGAATATCTTTCATTAGTTTCAGAAAAATTTCAGTCATTTTCTGTTCTTACAATACTTTTCCTAGATTGTTTATATTCTCTCCTTTTGGGACCCCAAATAAATGTCTATTGCACTATCTTACTCTAAATTTCCTAACTTTGTTTCATTTATCGGTGTTACAGTATGGGTAATATTTCAGATATACTCCAACTCATATGACTTTCAGTTCACTAATTCTTACTTCAGTTGTGTGTAATCTGATGTTAACTTCTAGAGTGTTTCACTTAAAAAATGTTTTCATTTGATGTGATTCCCTTTCAGATTTGCCTGGTATTTTCTAGAAAACATTTGTGGTTTACTCATAGTTGTGATTCATATTCTATTATTTTAAAATGTTTTTATTGATTTTGGAAAGAGGAAGGGAGAGGCAGAAACATCAATGAGAGAGAAATATCGATCGACTGCTTCCTGCATGGTCCCCCCTTGGGGACCAAGCCCACAACCAGGGCATGTGCCCTGACCAGGAATTGAACTGGTGACCTCCTGGTTCATGGGAAAGCGCTCAACTGAGCCACACTGGCTGGGCTCATAGTCTATTTATTTAAACATTCCTTGAAGCATTTCATAGTATCTATTCTTTAGACAACTTTATTGTTTGGTGTATGTGCAAGCGCATGTGTGTGTTCTTCTACTGGGTTTGTTGTGTCTGTTGACTTTCATTCCTGATGGATTTCTCCCTTACGTGCTTGACTGATCTTTGGTTGTGAATTTGTATTTTCCTATTATCATCTTTGGGAATCCTGTTGGACTGAATTAGGGATGCTTTCTGTTAAGGGTTTGTGTCGCCTGCCTGGCGTTGCTCAGCAGATTGAGCATCAACCTATGATCCAGGAGATTGTGGTTCAATTCTCAGTCAGGGCACATGCCCAGGTTTCAGGCTCAATCTCCAACAGGGAGCTGTGCAGGAGGTAGCCAATCAATGACTCTCTCTCATCACTGTTTCTCTCTCTCTCTCCCTCTCTCTCTCCCTTTTTGTCCTGAAATCAATAAAAATATATCAATAATATATAAAAAAATGGGGCTGTGTCTATTTCATCAAGGAACCAGGGGAGACAATTCCTTAAAAAAGTTTAAGAGGGCTCTGGCCAATGTGGCTCAGTTGGTTGGAGCATCGGCCCATGTACTAAAGGGTTGTGAGTTCAATATGCCCAGTCGGGGCATACACTTGGGTTGTGGGTTTGATTCCTGGTTGGGGCATGTATGGGAGGCATCCAATTGACGTCTCTCAATTGATGTCTCTCTCTGACATTGATATTTCTCTCTCAAAAAAAAAAAAAAAAAAAAAATTAAGAAGCCTGGATTAATGCTGGTGTTTCTGGCTTAGTTTCTTACTCTTGCTGCTAGTCCAAGGATTGGGATCCTAACTGAAGTACAGTGGAACCTTGGTTCTAGAACGTAATTTGTTCCACAAGGCTTTCGAGAAGCAATTTGTTCAAAAACCAAATCATTTCTTCCCACTAAAAATAACATAAATTGGATCCATTCCAGACCCCAAATGATTCCCTGTTTTAACCTTTTTTTTTTTAAAACTTTAAAAAATATATATATCTTTATTGATTTCAGAGAGAGGAAAGGAAAGGGAGAGAGAGAGACAGAAACATCAATGATGAGTCATTGATCAAGCCCGCAACCAGGGCATGTGCCCTGACCAGGAATCGAACCCTGATCGCCTGGATCCTAGGTTGATGCTCAACCGCTGAGCCACTCCTGGCCGGGCTTTTTTAACCTTTCTTATATGCAGTACATGTCTAAGCTCTATCGTTGTTCTTAGAACTTTTCACTTTGCTCCTCTCACTAACCTTCTAAAGACCCATGGCAACTTACTGTAACCATTTAATAATAATAATGAGCAACAAAAGCAAAAAATATGAAAATATTCACAGCACAATTTTCTGAGATGTTAACAACATGAGGTTTAGTGGTAAACTGATTCATACTTGCATGTTCTCTCCTTCATTTGTTGCCAGAGAGATGTGTGACTGATCATATAGGTATCAGCATGAAATAGTTTCAGGTCAAGAACCAAAGTTTTGTTCGACAACTGAGATATTTTCCCTCAGTGAACAATTTGGTCAACCACCGAATTGACTGAGATGGGAGACATTTGAGAACCGAGGTTTGACTGTACTTCTATAGATGTTTTCCCTTGGTGCAGCTGTGGACCATCTGTTTGCTTACTATATATAGTGAGGGGTTATCTTAATTCCCAATGTTTTTGAATTAAAGTCTTTGGAAGATTTCCTCTATTTTTTTCTGAGTCTAGTGATGCATGAAATTTATATTTTGTCTATGACCTGGCAGGTTATCAGCAGAAGAGCCCCTACAGTGTCTTCTTGCCACACTGTAGGAAGGAGAAGTCTATAATGAAATTTAATACATTTATACCATCAAAAATAGACCAAACAGTCTTTATAATTTAATGTTTAAAATTTTTACATTTGGCACATTATTTGGGCTTATTTATTTATTTCAATAATTTTCCTGAATTGCTTTCAAATAGAAAGATACAGAAAAAGTTTTCAGATTGCCATTTGCTAGCCCTTCTCTGAAACAACCACCATGGGGCTGTTTGGTCTAAAATCCAAATATATAAAAGGCAAGTAAATTTGGATATATTCACCCTAACAATACTTTTCTCTTTTAACACTGTTTTATGGAAGTACTGACATACAAAGATTGACTACATAAGAATTATGATCAGATGTTAAGAGCATCATGAGATAAATTTCCAAAAGCATCACTTTTAAGGTCTATATTAACTTGTATGCCATTAGTATTTCTTTTCTTTCCTGTCTTTAAACAATAGTCTCTTGTTCTACACTAAACACAATGTAAATTAAGAATTAAAACTATTTTAAACAATTTAATGGCCAGAACCAGTGCTCACTACAGCAGCGAGTACTGACTGAGTCATAAGTTTATCCTATGTCTGTTCTCTAATAACTGCCATATATTCTAATTTAACAATAGAGGTTTCATAGTATCACTTTTTTTTTTTTAAAGGGAGAAGATATGCAATTCTTTAGTCCATCAAATATTGAAAAGTAGAAATTGAAACATTCTCCATAACTGCCTTTAACAGTGTGAACCTATCAGTGACAAAACAAAACAAAACCACAGGATAGAAGAACCACTTGGTAGGAAATGATTTACTTAAACCCTTTCAGTTTTCCAGGTTATAAATAAGAATGTCAGAAACAGATTCTGCACTCAGAACTCTCGACTAACAGTTCAGTAAATAATCCTGAGTCTGCGCATTTACTACTCTGCAAACTGCTTCTCCAAATTTAAACATGCCACACATCCTACTGTGATGGCCCTAGGGTTGATACCATTTACTCCAGCTTCTAGCTCTTTTTCCAGTCACTATCAATTACTTTCAAATCTTTTCTTTGTATTTTTTATTTTTATGATGTCATAAAAATATTTGCATATCATTTACATTTTAAGTCTTAAGTAATTTAATATATTTGTTTTGAGCCATTCCTTTGTGCATTAATTCAGACTGTGGAAGCTTAATCTTTCCATTGAATGAACCCTATTCTCAGGAAATACTTATCATGACCTTAAGTTTGTTGCTAGTTAGATGTTTGGCTCCTGAGACTTCCTGACTATTCCTCTGAAAGTGATTCATACTGACATGTACAAAATCACTGATCACCTCACTGGCTTCACTAATAACCCACCCATCATTTAATGATATTTGCCCTTTTTAAGATCTAGAAAACAGGTCAATCATGTCATATGTATAGTACTCAGAGAATACCTATGAAATTACTGAGTTTCTGTCTACCACATCGCTTGTTAATGAGGTCATTTCCTCAGGAAAAAAATTATATGCAAGAAAACACTTAAATCATCAAGGGGAAAGTGAGTTCCCCCCAAAAGTCCATTCTCCTTTCTCATGGCACAATACATTCCTTTCACTAAGCTTGCTTTCTTTGGTACTACCTAAGAACATGAGCACACAGAGAAAATTAAATTCTTATTTAAACTCAAGAAGCAAACATTTCCCAAAATGACAATATTCCTCTCCTTTACACTTGAGTAGTAAACACTTCTCTACATGCCAGTGCCCTTCTACTTAGTTAGAATTTTAGTCAGCAGTATTTTGTTTATTTGTTCAGGATCGTGTATATTTTTTCACTACATCTATAATACACTTCAACACCTGAACACCTGCTGAACTAAACTTGTCTTGCTGGCAGAAAAATTTAAAATTATGCAATCTGCAATTCAGTCCATGGCAAGCACTTGGGTAGAATTTCTTCTATACCTTTCAACATACCTAGCAACAATTAGAGAACTGCCTGCATAGAAGTATTGCCAACTGAAAAGTTAGTGAAGCGAGTTTAATCAAGTGAACTTGACTAACAGTTTAGCTAAGGATTTTTCAGATACACAAATTAATTAAGTACAATAATTGTTTTCTATCCAAATAACCTTAATGCAAAATTTTACGAATGCATTAACAGGGAAATCAGTATTATGTGATTTATAATTACTAAAAATAAATTTTTCATTCATTAAAAAGTTTTTATACATACAGGCTATAAAGACAATGTAAAAGACTATGGAAAGGGCTATTGACAAATCAGCCATGACAACCAGAAAACTGTATTTTTAAAGAAAGAGTCCATCCTAATAAATTATATTTCACATGCAAAATTTAAAGTAGGAGACAAACAGATTTTACATGTAAACACTAATATGTAACCAGCAAAAACTCATTATAAAAATATAAATATAAAGCTTTACCACCAAGGCTATATGAAAGATAATTTACTAAAAATAGTTCATAATTAAATTGGGTGCTGTAAGAATCCAAATAAAATAAATGTTAATTTATAAGTCTCTCATTTGTGAAACTGTTTTCCTCAGGTTTCTAAGACTAAGCCAGTAAATTTTCTATTCCTTTATTACAACAATCAACAAGAAATAACCAAAGCTACCTGAATTAAATGCATTTTTTTTAAAAAAAGACCAAAACACATTTTCAAGAAAAGCAGACCAAGCAAAATTTCATAAATAAGCTAAAAGTTTTTTTGACTACTCTAAGTTGACATATAGGCATTAAAAAAACAACAAAGTTTTAAGAAATGACAGTTTAGTTTTCAACCAAATGAAGAGGAATTTCTAAACCTGATTTCATTTCTGCTACTAAATATATGTAGTAATTTAAACAAAAGTTCTGTATATGAATGTGGAAATTACTTGAAAGTTGTGTCTAGGCATGTGAAAAGCATAAGAAAAGAGATTTCCCTGTTTCCTTTTGGATGCTGCAGACAACAGCAACCCAGCCTAGGGCACACTGCTGCGGATTTTAACTGTTGTATGGAACTACTCAAAATGCTTTTGATCCATTTTATCTTGCAAGTTAGCAAAGAAATGTTGCAATAAGAAACACCAACAAAGATCTGAAAACGTTAAGCTCTGGATTACCATATTGTGTTCTCCTGCCATTCAATGCTCCATACAAAGGCAGTGGTGTTCAAAGTAAGGGGAAAAAAAGTGGAGGGAGAAAGAAAAAAGAGAAACTGGTCTCAGAAAGTGCAAAGCACAAAGTAAATAATATTCTTCTACATCCCTTCTTTTTCACAGATTGGATGTTAAAAGAGCTGCAGCAATTAGGCTTTTGTTAATTACCAGCTGTTGAAACAGATGTGTTGACTATCCTTATTAGTCAACAGCTGGGTGAGAAGAACAATTGGTGCTCCCTAAAACCAACAGCCAGCTGTTCTGCAGTAATTATCTCCAATTAATAATACAGGTGATAAAGGCAAAAGCTCCTGTCTCTCTGTTTCAATAACTTTGGCGGTTTCAATAACTATGGCTTTATGATTACACAGCAATAGAGAATACATTTATTACAACAAGGAAGGTTGTATATTAGAGTTGCATTAACTCTATGGTAGTTTCCATTACGCAATTTCTGGAGAAGGAATCAGGCAAGTGCTAAAAGTAGAAGCAGACATTCTGTAGGCTTTTATTTATCATATTTCAAATGTCACTGCCAACTTACTTCTCTAGTACTAACAATAATAGCTAAGCACTTAAGTTCTTTGAAAAAGAGAAGCATAACTAAAATCTGTTCTTTTTGATTTCCAGGTGTTTTCACTGATCATATTTTATATTCATTTCACTGAAGCAATATATTTCCTCCTGGTATACCTAAATATCCATGTCCTGTTCCCTAGCTTACATTTCCTAGGTGACTGGAAGAAGCAATTTTACCAAACTCAAAAGAATTTATTCCATAGCAGTAAACATTATTTTATGTATACAAGAGATCAGCAGAACAAACAAGCAAGCAGGAAAACAAAAAATAAAACCACCTTTTATTTTGTAGACACCATTTTATATATAATATTCAAGTTTCTAATTATGATGATGTTAAAAAAGAAATGTAATGGAGCATATTGATAAAATAGCAATCATTACATGTTTTAAAAAAAATAGCTTTTCCTATTTTCTATTGTTAAATGTTCATATTAAAATGTCACTTAAAAGAAATGTAAAACAAAGATTTAAACAAGCCAGGCATCCATCTCTGTCCTACAAAAGAGGTGTCTACAAGACTTTACAACCATATCTCTTCACTAATTACAGAACACTTAGAGACACTGCCCTTCTGAAAACCAGGATTAGAGCTGGATGAATACACCCTTTTCACAAACCGTCCTCACGCCTCTGTTGGGTCATCATAAGCAGCTTGTTCTTCCAGCATTAAATAGAAAAGCCTACTGATGATCAGTTCTGAATGCCTCAGTTAGGCATCAGGACAACTGACATGGAAGAAACTTTAAATAACAGGTAAATAAATCATTTCACCAAAAAAGTTTGTAATAAAAAATAATGAACAAAAACTTTCAAAAGCAATATTATTTAGGTTGCCACTTGGGCACTATGGCTTTCCAATATGAAAAATATTTGCTGGAAAACTCTCTTCCCACATTCCAAGTGATTACGGATCCTAAAATAGGAATTTCAGCATTTATATAATTACAAATGACAGCTAAGCACATTAACAGAAAAGATTATCCTTTTCATGAGAATTTGTGATATTTAAAATTCTATTATTTATAGGGAATCTCCTGATATATAGATGCTAGCAAAATGAGTAAGTAGAGGAACAAACTGTAAGCATTTGAGTTTCAGAATCTTCATCAGGCCATAGAATTTACTCTGTGATTTCTCAACTGTAAGAAAAGACCAAACTTCTCAGCACAGTAGCAGTAAGAGCAAATATCTTCTGCGCTGCCCTTGGAGCCGTGCTCCTTTCCTTCTGTACTGTGTAAGAATATCGGAAAAGCACACCAGTGATAGAGCAGCTGATCATGCTTCTGTCTTCTCTGCGGACATGAACAGGCGCGGTTCTCATCTAACAAGCCCACACGTTTCGTTAGCCATGGAGGGCAGCCATGTCTCCACCTGAGCTAGAGTGCTGTCCTCTCATTATAGCCCAAACAGGGCAGGCAGGAGTGAAACCTATTTTGAAGCCATGATTCCTAAGCTCATTGCTCTTTAAAAATAAGCCAAGAAATTTATATCCTCTCCTCTCTGCAAAAAAATTAATGGCAATTTGTAGTGAACATCTGATTGCTGTACATAATTCCTCTAAATATAAAAATATAAAAATACCTAGGCATAACCCAGAACAGTACTGAAGTATTCAGAGATGCTTTCAACAGGGGACACTTGAGATATCTAATTTTCACACCCATTTCAATTTAAGAATTTTGCTGTATGATTGCATAACCTGGGACAAACACCTGCATTTTCTCATCCATAATGTATGTCTCACTGCTCAGCATGCCCTGCCCACCTTGCTCATTGGCAGACTCCTAAAGCTCCTCCCGGGTAAGTCTTTCACATCTCCCCCAAAGACTGTTCTTTTTGCTAAGCTTCACTTCACCTTATGAGTATATCTATTACAGCATTCCTCTAATTCTACCTGGATTTTCTATACATCTACCTCCTCAATAGAGGGCAAATTTCTTTTCCTTTTTGTATTCCCAGTATGTAGTATCTAAGTGCTCATGAAACACTTTCAATGAATAAATATAAATATTAAAAATAACAAGGTATCTATCTCTAGGAATTGTTCAAGAAGTAAACTTTTATAAAGATATGATTTATTTAGTCTAGGATGACCCACCATGCATATCCCCATGAATAGGAAAATCTATCTTCTTAACTGAAAAAATCAACTTGGCTTTACTGAATCTCATATTCAAGACACTAATTCCAGTTTTACATTCCCTCATAATTGGCATACTTAATAAAGGAAGAACTTTAAAAGCAAAAGTAAGATGTGTAAAAAACCTCCTCTATCCTCACCTTCTGCAGTTTACTTGGAATTATTTGAAACTGTAGTTCCATGCCGTATTTTGGATTTTTCCTGTTGCATGTAACACATTTTGAGAATCCTTTATCAACTATCCAATTAAAAATGATCTTATCACCTTATCACTGCTTTAAGACATACTGGCTTCCATTAGTTATCTTAGTCTTTCCCTTTTTTTGAGATTTGTTACACTTTTCTTTTGACTATCATAATTCAAGAAATTCCCCAGAAATGATCAATAGGTACTTCCTCACTTAGCCTTACTTGTTACAAAACAAGTCTTTGTTAAGTCCTCCTGTATAAATGATATTTTGGCTAGTTACAGGACTCTTAAATTGCAGTCTTTTTCTATAAGATTAATAAACATAGTTGTACTGCACTACTTTCCAGTTTTGTAAGTGAGAAATTTAGTAAAATTATGATGCTCTTTTCTTTACAAACAATTTTATACTGGAAAGATACAGCATTTTCTCTTCACTATTAAAGTACAGATTTTACCCAGATATGTCTATACATTTATCATATGTATGTAAATTTACATAGGTAAGTATGTAATTTAAAATTTTATTCTACTCAGTCTTTGTATACTTTAAATTTGATAACCTGAGTTTTTCTTTCCTTCAAGTGAGTTTTCTTCTATTATTTCTTTGAATATAGTCCCTCTTAATCTACCCTTTTCAGTTCTACAGTTATTTCTGTTTTTCAAATATTAGGTTTTCTTTGTCTATTATTTCATTCCATTTGTTTGCTTTTGATTAGTGTTCTTGCCTTTGTTCTTACAGATCACTAATTAGACTTTGTCCCTGATCATTTACTTTATGAACAATTGCTAGACAAGTCACCATATCTTTTTAAAAATGTTGGTCTATTTTGATCATTCTTTCAAAATAACTCTTCACTGGCTGCCTCTCAAGCCTACTCATATTGGCTGGTATGGGTTCCCTCACCACATCTGAAAACTGGCCTGTTTGGAATAGTGGGGATGAGCAAGTGTAAGCGGTAAGTCGTTCCTTCACTGGACAGATTGCAAGTTTCTCCCTAGGGCCAGTAATTAACTGGACACAGATAGCTTCTTTCCAAGGTAAGAGGACCTACTGGAGCTTGGGTAGTCAGGGCAAAAACCACCTTTATTCTATCACTTCTTTCCCTATTATTCCTTCAAAATTTTAAAGATTGCATTTGTCTTCCTTTTGTACAAGTGGCAGATAGTAATCCTTATAGATCATAACACTGACTCCATAGGGAGTTAGTATTGGTCCTGCACAGTGTTCACTGAACTTTGTCCTTTCCTTATCAATGTGCTCTGGTCTTGGTATTTTCCACTGCCAACTATATATCTACTTTATGCACTTCATGAAATACACTAAACCTCTATGTCAAACTTCCTTACCTTACTATGTCTGCCCTAATTAATTCCATTAAAATTTGTGAAATTACTTTTCTCCAACTCTTGATATTATCAAAGTTATGTTATCACCCCTCCAGGAAAGAAATCTTTACTGCATGCCTAATTTCTACTTTACCAAATATGATCTCCTCTGCTTCACTTTTAGGAACCCGCTCTACAACATGAGTGGTCCACAGGCTGACCAATCACTTTAGGAAACTCCTCCATGGGACATACAAAGTCCCGGTCTTTGGCAACAGGCACAGAGGTTGTAGGGAAGTATACAATCAGTATGGTAATACAAAAAACTATGGCTAAAAGCAATACTGGTTTCAGTGTCTGAGAGATACAGTATAGATTATCTGCCTCCTGCAGCTGCTGTTTCTTCTCTGGCCACTAAGGCCAGCAACCATGACTTGCAGTTCATAATCATGGATCATCCACTACTGCGTTATCCCTAGTGATGACACTTAAGTTCACCATAAATACATTGTCATTGTAAGAGTTCAAAGTTCAGCTTTGACTTTCTCTGTGAGTTCACTGTTGTGCTTTGTATTAAGATAGTACTAATTTAACTTTTAACATTGTGAATATTATGAGGTGCTTTCCAAGAGTTCAGATAATGAAAATGAGAATGACAACAGCAATGCGAGCATGACCCAGACATCACCAAAAATGAAGGCCAAACGGAAGGACACATACAGCTGGATTAGGAAAATAAATAACCCAAAACAGAATATGCAGAAAAGAATTTGGGGTTGGGCATGTTGGAGATGTGAAAAGCAAGTAATTCCAAATCAGTATTTTTGATTCCCCAAATTACAACCAGGAACAGCAGCTGCTGAATTAGCCTGGGGCTACTCTATGGAACACACAGTGTGGTATTGTTTCCTTGGTTGTTCAATGAAGATGAGTAAAACTACATATCTTGACTCAGTGGTTGCAACTAAGATGTCTCATGGATAAACAAAATAGGAAATTTTGATAGGAGATGTGCTGGCCCCTGACAACATAGAGCTGACTCTGTGAGTGCTTAATAGCAATCTCGCTTTCTACAGAGTATCCAGTGATGTGCCAAATCACAATAACAAAAATCATTCTTCCTACCTATTAGGTACTTTTATTTGAGAGAAAAAATTAGGTTGTTACCTGTATTTTCAAATCTTCTATATCCTTTCTGATTTTGACTTGTTCTATCAATTACTGAGAAAGATGTGTTAAAATGTATCGCATGATTGAATATTTGTCTTTTCTCCTCTCCATTCCATCAGTGTTGCTTTACATATTCAGAAGCTACTATTAAGTGTATAGACTTAGTATTGTTTTATTTCCCTTTGTTTATAATAATGCTTCTTGATTTAAAATCTACTTTGTTTGCTATAATTATAAATATCTCAACTTTCTTTTAGCATCTGCATAGTGTTTCTTTTTCCATTCTTTGTTTTCAACCTTTTGTGGCATTATAATATTTAAAGGTATATTTCTTGTAAGTAGTATATAGTTGGGTTTTGTTTTATTATGTAGTCTGACAACTTTTGAGTTTGAATTGGGACATTTAGTTCTTTTGATTAAATAAATTACCCTTAACTTTACAATTATGTTTATTATTTTAATGTTGGTTTCCATCTGACCCACGATTTTTATGTTTCTTTTTCTCCTTTATTATCTTCTTTTGAATTATTAAAGTATATTCTATTACACCAATAAGCCCCTCTATTAGTTCCTAAATATGCATGGTTTAGCATACTTTTCATATACATTGTTTAGCATACTTAGAAATTCTAACTTGTTGCCTGGCCAGGCGTGGCTCAGCGGTTGAGCATCGACCTAGGATCCAGGCGATCGGGGTTCGATTCCCGGTCAGGGCACATGCCTGGGTTGCAGGCTCGATCAATGACTCTCTCATCATTGATGTTTCTCTCTCTCTCTCTCTCCCTCTCCTTTCCTCTCTCTGAAATCAATAAAGATATATTTAAAAGAAAAAAAAGAAAAAGAAAAAAATCAATCATGATTAAAAACAAAAAAAAAGAAATTCTAACTTGTTTTCCTAACATAAATAATATGAATAATTACTTTTATTACTTCCCCAATAGAGCTCAGAACATATAGAGTCCATTACCCACTTCCAGGCATTAGGGTTATTTTTGCCATGCATTTAAATTATACATACACTTTAAACCTCAGAAGACATTACTATTATTGCTATGAATGGGCTACATTAATATGTTAATATCTGCCAATACTGCCTTCTGGTTGCTCTTCATTCCTTCTTACATTTCTGTGTTCATGATTTATTGTTTTCCATTTCCCTGAAGAACTCTGCTTACTATTTTTTCCAAGGCAGTTCTGCAAATGACTTATTCTTTCAGTTTTTGTTTGTCTGGAATGTTATATTTCACTTTACACCTTGAAGGGTATTAATCTGGGTACAGAATCTACACTGGCAATTTTTCCAGAGATTTTAATGATATCATCCTACTATCTTCTGCGTCCATTATTTCTATTGAGAATGCGGCAGTCATTCATTGTTCTTTGACAACCGTTTTTCTTAGCCTGTTTTTAAGATTTTTCTCCTTATCTCTGAAGTTCATCACTGTACTATACTGTGAGTATGTGTGGTTTTCATTAATTTATCCTGCCTGGAGTTCTTAGAACTTCATGAATTTGTGATTCGGAAGTCTTCCATCAGTTTTAGTAAAATCTTGGCTTATTATCTCTTCAACTTTTGCTTCTGTCCCACTGAATTCGTTTCCTTCAGGGATTCCAACTACATATACATTGGGCTGTTTAAATCCCGCTTGCCTCTTCAGCTATGTTTTATGGCCCCCACATTCTTTTTTATGCCTGTGATTCCCTTTCAAAATTTACTGGCAACCTGTTATCTAGTTTAGTAATCCCATCTTCTGTTGCTAAATCCATTTAATAAGTTGGTAATTTCATATATCTTGTTCTTTGGTTCTAGAATTTCTATTTGATTCTTTTATAGAGATTCCAATTTTCTGTGAATTGCTTAATCTGATTATTCATTTTCTCCATTTTGTGTATTTTAATCATAGCTATTACCAAGTCCTTGTTCATCCAACGCCAACATTTGGATCAACTTTGAGTTGGTTTATACAATACGCATTTCTCTTGGTTTTGGTCATGTGTTCTATCTTTTCGCGTGCCTTGTAATTTTCAACTGAATGCCTGTCATTGTGTGTAAAATAATGATGGAGATTCAAGATATTACTTATTCTAAAGAGTAATATGCCTTATCTATGCCTGGCAGATGGAAAAGGGGGCTAATCATTTAATTTAAACAAGAAGTGTGCAGTGTAGATGCCAGTTTGTAGCCTCTGGTTCATATAAAGGAGCTGCCCATCCTGCTTTTCCAAGACTTTCTGTTTGTTTTTAATCTCCTAACCTGTGTAGCTCCTTATGTCCTGAAAGTGCTACTGGATGTGTGCTTGGTGCCCCCTCCCCTCAACATCACCACCCAAAACCTGCCGATTTTTCATATTTTTCAGCAGTGACCTTACATGAACATAAAGCTGGAATTTTCAGATTTCTGCCTATAGATAATTAACAAACGCCTACAGGTAAAAGTGGCTGCAGAAAACAGTTCTTCTTTCAGGTTTTTTTCCTTCCACTGTCTTGGCCACTCTAGTTCTCATTTCTCTAACAGCTTTCTGATGTCTTCAAATGATTTTTCTTTTGTTGTTCTCAAAAGTACTGTTGGAGTATTGTAAACCACTCTATCCCACTGAGAAGCAGAAGCTGGAGCTATTTTAAAAAAACAAAAAGAAAACAACCAGATTTTGCCCTGGCCAGGTAGCTCTGTTGGTTAGAGCACTGTCCCGATACACTAAGGTTTGGGATTCAAACCCTTGTCATGGCACATACAAGGATCAACCACTGAATGCATAAGTAAGTGGAACAATAAATCCATCTTTCCTTTTTTTTCTTTTTAAGTTTCTTTGTCTTTATTGTTGAGAACATTACAGATCTATCTTTCTCTCTCTTCCTCTCTCTCTCGAATCAATAAGTAAAAATAAAAGACATTTTTTGTGCGTGCGAATAAAGGATTCTCAAGAATAAAAAAAAAAAAAAATCAAAGGTTAGAAAACAGGATGCAGAATATATACCATAAAAATAGATGGAAAAAGAATAAAGAAAGAACTAGATTATGAGACAGTCAATGAATTCAGTTTAAAAACCATGGATATACCCCATGCAGACCATATGACTTAGCCATAATATATGTATCTATATAAATATGTCAATGTATGCACACACACATATACAAGTTTAACTTGTGATTATCTTTAAGAGTTGAAAAGGTAAGGAATAGAATCTAAATTCAGTTTTACTATATCCAGCATAAATGCTTTTAGTCATATATTATTATTGTGGAAACAGGTTTTGGTTTGTTTTACCACCCTTTGTTCTTTCTTAGTTCTCCTGGTAAAATAATATTTCAAATTTATTTTGGAAAACCATCTGTGTTATTCAGAGTTCTCCAGAGAAACACAACCAGTAGGGTTCTAAGAAATCCTATGATCTGCCTTCTGCAAGGTGGATACCCAGGAAAGCCGACGGTGTAGTTCAGTCTGACTCTGAAAGCCCGAAAACCAGGAGAGTCAATGTTAACCCAGCCTGAGTCTGAAGCTGTAAGAAGTAAGGGAGCTCATAGTGTAGATCCTAGTCTAAGTGCAGGAGAAGACCAATGTCCTAGCTCAAACAAACAGAGAAGGAATGAATTCTTTCTTCCTCTGCCTTTTGTTCCATTCAGGCCCTCAATGGATTGGATGATGCTCACCCACATTGGGGAGGGCAATCTGCTTTACTGAGTTCACCAGTTCATATGTTAATCCCATCTAGAAACACTCACAGACACACCCAGAAATAATGTGCAGCCAAATATCTGGGTACCCTGTGATTTAGCCAAACTTACACAAAATTAACCATAATACCATGCATCCTCACTCAGACTCTAATTTTCGGGACAGACCTAGATTGTCCTGAGGCAGTCTTACATTTTTCTTTTCAAAAATTTTTTTATTGAATTTATTGGGGTGACATTGGTTAATAAAATTACATAGATTTCAAGTGTACAATTCTATGATACACCATCTGTATACTGTATTGTGTTCACTACCCAAAGTCAAGTCTCCTATCACCATATGTCCCCCGCTTTGCCCTCTTCTACCTCCCCCACCCCCTTTTCCTCTGGTAATCAGCACACTGTTGTCTGTGCCCGGGTTTTCTTTGTTCTCTCTCTTAATCCCCTCACCTTTTTCACCCAGCTCCCCAAACCCCATCCCCTCTGAGAGCTGTGAGTCTGTTCTCCATCTATGAGTCTGTTTCAATTATTTTGTTCATTAGATTCAAGTGAAATCATGTGATACTTCTCTTTCTCTGACTGGCTTATTCCACTTAGCATAATGCTCTCTAGGTCCATCTATGCTGATGCAAAAGGTAAGATTTCCTTCTTTTTTACAGCCAAGTAGTATTCCACGGCGTAAATGTACCACAGCTTTTTTTATCCACTCATCTACTGATGGACACTTGGGCTGTGTCCAGATCTTAGCCATTGTAAATAATGCTGCAATGAACAGAGGGATGCACATATTCTTTCAAATCAGTGTTTTGGGTTTCTTTGGATATATTCCCAGAAGCGGGTCATAAGGCAGTTCTACTTTTAGTTTTTTGAGAAACCTCCATACTGTTCTCTACAGTGGCTGCACCAGTCTGCATTCCCACCAACAATGCACAGGGGTTCCCTTTTCTCCACGTCCTTGCCAATATTTGCTGTTTGCTGACTTATTGATGGTAGCCATTCTGATAGGTGTGAGGTGAAGTCTCATTGTAGTTTTAATTTGCATTTCTTTGATGATTAGTGATGTTAAACATCTTCTCCTATATCCATTGGCCATCTGTATGTCCTCCTTGGAGAAGTGTCTATTCAGGTCCTTCACCCATTTTTTAATTGGATTGTCTGTTTTTTTGGTATTGAGTTGTATGAGTTCTTCATATATTTTGGAGATTAACCCCTTATTTGATGTATCATTGGTGAATATGTTCTCCCATATAGTAGGTTCCCTTTTCATTTTGTTGATGGTTTCCTTTTCTGTGTTAAAGCTTTTTAGTTTAATGAAGTCCCATTTGTTTATTTTTTTCTTTTGTTTCCCTTGCCCTATGAGATATATCAGAAAAAATATTGCTATGGCCCAGCCGGAGTGGCTCAGCAGTTGAGCACTGACCTGTGATCCAGGAGATCCCAGTTCAATTCCTGGTCAGGGCACATGCCCAGGTTGCAGGCTTGATCCCCAGTGGGGGGCGTGCAGGAGACAGCCGATCAATGACTCTCATCATTGATGTTTCTCTCTCTCTCTCTCCCTCTCCCTGAAATCAATAAAGATCTATATATATATTTTAAAAATACTACGATAAATGCCTGAGATTTTACTGCCTATGCTTTCTTTTAGGATTTTTATGGTTTTGAGTCTTACATTTACGTCTTTATTAAATTTTTATTCACTATATTTCATTCCTTTGGCCACATAAATTATTTCAGAGATAAGTGAATAAGCACATAACCCCTAGTAGTTTAATCCAATTTAACAAGACCCAATTCCAATATTTCTATTTTTGATAGTTTGTCTTTTCTTTCAAGACTTCAACTGGGAAGCATATAGGCTAAAGCTTCTACTTCCATATAACCCCCCAAATTAAGCAAATACATAGAGGAAAACAAACAAAATCCAGAAATAGAACACAACCTTTGGAGTCCTATGCAAGGCTCTCAAAGGTAAAGAAATAAATGAACTACTGCCACACACAACATGGATAAATCTCAAAATCAACATGCTGAAAAATGCCATACACAAAAGAATACATATTATATGATTCCATTAATATAACTTTCACTATAAATTTATAGTGAGAAAAAGCAGATCAGGGGTTACCTGGTGGAGGGATGAATAGCTGGAAAGCAGGACAAACAATCTTGTGGTGGGGTGATTGAATGCTCTGTTTCTTTACTATGGTGGACACATCTGTCCAAATGAATTAAACTATACCTATGATGGGTACATTACTGTTTCTGAATTATACCTCAGTTAAATTGACTGAAATAAAAGTTAACAAATGAACGAAAAGTCATCTCTAAAAGTTAGCCCTATCCTTGATTTTTTAGTCATATGAATAAGTTTTATTTTTGCTTTGGCAATTTTGAGTGTCATTTTCTGGCCCTTGAAACAAGCAAACCCTATCTAATACAATTACATTAGGTTCACAAAACTTACTATGGTAATTAAATGTATTAATACATTTTTGAAAGATAGTCAACAATGTTTGAACAAAAAGGCTTACAGATGCTTAATGACTCAGCTTTCTTTTAAACAAAAAACATGATTTTTCAAAAAATGCTGATTAACTCACGTTTTATTTTTAATCTTTTCTAAGAATACAGTCCAACAATGTTTCTTAAGCTATTACATTGTTTAGGAAACTGTTACTTAGTGATTTTCCTGATTACCGATTAGAAGTAAGCATGAAATAATATACACATAATTCTCTAAATAATGTTATCGTCCATTTCCATGGCTATAATCCACATCTTTGGCTTTCTCTCTTCTTGATTCAATTGTCTTAATTTCAATCTTAACATTTATTTAATTATTAGAACATCTTTTGGATCTTAAAGTTTTCCCATTTCCCCTTTATAATTATATGGGAAAATATTAGTTTTAGAGAAATACGAAATTTATTTATTTATTGTGTTATCCTCACTTGAGGATATTTCTTTCATTGATATTTAGAGAGAGAGAAATGGGGGGGAGAGAGAGGGAGAGAGAAACATGGGTGTGAGAGAGACTCATCTTTGGTTGCCTCCTGCACACACCCCACGTGCCCTGGAGAATGAACCTGCAACCCAACTATGGACCTTTGACTGGAAATCAAACTCACAACCCTTAGGTGCTCTAATCACTGAGTAACACCTGACAGGACAAGAAATATGAAATTTAAACATGCAATAGCTTAAGATTCAGGAAATCTGCCGTATATGTATACAGAACTATGGTCTCACAGCTAGGGAAGTTGAAAGTGTGCTTAAGACACAAACATTAACTTTTTGTAAAGGAATTATAAATCTTATATAACACAATAAAGTAACTATACATGAATTATGCTGAAACTTAGGTCACAGATATATACTACTCATTAATAAGAATTACCACCAGGACAAAGTTGACACACCCAATAGAAATCCTGTATCACATTTCATTATTTAAGTCAAGCAATTTTAGTTCCTGGAAACAAATGTGCTAGCAGAACTAAGAGAATGTTTTGTCCCTCTTACTTCCTCATCAGAAAGAAATGAAAATGGAAGACTTTAAATAAAATTATTTTTTTCTCAGTGGTTTCCTCTGATCAAAACAGTTCTTCTGATTTATGTTAAACTATACACAATATAGTAATATTATAAATCCTTGTTAAACTATTTTAGTTATTTGTCATACAACTTAGGCTACTTAAAATAATTCTACTGCATTTCCTATGTTGAAAACACTTTTTACTTTTAAAAAATTTTTAAATCAATTTTATTTAAATACACACACACACACACACACACACACACACACACACAAATGGGCCAAATGACACTCAAGCCTGACAGGGCTGCAATCTTTTTAAAGAATGTAATAGTCCAAAAAGGCTAAAACTTATGGCTGATTCAGCTCACAATATCAACCCTCTTCAAGCAGCAACACAATCACTAGCAAACACCTTATGGCCACATTTTATGGGTACTGGAGATTCAATGAGCAATGAGCCACAGCCCTGCCCTCCAGGAGCTTACAGTGTATGTAGCTGGAGAGAAACGAAACATCCAGAACAGACACAAAGTCCACACATGTATCCCAAACAAAAGCAATTACTGGCATAAATCATCACATGTTTTAACAAATGAGCTGTAGGAATATCTTGGCAACTATACACTACATCAAGTTTCAACCTGACATGCTTTTCTCAAGTTTTCATTATCTTCCAGATGAAACACATTATTATTATTATATATAATTCCTTTAGGGTACTACCTGCAGTTGAGCATTATCCTCCCAGACGGGTGCCAACACCAAAATGATTTAGTTTTGGAAGTAGAATATCTTTTTTTTTTTTTTGCAGCTTTTATGTAATAATATTAGTTGAATTTGTTTTAAAAAGTAATACAGTAGGGAAATTGTAAATTGCTTCTGTCTAGACAAATGAGATAATTATAGTTTGTAATTCAAGTCTATTGAGGTGCTGGGTTTAGGACATATGTGTAGCCATCATAGACTGTGAAGTATATTGTTAAAACTGTATTCATATTTAAAGCTGGTAAAATCAATTGTTGCTTTTTGTTCAATACCTAAAAGATAACTAGTACTAACTAAGCACTTAACACTTTTGAGTCAGTGGTTCTGTGATATACTAGATTAACAACTATCTGAACAACTATCTAAAGAATTAACACCTAAAGAAAATAAGACCTAGAATAGGGGTTCTTAAACTGGGGCACATGGATGGGCTTGGGAGGGAATAAACTCCTTGAAGCTATATGCAAATTTCTGTGTATGTGTGTTCTTCTTGGGAGAAATTTCAAAATTTGCACTGGTTTCTCAAAAGGGTTTCAAAACACAAAATGCTAAAAACCAGTTATATTGAGAAATAAAGAATACCAATCTCTTATTAAAAGACACAATTACTCCTTTTACACATCAACGAGGCTTGAAATTAACTGTAATATCACAGAAATGACTTGCTACTATAATCAAGAATTGAATGTAAAAGAAACACATCACAGAACATAAGATATCTGACCTCTCTCTATAATAAAGAGTTCTGAAAACAAAACAAAAAACTTAAAACAAATTAAAAAAATTAAACTTTATTAGACTTTATTAAAGTGTCATAGCTCGGAATATCTCAATTTTTAAAATAATAAAGCTTAATTAATATGTAGGTTTCATTTGCCTATTATAAAATAATAAGAAATGTAGAAAATAATTGTTTAAAAAGTACATGTCTGTAAAATGGAAAGCAATGATAAATAAATTAAAACATCAACCTATCCAAACCACTTAAGAAGGCGTAAATTAGCCTAAAGGGAAAATCACATTTAAAGATTTATAAAAATGCTTTAAAAGAATCCCTACTAGAGGATAATAAATTAACAAAATAATATAATAAATGTCAGGCCATGTTTATCTCTCTCCAAAAAGGTATTTAAATTTTCCCTTTCATTTTTCACAAACTTCTTTAAATTATGAATTAAAAATACATTTGTACAATAAACATTTTCACCAGTTTTTTCTAGTTAGTGTACAAAAAGCAAAACATACATAAATGGCTTTGTTATATTATAATCCATAGATTACAAAAATCATGCATAATCTAATGCACATATGTAAGCATATGAAGAGATAAAATGTATGAGAAGTAAATGCTTGCAACAGAAAACTGAAGTATAAAGTTTAGTTCCTTTTCTGCATTAGAGAAACCCCAGCCATCATGAGGCTTGTGCCATTCTTAGGCCACTTTCAGGCAGATTCTGAAAAGCTGGAAAGTAAACACAGGTGTTTGAAAACTGGAGCGGCCGTCACGGACAACCGCAAACACCCTTCACTCGGAGTGGCAACGCCTCTTTCCTGCCCTCTGTTTTTTAAAGCAATGCCCCAAAAGAAATGTCAAATGTTTCACCTTTCAACACCTCAAAATAAGTAAGAGCTTAAAGTATTGTTTCGCAAATCTCTAGCAAATAGATAATTTTTTCACTACTTTTAAATGAGGCCAATTAAATATTAATCACATAAAATAAAAAGTAGGGTTTCTGAAAGGATTACCACCACCCCCAAACTTATATCCCCCATTCCACCATATTTTTTTAGCCTTTTCTTTAATTTCTAAGAGCAAAATATTTTGTTTAACCACATTTAGATAGTTTATTCTGTCATGAAATTTTTACAGAAAGTATCTGATCTATTCCTGTAAGTTTTAACACAACAACTCAGAAATAAAAAGAATTAAAAAAAAAAAAAGTAGACAAGTACCTTTCGTTACCATGCAAGGAAAGACTTAGACTTAGAAAAATTCAAAACCTGAAAATATGCAATTCTCTTTTAGAAAACTGTGTCCGAATAGATACTTAAATAGGGGTAGAAACTGTTTACAAGGAAAAAAAAGCAAAATAATTTCCAAACTGCTCTAGATATGGGACTTATATTCATGAATGGAATCAATTTTCTAATACTGAAATCATTTAGTTCCTATAATCTTATAAAACAGCACCCCCACCAAAGTAAGGAAAACGTTCATTAACAACTGATGAGCTGCTATCTAACTAGTGAACGTAAAAACCAAAGTGAATGAGGTTTTTATATTTTACCATAATCATCAAGAAGCAGGTGGTGTTTAGAGAATGGCCAAATGTCCATCAGCTCCCAAGTTAGTCTTAGGGTTATTTTGGGAGGTTCAGTCCTACTCCCAGAACTCCACGTACATTCCTTTGTGCGATTCCCAGGAGCGCTGCTCAGTGAAACTGTATGTGTATTTGATTATTCACAATAAAAACCAGTACTTTCTCACTGCTCTAAGTTTTTTTGTAAATAAATAGAGATATTTGCCTTTTAAAATGATAAAACAAAAATTAATCATCAGGTATAAAATTATGAGTCAATAACATTTTTATATTAATATCTACATTTTTTTCCAAAAATTTTCTCAGATATTTTATAATTTGCTCTTGTATTACCTTTTTCCAAAATGTAAAAAACTAATCAGAGCTGCATAATATTTGGCTAATCAGAGGTAATCAATTGCAAATGAGAGAAAAGTGAATAAATTTGTTCATCTTGTTCAGATCCACCCGTGCACTGCTTCATCTCACAGGTGAAGGACATTATATAGCGTTGAGACAAAATAATGTTAAGTTGTGACATAAGCCAACAAAGTAAAGAAATTAAGAATTAAGTTTGACATTTCTTAGCTGAGTCCACTGTACTCAGGTATTACAACACACACACACACACACACACACACACACACACGCACACACACACGCACACGACACCTACAGGCACAAAGGAGCAAGGAAAGGGCAATATGTCAGCCTTAGAAGTTAATTTCCTTGCTTTTGTTGGTTTATATTACCATCTAATATTACGTAAACAATCCGTTCCTAGGCAATTTATTTTTTCCTCTAACATAATGAGCTGAGTCCGTTTGGACGCTAAATATCTTTCAGCATATAAAAATCCAGCTTAACACCCACAGCAACAAAAGCTCTTTAAGGAATGCCACTTAAAACTTAAATTTGCAAAAAATAGAAGATTATACAATATTCACTTAACTGGAAAGAACACTATTACATGTATTTTACAACCTCTCAGAAAGTGAAGGTAATTAATACAGCAGAATTTATTAAAAAATAAATGGTTTACCTTAGAATTTTTAGGGCTTATTAGTAATTCTTTCTTGGTCTTTCTAAAAGTAACTTATTACCTAAAAACTTATGGATCTAGATAAAAAAGTCAAAATAAGCAAGTAGCAAAAGTTAGACAGTAACAACTATTTAGAGTAATATGTGAATTTAACTCCAGAGTTAAAAGCCAAGCATCATAAAATGGAGCAAATATATAGTGGACAAATGTACATTTTGATCACTGTGATTATGACTTAATTTCATTATCCTCTTATTCTAGTAAAAACAAATACTGTAGTCATTTCAGTATTTAAAAGAATAATTTATGTAATAATATTCAATTTAAAAAATTAGCACTTTCAGAAATAAGGACATAAATGCTCATATGTCTTCAGAGTAAAATGCACAGAAATGATCCTGGGCCTCAAATAGCAAGTGTTAAAAGGAGGCGAAGATTTAACTAAATGGTCCTAAACTACAAAGAGTACTAGAAACAAGATACTGGACTGGAAATGCTTCCATGGAATAGATAAAACTACACAGTATGATTTTGTGAAATTATTAAGTAGAAATACAAGATATCATTCAGATATAATTGTGGTTGTGCAAGATTTGAGGTTAATATTTTCTAAAGAAAGGGTTACAAGTTATTAAAACTCCTGAGGCTGCTATTTATTTCTGAAAGTGCTCAAAGTTTTTTCAAGACTTTGAAATATATTCTAATATATATTTAATATAAATATACAATAAAAATATTGGTGATATGCTTTTTGTATTAAACTTTAAATATTAAGCATTAAATTATAGGATGTTTTAAAATGTACCTATGACCCAGTAGGCAAGAGTGACTTTTCAAGATGCCTATTTTTGTTTCAGTTAAAATTAAAATCCATGCTGTCTAATCCTTGGAGTCAATTTGTAATTAAGGGGATTTGATGAGAGACCAGGCGCTGAATTAATGATAAAATTTAATATCTGTTTTAATGCATCAACATAACAGAAAAACTAACACTGAACAACACAATGAAGTCATTTTGGTGTAGAGGGCATGGCAACAGCTATGTCAATTTGTGAATGTTAGTTTTTAAAAAATAATAAATGTATACGCCAAAGTTCTGTAGGTGCATTACTAAAACTGTGTGTCTGAAAAAGCAATCATCAAAAATGCTACTAGAATATTGCGTGGTACAGAAAACTACACTATTAAACATGGTTACTTTTACTGAGAATTTTATGCAATTTCTAATGAAGGACTTAACTGTTTTCCATCATCATGTCTGAAATCAGAAACATTTTTACTTAGTAGCCAAAGTAAATTAATTGAATTTGATAATCTAAAGTTTGTTTTCTAAAATATATTTTAGTTTAGGTATAATGTAAATTTTAAAAATCCATCAAATTAACTATCACAGCATTTTAAATAACAATCTGATTTTATACTATACTTTTCATGCTATTACTACACTGCAATTCAAGACAGAACTTAATGTATCAGTCTAAATCACTACAGCCTTATGTAGGATTTGGTTACAGTAAACGCTAAAAATGAAAGAGAAAAATTTCTTTTGGCCAGCATTCTCCATGTAGGCTTATCCAGCCTGCCCCCAGAGTACCAAGAAATCACTTTAAAAAGACATAAAATTGATAACCCACCAAAATATTGACATCAGCCCAACACTGAAATCAAGTAGAAAATTAACCAGAACTAAAATTAAAAAGCACAATTAGCAAAAAACAAATTATTTTCATAAGCAAAAAATCTATAGGCATAAAAAGTTAGGGACATATTTTGTTCCTATTTTACTTCTAAACACCAAATCTATGTCAGCAAGTTTTCAAATTCAGTATAAGATAGTCCAATTCAGTTGGCTTTGGTCAGACTCAGATTTATTATTTTGAAAACATCTTTTGATGATTCTAATACATGCCTCTGTTAAGAACCAATAACCTATACTCATTACCTAACAATCAATTAAGTGGGCCTCTATTCCTTTTAAAGGTATCTAGAGTATAATTTTCAACAATGTATCATGAATATCTGCTCTTTCATATCTCCTTGGCCACTGTAATACCAAAAGTCAACAGGTTATGAAGAAAAAAGAGGAGTTGATACTGACATGAGAGCTGAAGGCAAGGGGAAAGTACTGCGAGCAGAAATAAGACAGACCTGAGAGGAAGTCTTGGGAGCACTGAGAGTTTCTCATATATTCCATTTATTTTCATATCAGTGCTAACTGTTATTAAAACAACTTAATTTTTCCACACAAACCCCTCTCCAATTTGGCCACAGACAAGAGGACTGTGGACACAGACAAGAGGACCATGAACATAAAGGATGAGTAGGCTTATGTGGGCAAAGGAAGTAGGGCAATAGGTTATGTTGGGTATTTTAGTCAGAGGAGATACCAGGTGCAAAGACAAGGCGATACAAAGACTGAGGAAAGGTTCCAGAATCTACCTAAGACCAGCTCACATAAAGATTAATCTGTGCGGCATGTTTAAAATTCAGTCTCCTACTGAAAGTATTCATTTTGTTTAATTTTTTGGCTTATTACAAAATGTATAAGACTGGAAAGAATGTAATGTAATTTTATATTTCTATCATATACCAAACTAAAAATCTCAAATTCCTAAAATATCATGAAACTAAAAATTAGAAAAATGTTAGTAACTAATATTAAGAGAAATTTATATGTAAGTATTTACAAATATTACATATGTGGTTTGCCACTGATAATCTCCCCAAAAGTTTCCCACAGTAATTCAGTATTCCTTCCATTTAAGAAGTTATAATTCACAATTGTTTCAACTGCACCTCATCAATTTTTAATGTGTCTTGATGGACTTGAACTTAAACAGGCTTTGAGTACTTGGCTATACCTGGTGCTATACAGAGCCACCCTTCAGTGTAATTAATTGTTCATTTCAGAGAGCCTACAATGAATGCTGTCATAGCAATTCCCCATTTGGTATGCAAAGACTGTAAACCTGGTTTGCTGAGAGTCTTGCTTGTAATGAAAGACTCTCTCAAGAAAAAATTTATTGTATGAAAAACCAAGTCTGGCATGGGAACAGAATGCTATTAGGAACCAGGGCAGAATCTCCATTTCCCATGTTCAGAATTTGTGTTTTTAAAGCATGGGCTCCTATTTTTCCAACTGACTCCTTCATAATTTCAGATTGCACCTGGCCTACAGTAGACCACCTGACCCTAACCCTACCTCAGAATAGTCTTGCTCAGCATTCAAAGCTTACTGGCCCATACCTCTTTAGTTTCCCAATTCCAAATTATTAAATTATTATCTGATTTACCAATCTCTTTCAGCTAGGACATGGACGTTGTCATCAGCTAGCTTTGGGTTAGACAGCCACACATCAGCTTTCTTATAAAAGGAAAATGGTTGACGAAACAAGATTTGACTCTGGGTGGTGGCACATAATGCAGTATACAGATCATGTATCATAGAATTGTACGCTTGAAACCTATACAATTTTATTAACCAATGCCACCCCAATAAATTTAATTAAAGAATGGTTGAGAAAATGTTTGCTATAATCTCCATTCTTTAAAATAAGTCATCCTCAATGTTACATTCATATTATACTCTAATCCTTGCACTTTTACTTTGTAACTAAGCTCCTAAAAACCATAATGTACATGCCCTGGTAGGTGGCTCAATTGGCTGAGCGTCAAGGTTGCTGGTTTGATTCCTGGTCAGGGCACATGCCCTGGTTGCAGACTTCATATCCCCGTGGAGGGGGGGTGCAGGAGGCAGCTGATCGATGTTTCATTCTCACATCAGTGTTTCTCTTTCTTCTGCTCCCTTCCCTTCTCTTTAAAAATCAATAAAAATATATTTTAAAAAATAACCTACATTTTTTCTACTTTTAAACTTTCCATTTACTCTTCAATTTACTAGATTTAAGGCTACCACCACAACCACTTAACTAGAACTGTGAAGACAAAGCAACCACTGCTCTCCTAATTGCCAAATCAAATGGGCACTTTGATCTTGATTTCTCTGTAGCATTTGACACTGTGAGCCACTCTCTTCATGGAATTTTATTCTATTCTAAATTCTATGATAACACAATCTCTTGGTTATCCCTCTTATCTTTCTGACTATTCCTTCTGAGTCCCCTTTGTGAACCACTTACATTTTGCACTAATAGTAAAATGTTAGAAATCACTATTGTTCCATTTATTTCTCTTCTTCCAAATCTGACCTCTGAATATTGCCATACATTTTAATGATTTGAACTACAACCTGTACAAGGCCTGGTATAGTTCTCTCCTTCTCAAGCTAATTTCCTGTCACTATGCTTCCCACTATATGATAACATTCACTAAGAAACATATTGGAAAGTTACTCTACTTTTATTTAAAATATATGTAAAGCATTAGAACTGTGCCTGGCACTCAGTAAGTGCTATCTGAAGGTAGAGTATTATAAATATAATTTTAAAATCAGTGACAGGAAAAGTGACAAATCAAATCCAACAGTTTATTCAAGAAATTGTTCAACATCAAGAACTCAATAAAATTTGTTATATCCATTAATAAAAACTTTAAAAAAATAATTCTATAAAGAAACTAGTTAAATATGACGAAACAATATTCATCAAAATCCAGCAGATAAAATTTCCAGGCATAGGATGCAAAGAGCTGGAACAACTGTCACTGTATGTTACCAATAAGAAAAGCTGAATAAAGCACAAGGTCATAACTTTTCTCAAGCTCATTAGAGAGATAAGCTCACAGGAAAACCAGACAATCTTAAAGGAAGGACAAGACTCCAAGGAGAAATGGAGATTTGCATTTACTGGTAGGCTCTTTCCCACACAGCTCCCCTAGGTGCTCATGAGAAATATCAAGGGCAGGGTAGAAGACCAGAGACAGCTTCCCCCCGATGATACACACATGTGGGGTGTTTGTGGGGGGGGGACTGGCTGCTGCTAAGGAAGGAGGAAAATCCTCCCCCCTCTCCCAAGCAGTCCCTTCTGTGAATACAGCAAAAGCCATGTATAGCTGAAAAGGGACAGCAAAACCCTCAGGGAACAGGAAAACCACACTGTTTGGGAACGAACTCCCTCTATCCCTGGGTGAGAGGCAGGATACAGATCCAAGTTCCAAGAACCTGTGCCAGTACTATTAGTTTCTGTAACTAGGAGAGGGGCAGGAAAGTGTCCTATACAATACCTGTCACACATACAAGTGAAAGTGTGGCTGCCATGGAAAGAACTCTGAGAAGCCTCGCCCCAAAATATAAGCACAAAGAGACTGTCTTAAGGTCGAAGCAGAGAACTCTTAGTCCTCCAACACTGGATCATAAACCAGAATTCTCCTGCTGAAAGAAGGGTAAGAATACAGCGTGAGCATCCTCTGAAGTTCAAGCACAGAGTCAACTGAAAACCAAGGGGAAAGCATGAACGCTGAGAAAAATCCTCCAGCACGTAGGCTTCTATCTTGAGCATAAGGCAACAGCAACCTGCTACTAGAACAATTTGAAACATATGATGCATGGGCAGTAACCACAGCAATAACAAAACCCAATTCCAGCTCAACTCCTGTGTGGATCAACTCAATGCTCACACTACTGGACTAAAAGGAGAACCATTGTTTTATTCACAATGACCAGCATTCAATAAAAAATTTTGAGACACATGAAAAGCAAAAGCAAAACCAAACTGTCAAATGACAAAGCAATCACAAAACCAGACTCAGAGATGACCCACATATTGGATCTATCAAACTCAGACTTTAAATTATGAAGGAAACAAGAAAGTCATGGTAAATGCCAAACTAATTGGTGCAATGCAGAATCTATTCCCACTAAAATTATGTGTGAGAGAGGGATATCCACTATTGTAATTCCTAGTCAAGATCAATTAGGCTGGCCTAGAAATGTGGGAGGAGAAAGGGAGATATTATTAGTTTTCTTTATATATCTTAGCACTGTTTTCACTGGATATGGTGAACTTGTTAATTTTTAAGTAACTTATTTTGAAATAACTTAAGGCCCATAAGAACTTGCAAAAAGCGTTCCTGTGTAGCATTCATTTAGCTTCTCCCAGTGATGACATCATACATGTAACATAGTAAATTGTCAAAACCAGGAAATTGACATTGGTACAATGTCAGATATAGGCCTTATTTAAATTTCATGTTTTTACATTTTCGCTCCCACCCTCCCTTATAAAACCAAAATAGAGTATTGTTATCACACTACAAAGAAACCTCCTGTTACCCTTTAATAGTCATACCCTGTTCCTAACCCTAACTCCAAAAAAATATGATCTTTTCCCCATCACAATGATTTTACCACTTTGGAACTTTTATATAAATTGCTTCATATAGATACAACCCTTTCAAGTTGGCTTTTCTCATCCAGCATAGTGCCCTTAGGAAGCATCCAGGTTGCTGCATGTATCAATTAACTTTTCCTTTTTATTGCTGAGTAATAATTATTCATTGTGTAGATGTAGATCCACTGACCCACTGAAGGATATCTGGCTTCTTTCTAGTTTGTGGCAATTTCAAGTAAAATTTGCTACGAACATTTCTATATATGATTTTTGTGAACACAGATTTCCATTTCTTTGGGATAAGATCCACGAATGCAATAGCTGGGTTGCATGGAAGTATATATTTATAAAAAACTGGCAAACTGTTTCACAGAGTGGCTGCATCATTTTATGTTTTCACCAGCAGTGTATGAGAGATTCAGTTTCTCCGCATCCCACCAACATTTGGTATTAAGAGTATATATATTTTAGTCTTTCCAATAGGTGTTGATGTGGTAGCTCACTATTGTTTTAATGAACATGTAAATTTTAAAAGAGATATTTCATTTTTTAAATGTTTTAAAAATAATAAATTAATATATAAGATTTCTGGATCCTTTTGTCATATATTCTGCTTCATTAATCCTGAAATTGAGTCCAGGAACCTGAATTTAAATGTTCATACTGTTTATTCAAGTACTCTGCTTATGGAAATCTATCCTGCAAAAGTAACATATAGTCTAAAGATTTAACTCTCATATATCATTTCTCAGGAAACTATTAGAGAACATGCTCTATCAAAAGGAGAGAATAAATCAGGTCAGAGAAAAATAGGGCCCAGGAAACAGGTGACCCAACATAGGAGAAGCAAAAAGAATGTACCAAATAACAGTGAAGGTAGGTTCTAGGACTGGTAATGTCCCACAGAGCAATCAGTTCATAGTCTCAAAAAAAAAGGGCAACCAGGGAACCAGGTGGCTACTGCACACACAGTGGGACTACATCACAACTGAAGAACTCTAAGCTAAGGGAAGCCCAGTCTTCTATAAATATTGCTGCAGCAAACCTGCCTGACTTTTGCCTGAGAGGGAGATACTGTTTTATAGTATTGAGTAGTAGACAATATTCTGCTTCAGTGGAAGACACTATCTCTATCTTCCAAGGCTATTTGCTAAACAAATATTCCTTAGAAACATAGTTCAGAACAAAGAACATTAGAAATGCTAAATACACGGATGGGGTGGGGCAAAAGTAGGTTTACAGTTGTGAGTACCCAAAACACAGTATATTCTCGTATTATTACTTATTACTTATTGTATTATTTTCCATATGAACAACTTTAAACCTACTTTTGCTCCACCGGTATAGTATAGGCCATATAGAAATATTAAAAACCCATGTGAGAATTGTCACTCAACATGGTTAATTTAGAGAGCCACAACCATCATTTGTTTTTAAAACATTAAATAGAATTTAAAATGCTTTACTACAAACATGTCATTAGAGTATTTATATCCTTACATTTTGCTTTAATTTCAACCTCTTCATTTTGAAGATATAAAATAATTTGACAGAGATGATCTAGTTTGTTAATGGCAGAGCAAGGTGAAGAAAACAGGCGTCTGACACCTAGACCAATGTTCTTTCTACACCCAATGGAATGGTAGGCATTAGGCATAATGTGTCATACTTTATAGATAGACTGTCCATACATTTTATCAATTGTAACAATATCTCTGCTCTCATCTTAAAAATGTGGGGCCCAACACTCAGAGAAGTTAATTGACTTAACCAATGCTCTACAACTAGTAAATGGGAAATTCAGAACTTTTAAATTTGAAATACATTACTAGAATTATGTACCTGGAAATAATCCCCAAACCATACCCCACAGACAGTAGATGGGTGGCATCATTTGAGCATATCAAAGGCAGTCCACTAACATGGCTAACATAGGAAAATGATTAAGAACTCAACCTAATATATGATTTCATCATAAGAAATTACATTATTATTTACTATCAAGTACAAAGGGTGTTTGCTAAATATTCAGTCTCCAAAGAGTTTATCCTGCAGTGACCTCTAAATAGCAAAAAACAAATAAACAAATAAAAATCTCAATATTGCCTGGCCGGGTGTGGCTCAGCAGTTGAGCACTGATCTAGGATCCAGGAGATAGTGGTTCGCTTCCTGGTCAGGACACATGCCCGGGTTGCGGGCTCAAGCCCCAGTCGGGGGCGTGCAGGAGGCAGCCAATCAATGATGACGCTCATCACTGATGTTTTTTGTCTCTTTCTCCCTCTCCCTCTCCCTTCCTCTCTCTGAAATCAGTAAAGATATATATATTTTTTAAAATCTCAATATTTTTAAGCCAATAGTAAAAAACTAGAATTCCCGATACTGTTCAATTCATGAGCAAGTAAACTTTAGCACAAAATAAAAATCCTTCTAGAGAGTTTTAGTTGGGCAGTTAGTGACTATGAAGACAATATTATACCAGAATAAGTCCATGTCCTCCATGTCCTGAATTTAGTAGATGCTAATATGTTGACTTCAACTAGGACAGATTAAAATTTATTTCTGATTTTCAAACCTTACTGATCATGAAATATGAGTTCAACAATGTGCTAAATTGCACAAGAATAGCAACATGAAATAGCTACTGATCCCTTATGCTTGCTTTTGATTTAGGGAAGATGACATGTAAGCAATCAACTAATATCAGAGAAAGAATTAAATAAAAGCCATAAAAGAAGTAACGACTAGAGGGAATTAAAGAACATGACACATACGAAACTCTAAGGAGTAGGAGATACTGGGGTTTATGAATACTAAAGAGAGATAAATGGTTCCAAAAATAAAAAATAGAAAGAAAATAAAAACCAGGCTAAAACTAGTGTAGAGTCCTAAATTTCATCCTTGGGAGGTTTAGCTTACATTCCTTAGACAATAAAAAAGCAACTAAATTTTTTATTTTTCTAACCACTATTTTACTCTTGCTCTTGACAGTTACTTTCTCTTTGTATGTGTAAAAAATTATTCCCCTTGTTGCTCTCAGTGTATTTAAGATATTTCATTATTACTGTTGAGAAGTCAGTGAGTTTAACTGCCATTCCTTTGTAAATATGTCTTTTGTAATGGCTGTTTTTAATAGTTTGTCTTTAAATCTGATGTTCTGCAATTTCTTCTAGGTTGTCACACTTAGAATTCATTTGGTATTCCTAGATCTGAGGTTTGTTTCATTTGACAGTTCTGGAAAATTCTCATTCCTTACTTCTTTGTATCTTGCCTTTTCACTGTTTCCTGTATTATCTCCTCTAGAACTCTGAGTAGATTTATTTTAGATTTTTTCACTCTATCTTTTGTGTCTTTTAACATCATTTTTCTATTTTGTACTTCTTTGTCTCTCTGACTTCCATTTCCATACTTGTTCAACTGTACCTTCCAGTTCATTAACAGTTTCTTAAACTCTGAAATCTGCTGTTCAACCTACTTGATGTTTAATTTTAATTTTTGTAAGTTCAATCTAGTTTTTCCCAAATCTCCCTGATCATTTTTAGTCATCTTCCTTGCTCAAGCATCTCTTTTGGAAGATCTCACTTAAACACTTATATTCTATTTGATTACGTACGTGATTCTGCCTCCTCATGTGTTTACTAATGTTCATTAAAGGAAGTAACTGCTTCTCTTACATGTGTTTTTGATAGCTCAGGGTCTCTGAAACTTTATAGGAATATTAAAGGCCCAATGTGAAGGTAATTTGCGTTATCTGTTGTCTACAGGCCCCTTCAGGGTAGGACTACTTCAAATCAAATCCTCAGCTTTTAGAACCACACAGACAACAAAAATTCAGGCAACCTGTGTGGTTCTCAACCTGCCTGAAAGGGGGCTGTGGATAATATATTCTCAGTGCTATTTTCCCCTTCCGTAGTCAAGAAAGTCAAGATACCTTGTTGTCTTCTTTTGTACAAGGGGACTGACTCCTATACACCTAAACGCGAATGCTGTGGCCACCTAGGAGATCAGCTTCAGGAGAGCACACCTCATGTGCACTCTCTGGCTAACAGACTCTGGGCTCTGTCTGCCCTATGTCTTCCCCTTGAAGCCATTAAAATGGAAGCTCAGATTTACCCACGTGTGACGAATGCACTCAGGGTAAAAGACCGCTTCAGGCAATCATTTATTTTCCATATTTTGTTGTGTTTTCCCATCCCCATTTTGTTTAAGGCCTTTTCAAATTCCATATCTTCCTACCTTCTCAGTAATGTTGTTGTAAAATATTTTTAAAATATAACTTTTAACCATCCTTTTTCATTGTCTTTATCAGGAGGGTCATTCAGGATATCCCTATTTTCTTACACTGCTGAAAATACAAGATTTAGTGAAGGGTTTTCAGTAGAAAAGTGTTACCTGTTTTATAATGATAGCTAATGGAAGTGTGACAATTGATTAAAGAGGAGAGAAACTGGGGACAAAAATTAAGTTAGGAGGGTACCATTGTCTAGATCATGAACTTGACGGAGGATAGAGGGAGGATAGTTAAGAGAAAAAGAGAAGGAATCACTGTTGCAGAATTGACAAAACAAATGCTAAGTTGCTTTGTGATGGGGAGAGCTTGGAAGGATACAATTATGTAATTGTATTAGTTATATCTAGGAGTATGGTAGTACCATTAACTAATGGATGTTAACTGATGAATAATAGAAACCATTAAGAGTGATTTAAAATATCCGGCAGCCCGGCCGGGCGTGGCTCGGCGGTTGAGTATCAACCTGGGATCCAGGCGATTGGGGTTCGATTCCTGGTCAGGGCACATGCCCAGCTGCGGGCTTGATCAGTGACTCTCTCATCATTGATGTTTCTGTCTCTCTCTCTCCCTCTCCTTTCCTCTCTCTGAAATCAATAAAGATATATTTAAAAAAATAAAAAATAAATAAATGAAAATAAAATAAAATATCCGGCATTATTTCTGTCACCAGAAAAAGAAATCAGGGTATAGGTGCTTAACATTCTCAAAGTGTTCCACTGGCTAAGGGGCTTGATGATATTAAAATGACAGGCCGGCTTCTCTTCGCATTCTTTTCTTGGCTATAAAATAGCTGCTGCAGCTCCAGGCAGTGAATAAGTGTTCTAGGCAAAAAGAAGAAAGGAATGGTGCCTGATGCGCCTGTCCTATGTCAGGGAAACAAAACCCTTTTCAGAGACACTCCAACTTCTTCTCCCACCCCTACTGTAGAATTCCTCTTATGCCTCATTGGCAAAAAGGAAGGCTGAGAAGGTGTTTACCTTCAACAGCTTCTATAGTAAAGGCAAACAAAGAAAAACAGGATTGGGAATAAATCTTAAATTATACTGTCAATAGCGTTTGACTCAGGTCCTGACTTCTTTCCACGGAGAACAGAAGGCTTAGGGAGTCAGATCAGGGATTTGGCTTCAGAGTTGTTAAGGTTAAGGAGACATTAAGATATTCAAGTGGAAGGCGTACAAGGCAATCATTAGGATATAAACTATAAGTGATATTACAGGAATGGATGAAATTTAAAGAGACAGGCCTAAAATAAAAATAAAAAAGAAAAGAAAACAAAACCCCCACCAAATGCTGGCAAGAATGTGGAGCAAGAGAAACTCTCCTTCATTGCAGGTGGGAGTGAAAAAGGGTACGGCCACTTTAGAATATAGTGTGGAAATTTCTACAAAACTAAACATACAACCCAGCAACTGCATTTACCCAAATGACTTGAAAATCTTATGTCCACACAAAAACATGCCCACATATATTTATAGCAGCTTTATTCATAATTGCCAAAATCCAGGAACAATCAAGGTGTCCTTTAGTAGGTGAGTGGATAAATAAAATGTGGTGCATCCTGAAAATGGAGCATTACTCCACACTAAAAAGAAATGAGCTATGAAGCCACCAAAAGATATGGAGGTACTTTAAATGCATATTCCTAAGTGACATTCTGGAAAAGGCAGAACTAGGGAGATGATAAAAAGACTAATGGGTGGCAGGTCTTGGGGAGGCAGGAATAAATAGGTAGAGCACAGAGGATTTTTGGAGTAAAACTCTTCTGTAGGATACTACTATGGCAGATACATGTCATTTACATTTGTCAAAATCCATAGACTATACAACACTAAGAGTGAACCGTAATGTAAACTATGGACTTTGGGTTACACTGATGTAGGCTCATGGATTGTAACAAATGTACCCCTCTCTTGCTGGATGCTGTGGGCATGTGCATGTAGGGGGGAGAAGGGATATGTGGGAACTCTATACATCTGTGAACCTAAACTCCCTAAAAAATAAAAACATTTTTAATGGAGAAAAATAAGGAACTAATCACATATTCCAGGGGCTCATTTATACTTTAGGAATACATAGAAAAAGAGGGACCAGCTAAAGAACAGCGATCAAGAAAAGAAAATAATGAGGATATAGTAACAGAGAACTACAGTATTTCAAGAGGAGAAGCTGAGAAGATTGAAATATGTTCTAGTTAGGTTGACTAGGATAGAGAGCAGGATAAGGAATGGTAAGCTTCACAGGTTTAATCATCAGAGGTCACTTATAATCTCAGAAAGAATTGGTTCCAATGGAATTAGAGTGGAAAAGTCCAATCGTAGAAAATTAAAGATATGTGATAAGAAAGATAAATAAATAAAAGAGGAAAGAAGGGCACATATATATAATTTCTTAAATATTTTTTGCAGACTGAAAGCTCCTAGAGAAAGTAACCCAGTCTGTGTATTTCTGGATAATCTAAATTTATTTTAAAAACATTAAATGTCCAAAACTGTATTCTTCAAGAAACTAATTTGTTAACGTAAGTGGATACATTTTAAAGGAATAAATAAGATGGGTGTTTTTTTTTCCAGTAACTCTCAGCCTCTCATCCTGTATGTACAACTGTGTTTTAATTGTTACTTGGGAAAATTACAAATATAAAAGTACGGAAACAGTGTCATGCTAGCAATTTAGCTACTATAATAGTATAATTCCATACTACTTCAAAAATAATGTATAAATGATCACCAAAAGTTCAATTTTATGTTTTACCACACACACAAAATAATTTAGAATGAATTTTCTGGTCATTAGAATAAACATGTTATTCAAATAGCACAAGATTATTAAAAAGTATTTCCTTGTATGATAAGTGTGTATTTGCCATAATTATCCATTGGAAAGTCCTATGTAATGCTTGACCATTAACTTAGAATTTTCCTAAACATATCTCTAGGACTATTTCCTTCAGGAATTTCAGTGTAACACAATGAAATAAAACATGGATTTTTAGTTCTCACTCTATTCAAGTTTACCTTTATTAGTGATATTAACAATAGTACTGTTTATGATAAAATACTAGAAATATTTTTGACAAGCTGAAAGCTCCTAGAGAAACTAACTTAAAAAAAAAAAGTCTTCCTAAAACTCATTTTAATACTATCTAAATAGTAAACCAGTTAGAAACAAGAGAAATGATAGTTGTAAGGAGATTGTAAAAGTATTACTGCTCAGAAAAAAGACAAACAATTAATTCATCAGATAGCTTGCTAGTCAACTTATTATTCCTAATTTACATGGTAACTTGAAGATACAGAATACAATAATAAAGCACTAAATAAGGAACAAAATAAGAAAAATTTAAAAACTGATTTAGAATAAAGCTGATGTTTTATAAACGACCTAATTTTCATAATAAATTTAAGGTTTCACATGAGGAAATATGGCATAAAATAATGAAAAAGTGTTATACAAAACAGACATTTTTACTTTTATTTTTATTTTTCCACATCCATAATCATTTATTTTTCTTAAATTTATCTTTATTGTTGAAAGTATTACAGATGTCCCCCTGTCCCCCCCATTGACTCTCCCCACTCAGCTCCCACTCCCTCCCCAGGGGGAACCTCTTTAGTTTGATGTAGTCCCATTTGTTTATTTTTTCCTTTGTTTCCCTTGCCCTAGGATATATATTGGCAAAAATATTGCTACGAGAGATGTCTGAGATTTTACTGCCTATGCTTTCTTCTAGGATTTTTATGGTTTTGTGACTTGCATTTGAATCTTTTATCCATTTTGAGTTCATGCTTGTATATGGTGTAAGTTGGTGATCTAGTTTCTTTTTTTTTTGCATGCACCTGTTCAATTTTCCCAACACCATTTATTGAAGAGACTGTCTTTATTTCAGTGTATGTTCTTGCCTCCTCTATCAAGTATTAATTGACCATAAAGGTGTGGGTTTATTTCTGGGCTCTCTGTTTAGGAACCTACTGCATGGGAGAATTTATTTGCCAATGATACATCTAATAAGGGGTTAATTTCCAAAATATAGGGTGTCCCCCCAAAATGTATACACACACTTTGAATAAATTATAAAGGCAGTGTTTATTAAAATACATTTCATTCTCAAAATTGAGGTATCAGCTGTTAAAGTATTTATAGATTTTTTGGGGGGACACCTTGTATATAAAGAACTTTACAACTCAATACCAGAAAGACAAACAATCCAATTAAAAATGGGCGAAGGAGCTCAACAGACACTTCTTCAAAGAGGACTTACAGATGGCCAATAGACAGATGAAAAAAATGCTCAATGTCACTAATCATCAGAAAGATGTAACTGAAAACTACAATGAGACATCACCTCTCACCTACCAGAAAGGGCTGTCATCAATAAATTAACAAACAACAAGTGCTGGTGAGGATGTGGAGAAAAAGGAACCCTTGTGCACTGCTGGTGGGAATGCAGACTGGTGCAGCCACTGTGGAAAACAGTACGGAGTTTCCTGAAAAAATATAAGTGGAACTGCCTTTTGACCCAGCAATCCCACTTCAGGGAATATATCTTAAGAATCCTGAAATACTAATTAGAAAGAATTTATGCACCCCTATGTTCATTACAGCATCATTTACAACAGCCAAGATCTGGAACCAGCCCAAGTGCCCATCAGTAGATGAGTGGATAAAAAAGCTGAGGTATACACTTACACAATGGAATACTACGCAGCTATAAGAAAATAAGGCTCTCCTACCTTTTACATCTCATGGCTGGACCTGGAGATTATTATACTACGTGAAATAAGCCAGTAAGAGAAAGACAAATACCATATGATCTCACTTATATGTGGAATATAATGAACCAAATAAACTGAGGAACAAAATAGAAACAGAGGCATGGGTACATGGAATAGTCTGACAGCTGTCAGAGTGGAGGGAGGTGCTGGGGGACTGGATGAAAGAAGGTGAACGGATTAGTCAAAGAACACATATGCACAGCCCATGGACGGAGACAACAGTGTGGTGATGGGCGGAGGGAAGGGTGGGCGGGGGCTGTGTGGAGGTGGGTAAAGTGGGGAAAATGGGGATATCTGTAATAGTGTCAACAACAAAAATGAAGTTAAAAATAAACAATGTTACTTTCAATTTGCAAGTATATATTTAAAATTTATTATACCTAATTTTACTCATATAAGAATAAATTCCTTGGGGTAATTAATAATTACAACAATCTACAGAAGCCTTTTCCATTTTTTTCCGTCTATAAATTTGAAAGAAGAAAAAGTGCATTAAACAATAATAAAAAAACCCACCACTGACTGAGAGTTTCAAAAGGAAGCTAAGTACATTTTGTACAAAGATATGTTTTCAACCAAATCTCATACTTTTTGGACATGTTAAAAATATATTCCACATCAAAATGCCCACATTTTCTCAATTTTGATAGATAATTCAGGCTTAGTGAGGTACAGTGCTAATGCCATAATATTCTTCTGTAATTGGCAGCAAAAAAATGAATTAAAGACAACAAAGCACTTATACAATCCTCCAGACAGCACATCTTTTTTTCTGCACAATATCAACAATGATGGGTTTTTTTTGTTTCCCCTGGATATGTTTTTGTTTTTACTTTTAACCCGTTCATGAGATTGTTAGCACCTTGAGGGCAGGGACCTGTACTAGGTCACAAGAACTATCTATGCTAGGAACCGAGGCAGTCAAAAACATCTTAAGAAAAAAAATATATAATAGTGTAAGTAGAATCAAAATAATGTCCTCATTCATGATTATTGGATCTATATTACAATGAAACAGAACTTCTTGTCATGAAATGTACACATTAGTTTCAAATTCTAGTAGAATATGTTTTCTTTTTTTGATAATAAGCAACATTTTAAGTACCATTTCAATTCCCAAACATATTCACATACCCTTCAAGGAGTGTTAGTTCTGTGGGTTACTAATACTAAAAGTCATTTAAAAAACTAATGTAATAAATACTGATGGGAAAAAAAGGTTCATGATTTAATTTTTTCTTCTAGTGTGGCCATTTTTTATTCACTACAAAAGTTAACATTATAAAAATCTGAAACAGAAAGAACATGTACCAAAAGTTATTAATAGACCACCACTCAAAATTCAGAAAATATGTTGTTTTCATGTACACGTACATGAGATAAGATAATACCACAGCAGAAGGGTGCTGTATCTGTGTTTAAAGAAGGGGTTGTTGGCAAACACCACAGCTCACTTCTGCTGAAATGTACACAACTGATATATGCAGCACAGAAAGCTGGCACCAAGGGCTTACAACCTTAATTTGCCTGCAAGAAGGAACAGAGATTTACCTTCAGAGCACGTTCTTGATTGTTTTCAGCAGTCAGATGTCTCATGTTGTTTGCTGAAGTCTGGTTCTGCTCTTTCAAATGATGAAGCTCCTGCTCCAGCCGTTTGCACTGCCACAGGGGAAGAATCCCATTAAGTAAAGGAGTTGTAACATTTTTTTCACCAAGCCCCATGAATTAATGTACATAATGCCATTGTATTCTCTAAAATACAAGGTACCTTTTGCAAAAAGAACGGTAAGTTAACAGTACTGTTGAATATGAGTACAGTTTATAGTACTCTGTTCAACTGCAACTTTCAGTTCGTTGCTGTTTTTTTTAATAATCTAAACGTTACCATGTAAGTTAGAAAATACTCACTATTTTTATAAAATTAAGATCAACTACACTTAAAAATTTTTTTCATTAACCAAATACTTTTCATTATATATCTATTGGCTGAATATAAAGATGTTTCTAAAGATCATATTGGGTTCTAAATAAACTACAATATGGTGTTCTGTTTTGAATTTTTATTAACTTTTGAAAGTTAAAAATATAAAAATATATATTATGAGGTTTTTCAGGTTTTTAGAAATATCTAAAGAAACAATTGTGCAGGGAAAAAAGTGGCAACCACAGAGTGCTTTAAGACTTGGAAATAACTAAGGAACAAGTGTTCTTAATTTCTATTTTGACTACATCTTATTATTAAATCAAGTGATAACAAACATGTGAAATGACTTTCTTTTTTCTTTTTTTTTTTAAAATATATCTTTATTGATTCCCGAGAGAGGAAGGGAGAGGGAGAGAGAGAGATAGAAACATCAATGATGAGAAAGTCATTGATCGAGCTCACAACCCGGGCATGTGCCCTGACCGGGAATCGAACCACGATCGCTTGGATCCTAGGTCGACGCTCAACTGCTGAGCCACGCCCGGCCGGGCTGAAATGACTTTCTGACCTACTGGGAACATATGAGAATATGAGTAAATAATAATTATGAATAAAAGCATAAATGGGCTAACAGAAGTATCCATGTTCAAAAAAATCATTGAAATGTGCCATTTGCATATAAGATCTTAATACAAATGTATCAAACATTTTACACAATAATTGTACAGATTATAAACTGATATGCTGCAAATCAGGACCATACAAACATACATGGGGAAATTGGCTAAATAAAGTACTAAATCCATCTTTCAGGAAAAGGTTAAAAATCCCTATCGATTTTTAAATTAGGATATTTAATTAACAACCAGAAGTAATTTACACATATTGATGCAAGATCTAGATTATTTGACAAATGGCTAGTTGTCATAATAAATTAAAAATCATTATTATGCTATAATCAAGATGCTAGCATAATCCAAATTGGCATTTCTTACTACTTTAATGTCGATTCCTTCTGCCTCTGGCCTCTATAATATTCTGCAGTCTGTATCATTATTTCCTAACCTTGAGTAACATACAAATCCTTTTCAAAAAAAGAATATTAGACTCTTGATCTTGACTTAAATTATATGATGATGTTTGTATACAAATACAATTAATATGCCTCACCATATTAATACAATTGTAAAACTAAAACACATTTATAAATTAAATAAATAGCCACAAAATAAAAACTTTTAAAATCAGTATTAACAAAGTAGATAGAGCTTTTGCTGAAACTAAGTTCTGCAAATACAATATAGAGTAGCAGATGCTCTCACACTACCACATCTATTCCACTATGTGTTGTGCAACAACTTAATTCACCTATTATATTTTTTAAAGTTACATGAGTAAAATATTTGTGACATGACATCACTTGGCTCTTATTTGAAGGGGACACATGATTTACAAATTAAACTGTGTATCTGTCTCTTTTTAGTTTTTAACAAACTACTTGGTTGCAATGCAATCTAAGTACAAATGTGTTTAGTGAAGACACAAATCATGAGGCTTGAAAATGAGTAAGACATAGCGGCAAGCACTGCAATCCAGTAGAAATATTTTACTAGAATTATCCTCTACACTTTCAATTAATTTTAGCACAAAATTATTATGCATTAAGTATTAAAATGAGGACTAAACATGAACTATGAGGTTACAAAGGTGGGGTAGATAAATTTGGCTATGGGGTGGGGGTAAAAGAACATTTCATGGAACAGATCACACGCACGTTGCGCTATCTGGGCCACACGATTTCATAAGCTGAGAGAGGAGAAAGGGGAAGGAAACAGGAGAAAAGGGATGAAGGTAGAAAAATCTGGTAAAATGAGAAACCGTAGTTACAAGTTGTGTGACCACCTATTTTTTGTATTCCCAAGTAAATAAAAAATGGCCCAAGGATAGAGACTTCTTTCCTATCTACAAAAAGATTGTACATAGAGAAGACTTCTTTCATATGCACAAAAAGAATTCACTCACTCTAGCTTGAGAAATGTTTTTTAATTTCTTCATGAGGGTTAAATTCAACATTCACCTAGCAATCAAATTGTGGGGAGCCCATAATAACTTTGAACTAAATAAAAACCTACACAAACGTTCTTGTCAAATACACTTTTGGATTTATATTTAACTATATTTAAGATTTCTTTAGATTTATTCAACCCTGTATTATTTCTTCATTTGATGTTCTTTCATTCTTTCTGAAATGATGGGGGGAGGCACTCCCAGGTCAAGTTTTAAAAATACTGTAACCAAAGAGATAAGTAAAGCTTAAAAACAATAAAGTTAATTTTGCACTGAGCGCATTTATCCAGAGGGCATTTATTTATCCACATTGTATACTTGGGCTCAGTTTCCATACAGGCAGCACAAGAGGGAGAGAAGATAAGGCCCAGGACCAAAGTGGCAAGTGTACCAAAGGGCTACACTTTCAGATGTTTAATGATCCTCCCTGTTTTAATGAATGAAAAGAAACAAGACAAATGCTAGAGAAGATGTCCCTAAATCACATAATATATAATGGTTTTAGACAGTTTCCTTTTGAACTGACACAATTAAAATAACACAGGATCTTCCCTGTTCACATTCTACCAAATGCTAATATTCTTAAGAGTTCTAATGCATGGATCTGACCTAGGAGTTTTCTTATATATTTTATACTTTAAAAAATTTTAATACTCAAATTGAACTTAGGTAAATGCTACCTGTCTATGGTTGTTCACAGTGTCCTTGAGAACTAGGATTCTCACTACGAAATGCAAAAGACACAGATAGAAGATTAAAAAGTTAAGTAAAATTCCTGTAATTAAGAATTTGAATTAGAAGACCAAAAAAATTTATCTTTTAAAAATGTGTGTGTGTGTGTGTGTGTGTGTGTGTGTGAGAGAGAGAGAGAGAGAGAGAGAGAGAGAGAGAGAGGGAGAGAGAGAGAGAATTTTCTGGTGTTGCCCATTGAAAAAGGCTAGGAACAACAGCAAGCCCAGCAGCAATGAGCATCCCTAGTACCTAGTCTGTGGGTTCCAAGTACCATTTCTGACTAAAAATAAAGAACTCCATGGATATATGGCTGACTCAAGGTCTAGGACAAGAAATGTACAATATGACCCAGTAACATCTGTTATTGGCAGAGGTTGTATTAACTATCAAAACTGAGGAACTATGAAAGACTCAGAAAGGACTCAGGAGCCAACCTGAAAAGCTCCCCCACTAGTTAAAGATAAGACAATTTGAGCACCAATAAGGATAGTAACTGCAATATACTGACACATAAAATGTTTAATTTATTGAATTTATAACAATAAAAATTTTAAAAACTAATTGTCATTGTTGAGTGAATTGTCAATGTGAGTGAACTAAACATATAGTAAGCCAAGAATTTATGCATGCCTTCTAATATGAACTTTACCAATAGGTAATCGAACAATAAATAAGATGACTATAAAAATATTCAAGGTTATAAAGAGAACAGGAATGTGTGATTATCACAATTTTGAATATATACTGAGCTCTAGACACTGAGACCTGCTAATAACATAGTTCTTTCACAACAAAACATGTGTTTCCAGATGAAACAATACAAAACTACCTGTAAAGTAGTCCTATTGATAAAAACTAATCTAAATCTGATCAAGCCTCTAGATCAGAATGCCATATTTATAGGAGAAGAGAGAAGACAGAAACATATTAAATGACATAACAGAGAAGCAACGAATAAGCTGGGAAACTAAACAAAAATTGACTGTTTATTTAAAACATAAATTCCAAAAGAAAAGAAATAGAAGGGGACTTTATAAAGTGTTAATTCAATCATTTGCAATGTATGATTCCTATTTACATACAGATTCAAAATGAAGAGGAAAAGTTACAACGTTTAAGAGATTATTTGAACTTGAAAACCAATTAGATGTTTCATAATATTAAAGAATTATTATTCATATTGTTGGGGTGATAATGGTATTGTGGTTATGTTTTAAACAATAGTCTCTATCTTTTAAGAATATAAACTATAAGTCACATGTAAAAGGGATATTTTGTCTGGGATTTCTTACAAAATAATATGAGGAGGAAATGAGTGGAACAATCTAGATTAAAAAACATGGATAGTAGTAACAGGGTAAAAATATCTTGGTTTATGACTCTACGCTCTCTAAGCTCACTGATGAAAAGAAAATTAAATTTGCCTCTATGAACAAACAAAACTAATTCTACAACATGACAACTAAACATATAAAAACAAAAATTTATGGCAAATTTTTATAAAATGATTTGGCCCATAATTACTACAAAATCTGTTTTCACCAGTGATTTCTTTTTACTCATTGTGAATTCTGAAGAATTATATCAAGCAGACAATACATTATGATTTTGTTTTACTTTATGTTTACTTTCTGAAAGATAACATGCCTTCAGTTTTTAACAAAGTTCTCTAATACTAAGTGTTCACAGCTGCTGTTTCTCCTCCTCTACAATCTGCTTTCAGTCACAGATCATTTTGATTGTATCACAATCAAACATCTTCCACTTGGATGCTATACAACTCTTTCCTTTGCAGACAAAAAATAATACCAGACTCTTCCAGTCAAAACAGAAACTAACTTTGGTGTCAATGTGAATTATGTACATTGAACTGCAGATGTTTGGAAGTACTTAGGATTATATAAATAAGTTTTTATTTCTGTTCACTTAGAAAAAATTTTTAAAATCACTTTCTAGATTTTAAAATAATAACTAGAATGTTTTTCTCATATTACAATAACTTGGAATAAAGAGTTTTCAAGTTCAAAAAGGTACCTTGTTTCTTCAAAGGCCCTGGCAAAATATGAACAACTTGGTTTAAGTGAATATATAATACTCAGAGGTTTAAAATTACCAAAGATTAAAAAAGAAAATAAGTATGTGATTTAGTCCTTGAAACTGCATATGATACAGCTGAAGTGAGAGTGTGTTTGGTGTGTATAAAACATAAATTATTCAGTAAATATTCATTGAGCATCCATTCACTAGGCTATACACAAACACCCACCAGGCAACATGCCAGGTGATAACATATTTCTACATATTTCTACATGTATATCTTAATGATATTTAAACACTTCAAAAACACCATGTAAAAGTAAATAACTAGGGGTTTAAAAACAAATACAGAACTTCATACTAATTTTAAAATTATATTATTCAAAAAGACTAATTTAAATAAAAATTTTTAATCAAAAATCAAAAGAATTAGTAAACATGACAATTATTTAAAGAGATATAAACATAGATATAGATATTTATTTAGTATACTATGATATTAAAATAGCATTTCTGTAATGCTGTTTAAGATTATTATGTTAGCTGTACTTAGGAAAAGCTATTCATTTGAAAAATTGTGGTTTGAGTCTCTATTTTATAAAGGTTAACAGATATCAATAATGATAGTCAACTATAAGTGAGAAATTAGTATCTGCCAGGCCTTGCTCGAAGGACTTTCCATGAATTCTGTAAATCTTCATGTAGATTCTATTAGCTACCTCTTATTCCATTTTATTTATTTTTATTTTTGACAGTATTGTGGATGTCCCCCAATTCTCCCCCTCTACCCAGCTCCCACCCCATCCCAGGCCTTCACCACTTTATTGTCTGTGTCCATGGGCTATGCATATATGAATACATGTTGTTTGATTAATCTCTTCCAGTCCCGCCCTGTCAGTCTACTGTATGTATCCATGTCTCTGGTCCTAGTGTTTGTGTTTATTTTGTTCATTAGATCCACATATAAGTGAGATATTTGTCTTTCTCTGACTGGCTTATTTCACTTAGCATAATAATCTCCAGGTCCATCCATGCTGTTGCAAAAGTAAGAGTTGCTTCTTTTTTGCGACCGCATAGTATTCCATTGTGTAGATGTACCAAGCTATTTTATCCATTCATTTACTGATGGGCACATGGAATGTTTTCCAAATCTTAGCTATTGTAAATACTGCTGCTATGAAGATAGGGGTGCATATATTCTTTCTGATTGGTGTTTCAGATTCTTAGGATATATGCATTTCCATTTTTAATTTCTTGAGAAAACACTATACTGTTTTCCATAGTGGTTGCAACAGTCTGCATTCCTACCAGCAGTGCACAAGGGTTCCCTTTTCTCCACATCCTTGCCAGCACTTGCTGTTTGTTGACTTATTTAAGAGACCTATCCTGGCAGGTGTGAGGTGATACCTCATTGTCGTTTTAATTTGCATCTCTTCGATGATTAGTGACTGAGCATTTTTTCATGTCTATTGGCCATCTGTATGTCCTCTTTGGAGAAGTGTCTATTTAGGTCCTTTGCCCATTTTTTTATTTTTATTTTTTGTTAATCCTTACCCGAGGATATTTTTTGCATTGATTTTTAGAGAATGGAAATGAAGGGGAGAAACTGAGAGGAATACCGATGTGAGAGAGGCACATCAATTGGTTGCCTCCCACACACACCCAAACTGGGGCTGGGACTGACCCTGCTACCAAGGTAAGTGCTCTTGACCAGAATCAAACCCATGACCCTTCAGAGGGCTGACCCTCTAAACACTGAGCTAAATTGGCTAGGGATACCCTTTTTTTAATGTTTGTTGTGTGTGTTTTTTTTAATATTCTTTTATTGATTTCAGAGAGAGGGAGAGGGAGATAGAAACACCAATGATGAGTCATTGATTAGCTGCCTCCTGCATGCCCCCAACTGGGGATGGAACCTGCAACCCGGGCATGTGCCCTGACCCGGAATCAAATTGTGATCTCCTGGATCATAGGTCGATGTTCAACTGCTGAGCCAAGCTGGCCCTGTGGGCTGCCCATTTTTTAATTGGGTTGTTTGTCTTCCTGGTGTTGAGTTGTATAAGTTCTTTATATATTTTGGAAATTAATCCCTTATCAGATGTGTCATTGGTGAATGGGGTTCCCTTTTATTTTTGTTGGTGGTTTCATTAGCTGTGCAGAAGCTTTTTAGTTTGATGTAGTTCCATTTATTTTTTCCTTTTTTTTCCTTGTCTTAGGAGATGTACTGGCAAAATACTGCTATGTGAGATGTCTGGGATTTTACTGCCTATGTTTTCTCCTAGGATTTTTATGGTTTTGTGACTTAAAATCTTTTATCCATTTTAAAGTTATTCTTGTGTATGGTGTAAGTTTCATTTTTTTTTGCATGGATCTGTCCAATTTTCCCAGCACCATTTATTGAAGAGACTGTCTTTACTCCATTGCATCCTCTTGTCTCCTTTGTCAAATATTAACTGACCATAATGGTGTGGGTTGAATTCTGGGGCGTCTGTTCTGTTCCATTAATCCATACGCCTGTTCTTATGCCAGTACCAGGCTGTTTTTATTAAAAAGGCTTTGTAGTATACTTTGATACCCAGTACTGTGATCCCTTCTGCTTTTTCTTCTTTCTCAAGATTACTGAGGCTATTCACAGTCTTTTTGTTATAATATAAATTTCTGGAATATTAGTTCTAGATTTGTGAAATATGTGGTTGGCATTTTAATAGGGATTGTGTTGAATATATTTAATGCTTTGGGTAGTATGGACATTTTAATGATGTTAATTATTCCAATCTATGAACATGATACATGCTTCCACTTGTTTGTATCTTCCTCTACTTCTTTCTTCAATGTCCTATAGTTTTCCAAGTGCAGGTCTTTTTCCTACTTGGTGAAGTTTATTCTTAAGTACATTATATTTTTTGTTGCAATGGTAAATGGGATTTTTTTTTAAGTTTGTCTTCCTGAGAGTTCATTATTGGTATATAAAAATGCCCTCCATTTCTGGATGATAATTTTGTATCCCACTGCTTTTACGAATTCATTTATTAAATCTAGTAGTTTTTTGGTGGAGTCTTTAGGGTTTTCTATGTACAATATCATGTCATCTGCAAATAAGGACAGTTTTACTTCTTCCTTTCCAATTTGGAGTCCTTTTATTGTTTCTTCTTGTCTGATCGCTGTGGCCAGGACTTCCAGTACTATGTTGAATAAGAGTGGTGAAAGCAGACATCTCGGTCTTGTTCCTGATATTAAAGGAAACACTTAGTTTTTGCCCATTGAGCATGATGTTGGCTGTAGGTTTGTCATATATGGCCTTTATTATGTTGAGTTATGATCCCTCTAATCCCACTTTACTGAGCGGTTTCATCATAAATGGGCTTTGGATTTTTGTCGAATGGTTTTTCTGCAATTATTCATATGACCATGTGATTTTTTATCCTTCATTTTGTTTGTGATGTATCACTGTTATTGATTTGCAAATTTTTTTTTTTAAACATATCTTCACTGATTCCAGGGAGAGGAAGGGAGAGGGAGAGAGAGAGAGACAGAAACATCAACGATGAGACAGTCATTGATCGAGCCCGCAACCCAGGCATGTGCCCTGACCGGGAATCGAACCCCGATCGCCTGGATCCCAGGCTGACGCTCAACCGCCGAGCCACGCCCGGCTGGGCTGATTTGCAAATATTGTACCAACCTTGCATCCCTAGAATAAATCCCAGTTGGTTATGATGTATGATCTTTTAATGTATTGCTGGATCCAATTTGCTAATATCTTGTTGAGGATATTAGCATCTATGTTCATCAGGGATATTGGCCTATAATTTTCTTTCTTTGTAGTGTCTTTATCTGGTTTTGGAATTAGAATAATGCTGGCCTCATAAAAAGAACTTGGAAGTCTTCCTTCCTCTTGAATTTTTGGAATAATTTGAGGAGAATAGGTGTTGTTCTTTGAATGTTCGGTAAAACTTGTCTGTGAAGACATCTTGAGTCCAGGACTTTTGTTTGCTGGGAGATTTTGATTAATCCTTCAATTTTATTAGTTGTTATCAGTCTATTCAGGTTTTCTGATTGACTTCTGGAAGATTGTTTCTAGAAATTTGTCAATTTTGCCCAGGTTGTTCAATTTGTTGGCATATAGCTGTTGGTAGTACTTTCTTACAATTCTTTGTATTTCTGGGATATCAGTTTTTACTTTGTCTCTTTCATTTCTGATTTTATTAATTTGGCTTCTCTCTCTGTTTGTTGATGAGTCTGGCTAGGGGTTCATTAATCTTGTTTATCTTTTCAAAGAACCAGCTGTTGGTTTCATTGATCTTTTGTATTGCTTTTTAAAATCTCTATATCATTTATTTCTGCTCTGATTTTTATTACTTCCTTTCTTCTTCTTACTCTGGGCTTTTCTTGTTCTTTTAGTTGTAGAGTTAGAAGGTTTATTTGAGCTTTTTCTTATTTCTTAAGGTAGTTCTGTAATGCTATGAACTTCCCTCTCAGAAATGCTTTCAATGTGACCCATACATTTTGGTTTGTTGAATGTTTGTTTTCAGGAATTTGTTTCCAGGAATTTTTTTATTTCTTCCTTGATCCTCATTGGTAACCCACTCATTGTTTAATAACATGCTATTTAGCCTCCACGTATTTGAGTGCTTTTGAGTTTTTTACTGTAGTTGATTTCTAGTTTCATGCTATTATGATTTGAGAAGATGCTTTATATGATTTCAAACTTCTTAAATTTGTTAACACTTATTTTGTGTCCTAACATGTGGTCTATCCTTGAGAATGTTCCACGTGCACTCAAGAAGAATGTATACTATGCAGCTTTGGGATGAAATGTTCTATAAATATCAACTAAATCTATCTGATCTTTTGTGTCATTTAAGACCTCTGCTTCCTTGTTGATTTTTCTGTCTGGAAGATCTAGTCAGTGATATCATTAGGGCGTTAAAATCCCTACTATGAGTGTATTGCAGTCGATCTCTCCCTTAAAGTCCTCCAAGACTTTTTATATATTTAGTTGCTCCTATAGTGGGTGCATATATGTTTAACAGGGCTATATCCTCTTGTTAAATTGACCCCTTTACTATCATGCAATGAATGTCTTTGTCTTTTGTTATGCCTTTGTTTTGAAGTCTATTTTGTCAGATATAAGTACTGCTTCCCCAGCTTTTATTTTCATTTCCATTTACATGGAATATTTTTTCCATTCCTTCACTTTCATCCTGTTTGAGTGTTTTGTTCTGAAGTTGGTCAGAGTATCCCATTTTATAGAGAAGGAATCAGAAGCAGGGAGTATGACTCCTTCAAAGTCATGTCACTGATAAAAAATAGGATTCAAATTCAGACAGTACTATCTAACTTATTAACAAAATATATAGTGTACACACATATATACAACAGCAAAAGAAACAGATAGAACTACAGAAAAAATTAATAATAAACATTTTAAAATTTGAACTTTGAGCAATTAGAGATACAGATAAACTATAAGTAGTACAATGATCTGACATTAGGAAGTCAACATAGATCAAAATGAAATATGGACTAACTAGTATATAAAATTATTACCTTTTAACTCAGTTCATTCATACCCAACAGAGTCTATGCTAAGTTAATAATAAAGAAAACTAGGCAATTATTTCTTACCTTTTAATTGTACATTCTAAGGCTCACATAGTATCTAAAATCATAACACTTTTTAGAAATATAAAACAAAAATAGCTATTCTTTTATTACATTGGAAGTGTTCTCTTTTAAATGAAGGTCTTATAAAAGCTACATGTGTATGTATACATATACACACTTATATACTCATATTAGTATATTAACATATATATTATGTATGAATATACAAAAACATGCCCTTTGTATAAAACTGAAATCATCAGGTCTTCACATGAAAATGCCAAAAGTATCTATTTCTCCTTTGTATAGATTGTAAATTCCAAGATGGTAGAGCCAACTGTATTTGTTTATTGATAAACAGTAAGCAAGGTACCTAAAACATAGGTGGTATTAAATATGTATTTATTACTTTACTGTACACCCTGCTTATAAGTGGCATTTACTCAATCATCCTGCTAAACTTGAAAATCATCCTAAACTCCTGCTTATCTGTATCCTAAAATTGGACCAAGTCCTAGTCCTTCAACATGCTTTAGTCTCTGTCCCCACTGTAATACCTTTCATTCGGCCTTCAAGTTTCTCAATAACTAGCAAGTGTCATGCCCTCAGTCTAAAGCCCTTCCAAACTATTTTCCATTCTAGCAGTCCCCAAAGCTGGCTGCAGATCAAAATTACCAAGGCATTTTCAAAAAAGAATCAAACTAGACTGCTATCGTCACCATATACAAAAATTAACTCAAAATGGATCAAAAACCTAAATATAAAACATGAAATAAAGTACTTAGAAAAACACACACACAGAGAGTAAATTTATGGACTTTGGTGTTAGAGAGGATTTTGTGAATTTGACCTCAAAGGCAAGGGAAGTAAAAGCAAAAATAAAGGACTGGGACTACATCAAATTTAAAAGCTTCTGCACACCAAAATAAACTGACAACAAAACAAAAAGGTAACTCACCTAATGGGAGGATATATTTGCAAACAACACCTCTGATAAGAGGTTAATATCTAAAATATATAGAGAATGCTTACAATTCAAAAACAAAAACAATCCAATTAAAAACTGGACAGAGGACCTGAACAGACACTTTTCCAAGAAGACATACGAATGACCAAAAGACGTATCCAAAAAAGCTCAACTTCACTGTTAGGGAAATGCAAACAAAACTACAATGAGATCCCACCTCACACCTGTCAGAGTGACTATTATCAACAAGACAAGCAATAACAAGTGCTGGAGAGGTTGTGGAGAAAAAGGAACCCTCATTCACTGCTGGTGGGAATGTAAATGGGTAAAACTACTACGGAAAACCATACGAAGGTTCTTTGAAACATTAAGAAGAGTCACCATACGACCCAGCAATCTCTCTTCTGGGTACCTACTCAAAAAACTTGAAAACATTTATTCACGGAGATATATGTACCCTTATGTTCACTGCAGCACTATTCATGGTGGCAAGACATGGAAACAACGGAAGTGTCCTTCACTAGATGAATAGACAAAGAAGTAGTGATACATATATACAATGGAATACTACTCAGCCATAAGAAAAGGTGAAATACTGCCATTTGCGATATGGATGGATCTTGAGAATATCATGCTAAGTGAACTAAGAGAAAAAAGGCAAGAAGCATATGGTTTCACTCCTATGTGGGATATAAAACAGAAAGCAACAAAGGAACAAACAAGAAAAACATAAAAATTCATAGACACAAACAACAGTTATGGTGGTTATCTGAGGGAAAGGAGGGTGGGAGGTGATAAAGGGGGTCAAATATGTGGTGATGGAAGGAGATTTGATTTTGGGTGGTGAACACACAATGTAATATACAGATGATGTATCATAGAATTGTATATTTGAAACCTATATAATTTAATTAATCAATACCACACCGACAAATTTTAAAAATTAATAATGTAACATACTAAACCCATTGGGAATTTTAAAAGTATGTGTATCTGTGTGTGCACATGGTTTGAAGTTGCATGTCAGAGCTAGTAAGTGTTCCAGACAGCTATGTCTAAAATACAATTCTGATGACACTAACTCCTACCTATCTTGATTTTCTTTATTCGCCTTTCCACAGCTTGCAGAATTAAAAACAAGTTTTGGAGAATGATAGTAGCATTTCACAAACTGGTCAGACCCACTATATATTTTCTTATTCCCCCTCAATTGCACACTTTTCTCTACTTCAGACACACTAAATTATCCACAGTTCACAAAATACAAACATTTGTTACCACTCTCTTGCCTTTGTGCAAGTTTTTTAGATATGTCTGATTTATCTACACAGCACCAGACCCCTTCTCACTGGGAATGCCCTCTGCTTGGCATTCTCCCTCACACCCACCTCCGATCCCAGGGCCAAACCAAGGACCTGGTTCACTGAAGCTATCTAATGCATGTTTATTAAAAAATGGTGTGATAGTCATTTACTGAAATCTTATTTTTTCCACGTACATTTCCTTCTAAAATTAAAGGAATATGCCACTAGACAACATGTAGGCAATCAGCATAAGAATATAAAATCTGGCAAAATTATATGAAAATAAGAAATTACTAAAATATAGAAATGTGCAAAATAAGTATTATGTTTCCTAAGATAAAAAATATATAAATTTAAACTGTGACTATTTAATGACATGCTCTTTAATTGAATCCCAAAGAAGAAGCATAAGTGTAAACATCTAAAACCTTGGGATACAGCAGCAATGTGGTAACACAAGAGGGACCATAACAACAATAGAAGTAGTAGTAACACACCAAGATTCCAGATAGGAAAAATAGTGCCCCAAATGAGAGGAAGGACTTGGAAGTAGAGAACAAAAAAATGTATCAAGATAAATGGGAAACTTTTAAAAAAAAACACACACATAAGCAAAACCATTTTTTTTTCTTTTCTTAAATTTATCTTTATTGCTGAAAGTATTACAGATGTCTCCCTTCCACCCCCCTCCCCCACTAACCCCTCTGCCTCTCTCTCCAGTACCCCTCCCCAGGCTTTCACTGAATTATTGTCTGTGTTCATGAATTCTGCATATATGCATTTAACTTCTTTGGTTAATCTACCATCCCCCGCCTCATCAAATATGTCAGTCTGGCACATGCTTCAATGTTTCTGGGTCTATTTTGCTCATTGGTTTATTTTGTTCATTAGCTTCTTCTTAAAGACGACCTTTCAGCATTTCATGTAATACCGGTTTGATGGTGATGAACTCCTTTAGCTTTTTCTTGTCTGAGAAGCTCTTTGTCTGACCGTCAGTTCTAAATGATAGCTTTGCTGGGTAGAGAAATCTTGGTTGTAGGTTCTTGCTTTTCATCACTTTGAATATTTCTTGCCACTCCCTTCTGGCCTGCAAAGTTTCTGTTGAGAAATCAGCTGACAGTCATCTGGCAACTCCCTTTTAGGTAACTAACTGCTTTTTTCTTACTGCTTGTAAGATTCTCTCTTTGTCTAGCCTTTGGTATTTTAACTATGATGTGTTTTGCTGTGGGCCTTTCTGGGTTCACCTTGCTAGGAACTCTCTGTCCTTCCTGGACTTAGAAGTCTATTTCTTTCACCAGGTAGGGAAAGTTTTTTGTAATTATTTTTTCAAACAGGTTTTCAATTTCTCACTCACTCTCTTCTCCTCCCAGCACCCCCATTATTAAATGTTGGTACTCTTCAAGTTGTCCCAGTGGCTCCTTACACTATCTTTATATTTTTGGATTTTTTCTTTTTGCTCTTCTGAGTGGATGTTTTTTGCTTCCTCATGTTCCATACCACTGATTTGATTCTTGGTGTCCTCTACTCTACTTCTGATTCCCTGTAAATTACTCTTGATTTCACTTAGTATATTCTTCATTTCTGACTGGTCCTTTTTTATGTTGTTGAGGTTCTAATTTCCTTGAAATTCTCACTAAGGTCCTTGAGCATCCTTAAAACCATTGTTTTGAACTCTGTATCTAGTAGTTTGCTTGCTTCCATTTCATTTAGTTCTTTTTCTAGAGATTTCTTCAGTTCTTTTATTTGTGACATGTTTCTTTGTCTCTACATTTTGGTTGCTTCCCTGTGTTTGTTTCTATGTATTAGGTAGAGCTGCTATGTCTCCTGGAATTGGTAGAGTGGCTTTGTGTAGTAGGTGTCCTATAGGGCCCAATGGCTCAGCCTCCCCAGTCACTGGAACACTCTAGGTGCTCCCCTGTGGGGACTGTGTGCACTGTCCTACTGTAGTTGATCCTTGGTTGCTGTTGGTATCACTGGGAGGAATTGATCCTCAGGCCAATCAGCTGTGAGGACCAGCTGCAACTACAGCTGGAGAGCTGCTGTGCTGGAGACACCCCTATGGAGCAGGATTTGCTTTAGTGGGGCTTTGGTGCTCACTGAGTCTGCCCTTTGATTGTGTCACTTGTGGATGTGGTAGGGTTGTAATTTGGCGCAGTTGAAGCTGACCACTCGTTCTTGCAGTACAGAAACTGACTGAGCGATATTTTGATTTGTTTCAAACTGAACACCCACTGAAAACATTCCCCTCCCAATTTCCTATAACTTTCCATATATCTTTTCCTAGTATCTGCAAAGTTGGTGATTTTCTAGCATAGTTAATGGGAAATAAAATTAAGTACATAAATTCCTAAACATTTCCTTAGCAGTGAAATTTCTCCCCAGGGTTTGTAATATGTAAATGATAACAATGAGTAAATTAAAAGTAAATTAGTAATAGTCTTTATTAGTTAGCATCTAATAACTTTTTGATCTTTTTTGTACAGTTATAGCCTTGTAATGCTGAACTCTGTAGTTAGCTAATGGCCAGGAAAACAAAATTCAGTAAATAATACCATTGTAATGAGGTGGTTCTTAAGTAAACTTCAATGGATTTTCTAAAAATCCATAAACAAACAACAGTATAACCTAAATGTTAAGTTGGCAGTTATTGCACAAAAGGATATAGACGCTTCTGGTACTAGTGTAAAAGAAACACAAAGCGGAGTTCAGGAAATGGTATTAGTACTCACTGGATGCTAGCCATACTTTAATAGTTTATTAAGCTGTTTTTCAGCTATTATATTCCAGGAATCACAGATACCTCTCCTTGGTTTGCAAACTTTGTTTGTTTGCTATTATAAATGTTGTAATCTCTATAGAACCGTCAATTACTTAAGTGCTCATTCTTAATTTTCCTGTTGTATAATGAATATTGCTCAAACATTGTTAAATCCTAATAGAAGCCACTCCAACTTCTAAGATTACTATAGGAGAAAAACTAAAATGTTGCATGACAAATCCAAGTATCAACAAGGTGAATATTATATAAAAGTCATTCTCTTTCAGAGATAAGACTCTAATTATCTTTGAATATGTAAATATGATAACTAGTGTTCGCCGCAGAAAACAATACTTGGGGACAGATTTGCTGACTACTGTAACAAAAGCTTTGGAAACCTGGAACGGTTCTCAGGACACTTCCTAGTTTTTCAAGAAAGGCAATCAGTTTTACTTTTTAAATTTTTAAAAATGTTCTTGAAATTGTTTTATTGATGTTTATATGCAAGGCTAGGAACATCATCCAAACCACTCAGCAGTGATTAATTTAAGAGCTATCTCAGTGAAAAAAAGTTTATGTTATATTCAACTCCCCTGGAGTGAACTACAACTCTACTTTTCTTCTGGCTTAGCTGTTTCTCTTATGTACCTTCCTTGTACTTTTGTCATCTGTGGTCTTTGGAAGCACTTTTTCATTGCTAAGAGGCTTTCATAAATTCTTAAGCTTAATGCCCTTTATCAGCTCAATAAAAAAAACCTACCTCACTTCCAGTGACACCTCTCTCTGAACCCTCTCTAGTAGAGCACATCTCCTCTTTCACATGCTGTTTCTTCAGAGGTACAAATAAGAAGTTGCATTGCCCTGGTTCCCAACTGTCATTTCCAGCCCGACTAATCCTTCATTAAACAACCCTTTCACTTTGCAAGTTTCTCTTATGCATTTAGAGTGTGTGGTCCAGGGGCTAGTACTGGTCAGAAATGATACTGAGATGAAGCTAGTACTAAAATGCATCGGAAGCAATTAAACATTTTAGAGGAATTTCACAGAGCAATTTTAAGGCTGTTGAGCCCAGTAACAACAACAAAAATGTATGCATGAATTTTGCATGTTTAGATACTTTTCATTTCATTTTTTGGTAATTCATTTTTATATGTTATAAAAGCCATAATACCCTGGAAAAATATTTGTAAAGAGCTGGTCCTTCGCTGATTTGGATGACGTGCTTCTCATCTTGTGCAACTGTGACCTAACATCAAGCTAACTTTCCTATATTTTAAAAGAAACATCTTTCCAACATTCTAGACCAAAGCAACACTTTTTTCACAATTTCTTGACTCACTTATTCTAATAAAATCTACCTTCAAACCACATCCAAACCAGTACCTTGTTCTTACTTCTCTTTAATTCTTAACTCTGAAACTGCAGTCTTGGATCACAACAGTCTATTCTACCTTCTTACTAAAATGGCTCTTTACTGTTCTTACTGAAATGAACAATTCCTCTGGATGTGGATTTGCTTCCCTGAATGCAATGCTTATGCAAAATCAGCCACCGCTGACTCACAGAATACCTGTGCTCCCACGGGATCCCACACAGCACTGCTCCCACACACAACCCGCCTCACAGCAAATCAAGTGTGACGCCGTGCCATGCTCAGGGAATTCACTGATCTCACTATGTTCCCCATTATCTGGACACAGCTGACTTGATAAAACAGTGGAATGAATTTCTGAAGACTTGGTGATAATGTTAGTTAGGTGGCAACACCTTGGAAGGCGACAGTAAGGTTCTACATGATAATGCATATGCTCTAAATCAGAGTATGATACTTTTTATCCACAGACAGAATTCACGGGTCCAGGAATCAAGGGGTAGATATATGAGTGGTTTCATTCACTACCACCCACAGTGATCCACTAGCAAAATGTTAGCTTTCCATTTCTACAAACAAGTTCAGCTAATCCAAGTGGTCTTGGTTCTAACGAGAGAAAAACTTCCACGTAGAGACAAAAATTCTGTTGAACTGGAAGTTGAAACTGTCACCTGGCTGCATAGAGCAATTCATGCCTCTGATTCAATATGTAAGAAAGGAGGTTATTGAGCTGGGAGGGGCAACTGATTCTGACAACCAAGGTAACTAGACTGCTACTATATAATGGGGGTAAGAAGGACTATATCTGGAATACAGGAGATCCCCTAGGGTATCTCTTATATATCTAGCTTATATAGTATATCCATCTATATCTAGAGAATGTGTCTTTAAAAAATGAGGGTGAAATGGGGGGCAAAAAGGAAAAAGAAAATGCCTAAAGATGTTATTCAAGTTAAGAAAAATAACACAAAGTGAAAATTTATTCCAACATGAAAAAAAGTACCTAGAATGATAAATGTATAGACAAAGACAGAAGAGTATATTTTTACTTCTCATAATTTCTTTGAAAGACAATTTATTATTTGAATCAAAATAAACATTAAAATATATCAGTATATCTAAAGAATGAAGGAAAATGAAATTTGGCTATTTTAAGATTCTTACAACTTAAACCATGTGGTACATTTATTAATATTAAGAAGGTTGTGAGAAATGCCATAGATTGAAAAACTAAAAATTGTTAAGATGACAATTCCCCTTCACTCTAATGATCTAGAGATCCAATCATATCCCAACAGGCTTTTTATGGATATTGGAAATCTGATTTTAATATTATAGGAAAATGCAAAGAATTTATAATAACTAAAACCACCTTAAAAAACAACAAAGTTGGAGGACATCAGAATTCACAGCAATCAATGCAGTATAGTATTGGCATAAGGAGAGACAAAGGGATCATTACAATAAAATAGTATGTCTGTAAAGAGACATATACTTATATGGTCAAGTAATTTTTAAAAATGTTACCAGAGCCATTCAAAGAAGAAAAAAAAAGCACCTCGCATTTTCAACAAATAGTGCTGGAACTGAATATTAACTGTTAAGAAAATAAATACCAAACTTGATCTTATACCATACACAACAGTTAACCACAGATTAAAAGTAAAAACTAAAACAATAAAGCTCATACAGAAAAAAATAGGACAGTATGTCTGCAATTGGGGTGAGAAAAGATTTTAGACAAAATACATTAAAAATTGATTTATTAGACCATCAAAATTGAAAATTTTGCACATCAACACAGAATTAAGAAAATAAGTAAGAAGAAAATGGGCAGAAAGTATTCTTAAATACATATGTCTGACAATAGACTTCAGAAGAGGACTCTTAAAAATAAAAAATAAATATTAAAAGGTTAAGTCATCCAATTAAAAGATAAACACTTCTCCAAAGTGGACATACAGATGACTAAGAGACATGTGAAAAAATGCTCAAAGTCACTAATCATCAAAAAGATGCAAATTCAAAGGACAATGAGGTGTCACCTTACACCTGTCAGAATGGCTCCCATCAACAAAACAACAAGTGACAAGTGCTGGTGAGGATGTGGAGAAAGGGGAACCCTAGTACACTGTTGGTGGGAATGCAGACTGGTGCAGCCACTACGGAAAACAGATGGAGAGCCCTCAAAAAATTAAAAATGGACCTGCCATTTGACCCAGTGATCCCACTTCTAGGAATATATCCTAAGAATCCCAAACCACCGATCAGAAAGAATATATGCACCCCTATGTTCATAGCAGCATTATTTACAATAGCCAAGATCTGAAAACAGCCCAAGTGCCCATCAGTAGATGAGTTTAAAAGCTGTGGTACATTTACACTATGGAATACTATGCAGCTATAAAAAAGAAGAATCTCTTTCCCTTTGAGACAACATGGAGGGACCTGGAACATACTATGCTAAGTGAAACAAGCCTGTCAGAGAAAGACAAGTATCACATGAACAAAATAAACTGATGAACAAAACAGATCCAGAGACACAGAAGTGCAGAACAGACTGACAAATTTTAGAGGGAATGTGGAGGTGGGGAGTGGGGAGAGATTAACCAAAGAACTTATATTCATAAGCTATGGACACAGAAAATAGTGTGGTGAAGGCCTGAGGGGTGTGGATGGGGGCAGGACTGAGGGGGTCAATGGGGAAAAAAGGGGGATATCTCTAATACTTTCAACTACAAAGATAAATTTTAAGAAATAGGCAAAAGACCTGAACAGATATTCATATATATATGAATGGCCAAGAAGCACATGAAAATATATTCAGCATCTTTAGTCATAGGGAGATGCAAATTAAAACCACAATATATACCATTACATACTCGCTAAAATCACTATAATTAAAAATACCGACACCAGCAATTGTTGGTGAGTATATGAAGCAGTCAGAACTCCCATAAATATCTGATGAGACTGTAAAATGATACAATAACTTCAACCAACAATTTGTTAATTTCTTTTAAAAATAAATACCTACCAACCTTATGGCCCAGCAATTCCACTCTTAGGTATTTAACCCAAAGAATGAAAATGTATGTCCATAAGAAGACAGAATTTTCATAGTAGTCTTAATCATAATAGACAAAAACTGGACAGCTCCAAATGTCCATCATCAAGAGAATAAATAATAAATGTAATTTTATACAATGAAACAGTACTTATCAACAAGAGGAACAAACTACTTATACAAAGAACAACATGGATGAGTATCACAAATATTTTGCTGTCACCATATCAATCACTTATATGAAGTCTGAGAATAAGCAGAATGTATCTATGGTTAAAAAACATCAGAAAGGTTGTTTGGGTGAATCAGGAGAAATTGGCAGGGAAGGGAAACAAATGAGACTTTCTACATCTTTATAAAGTTGTGGTCACATGGGTATGGGTATCTGTCAAAACTCATCAAATTGCTGATTTCATATTTATGTGTTTTATTTGTGTGTAAATTTTATCTGAAATCACAAATGTGAACAGATAAAAAGTAAACATATTAACAGTGAAAAACTCAATGTGTAATGATTACTAAACCAAAAAACATACTCATGAAAATCTATTTTACATTTATATTTCTTGAAGATATTTTCCCCCAAAATTACAATTTAAAAGTATATTTTATTACATATTTTAACCTACTTATAAGATTGTTATAATTGTTTTACACAATCAGATAACGTTAATGATGAGTTAATATATAACTTTGGAATTTTTTTCAAGGGATTATAATACTGAAACAGACTACCAGTAACAATAAAAACCACCTTCCCATGAATCTTTTCAAGGTATCGACATTAATATTTAAATTAATTCTAGGAAGTGGTTTGAAAATCTGATCTTTTGTGATCCCAGAGCTTAGTATTATGATAGATGAGTCAAGTAGCAATTAGTCAAACCAACCTGAATGCAAATGTACAAGCACAGCTACAGAGTCATTTTCAAAAGAAGAGTGAAGGCCTTGATATACTATGTTGAGAATGCAAGTTTATTTTAATGGTCCTGACACTTTGGACTAAGGACAAGTAATCTGCTGTGAATGACATATAGAGATATCTTTACATTTTTCCTGCAACATCTGTGTAAGCACGCTGTATAAGTTTACTAGCTATTCGGTTGCATGTACTTTTGTTTTTGAAGATAAAATTTAGCAAAAATATAATCCAATAAAATGTTAACTGAAAAATTTCCTTATGAAATCAAGAGATATACTAAAAAAAAATAATTTGAATTTTTGTACCCAAATAAGTTTATACAACCACCAAGTGGTTTTCTAAGAATAATACTACAAAACTTCAGTTCCCTCTGAAAAGTCCTATCTTTAGAATAAAGATGCTTTCATGGTACAATTTTTCTAAAAAGGCAATTTAAAAATACTTGATCCAGTTTTTCTGCTCTAGGGCTATTCCCTAAGGAAATAAACATGGATATATATAAAAATTTAGCTACAAAATGTTCACACTATCAAAAAAATAGAAATAAAAATAAACACCTTCTCAAATGGCAGATGAGTTCAACAAATCTTAATATATCCACATTATAAAATCATAAGTATATCTGACAAAATAGAAAATCAAAGTGAAAAATTAGGTTACCAAGTAGTATGTGTGATATAATATGCACTGAAAAAAAGACAAAGAATCTTTATATTATTTATAGAAAATGAGTTTATGAGCAAATTTTCCCTTTTTCTTGTTTATCTCTATTTTCTGAAGTTACCTGTAGTTTTAAAAGTTGTAAAAATTTTATAATAAGAAAATGAAATGTTATTAGAACAGATCAAATATCAACAATATATTTTAGCAAGATGGACTGGTGAAAAACATGCACAGGCAAACAACTGTATGATAGAAAAGCAAATTAACAAATTGACATGGGAAAAATATTAATAAAAGTTTTATAGTCACTATAATAAAGAATGTGAAACATGCTTCCTACTTTTCCCGAAAAATGAAACTCTAAATATTATGATTTATTTTCCTTTCAAGTACGAGCATTTTGTCAAACTTCAGTATCTTGCATCTATTATATGGTAGGCACTATGCAAATTATAAGGGATACAAAGTAAAGGCAATACTACTAACAAAGGAGAGACTAAGAAACTAGGTTATCTTTTCCTTTGCTACTGTGGAAGTTTAACTTTGGTGGTTAAATCACTGGCCAAGATATTGGGTTTGCTCTTCAAGTGGATTTGTTAGTATTTGTCACACTCCCTAATCTGCTTTTACACAGCGACCTTTGGTCATAGAGAATATCAAGTGAGAAATTCAAACCGGGTGAGGAGTGTTCTAAACAGACTTCTGGACCTCAAAATACATTATTATATTCATCTTCTCAGACCTTCAATTCTGTGCCTCATACAATAAAGAGAAAATTATTTTTAAATTTCTAAATTAGTTATACCTTTCCCTCAGATGTGTTCCCTCTTTTACCACTTCTGGATCTCTCTTGCTGATATGTAGTAAAATATCCAATGTAGTTATTTTCTCCAATAAACCAATATAACAATTACACTGAAAAAGATCTGGAATACGTTAATCCTACTAATTGCAATGGCTTCAAAATCTTTCTTTCAAGTGTCCTTTTCTCTTGACTACAACTCACAGCAGCACTCCAAATGAACAACTCAGACGCAGGGACTTACCAGTGCTTTACTGTCCTGGGTCCTGCCTTCTGTGTCACTCATGACGCCTCCTCCTCTTTAAGCAAGAGAGACTCCAAGGCCCAGCACTGTAATAACTCCCTATCCCTTTACCCATTAAAACCCCACCCAAGTTAAAATAAAAACTGTAGGACATCATGCTACACTCAAGATCTGAATCTTGCTTAAAGAAATCACGCAACTTTCCTGACAAGTTTCACCTTTAAATCATTACCCTAATTCTCATACAGACATGGTAAGACAAGTCCTCTATCAAACAAATGCTAATGGTAAAAGTTTCAATTCATCCTATGAAAGAGTAAGGCTTTCAATTCTCTGTTTGAAACAGAAAAGGCATAGAAGAATTTGAATAAATAAGAGTATAAGAGTTCATCTAAAAAGAATAAGATTTTAACATTTCCATTCAGAACTATAAGACAGTAATTAAAAAGTTTATGTTTATAATGATTATGACATAAAAATTATAATGATTACCACTTGGGCCAGAAAGCTTGAAAAATATGTAAATTAAAATAATTAAAATAAACAAGAACTGCTTCTCCATAAAAACATAATAAATGCAGTGATAGATAATATATTACAGTGAGAGATATTTATAAATGAAGATATGCTGCTAAATATTACCAAATAATGATTTCTTTATATTTTATTATATAAAAAGGCAGTGAGCAAAGAAAAGAGGAAGAAGGAGTGAATGGCAAGCAATATTTAATTAGGCTCTATGTGTTTATTTTTAGTTAACTTAAAGTATAAATGATAAGCCTGGCCAGGCATGGCTCAGGGGTTTAACATCGACCTAGGACCCAGGAGACCACGGTTCGATTCCCGGTCAGGGCACATGCCTGGGTTGCGGGATCATCCCCAGTCAGCGGCGTGCAGGAGGCAGCTGATCAATGACGACTCTCCCATTATTGATGTTTCTCTCTCTCTCTCCCTCTCCCTTCCTCTCTCTGAAATCAATAAAGATATATTTTTTAAAAATTAAATAAATGATAAAAAATCAAATGTTTGACTTTATATTAAAATTATTTCCAAGCACATAAAAATAGTTTTGGCTATCTCTTCAATATAATATACCAAATGATCCAAGACTGAATACACTTGGTAGAGAATAAAATGGTAATAACAGTTGCTCGTCTTAAAAGTTTAAGGACTTTTTCCAACTCTAATCTGAAGATAAATGTCAAATCTCCACATCTACACAGGATGAAATCACTTGTGGCAGAACAATGCTCCAGCTAAGGATAAGAAAAGCCAGATAAATTAAAACATTATCTGGCCCTGGCCGGTGGTCTCAATGGTTAGAGCTTCATTCAGCCCACGGACCCAAGGGTCTCGGGTTCGATTCCCATCAAGGGCGGACACTTGGTTTGTAGGTTCAATTCCCGACCCTGGTCGGCCTGAGTTTTAAAGACTGAAGGCATGGGCCAGGGCAGAGAAAACCAGCTTTGATCACACAGAGGGCTCCTGTGGGAGGACAGAGAAATTATCTAAGTTTTTGGCAGTAACACTGGACTGAAGTGACAAAGCTGGAGATTTGAGAACTTTTTCCACCTCAAATCATTTGCTAAACCCAAACCTTGAAGTAAAAAAGCTAAGTCCTAAAACCTGAAAAGAATGATGGCGTTTTCCACAATTTTCCAATGCTGAGGAGACAAAAACTAGAATATAGGATCTGCCAGGAATAGCGAGTACACAGTTCTCAGTGTGGGAAGGAAACAATTGCTGGGGAGGACCTCAAGTAGACCAAGACTTACCGAAACATCCACCATGGGAGAATCCGTGGGAGATACCAGCGCACTTTAGACAGTGATAGAAATGAACTAACGAGAAACATTTTATGAAGTAGGAGAGAAAAGGGATAATTGCTTAGGTGATACCCTTAAGCAGGCAAGAAAAGATGTGAACTAGTGCAGAAATAGAGGTGGCCCTTAGACAGATGCACGTAGTAAAAAAAGGACATAAATTAGAAAAGTCAGAGCTATGAGTCCAAATGCAGGTAAGCTGGTGGATGGAATGGTGGGGACAAGCAGTTCTTTTTTCCATTTGGTAGGAGAGGGTAGACATCTGAGAAGAAGAGAGAAGAGATAAAATGGGCTCTAGGGGGAAGAATGAATGGACTAACAGAAAGCGAGAAGACTGTCTTGGTAACACCAAGGGCCTGCTTGAAGAAAGTGGTCATAAATTTAAGGGAAGCTCATTTGGAAAATTTCTGTGATACTGTCCTGCCATATAAATCTGTGAAGATGTAGAACAGGCAAAGTTAAATTTATAAGGCTTAGGTTTTGCTGGGTGAGTAGGACAAAGGGAGAGAGGGCCAAGAGAACTAAGGTCATGTTGTATTAAGGTTGGTGATAATTATAGCAAATTATATATGAAACCTGAGCTAAAGAGGAAAGTAAGAGCATAAGAGGCTTGAGGGACAGGAAAGCAGATGGGAGAAGATCCATAGAAATAGGTGCCAGTGAAGTTGAAAATGTACTACAGTCCGAGTTCTAGGATAAGTGATCTGGAAAGAGAGTGAGTGGTGGTCAGAAAGTGGGAAGTTTGAAATTGAGACTGGTAATGTCCAAGGATAGGATGTGATCGTAGGGTGGATGGCAGAAGTAGTGTAGAAGACATGATGTTTGGAGGAGAAAAATTCAAGATAAGAGGCCAGGATATTGAAAAATCATTTACGTAGATATTTAAATCATCAAGAACTATGACAGAAGTAGGCTGAAAAGAGACAGTGAGAGAGATCCTAAAATCTTTAAGCAATGAGGGACGCGACATAGGAGTGTGTACACGAGTGCAACAGGAGTATGTACTGGGTGGTAAAACGCATGAACCTTAGAGACAGAGGTGTTTAGAGAGGAAAACGAAACAGTGACCTAAAAACACCAACGAGGAACAAGCCTCAGCATCCACTGGAATAGCTGCCTGGGAGGGACACAATTCCTGCTTGAGAGGACTGCAGTGGAAGCAGGACCTCAGGATGGTGATCAGGTTTCAGTTAGAGCAAGAGGGTGTAAGTAATGTTCAGAAAAGAATACACTGACAATTTGATTCATTTATCAATATTTACTAAAAGGCATTGAATTAGGCACTGGGCATAAAAGAATAATAAAGATATAATCTCAGCCCCCACAAAACTACGACTCAAATAAGTCTCATGTTCGAGTGATTACATTAAAGAACATAGTTATATTTTTATAACGAGCTAACAGCTTATTAAGAAATGAGGATGCATGTATTTGAAGAATGATATAATAGAAGCTGTGATTATTTTAATGTATCTACCACTGTGATATTAATTATATGGCAATAACTGATTTAAGAATATGTGGGGGGAAGTAACTTTTTAACAATAAAGGCAGGGGCAATGGTAAGTCTGTGCTTTCACAGATACATGCAGTTACCTGAGACAAAGCAGCGTCGCGCTCTTCTATCACTGCATTCATTTCTTCTGCAGTTATTCTCTCTTTACATGCCTTGGTCTTGCAGATTCTATCCACAATTATAGCTCCAATCTTCTCAATAGCTATCCCTGTGTCTGCATTGTTTATTCTGTTCAGTAATTCCTGTAATGTCTACCAACACCATCATATGTTAGTCAGACATGAAGTTTTAATATATTTTATTTAATATAGGGTTTTAATTAATAGGCACATGTGAATTGTAAATTGACTGAGTGAAGTTATTGAATTTTCATATTGCAGCAAAGATGTACATTATTAGTGTGTCAATTCTTCTTTTCCCCACATCTTAGTTCTTGAAACCCACTCAATTGAACTTAAGCCTCTAAGATATAAGACTGACATCAAGAAATCTCCTCAGAGAATGGCTTACCATGTCATTTTCTTCAGGGTTAATATTTTCTAGCCTAGAAAAAAGGGACACAGAAAGCCTGATCAGTAGCATTTCCTTAGTGCAGCAAAATGAGTTCGCTTTTTAAATCTTTAGAACCTCAAGTAATTTCATTCGACTAGTCTTTAGAGTCAACCATGACACTGAACATATTAAAGTGCCACCTGCTCGACTCCATCTTTCAATAATGCTCCATATCTTCTGCACTGACTTCAGACTGTTAAGTTATTAATGTTTACTGCTATATATGACTACAAGGATCAATTGTTCATATGTGCTCAGATGAAGAAAGTTCCCCAGTGATAGGAGCATTCATTCTCATCATTACATTTATTCCTGGACTTTCACTTCTTACCAGAAACTGTAATTCCTCTGTTTTTTGGACATCATCACAAATAAAAGCAAGTATTTTTATTACAAATTTTAACTATGTTACCTCCAAAGCAATGACAAATAATTACCAGTAAATTTGACTTGAAAATCTCCCACTGCTACCTATTTGTTAACACAAATATATAGAAAGGCTGACCAAAACTGAACGACATTTTTTAGAAGACTAATATTATTTTCTTTTTCATTACATATATAGAATTATTCAATTAGGGACAAAGAAAGCAAATTGGGTCCCCTCAAAAATTCACATTGTCGTAGAAGAATCACAGTGCTTACAGAAATGACTGTTGATTTGGGACTGAAGAAATGCAGTAAAAGGGAAAAAAAGTCTAAATGACATATCTTAGAAAATGTCTATAATATAATTTAGGCCACCACTAAGTTTGGTAAATGAAATGAAAATCTGTAACGAGTATTAGTAAAATGATGTAGATTTTAAAAATGGCCTCAATTATTTTAAAATTCTACTAGAAGGTTTAGATATCCAAGTTCCGGGTTTTTCAAGCCCCCCGCTCCCAATTCCTGTGCTCCTACTTACCACAAAAAAAAAAAAAGGCTACTAGAAAAAGATAATGGAAGACACCTAATAAATTTGTTACAAAATTATTCCAAACTCTACAGTTCAATAAAATAGCTACATTGATGGAAAGTACAAATTTTGGAACACTGAATCTTAACAGAAAAAAAAAAAGAAAAGAAAAAACTTTCTACACATATTTAAGCAGTATAAGTTAACAGGAAAATACAGTAATTTTGAATTATATAAACTTATCGTATCTCAAACTACTGTCTTCTTGGATTCACATTTTAACAAGGGTAAACATTCTCATGTTTTCTCTTTTTTCTCCTAAAATAAATGAACAGTTTCCAAATACCTTGTTTCATAAAAGCTTTTTCTATAAGAACTGTGAAGATGATCACTTATTTTTCACTCAATTAAAAAGCACAGTGGAAAAGTGTAAGATAACAGAAGTCTTACAGTTATTTATGGTCATGTAAAAGCATCTGAAGAACACCAGTGGCATGCAACCATCAGTTATTGATTGGGTAAATATGATTTAAAAAGTAAGCCAGGAGGGTGAAGATGGCGGCCCTCGCTCCCAGCCATGGACTTGATTTACTCCTAAAATCCTACGCAGCCAGCTTGGAAAAAACAGAGAAACATACCTGAGTGGACAGAATGCGAGTGGGGAGCACTGAAGAAACATCACGGAGTCTGGTAAGAGAGGGGGGCGTAGGAGGGGGAGTCCCCCCTGAAGCCTGTGCTGGGCTCTGAGCCCCGAGGCTTGGAGGCTGCAAAGTTCCCTGCCCTTGGGAGTGTGGACGGCATCCAAATGCGGGGATCGCACACCCTGAGCGGACGAGAGGGGAAGGAGCGCCCCGTGCACAGGGCAGAGGGACCCAGGGGAGCGGTGTGTCCCTGAGGAGGGGACTGCGCCTTCTTAGGAAACAAAGCCTCTAATGGCAGATGGTGCCTTCCTAGGAAACAAAGCTCCTAATGGCGGACGGCACCTTCCTAGCAAAACAAAGCTTCTGCTGGCGGACGCACCCCTATCTAATGCTCAGTGTGCTGACCATAGGAAGGGCTGTCCCAAGGTGTGTGGCACCTGAGTGGTAAGGGACCAGAGGACTGCGCTGAGCATCCGCACACAGGGACCCTCTGCCTCCCTGTGGGGCACTGTGTTGAGCCCCAGAAAGCACTGAATCTGCATGGCGTGGGGGAGGGGAGGAGCCTTCCCACCCTGATCTCCGGGTGCTGAGAGGCTGGGATCTGTGACCAGCCCTTAGGGGCGCCATGGTGGCGCATGAAGTTGCCCCAGCTTTGCTGAGACCAGCGGTGCAGGGAGCTGCATGGAGCTGACTCTGGGTCCCCTCCTGCTGGGTGGCTTGGCGCACAGGCGGTGGGACCTTTCAGGGCGGACTCTCTGCCTGTGTGCTTTGCGCGTTTTTTGATTCTGATCACTGAACTGACCCCCACCTTCCCCGCGTGCACTGCGTGGACAGACCAGTGAAGGCTGGGATTGGGGTCTGCACAGTGGACCGTCTGAGGGGCGGGCCTGGTGCGACCAGCCAACCAGAGCTAGGAAGGGAGGGGCGGAGCCCACTTGCCTCTCCTGCAGCCCGGAGCACCGCCCCCAACAGGAAAGGGGTGGGTCCCACTCACTGAGGCCCCAGACACCCCTGCAGGGCACAGTCCTGAGGGGGAAAGGAGAATAGCTCACTGGAGGACATTACAAGAATAAGACTCTCAGGGACTATTGTTTGGGAACTGGAGGAAAAGCTGAAAACCCTTGCTGGGGGCAGGGCAGGCAAAGGACTCACCAGAATGTGTTTTTAATAGAACCCACTGGGCCCAGGCTGCTGAAACAGCCAATACACAAAAGGCAACAGGCTGAAATCAATCTGAAACTGCAGCAGGACAGAGGCTGGGGAACTAGAATCAGAGAACAAGGTAGGGACTAAGGAGCCGGTGGTGGAGCAGAGACTAACTCCCACAGAATGAGCACCTGACAGCGACACCTCTAAGGGGAGTGATACCCTGAGCTACACTAGCCACCCTGCACTCTGAAGACTCTACAGAAGATTCTGGAGTAAGACCAGGCAACTACAAGGTTGCAAAATAGCTGACAAGAGGAGGTGGTCCACGGACAGCCTCAGATCAACCATCTACCTAAGGACACCAGAGCCAAACCTAGACAGCTCCTCATATTGAGTGATACACAAGTACCTCCCAGGAGAACAGAAATCACCACACAAAACAGTGACCCGCAAACAACACAAGCGGCTCAGAAGGAAGACACCTGTTTGTCTTTTTTTTTTCTTCTTCGTCTCTTTTTCCCTTCGGAAGAAGAGGAAGGGAGAAAAAATCATTTGTTTTTTCTTCTTTTTAAATTTTATAATAATTAAAAAATTTTCTTTTTAAGTTTTAATTTTTTTTATCTCTTCAAAGAATTTCATTTTGCTTAGCTTGTTTTTGGTTTTGTTTCTCTGTTTTGTTTTCTTTCTTTGCTTTGTTTTGTTTTATCCTTGCTTATAATATCAAGACTTTCTTGATATTTCTGCTTAATGGCTGGGACTTTATCATTATAACCAGCAAGTTTACTGCTTTCCTCTATAGTTTCCCCAAATCTCTTATTGGACTCCCTCCCTACCCAGGCTTTATCTCTCTCTCCTCTCAATCTATTGGCATAACTTTTTTTTCTTTCTTTTCTTTTTTCTTCTTCTTTTCCTTTTTGCTTTTGTTTTCCTCCCTTCTGTCTTCCTGTATTTTTGTTAGATTGTTAGTTTCTCTTATTCTATTTAATGTATTTTTAGCTTTTCATTTTCAACTATTATCCTATTCCTATTCTCTCCCTTAACTGTTTGCTGGCTGCTCTTTCAAAATCTTTTCTCTGCCTCTATTATCTCCCAGTAGCTTCTCTATTTTTAACATTTCAGTTTATTATTATTATTTTCTAAATTTTAGTCACTATTAACAACAAAATACTTCTATCTCTCTAAGCTTTACTTTTCTTTCTCTTTCTTTTTTTAAGCTATTTTTGTCTCTAGAACTTCTGTTCTCCCTTCACGCTCCCAGTTCTGGTTTCACTTGGGTTGTCTTCATTGTGACTGTCGAGATATTTTGTAAGATACCCCTTGTTTCCTGGAAGTTTAGTTGGGTATTGTCCTGCCTTGTCAGCACCCATACAACAGCTTACATGACAAGGTTCAGGCTGTGACACACAGCCAATCTGAGAGGAGAGTCCTCCCAAGGACCGGTCAACAACAATCTAGACCCAACCACAACAGCAGAACCCAAAGAACACGCAAAAGGGACACGCCTAGAGAGCAAAGAGCTCAGAAGTATAAGGAAAACACACCTCTGGGTTCCACTGGACTCACAATACAAAATCCCTCCCCACAAGACTGGGAGACAGCAAATAAATCTAATATATAGATACAAACACTAAGACCTACCAAAATGGGGAGATAAAGAAACAACCCCCAAATTAAAGAAAAGGAAACACTGCCAGAAAAAGACTTTGATGAGATGGAGTTAAGCAAGTTTTCAGAAACAGAGTTCAGAATATTGATTATACAGATGTTCAAAGAAACTAATAAGAAAAACAAGGTACTAGATGGTAAGATTGAGGAACTTAGTGAAAACATGAAAAAAGAGATACATACCATAAACAAAACTCAGAAAGACATAAAGAATGCTATATCTGATATCAAGAATGCACTGGAAGGAATTAAAAGCAGGCTCAATGAAGTAGAGGACAGAATAAGTGACTTAGAAGACAAGGTAGAAAAAAATCAATCAGAGCAGCAAAAAGAAAAACCACTTAAAAAGTATGAGGACAGTCTAAGGGAGCTTTGGGACAACATAAAGCAAAATAACATTCGCATTATAGGAATGCCAGAGGGGGAGGAAAGAGAGCAAGGGATACAGAATTTGGTGGAGGAAATATTGAGAGGAAACTTCCCTATGCTGGCGAGGGAGAAAGCCACACAAGTTCAGGAAGCACAGAGGGTTCCAAACAAGAGGGACCCAAAGAGACCCACTCCAAGATACATCATAATTGAAATGGAAAATGTCAAGGACAAAGAGAAAATATTAAGGGCTGCAAGAGAGAGACAAGCAGTGACCTACAAAGGAACCCCCCTAAGGCTGACAGCTGATTTCTCAACAGAAACTCTTCAGGCCAGAAGGGAGTGGCATGAAGTTCTCCAAGTAATGAAAAGCAAGAACATGCAACCAACACTGCTTTATCCAGCAAGGCTATCATTTAAAATTGAGGGTGAAATAAAGAGTTTCCCCGACAAAAAAAGGCTAAAGGAATTCAGTACCACCAAACCAGCATGGCAAGAAATGCTAAAAGGACTGCTCTAAGAAAAAGAAAGAATAGTGAGAGAAAAGTACATCAGCATAAAGGGGAAAAATGGAATTAAATAAGTTAATATCAATAGTAACCTTAAATGTAAACAAAATAAATGGTCCAATCAAGAGACATAGAGTAGCTGAATGGATAAGAAAACAGAACCCAAATATATGCTGTCTACAAGAGACCCACCTGAGAGCAAAAGACTCACACAGGCTAAAAGTGAAGGGATAGAATAAAATATTCCATGCAAATGGAAAGGAAAAGAAAGCTGGAGTAGCAATTCTTATTTCTGACAAAACAGACTTCAAAATAAAGACCATAACAAAAGACAAAGATGGTCACTACATAATACTAAAGGGATCAATCTAACAGGAGGAAATAACCCTTATAAACATTTATGCACCCAATATAGGAGCACCTAAATATATAAAAACTTTCTTGGTGGACTTCAAGGGGGAGATTGACAGCAACACAATCATGGGGGGGACTTTAACACCTCACTGTCAGCACTAGACAGGTCATCAAGACAAAAAATCAACAGGGAAACACAGGCCTTAAATGACTCACTAGACCTAATGGATTTAATTGACATTTACAGAACATTTCACCCCAAAGCAGCAGAATACACATTCTTCTCAAATGCACATGGAACATTCTCAAAAACTGGTCACATGTTAGGGCACAAGGCAAGTCTCTACAAATACAAGAAGACTGAAATCATATCAAACATCTTTTCGGATCACAATACCATGAAACTAGAAATCAACCACTATAAAAAAACTCAAAAATATTCAAACACATGGAAGCTAAATAGCATGCTATTAAACAATGAATGGGTTACCAATGAGATCAAGGAAGAAATCAAACACTTCATAGAAAATAATGAAAATGAACAGACAACAACCCAAAATCTATGGGACACAGCGAAAGCAGTCCTGAGAGGAAAATGCATAGTATTACAGGCCTATCTCAAGAAACAAGAAAAAGATCTAATGAACCATCTAACACAACAACTAAAAGAACTAGAACGAGAACAGCAAGAAAAGCCCCGAGGAAGTAGAAGGAACGAAATAATAAAGATCAGAGCAGAAATTAATGACATTGAAACTAAAAAAAAATACAAAAAAATCAATGAAACCAAGAGCTGGTTCTTTGAAAACATAAATAAGATTGATGCACCTTTAGCCAGACTCACCAAGAAACAAAGAGAGACAACCCAAATAAATAAAATCAGAAATGAAAGAGGCGAAACAACAACTGACCCAATAAAAATACAAAGGATTGTAAGAAAATATTATGAGTCACTATATGCCAATAAACTGGATAACATGGGTGAAATGGACAAATTCCTAAAAGCATACAACCTTCCAAAGCTGAATCAAGAAGAGGCAGAAAGCCTGAATAGGCCGATAACAACTAATGAAATTGAAGCAGTAATCAAAAACCTCCCAATAAACAAAAGTCCTGGACCAGATGGATTTATAGGTGAGTTTTATCAAACATTCATAGAAGAATTAACACCTATTCTATTCAAACTATTCCAGAAAATTAAAGAGGAGGGAAAATTCCCAAACACTTTTTTTGAGGCCAGATTCGTCCTAATCCCAAAACCAGATAAAGACACTACAAAGAAAATTACAGACCAATATCCCTGATGAACACAGATGCTAAAATCCTCACTAAAATACTAGCAAACCAGATCCAGCAATACATTAAAAAGATCATACACCACGACCAAGTGGGATTTATGCCGGGGATGCAAGGCTGGCACAACATCCGCAAATCAATAAACGTGATACATCACATAAACAAAATGAAGGACAAAAATCATATGATCATATCAATAGACGCAGAAAAAGCATTTGACAAAATCCAGCACCCATTTCTGATAAAAACTCTCAGCAAAGTGGGAATAGAGGGATCATACTTCAACATAATAAAGGCCATATATGACAGACCTACAGCCAACATCATACTCAACCGGCAAAAACTAAAACCATTTCCATTAAAAACAGGAACAAGACAGGGATGTCCACTTTCACCACTCTTATTCAACATAGTACTGGAAGTCCTCGCCATAGCCATTAGACAGGAAGAAAACATAAAAGGTATCCAAATTGGAAAGGAGGAAGTAAAACTGTCATTATCTGCAGATGACATGATATTGTACATAGAAAACTCTAAAGACTCTCTAAAAGTACTACTAGATTTGATAAACGAATTTGGCAAGGTAGCTGGATAGAAAAATTAACATTCGAAAATCAGTGGCATTCTTATATACCAACAATGAACTTTCAAAGAGAGAAACTAAAAAAAAAAATACCATTTACCATTGCAACTAAAAAAAAACGATACCTAGGTATAAACTTAACCAAGGATGTAAAAGACCTGTACTCGGAAAACTACGTGACACTGGAAAAAGAAATAGAGGAAGATTTAAACAAGTGGAAGACTATACCATGCTCATAGATTGGAAAAATTAGTATCATTAAAATGTCCATACTACCCAAAGCAATTTATACATTCAATGCAATTCCTATTAAAATACCAATAGCATATTTCACAGATCTAGAACAAACATTTCGAAAATTTATATGGAACCAAAAAAGACCCCGAATAGCTGCAGCCATCTTGAGAAAAAAGAACAGAGTGGGAGGGATCACGTTGCCAGACATCAAACTGTACTACAAAGCCATTGTAATCAAAACGGCCTGGTATTGGTACGACAACAGACATATAGATCAATGGACCAGAACAGAGTCCCCAGAAATAGACCCATGCCATTATGGTCAGTTAATATTTGACAAAGGAGGCAAAAGCATACATTGGAGTAAAGCCAGTCTCTTCAATAAGTGGTGCTGGGAAAATTGCACAGATAAATGCAAAAAAATGAAACTAGACCACCAACTTTCACCATACACAAAAATGGATAAAAGACTTAAATGTAAGTCACGAAACCATAAAAATCCTGGAAGAAAAATAGGCAGTAAAGTCACAGACATCCCACATAGTGGAATTTTCACTGATACATTTCCTAGGGCAAGAGAAACAAAAGAAAAAATAAACATATGGGACTACATCAAACTAAAAAGCTTCTGCACAGCAAAAGAAAACAGCCTCAAAATACAAAGGAACCCCCGGTCTAGGAAAACATATTTGGAAGGATGTATCTGATAAGGGGCTAATTTCCAAAGTGTACAAAGAACTCAGCAAGAGGAAGACAACCAACCCAATTAAGAAATTCGTAAAGGACCTGAATAGACACTTCTCCAAAGAGGACATATAGATGACCAAGAGACATATGAGAAAATGCTCAACGTCGCTAATCATCAGGGAGATGCAAATTAAAACCACAATGAGGTATCACTTCACACCTGTCAGAATGGCTCCATCAACAAATCAACAAATGACTTGTGCTGGCAAGGGTGTGGAGAAAGGGGATCCCTAGTACACTGCTGGTGGGAATGCAGACTGGTGCAGCCACTATGGAAAACAGTATAGAGGTTCCCCCCAAAATTAAAATGGAGCTGCCTTTTGACCCAGTGATCCCACTCCTAGGAATGTATCCTAAGAATCCTGAAACACTATCAGAAAGAATATATGCACCCCTATGTTCATAGCAGCGCAGTTTACAATAGCTAATATCTGGAAACAGCCCAAGTGCCCATCAGCAGATGAGTGGATAAAAAAGCTGTGGGATATATACACCATGGAATACTACACAGCTGTAAAGAAGAAGGATCTCGTACCCTTTGGGACAGTATGGATGGACCTGGAGAATATTATGCTGAGTGAAATAAGCCAGGCAGAGAAAGACAAACATCACATGATCTCACTTATATGCAGAATCTAAAGAACTTAATAAACTGATGAACAGAATAGATTTAATGACATGGAAGCATAGATCAGACTGACGAATGTCATAGGGAGGGAGAGGCGTGGGTGGGTAGAGGGGGAGAGAGTAACCAAAGAATTTATGTGCATCTATGCACAACCCAAGGACACGGACAACAGTAGGGAGAGGGACGGGGGAGGGGGGTTGGATGGGGTGGAACGGGTCATTGGGGAGATAAAGGGACATTTGTAATATTTTAAATTAAAAAAATAATAATTAAAATAATTTAAAAAAATAAAAAGGAAATTATATGTGATGAGAAATATTTACTTTAATGTTATTTTTTCAATGAAATCAGACTAAGAGTTTATCATGGCAATTGCCAAATAAAACTCAACTTAAAGTTTTAAACTTCACAATTAATTTATTAAACTTGATAATTTAAAATGTAAAAAGATACATTAAATTGAGCACTTAGATTGGTAGATTACCCGCAACTTTTGCAAAAAAATTTAATTCTCAAGGTTATAAATCTTCCTTTTCTGTTTCAAGGAATTACATATGGTCACGAAGAAAATAACAGTGTAGGCAGGTTACCTAATATGTGTATTTCAAATAACACAACAAAGAGTTTATGGAATTCCTATGTAATACTTATAAGTTTTTTTCAAGTAATGCAATGTGAGGAATTATTACTTTAACAGATGGTTTCAATGTTTCAAATTAACATCTTTCAACATGATATTGCTAAGATAATTGTAGGCAGTCTAACATTAAAATACCCTACTAACAACTAAAATTTTAAAAAATTAAGGTAAAATTTTCTTATCAAAGGTTATTCTGGCCTGGCTGGCATGGCTCAGTGGTTGAGCATGACCTATAAATCAGGAGGTCACATGCCGGGGTTGCAGGCTCGATTCCCAATAGGGGGTGTGCAGGAGGCAGTGGATCAATGCCTCTCATCATTGATGTTTCTCTCTCTCTCCCCCTCTCCCTTCCTCTCTCTGAAATCAATAAAAAATATATAATTTATTTAAAAATATATATTTTTTATATAAATAAAAAGGTTATACTAAATCCTTGGCATATGAATTTAGCATTCAGACTATAAATAATTTATGTGATTATCCTTAAAAGTACATAATATATAGTAATTGATCATTTTCCTGATGAACGGGAATCATGTTTGGTAAGTATGCCAGGTCTGACATATAGGGCACAAGTGAGCCACTTAGCATTTGAATCTCAATTTTGCTTTGCTAAATTATACTTTAAAATTGAAGTCAGTAATAGTCATTTGGAGAAAAATAAAACTTTAATAAAAATCAACAAATGATTATTTTGAGATTTGAAAGCTTAAATAGAAACAAAGTAACTTTCAATACAAACATAAATTTGGAAAGAGAAAACGCCAATACTTGCATTTCTCTATTTGTATTCATTTAAAAGTCTCAGAAAAGCCCAAGCTGGTTTTTCCCAGTGGTTAGAGCCTTGGCCCTCGGACTGAAGGGTCCAAGGTTTGATTCTGGCCAAGGGCACATACCTTGGTTGCAGGCTTTATCCCTGGTGCCGGGAGGCAACCAATAGATGTGTCTCTCTCACATCAATGTTTCTCTCTCCCTTTCACTCTCTCTGAAAAGCGATGGAAAAAATATCCTCAGGTGATGATATAAATAAATACATAAATAAATAAATAAATAAACAAATAAATAATAAATAAATAATAAAAGTCTCAGAAAATACTTATCACAGATATCAAAGATCAACTACATTATAATTTAGTCTCAGCTAGATTATATAGAGCAAGGACAGTAAACTTTTTATGTAAAGGGTCAGATAGCATTTTAGGTTTTGCCACATGTTCTCTGTCACAGCTACTAAACTCTACCTTTGTTGCACAAAAACATCCATAGGTAATATATACATGAACAGGTGTGGTTGTCTTCCAATAAAACTTTATTTACAAAAGTAGGAGGAAGGCTAAATTTACACCACAGGTCCTTTACTTTGTTGGTCCCTGAATAGAGCACTGAAAAATGAGACCAGATTTTTTGTTTGTTTTTAAAATATGTCTTTATTGATTTCAGAGAGAGGGAGAGAGAGAAAGAAACATCAGTGATGAGAGTCATTGATTGGCTGCCTCCTGCACGCCCCCTACTGGGGATCAAGTCCACAACCTGGGCATGTGCCCTGACCAGGAATTGAACCACAATCTCCTGGTTCATAGGTTGATGCTCAACTGCTGAGCCATGCCAGCTAGGTGAGACCAGGTTTTTTATGTTAACACATTGTAAGTGCCAATTCAGTATATTTGACATATTTTTCTGAGCTGGATCATTCAATGTCTAGCTAAAGATTATTCATAAAATAAAGTGGTTTTCAGAAAGTTAAATTCAGCCCTACAGTCAGTATATCACTTACTTTATCACTTAAAGAAAACATAAAAATTAGACAAAAAATAGGCCTTTAAGAAAAAAAGACAATATAAAACAGTTATATAAGGCATTCAATTTTTATGTAAAACGCCTTTTTAGGTTTAAGATTTACTAGCAGCATGTACAACGTATAAAGTTTTACTGGTTTCATAAAGACTTAAAGTAATAGTGTTATATGAAATATAGCTAAGAAAGTATAAATTAGATATCAATATGAGATTTACAATTATACACAAGAATCTCAACCTTTTTTAAACTCTAAATTATGCCTGCAACATTCTAACTCGACATAGTCATGATAATTAGTAAGAATTTTGCTGAAGTAAATGTCCATGGGCTCAAGTTTCAATTGATTTCCTATACCATGCAAATTCTGACTGACAACCTTGCACTCTAAGTGAAAAGACCCGTGCATGAAATGTCACATTTCTTGATTTATCCCTAAATCACTCAATATCATGTCTTTCCTTTCCAAACCTACAGTCATTCACCTTGCTCAATGGAAAGAAGCTAAAATTTGGTGTGGAATGCTAAAAGAACTAGTGATCAGCTAATCAGAAAATTCTGAATTGTTTGCTTTATGCTCGGCCTCATTTTTACACAGTGCCATCCTTAGTACGTTAAAGAATTCACCAACAATAACAGAGCGACTGAAACAATATACTGTGATCTCAAGGGTTGGAATATACATATGCAAACATGTCTATATTAGTATGCATATGCAAGTCATTTTAACTTCAGTCCTTTTGGCTTTTTTCCTATTTTTAGATAAAAGGAAAAAAGGAGAAAGCACTAAACATTCAAGGGGAAAGAGAATGCAGAGAAGTGGCAGAATAATAAGACAAAACAGACATTAAACATAAAGATGCAAAGAGATCAGAGTGGTTAAGAAAAGAGAAAAAAGACTAAAGAAATCTGAAGATTATAGGAAGCAAAAAATAGGGAATTAAAACAAAAGAGATGTGAAATAATTTATATATAATTTCAACCTATACTCCAAATGTGCTTTCCATCAAGCAAAGCTCAATTATAAACTGGTTTTATCTTAACAAGGATTTAGTCTAAATGCACCACTGAAAGTCCAGAACCTAGACTTCAGCTAAGTAGAAAGAAACCTGTACAGTGCCATTTAAAGCTATGCTGACATACTTGTCTTCCTTGTTGTTGTTTTCCTTATTTACAGTTTTTCCTGATCCTCCACATGTACCCCAAAATAATAATTCATGAAGAGATGACTCTAAACTGCTCCTAGGAAGCAAAAGTTCTTCATATCAGTTAACATTATTTTAAGTATTTATGTAATATTTACTTAATGTCTTCTTCCTAAGTGGGGACTATAATGCTGTGCTCTGAGCAAACAGAACTGAACCAGACACATAGTATACGAACATACAGAAATCTTAAAATTAACAAGAAAATGAACAACCTAATTTGAAAAGCTGATCGAATATATAGACACTTTAGTAAAGAAGATATAAAGGTGGCAAATAAACATAAAAAAAGATGCTCAATATCATTTGCCACTAGAGAATGGTTAACATCCAAAACAAAAAACAAAACACACACACACAAACAAGAGTTCCAAGTACTGGTAAGAATGGAAAGCGGCAAGAACTCTGATTTATTGCTGATAGGAATACAAAATGGTACTGTGGAAAAGGGTTCAGCAGTTTCTTGTCAAGTTAATAGATCTAACATATGTTAAAATCATTGCTACTAGTTTTAGCCAACTAATTTGAAAACATACATGCACACAAAAACTGTATGCAAAGGCTTACAGCAACTTTATTCAAAATCACCAAAAATTAAAAAAAAAATCACCAGATTAACTAATCCTAGGATAGAATGCCAACTATGAATAAGAACCTGACTACATTACAAATATATGGTATAACCTCACTTCAGGAGGTAGGGGGAACAAAAGAGCCAACCTAAATAATTTTGGGAAGTGGTATTTTGACTGAAAACTATAAGACTCTACTAAGAAAACTATACATAGACAGCGTACTCTGGTTGGTAAAGTTGTTTCTCATGGAGATATGGGTTAATGATTCTGAAAGAGTTATAACGTATACCAGGGTAGAACAAATACATGAGTAAATGGATGGTGCAGGGTGGGAGTCAGGTTTCTTACTGTTAGAAAAATTACACATAAGGAAAAAGGGGAAAGCTAGAATGAACTGGATTAGAATCAGGGACAGCCTGGCCGGGCGTGGCTCAGCGGTTGAGCGTCGACCTAGGATCCAGGCAATTGGGGTTCGATTCCCGGTCAGGGCACATGCCCGGGTTGCAGGCTAGCCGATCAATGACTCTCTCATCACTGATGTTTCTATCTCTCTCTCTCCCTCTCCTTTCCTCTCTCTGAAGTCAATAAAGATATATTAAAAAAAAAGAAAAGAATCAGGAACATCAGAATAAATTTAGGTTTAGCTTAATTAAGATACAGATGAATAGATACAACATTACAGTTATGTGTGTATACATACATCCGTTAGTCTACATACATACATTTCCTAGCTCTTTCTTCTGATTGGGCCTAGAAGTAGTCACACCCAGCAACAAGGAGCACACCTGGCATCAAGATCTTGGTCTCTAATACCATTTTCCAATAAAGGGAATCAGGTCTTCTTGGAGGAATGGCTGATTCTGGAGGTGGGGGGAGTATATCTCTAGACATCCCTATAAAACATAACCCCCAAAGCATCCTGAAGTGCTAGAAAGAAAGAAAGTGCTCAAAAATCAAGAAGATAAGTACACGTCAAAGGGATACGGACATCAACTGAAAGAGTTCCCAATGGCTAAAGATGGAATGCTCCATGTACCAAAACAAATAACAGTATCAGATTATAAATCAATATCCACGAGTCCATATGACATAAATATGGGAGCAGAAGGAGCAGAGAATTACAAATAATTTATGTAGACATTCTCCCCTGGGGAAAGCAGAGCTCTAGTAACCAACCTCCTTCCTCCTCTTTCCTTGAGTAAGGGTTGCACTTAAGTGATTTGCTGCTAAGAGTAGAGTATGAAAGGAAAATGTGGGTGAATAATTTTTAGTGGAGAGGCGAGCACTGCCTCGAACAGGTGATGAAGATTAGCATCATCATTTGTAAGTCATGTTGATAACATATAACTATGAAATAATCTGATGAGAATGGCACTTCACTCCTGTACCCTCTTGTCCTAATAAAACAATACCTCAGTCTAACAATGAAAAAGACTTCAGAAAAACCCAAATGGAGACATTCTATAAAATAGCCGACCAGTACTCCTGAAAACTGCCAAGGTCATCAAAAACAAAGAAAGTCTGAGAAAATGTCACAGCAGAGAAGGCAAAGGAGACATAGCAACTGAATGTATATGAAATTCTTGATAGAACCTTGAAACATAAAAAGGACACAAGAGAAAAATTAGTGACATCTGAATAAAGGGTGGAGTTTAGTTGAGAGTTATGGAACGATGTTGCTTTCTCCTCTGCGGTGTGTACCATAGTATGTAAGATAACAATAAGGGAAACTGGGTAAGGGTTATGAAGGACCTCTCTGTACTAATTCTGGAACTTTTCTGTAAAACTTTTCTGTATTCTTTTAAAAAAAGTTTATTGGAAAAAAAGTCCAAATAAATGGGGCAGAGTGAGATCTGAACACAAAAATCTACTTATCCCATCATATAGCCAAATGAACAGTCAGTAAAAATGCAACAGTAAAGGAAACAGAATATTATATAGTAATTTTTTTTTAAGTAGGCACAGGGTAGAGGGTGGAGAAATGATGACTTTGGCCAGGTCTACCCAACTTTCCCTTTTACACATGAACACAGGTATAAGAAGAGAAAACTCTACAAATCCTGAGAATTTTTCACTAATAACACACAGCTTGGAAATAACCTGAGAGACCAATGAGTTGAGTAGATAGCCCAAAGAAAAGTAAAAAATGTCCTTCCTGAGTAGAAGTCTGCATTACTGAAGAATCATTATAGAAGAAGCAAGAATCATCAGGGTTGGCCAAGGAAAATTCACCAGTACCATATAAAAACAAAGAAAAGTTCTTGACAATTTAAGCATGAGGAAGATGACGAGACATAACATGTCAACTATGAATAATACACCACAAACACATGACAAAACACCACACAAAAGAGACAAAGTTCATAATATAAAAAGGTAACAAAATCCAGGGGAAGAAGAAAATTTTCCTCCCAGGCATTTTAGAAGAACACAATAAGAACATGACTTCAATTTAAAAAGTTCAAAGAGAAAATGCAAAAGCAAAAGTGGGAATAAAAAGGGAAATTAAAAAAATTAAAGAAACAAGTTGAGAACCATAAGTAAATAAACAAACAATTCAATAAATGAACCAGAAATTGCAGGAAAGGGAAAAGTAAAAATTGAATTTTCTAACATAAAGGAAAGGTTTGAGGTTATCACAGTAAATGCAGAGAAAAAGAGGGATTAAAATAATTACTGAACAGATAAAAGATAAGGGCAAAAGTGCCCCTTAATAAGAATAACTGGAATTTCTAAAATAGAAAAGCTATAGGTTTTAATTAAAAAATAGAATAAAATAGAAAACCTAAAAAACAGAATAGAAAATCTACAAACCTAAAATTTCCATGAAATAAAGGAAGAATCAAATAGTCCTCAGAAAGGTTAGCTGTGGATCCAAAAATATTACTATAGACTAATCAACACAAACATCCTGATTCAGTTCTTCTACTTCAAGAATAAAGAAAGAATCCTGCCCGGCCGGGCGTGGCTCAGCGGTTGAGCGTCGACCTGAGATCCAGGCGATCGGGGTTCGATTACTGGTCAGGGCACATGCCTGGGTTGCAGGCTCGATCAATGACTCTCTCATCATTGATGTTTCTATCTCTTTCTCCCTCTCCTTTCCTCTCTCTGAAATCAATAAAGATATAGTTAAAAAAATAAAAGAAAGAAAGAATCCTTCAGATATTCAGGCAGAAAAGAACAAGTAACCTCAAGGGAGGAAAAAAAAAAATCTGATTAATCTCAGACTTTTCAGCCACACTCAATGCCAGAAAAAAAAATTTTTTTTACAATGTTTAGAATGAAAAGTATTTAACCCAAGAATTTTATTCATAACCAGTTTGAATATATGGATACCACATAACCAATCTGGGGCATGTTAAATCAGAGAAATGAGCCTTCCCTCAAAAACCTGTTTGAAAACAGAAATTCTGTTACCCTCAGGAATTCCCCACAATAAAAAACTCAAGCATAAAAATGCCATTTATGATAAAAGTGCCAGTGTTGATTATTCAGTCCTTTTTTAAAATATGTTTTTATTGATTTCAGATAAAGGAAGGGAAAGGGAGAGAGAAATAGAAATATTAATGATGAGAGAGTCATTGATTGGCTGCCTCCTGCACGCCCCCTACTGGGGATCAAGCCCGCAACCTGGGCATGTGCCCTGACAAGGAATCGAACCATGACCTCCTGGTTCATAGGTTGACACTCAACCACTGAGCCATGTGGGCCAGGTATTCAATCCTTTTAAAGATTATGATTAAACAACAAAGGGGCACTTTGGCTGTAGAATATAATACAACTTTTACAAAAATTTTAGAAGAATGATAAAGCAAAAGAAAACAGGAGTTTAAAATTACTTATTTCATAGCTGAGGGTCAAATATTGTTTACGTGAAACTGCATGTTTCCAAAAACTAAAAAAAAACCCTGACAAATCCAACACTTTAATGTTTTTCAGACTCTTTTCTTAAATTGAGATGGCTCCTTAGGGAATTATATCTTACTGAAAGAAAACATTGAAAGAAATTTAACAATTTCTTCAGTTTCACTTCAATTAATTAGTACTCCTAAATTCTCATATAGCACTTGCTACAAGCCAGGTACTTTTTAATATTTATTAAATCATTTAGTCTTCATAATAACCTCTATAAAACAGACACTATTTACTCATTTTGTAGACAAAAAAACTGAGTCCCAGAGACTAATCTGTCCATGGCTGTACAGTTAGGAAGCAATAGAGCCAAGATTCAAAGACAGATGCAGGGCTCCTAACCTCTACACTGTGTCTCTCAAATGAAACAGCATGTAGAGAATGTTTTGATTTTTACCAAATTAATTGTATGTATGCATCCATTCTACAACCAACTATCCATCTTTCCAGATAATAGTGTTTAAATATATAAGCAAAGAGAAATGTTTGGAATTATGTTTCCCTATTAAGATAGTTATCTGGGAGAAGAAAGTGTAGCATTTAGGTAAACTTTTTTGTACCTTTATTTGTATTTTCTCTACCAGTCTTCAAAAAAAAAAAAAGCCATTAATCTAAACAAAAAACAAATCATATTACCTAATCACAACTTGAATACTGTCCTGTTAATTATTTAATGATTATTGTCTCTCTAATGAGCCATGTTTTAATCAGGACTTTACTGTGATCCCTCACAGAGCCTAGTACAATGTTGAACAGAGCAAACACACAGTAAGTATACTGATGGATCATAAAATATTATATTACAGCATTTCATCTATCTGACCAGTAACACATTTCTAGATGCTGTAGTGTCTTTCTACCCAAAGTGGACCCTTTAAAATAGCGTCATCTGTATCACCTGGGAGCTTGAAAAAGCAGAACATCAGGCTCCACTCCAGACTTACTGAATGAGAATCTGAATTTTAACAAGATTCCCTAAGTGACTGAAATGCACATTAAAACTGGTGAAGTATTATTTCTAGGGCACTGTTTCTGTAATTGTGATCCATTGTTTACCTATATTAGAATCATCTGAGTTGCTTGTTAAAAATGCAGATCGTGAGACTCCATTCTATTTTGGGTGTCACGTTTAAGAGCCACAGCTAAAAGTAGTAAAATGGAGTAAAGAACAGGAATGAGCATATGATATAGGGAGCAGTGAAAGAACCCAGGTCGCTGAAATAAATCCAGAAAGTGATAATAAGAAAGAGTGAAGAAAGGACATCGACAACAGAACTATGAAGTCAGGAAAGTAGCTGTACTCAGAGTGCTGTGTGTTTCTTTTCTTTCTTCTTTTTTTTTGGGGAGGGGGGTGGTAACCGTTACTTCTGACATGCAAACTACTACGGCATGCTGGAAGTTTTAGAAAGACTGTGGGGACAGGGAATTTACCACTGGAACACACAAGAATCAGTAACATTTCTGAATATGTAACCACCACATAATGCATGCACTTTATAAATGCCTCTAATGTCATATAGTTTAAAATGTGTACATACACTTTTAGAGACATTTCCATATGCTTGGCTCGTGCAATTGCTTCATCTCTCTCCTCATTGGCTAATTGTAGTCGAGACATAATAGCTTCATCACGTTCCCTTTGTGCAAAATACACCTCTTCAACCAGAGCTACAAAAATTATAAGCCATAATTAATCAGAGAAAATAAAGGAGAAATGCATACTTTTCGCAAAAATAAAAAGCAAAAGTAATTTTTATTCACCTAAATTGGTATCAATTAATCACTTGAGAAAACATTTTTTTTTTAAAGCTACTGAAAATTGAGCTACCATTTCACACCCAAAAAAACAAAAATTAAAAGGTCAAATAGTAACAACTATTGTAAGCTTGTGAAGTAAAAGAAATTCTCACATATACTGCAGATAGGTCTATATATTTCTGCAACCATCAAGAAGAATTTGATGATGTTTATTACAGTTGAAGATGTGTGTAGCCTATAACCTGGCAAATCTCCTCTTTGGTAGGTAGGCTACAGAAATTCTTGTACATATGCACAAGGAAACATGTATAAAAATGCTTATTGCAGTGTTATATAATAGCAAAAACTTAGAAAAACACACAAATGTCCAATAACAGAAGAAGGAATAAACAAACCACTTTACATTCAAAATGAAATGCTAGCCAGTATTTAAAAGGAATTAACTATGGACAAATCTCAAAAATGAAATTTTGAAAAAAATAGCAAGTTGCAAAGTAAGACAACTATACCTCTTATTTATGGATAGACACAATAAGTAAAAATATTAAAGCAAGCATGGAAATGATAAACACCAAAGTCATGATGGTAGTTACCTCAGGAGGATGGTGGAAGAAGGGGAAAGGAAAAGGGATCAGGAAGCATAAGCAGGAGCACAGCTACGCTGCACATCTCCACGGGCATCATTTACATCGATTATAATACAGTGGCATCACCTAGATTTGTGCAGCACTATGTGGGGAGCTTTGATGTTATCTGATACTGTCATTTCTCAAGCATAATTTCTACTTGAAATCTTACATAAGTTTTAAAATATCACTAAAGCCTGGCCAGCATGGTTCAGCAGTTGAGCATCTACCTGTGATCCAGGAGATCGAGGTTTGATTCCGTCAGGGCACATGCCCCGGTTGCCAGCTCAATCCCCAGTAGGGGGCGTGCAGGAGGCAGCCGATCAATGACTCTCATCATTGATGTTTCTCTCTCTCTCCCTCTCCTTCCTCTCTCTGAAATCAAGGCATATTAAAAATGAAATGAAATAAAATAAAATATCACTGCAATATTAGACAAAAAGGGGCTCAAATACCTGGATTACTGAACCAAATTTTATTTATAGTCAAGCCACAAAATAAACATAGAAAAGATGTTTAAATGCTCTTTGAGTTCATAAAACATTGCATTTCTGCTAGGATTTTTCATAGATTATTTCACAGTTAATCAAGAAATTTATTTCGTATTAAATTATATGTAGAAAAGAAACCCTGATAATAAGTCGACTACAGTCATCCTTCAGTATCCGCTGCAGACTAGTTCCAGGACCCGTGTGGATACCAAAACCCTCAGATGCTCAAGTCCCTTATATAAAAATGGCTTAGTGTTTACAAAAAAAACCTCTATTTGCATATAGGCGACAAGAGAGTATGCCTACGCATTACTTCATTCACAGGGACTCAGCGTGCTTGACGTACGGCAAATTCAAGTTTTTGCTTTTTGGAACTTTCTGGGGATTTTTAAAATTTAAATATATCTTTTAAACTTCTTTCTTTACCTTAATTTCTTTTCTTTTTAAAAATATATCTTTATTGACTTCAGAGAGAGGAAGGGAGAGGGAGAGAGATAGAATCATCAATGATGAGAGGGTCATCACTGATCAGCTGCCTCCTGCATGCCCCTGACCCGGGCATGTGCCCTGACCGGGAATCAAACCACGATCTCCTGGATCCTAGGTCGATGCTCAACTGCTGAGCCACACCCGGCGGGGCTAATTTGAATATTTCTGATCAGAGGTCCGAATGCAAATGCAAAACCTGGAGACAGAGGTATTATCTTCTTTTTAATAAGAGTATAAAATGGAACACGAAGTGGCAAAGCCAAAGCCAAAACCACTTCCAACATGCTGAGCCTAAGGAAAGAAAAATATTCATCCATCTACCCACCCATCAAATGTTTTTTAGGTTCCTGTGGCGGTCATCCATTGAGTTTTAAGGAATATAAATATAGTGGTCTAAAAAGACCTCATCCTGGAGAAAACTATTACAAATAGAGAGAGTAGAGAGAAAAACAAACCAAAAATTAAGTAGGCACATGATTGATAGATGATAGATAGATAGATGATGATAGATAAATAGATAGATGATAGATACATGGTAGATGATAGATGATAGATAGATGATAGATAGATAGATAGATAGATAGATAGATAGATAGATAGACAGATAGATATGGATAACATAATGGTAAAGGCTTTGAAGGAAAATAAGGGTCTGTAAGAGTATTTTGGCAGATGGGGAATAAACTTAAGCAGTTTGTCAGTTTCTTAAAGAAACGCCTATGACCGTAAGATTCAGCTATTCCATTCACAGGTATTTATCTAAGAGAAATTAAAGCATGTGTCCCTACAAAGACTTAAACACAAATATTCATAGAATCTTTGTTTATAATAGCCCCAAACTAGAAACAACCCAAATTTCTATCAACAGATGAATGGATAAACAAACTACACAACAAATTGTGCTGAAACAACTGGATATCCACATGCATAAAATCAAATGCCTATAATCAATAATTTAGATAAGGTTAAGAGATTCTTGTTATGAACCTAGCTTTTGGAAGAACCAGTACTTTTCAGCACAATTATGTAGTATCATTTACTTTTTTTAAGGTAGTATCATTTACTGCTCTGTGGCATTCTGTGGCTATACTATTCATCACACTATTTTCAAAGAAATGTTTGCCCATAATGTAGTACACAATAATGAGTTTTATTTCCCCTTTCTAATTGTATACAATCTCCTTCCAGGTAGGACACACATAACAGCTTAGAAAAAGCAACATGGTGTATTAGGAAGAATTTCGACTTTGATTGAGATCCAATGTGTTATACTAAACTCAGGCAACTTGTTTTTGTATAGATTCCATTTCTTAAATTATTTTAGTTGCAGTTCGGGTGTATAAAATTAATAATACCACTATTTATGGTTGTGGGGAAAAATTAAATGAGATAATACAAGAAAGTTCTTGGCCAAATAAAGTGTATTCTCAACATTAGTTCCATGCCATCCCTACCATCACCAACCTCAATCCAGACTCACAATCTGAGTTCATTTCTAGACTTATTAAAAATGTGATTTTGATTAATTTGGACCATTTATGTATGTAAAGAATACTATTCAAAATTCCTCACTTTTTAGCCTTTTTCCCTGGCATGCAAAAATTATAAACAGGGACTAAAAAAAATTATTCAGAACCCATTCTATATTGCATACTGCATGTTATAATAGCATAATAGTTTGTAAAAAAATATCATGATATTCTAAGATATTTTACATTTTTTACATTTAAAACACTTCTAATTTGTAAGTCAGACAAGATGGACAATATGCTGCTAAATAGTGATCAAAGCACAGATTAATATGTATATCACATTATCCTGAAATATTCTGGCACATGGAAAGGTTAAAATACTAATTACTAAATCTTAAATGCCGATAGGCTTCCTATCACTTCTGTAAAGTATGATGAAATCTTTATAAAGTGACATTTAATGTAAACTCTGCTCCACTTTATATACGATAACATTTGATGGAAGGGGTAAGGCTAGCAATATTTAGTCTAGTTATTTCTATGCTTAAAGATAAATGCTTTACACCAAGGGTTTATTTATTCCTGTGTGATTAAAAAAACACATTATTTTTTCCTTTATAATGCTAAATCAACTCTAAAGATGTAAATAATGTATGTATTTAATAAAAAAGATTACCCTTTGAGTATTCTAAGCTTAAAATTTAAAATGCCATAAGACACACACATAAAGTCAGATTATACATTTTATAAATGCTAAGAATTTTTCCAAAATTAAAGTATTATTGAATAATAATTTTAACACCTATTAGATTTTAAGTAAAATTTGATTATGAAAAAAATGATTCTGTCTAGAATTCAGTACTCTTAAAGGATCAATATGCAACTCTCAAACATTTTTAGTAAAGAAAACTTAATTGTAAACACTGAGCTTTTCCAAGGTGGATGACTATTACAAAGTTCACTAGAAAATCAATATAGCATTTTAGCTGGAATTTGCTCATTAAACACCCGCAGCTCTACTGCAAATTATGATGGAATGAATAAAGCAAATACGCATGCTTCTTCCTTTTTATTAAATGTAAAATCTACTGTTAATTGCATCACGTATGTCATACAAACTTTTGTCCTTAACTATTAAATAGAAGCTTTAACAAAAGTCATTAGAGATTCTCTTTCTTTGACTTGAATAAATTTCAATATTTGTTCAGTAAAGGTTCACAGCAGTTAAATTACATTAACAAATATTATTAGCTACTGTGTAATCCAACCAAGTAAAATACTTATATTGTAGGTAAAACAAATCATTGGGTGTTTACAATAATATTTGGATATCTCCATTTTTAAACATGGTTATCAAATATTGTATAATTCTTAGTCAAATTCAAAAAAAGATTCAGAGAGGATCACCCCCACCACTACCAAATACTCAAATTTGTTTAGTAAGCTAATTGTTTTCTAATATGGGCAAGAGTAAATATGAAGAAGCTGAACCATACTACGTATGAGTTTATTGAGTCAAGACAAAGTACATATTTTCTTAGTAGAACCGAAGTCTATTGACAAACCCATATTGTACACTTCTCAAACTACTTTCAAAATACAGTAGGAGACAGTATATTGGAAAACATTCTAGTTTAAACATTGGATCATGATTCTCTAAATAACATAATTTGGAGGATAGACATTGCCTGGGAAAAAGAATCTGTTTGTTAACATCCTCAAAGTAGTTATGTAAATAAAAAAGGCTGAACATAAAGAGGAAAAAAGAAATCAAAAGGATTTGATATTTGAAACATATAAAACAATCACTGATTATAATTCGTGTTCCAAAAGTCTAAAAACAAATATAACATAGATAACAGCTTTGTAAAAGAAGGTCTTTACTATACATGAAAGAATGTCATAGTTCCTGAATAGCTACTGTTACTACTGCACATGATGTTAAACAGATTCCTTGCAAATATGATAGTGTTTTAAGACACCATCACATATATATTCCAGAACCACCAACATTATACTAGGTCTTTTAATTTCCCTAAAAATTGTATTCTCCTCTCTTTATATATAAAAATTGGTTAATGTGGATTTAAACACAGATGGTAAATGCCCCACGCCAGGAGAAAATTAACCAGCCTACTCCATGTAGTTTGATGCTTCCATTTTTTGCATTACAATGCTGGATTCAACGTTTTACTTCAGAGATTCTTTTAAAGAGGAGATGATTATGTTTTTCTAAAGTTGGATTTGAATGTTCAATATTTTATATGATTATTTTGTAAATAACCTTTTCTGATAAAAGAGTAATTCAGGCTTATCGTATAAATGCAAAGGCAGAAATTTTACATAGCTTGTAACATTCTGTGTATATTTAAAATAAACAGAATATGTCCCTATATTCTTCAGTATTCTTGAAAAAGATAAAATATTTTATATTGTACATGAAATTTTATCATTTGGACATGACATGTTTGACTGAATTAAAGTGCTCCTAATATAAGATTTTACACTGTTTCCAATTATTCACTATATAAACAACACTGTAATGGACATCTTTGTACACAAATCTTTACATATGTACTTAGCTAAGTACTTAGGAAAATTCCTAGAAGTATGACTACTACATTAAAAGTTGGCATTTTAAGCTCCTAATATATGCTTTAAAATTTTCTTCTATAAAGTAGCTATAAATTTATAAGTCCTCACTTAACCTAGTTGATAGGCTCTGTGACTCTAAGAAAAACAATGAATAAAGACATAATTTTACTATAGGCTAACTGATATAAATAAGAATTAAGTGCCTATGACAACTCATCAATGTTGAAACAAAATGCTACTGAGGACCTGCTGTACTTACTGATGGTATAGGAATTGCTAAAGATTAATTAGAAAATTATACAAAATATGTTTAAGTAGAAAAACTATAAAACAAGAAGTTTTTTTGCAAAACCCTCAATTACTAAATATAAGTATTTAGTACATATAACTCAAAGGCTATATAAGAACACTTTCTAAAAATATGCTTTTTACATTCAAACATTTAATATATCTCATATTAGAACTACAATATTTAATGTTAAAGAAGCTTATCTGTGAATTATTATAATTAGCATCAATTATCTTATACTTCTGAAAAACAATTTTAAGAAATATTTAAATTATTTTCTGTACAGAATATCCACTTTAAATTTTAATAGATACTAATATGAAAATTCTGTGAAATATAACTGCTACCCAAACATTTTAGAATTAATTAAACATGTGGAAAAGACTTAAGAATCATTATCTGAAAAGTTTTCTGTTATTTTTATGCTTTAAAACCTTATTTGATATGCTCTAAAATGCTTAATATCATGCTAAATTCCACAGAATGCCATACCTAATAAAATATTGCCACTTGATGATTGTTATGTATACTGGTGTCTCTGTTTCCCCAACACTTACTTTGTTTTCTCCAGAAAACAAACTCTTGTAGGGAGAGAGGTTACAACATCGGCCATAATCTATTCAAAAGTATTAATTGACCTGGCACTTACTGTAATTAATCCTGATTCATGCCCTGGGACTCTGCAGCCAAAGATAATATAATCAACCTCTACTTATCAATATTTCTAAGTGCTGTATTTCACAGAGATGCGCCTTTTTGTTTTTATCTGAAATGACTGGTCATATTCTTGGATTCCTTTTCCTTCCAAAATAAAACATGCAGATATATAGATATGTATGTAATGCTCCATTATAATTTAATTATGTTAAAGCATTTAAGTGTAAGATTAATGATTATCACATTTATGCCCATTACATACACAGAAAAATGAGATTCCAATGTGTGTTCTTTCTTAGAAGTATGTTATTTTCTTTTCTCCTGATATATAGAACTAATTCTTTTTCTTAACCACTGGGTCATCAACATCATCTGAGATACGGTATAGGTAACAAATAATTTTTTTACAAGAGAACAATGTAAACATTTTCTATTACACAACAATTTTTATTTTTCCATGTTAATTAGTTGGGGTGTCTTCATATATTTGGTACAATGGTAATTACCTACCTATACTTTTAACATTTACATTGTTAATCTAAACAGAAAAACTTAAGCTGTAAGTTTCAAGGGATCCTATGTTCTGATGCTTTGGGCTTCAGAACATAAACAAATTAACATTCTCTGTAATAGGAAGGGCTTGACAGTATTTTTTTATTTATTTATAAAATATCATTCTAAATTTGAGCACATAGAAAAGAATCTATCTTTTTTTTAAAAAGCAAATTAAATGCTTGCAGAAACAATGTAAGCTAAGCAAATTATGTAACCACTGAATTAAATTATATGTAAAATATAACTTAGATGACAGGTAGGTAGGTAGGCAGGCAGGCAGATACATGATAGAAAGATAGAAAGATAGAAAGATAGAAAGATGATAGATAGGTGATGATAGATAGATTAGATAGATAGATAGATAGATAGATAGATAGATAGATAGATAGATAGATAGATAGATAGATGATAGAGACAGATAGATTTATAAACATAAGACTTAGGAACTAAGGAGTTCTTTTGGCTAAAACCCAATATTGGCCTTATTTCAGTTTAATTGGAAGAGGATCTCAAATTCATCTTCTCCATGAGACATCAGGAACCTGGATTTATCTTTGTACCAAAGGTTAATAAGAAATGTGTCTGCAAAAGTCAAACAGCATTAAATACTAAAAACTGATTATTATTCTACAGGAGTTGTTCTGTCATTCATAATCTCTCCATGCTCCAACCTTCCACAGCTAATCTTTAATGGATGACATGCAAGAAGGAAAAATAACTAACATATAAAGCAGAGACTCTAACGTGAGCATTAAAAAAAAAAGGCTTTTAAAGAAACATAAGTATCTTAAATATCACAAAAATAACTTACAAAAAGTAAATAAATACTCTTTTGGCAAAATTCAAACATCATCTGTATACTGTCGATGTAATAGAGGAATAAAAATTAAGAGACATTAAACACTAGACAATTCCCACAGAGACGGAAAAAAGAAAGGTTTAATTGAACAAGTAATTTTTAAAAGTTGTAACCACATCACTGACCTAAGAGTAAATTAATGGATGCAAATCAAGCCATACAATACTCTCTCACTATCAAATTCAATTTATTTATGTAACACAAATTTTGAAGTGTTTGTGGTTTAATCATTTTATTTAAATGAGAAGACATGCTTACCTAAAAGAAAAAAAGTCAATGTTTCTGCTATGCTTCTCCAAAATATGCCCTAGTATTTGAAGGTCATATATGCTAACAATTTTCAAATAATATTACCCACATATATAATTTAATGAGTTAAAACACAGTAAAAAGTCCTAAACAACTACTAAGAGATACATTTTTTTCCAATGCTAACAAATAGGGAACGAGCTGGTCATTTCAGCTTTTGTTAAGTAAAGAAGACCTACTTATTACACATTTTTCTCCTAGTTTCTTTTTTTTTTTGGTAGAGATTTAAAACACACTTCTCATGTTTTTAAACTTTTTAAATAAAATTAAATCTGAAAATCAAGAAAAACTAAAAACTACAGAGAATAAATAAAAAATACTCTAAAACCATTTTAAAAAAAAATTCATATCAATTCTTTCTGAAATAAAACATACACAAATAGCTCTGGGGCAGTTACTTATATTAGGTACACTTTGAACATGCCCCTCCTCGATCAAGAAGTGTTGAGAAAACAAGGTGGTGACATCATCTCATTGTCATAATTCCATTTATTGAGTGTGCCAATGGGTTAAGCATTTCATAAACATTATCTCACTTAAATGTCACAGCAACCTATAAAGTGGGGTTTAGACAAAGTTTAGTGAGGCTGTCACTTACACAAGATAAGTGGTAAAAAAAACCCACAAAAAACAAAGGTCTGAATCTGAAGTCTGAGCATTGAACCACCCCACCCACTGCAATGTGGTATTATGAGTAAGAAGTGACTGCACACAAAAAGAAATGCTTGATATTACACATCTGTCTATCTGCTGATGTATATTCAGTGCTTAACACAATGCCTAGTACATAACGGCCCCTCGATAAAAATTTCTTGTTTGAATTTTTAAAAATTTAGCAAATTTCTATACAGTGCCTAATAAAAACAGTTGATGATGGTGATGTCAATAAAGGATGGGAAGGAAAAAGGGTAAACCATTTGAGATTTTATCACAATAAAGGATACAACTCAGTTTAAACTTTCATGAGATCATATTAGAATGATATAATTCACATAATGTAAAAACCATCAGGGAAGCAAAGGAAACAGGCTTCATGCTATTATAACAATCTACATGAAGGCTTATTGTAGGTACACATTAGATTAAATCCCAAATCCTTTGTTTCTCATTTCTTTTATTTCAGATTCACATGTAAGTAAAATGCACTAGTACTAATACATATATATCATCAGTAATTTTCCTAATCACCTAATCCTTTGTTTCCAATTTTTTTCTTTCACTTTTCTGTTAATAAACTGTGAACCATTAACTTTAATTAAACGCTAAACAGTGCCCAGCCAGTGTGGCCCAGTGGTTGAGCATCAATGGGACCCATGTACCAAAAGGTCACTGGTTTGATTTCCAGTCAGGACACTTGCCTGGGGTTCTGGGCTCAATCCCCAGTGGTGGGCGTGCAGCAGGCAGCTGATCCATATTTTTCTCTCATGGATGTTTTTGTTTCGCTCTCTCTCCCCCTCTCCTTTCCCCTCTCTTTAAAGTCAATAAAAACATATTAAAAAAAAAAAAAAAAGCTAAACAGAACAAAAATCTTTTCAAGACTTCTGACATCATCAAAGGTTTAAGAATTCCATAAAAAGCCCGGCCCACATGGCTCAGCAGTTGAGCATCGACCTAGGATCCAGGAGATCAAGGTTCAATTCTGGGTCAGGGCACATGCCCGGGTTGCAGACTTGATCCCCAGCGGGGGGAGCGCAGGAGGCAGCCAATCAATGACTCTGTCTCATTATTGATGTTTCTATCTTTCCCTCTCTCTAATTTATAAAAACATAAAATTAAATTTTTAAAAAATTTCATAAAGATAAAAATAATCAAATATTAATATTAGCTACAACTTACTGAGTACCATACCAGCTATATACTAGGTATGTTTATAAATTCTCTCTAATCCTTAAATAATCTGGTAAATTAGTTAATATTCACATTTTACATGGGAGAAAATAAATTTGGAGTCTAATGGTAACTTATCCAGTCAGTCCCTATTAAGTCAAAGCTGTGACTTGAACTTGGGTCAGTCTGATTCCAAGGCTTTTGGTCTTTCCATTACTTCATTCTGCCTCACACAGAACTGGGCACCTTTTGTTTATGTGGTTTTGATTATACTAGATTCTTATTCTTATAAATTATGCAATCAGCTGGGAAGACAAGATGATGAATATATGTGTGTGTGTGTGTGTGTGTGTGTGTGTGTGTGTGTGCGCGCGCGCGCGCGCGCGCGTAAGTTACATAATATACATAAAAACACAAAAATAAGTAAGGGGCAAATCTGAAACACAAGAAAAAACAGCATGGGTAAAATGTCAAGATTTGATCACAGCCATCACATGCATTTCATAAAATTTTACTTTATATGGTTCTTTATGCATAAACTTCTTATAGGAATTATTTTAAGATTAGAAAGCAAGTAACTTTTTTAAAAAAATCACATCTTTTAAAAGTAACCTTTACTTTTTCTATTACAAAATCTAATCCATGCTCACTGAAGAAAACCTGAAAAGGCAGAAAACTGTTGACTGAAATAGTAATATATCCATTAATACCACCAAAATTTGCCTCCTGTTTTTTTAATTGATTTTTTTTTTAAGAGAAACGAAGGAATAGGGAGAGAGAGAAACATCAATGTGAGAGCAAAGCATCAACTGGCCGCCTTCTGCATGGCCCCTACCAGGGATCGAGCCTGCACCCGGGGCATGTGCCTTGACCGGGAATCAAACCGTCAACCTTTCCATGTGACGGATGACATCCACTCAACTGAGCCACACTGGTCAGGGCTGCCTGTTTTCCCCTATTTCTTTCACTTACTATTGTCATAACAATTCTTATATCAGACATTCTTCAGAAATTATTTTAATTATTGCATGATGTCTCACAGCATAAATGTTCTTTATTTAACCATTCTAGTATTATTTGATTGATTTTAATTCTTTTGCTGTCATAACTAATACTCATATATGAATATCCTTATATATAAATCTTTATATTTTATATATTGAAATGAAACAACTCCTATTTCCTTGAATACCTGAATTTTATTAACATTTCATTTGAAATATCCATAGACATATATATATTTGTATCCTACTTGCAATTTCCAATGTGTAGTTCAGGATGTTCTTGCATGTATTTTTTAACGTGAAATATCTTCACTTTTTAAATATTTATGTTCTGCTTAAGTATATTATAATACTTAAATATATGTGCATATTTGTAATATACTTTACCAAATACACTTTTTATTTTGAATATAAAAATGAGCAGTGATAGAAACAAACACCCATGCTTATGTGGATTATTTGTTCTTTCACATGACACTAAATAAAACCACAGTCCTATAATGTTCCCCTTTCTATTCAGGCACTGACATAGTTGTTTTTGTCATGGTGCTTTGTATTTTGACCTCACCTAATACTTACTAGGTGGAAGATAAGCTATTTACAACTGTATGCACAATGAGAAAATATGAAAAAGTTTATGAGTCTACCAAGGGTCAGTTAATTTCTTATAGCTTCAAACCAATGAATTTCCTAAGCAATTCAGATTTTTTATTTTCACATATTACAATAATAATTCTCTCTAATGTCACAAGTAAAGTATCTTTAAGATTTTTTCAATAAAATAGAACTGAAATGTTAAAAAGTAAAGATACATTCTGAAAATTTATACTTTAAATACTAAGTAGTTGGTCATCTTTTTAAACTAGATTGCTTTGTCCAGAGAAAAGATGTAGCATTATTATTTTCATCATTTTAGGAGGCTATAAAAACATACTAAACATGTTTCTAAAATTTAATATTTACTAAAAAAATTATCATTAATGATAAATATTTAATTAACAAGAATCATAAAGCAATCAAATACTATTTTATGCATGTATGATTCATAATTTAGTGAAAGAGAACCCTTAAATATATACCAATAAATATTTGAAGTACATGATTAGCTACATTATACAAAAGTTTAAAGAGCAAGTAATATTGCTTGATGAGTTTTCCTCTCCAAGAGATAAGTGAGCTATACAGACATATTAATCCATGATTTTCAGTAAGTCACAATGGCCTAAATCTTATTAAATTACTTCTGTAAGATACATGCAAAGTTAAATTTTGATGCAAACACCTTAAAACAAATGTACTTTTTATAACACCTTCCTAGCAAACAGCATATATAATTGATTATAAAAAGCCAAGAAACTTTCAAATTGTGCTAAATTTATATATGAATTATTCATTTTTAACATACTGTTAATTTTCCTTAAAATATATTATTCTCCTATTTCCCCACTTAAAAAAAATCATGGTACTTTAACATTAACAGAAAAACAACCATCCAGGATTTAGCTGGAATAATTATTTATAGTCATTTTGGCTATATTTTCATAGTGATGTTTAATTCTACTTTGTACAATAATATTTTGAAGACAGGTTATATATGCTAATGTCTCTGACATAAAATACCATAATTCTTTCATATATGCAACCAAGGTTAAGTGGCTCATAAAGTATGATTCTATAACTTCAAAGAAATCACAAAATATAATTATTCCTTAAAATCATTCTAATTGATATAAAAATGTTAACATAAGTAATCTCTAAAATGCCTCTGAATGTTAATTGCTATTTTTTTATGAAATTTCTCTTTCCTTAACACGCTAGGACAGTGCGAGGCAGTCACAGTGACATATGTGTGTATATAGATGAGAGATCATAACTATTGAGAATCATCTGGCCGTATCTGTAATATACCACAGACAAATTTAAAAATTTCCTCCTTTCAAAGACCTGTAAGTAAAGATGGACTCAAAACATATTTAAGGGAGTCCTTTGTAATTTTAAACGTTGGTAACCTTTCACTTTAAGCTTCTCAGAGAAAACAGTATTTCTATCTTCATCCACATTATCAGATAAAAATTTATTAATTCCACAAAATAGATTTTAAATTAAATGTAGGTTTCCACTGGCAATGAATATATGACTATCTTCATACAAAGGAGAAGTATTTCCTCTCAACGAGCTAAAACAATAAGTGGTATTTGAACTGCTGGTTGAAAGGTAGAGGCACTGGTAATCATTATTTCCCCTTGTTTGTTCAGGCCCTTCCAACAAAACAAACAACCTTTTTGTGATTGGATTGACATGGTGTTAACAATGCATTTAATGCCCAAATCAGTATGAATACAGGTAAAGCTCTCACTAATACCAGAGCCAGGATGTTAAAGCCACCTATTTTCTAAGCAGCCGAAAAAAAGAAAAAAAAAAGACAGAGCTTCCCCTCCTTTGGCAAATAGCTCGTATGCTAGTGTTCACCAAGCCACATAATATAATAACCTTGTGCACATTTCTTAAGGCCATATGTTAAAACTCATCTACCATACCTGCTGTCTTTTCAGCAATTTGAGCTTCAGTTGCTTTCTCATGGAGTTCCAGCTTAAGCTTTAGTTTTCTCTGTTCTTTATCTGCTTTAGACAGTTTTTCTTGAAGCTTAAACATATTGAAAAAAAACAGATTCTTACCTGACAAATATCTTGCACAAACATAATTAATCCCAAAGTAAAATTCTGTTCTTTTCTAATATAAATAATATTACATTTAGCTACCTAAATACGTAACTCCAGAGATTAAAAATCCACACAATAGTTAAGGTTTAATATATTTTATAAAGTAATAATTACCTGTGATGACATAGAAATTATAAAAACTTCTTTATATACTTTGTGTGTGTGTGTGTTTGTATGTGTAGGTAAATACAATTAATGACGGAACAACATAATTATTAAAAAAAAGCCAAAGACTTAGGAGGGACTATTCTAAAAAAAAAAACAGAACAGCTTCTCTTAGTATTTTTAATATTTTGAAACAAACTTAAGATAATAATCTTAGTATCTGAAACCAATCTCTCTTTGAGAATGCTATCCATCATATTCCATTTAAATTGTCGCTGGCACCTGATTCAGAATTGGCATGTAATAAATAACTGCTAAATGAAAGGACAGAAAACATCTCCAGCTCTCATACAGAATCCCTCCAAATGGTTTTTGTTTTGTTTTTAAATTCCTCCCTCAGCTTTTGTCATTTGTTTTGTTTTCCATCTTACATGGGCAACATTCCTAATATCACCCTTCAGTTTGATTAGGTCAACAACTAGAATATTAAAATCAGACAAGTATGTGGAGGTTAAAAAAAACAGAAGGCATAGAAAAATGAACATTATTTAATAACATTATTTAATGCTCAAAGGACTGTAACTAGAAACAATCAGAAAAGGTAATATGTGACATAACAAATTGGGTTGGACAAAACACAACAGTATAAGATAAGGTAAATGAAGATGTTGCCAAGTCTTGCTACTTTAAAGTTTAATTACATATATTATTGAGGTAAAATATAGGGCAAAGATACTAATAAAAAAAAGTAGTTAAGAAAGTAACATGAAACCAGTGCATTAAATTTCTCATTCTGCAAAATACTGAAATACAAAGTTTGACCACAGTAAAACCTGAATGAATCTTTTTTTATATATCTACTTGAGGTACCATAGATTTATGAAAAAGGAAGTGATATTACAGGCCAGCAAAGGCAGGCAACCAAAGAAATTTCTCTTTATAGCCAATCTCTCAACTCATTCATACCCTGATGGCATGATATGGCAACGACATAGAGCTGCTGTTAGAAGATAAAAGTACACAGTAAAACTGAATTATGATGGACAACAAAGCAAGTTTAGGAGGTCAACAGCTAAAAGCACACTGTACAATTAACAGGTTTTTCTATAAGGTACCTTTTCATTGCTTGCTCTGAGAATGTCCAATTCTGTTTGAAGAAATGCTATAGTCTTCTCTTTACTTAAGTCTGAAGTAACTTGACAAGGGATCATACATTCATAATGCAAATCACCATTATCTGTATGTTCCATAGTGCTGTAATAAAGAAAGCCCCTATTATACAACACAAACATGACTTCTACTAGAGAGGATCTATAACTTTTACCCTTCAAATGGGGAGAGACGAATTTAATTTTAACAATAAATATATAAAATTACTTAACTTTAAATTTCTCTTGTTATGCACTAAGAGAATCCTATGGGTGAAAAGAATAAATGCATCAATTTCATACAGGTGCTACTCTATCAACTGAGAGAGGTAAATTTGTGGAAAGCATTTAGTAACATCTAGAGAGACTCATGGTTCTGTATACTTAAAAGAATTCAGGTTTTAGGGGCTGTGAATATTAATTCAATCTGTGCTTTGGGTAGAACTAGATACATTTCTCACTTTTCTGAAAGTGGGAACAGTAATCTTACCTTTTTTCAATTTGGTTGACAGTATAATATTTTCATTATTAAATTTAAAACATATTAAAAATGAAAACCTTTTCCTGTAACATTTAAGGGTAAGCAAAATTTTTTTTTTTTTTTACATTTTGCATGCTATTTGAGAAAAGTATCAAACAACTTATTAGCAAGTAGTATAAAGCAAGAAAGGGAAAACAGACACACAGTTTTTGAAGGTATTTTCTATTTGTAAGCACAGTTACACCTTAGAGACTCTAAGAAGAAATTAAGCAGTGAGGCCTGGGACAGTCAGTGCAGCTCTACTTACCATGTGCATCTTCTGTTGCAATTGTCCTAGATAGATATCTCATATCCTGGCTTTAGCCCAATCTCTAGTATCTGTTTTTCTCATGTGGTTATAAAATGTTTATCACCTCTTCATTCATCCCTACCCCTAATCCCCAAAAGTGTACCCCGATCTGTACTTCAGTGAGAATATAACTCATTGTTAAGTGGTAGGAAAACATTAATATATCTACTGAGTAATTTCTAAGTAAGTTGAAATAGCTGCTCTTATGTAAAATTATAAAAATGTATTCTATAAAATAAAATTTTATCTGAACTGAATATTACTATATTAGTCACTAAAATTGTTCTAATGTAGTACTATTTTCATAATACATGAATAATTATCGAAGTACCTTAATCCCACAGGTAAAAGTCACAGATGTCACAAATTCAAGTCCCTTCATGGGACAGGTAAGGAAGGTAAATGAGTAAAAGCTGCAGAATGTAAAAGAGTACAGAGGCAAATGAAATGTACAAGGCCCTTTTGTACAAAGCATTCAAATTCATTTAAAAAAAAAAAAAAAAGCTAACCGAAACCACATCTTTGGCCTTATTTTGATCTGGAGCTACTGGGTTTGGGCTCTGATTTTGAAAAATATATTATTAATATCAACTTGACAGTTATTTCCAGATCCATAATAAAACGTCACAGAAAACAATATTTAACTGAAAAGAATAAAACCTCATGGCCTTTATTCAAACTCATCCTGTGCATTTTCACTTAGCGATCTAGACCAGCGACTTTCAACCCATGTGCCGCAAGAATTTTTAGAACATGCAATACGTGACTAGTCAGGGGCACAGACCACTTTTCCCTTAGATTGTCAAATAGAAAAATGACAACAGCCAACACAACAGTAGCTGTCCAGTGTGAAAGCATCAAATTAATACCTAGTGTTTCGTCAGATTGGCAAAAATAAATTTTTTGGTATGTCACAGAATTTTAGTAATTAGTTTGTGTGTGCCATGAGATGAAAAAAGTTGAAAATTGCTGATCTAGACACATCATATTGACATAACAGAAACAGTAGAAAACTCTGGTAGATTCCCCAAATTCTAATATGTTAATGATACGTCAAAGTTAACTCACACCGAAAAGAATGGAGAATGCAGGGCGGGAGGGGGGCAAAAAGAGTCCTCCCAGTTCTTACACTCTCCGGCCGCTGGCACTCACTTGGATTTTGCAGGAGCGCAGTGAGATGCCTCAGCACCTGGATGAGGAAAACTCCTTGACTTCTCTGGCAGCTGCGTGTCCTCGCGTGTGGCTTCATTAACTAATTCGCTGGATTTCTGACGCATGCTTCCCTCAGAATTCTCAGTCAGGGGCTCGTCTGGCTGTGTACTTTTATTTCTCCCTGTAGTCTCAAGGTCAGTATAACGATGGGCTGTTTAAAACAAAATAAAAACACATGAAATGTGAAACACCGTAGCTACATATTGAATCATTCAAATAAATATTCTTGTAGAAATAAGTGCTCTCATAGCTTTACACATGTACTTATTAGTTGTCCTACTATTGTAATCACATAAGTATATACAGTGTGGTTCTGCCATTAATATTTCCATTACCACAGTGAGTGAGCACTTAGGACAGTGGTTTAAACCTTGGCTTTGGGTTGGAAAAACCCGAGGAGTATCTAGAAATCCTACAGCCCAGGCCACATCTTATATTAATTAAATCAAGATCTCTGGGAGTGATCAGATGACTCCAGCATGCAATCAAACTTGAAAAGCATTGATTTAGAGGTATTATTTTCAGATTACTTTTTCTCCCTAAACTTTGAAAACTAGGTTGCAATAAATTAATGATTATAGTGAAATGATATTGTGCCTGGAACTCCGATATTAGACTGCCTGGATCAGAATTCCAGCTTTGCCAAGTGTATAACTTCGGGCAAGTAACTAACCTATCCACACCTCAGTTTTTTGTTTTTAAAATGGTAATACAATAACACTTACCTCAGGTGCTGTGAGGATTAAATGAATTAATACACGCAAAAAACTTGGCCTACTGTCTGGTACGTCAATAAATGCTATTATTTTTGTAATCATCATCATCATATTATAAAATGAATATTAGAATTATTTTTAACTCCCATTCCATCAGGTATGTATTATACACTAGAGGATCTGTTTCGCAATGCCTGGCTATCTCATAAACATTATTTTAAGCTGTAACTAGTATTTTAAGCTGTTTCAAAAGAATAGAGTATATCTGATTTTTTGGAAGAAACTGACACACATTCAAGTGCACAAAACAAACTCTTTCACCAGTAAATCAGATCAACAGGAACTAACATTGATTATAACTAGGACTTTATTATATCCAGAGAAACTTTAAAAAGCAGAGCTGTAAGAAGCAGGTGAATATCGTCTGCTTATTGATGATGCTGTCTCCAACCAGCCAAATCTGAGGTAGTTTTAAAATAAAAACAGAGAGGGGCACTTATAAATAGGTACCTCTCACAAAGTATTCTTTCTTTAAAAAGAAATACTTTGCTTGTATACGTGCTGAAATTAGGTACAGCCAGTTATAAACCCCAAGTCTGGACACTGTCTTATTGGTGGCTAAAGCTAGAACAGAAACCATTTTTAGTAAATTACTCTTTATTTCACTTTATTTGAGGGAATGAATTGGGAAAATGTGCTATCATAATTAAATACTGTAAGATATCTATAAAATTTCAACATTATATTCTATGTTGATTTAAAATTTAACAATTTTAGGTTTCTGGAGATTATTTGTTGCTTCTTGACATTTCAAAATGTTTTGGTTGGCTTTAGCTGTTCATCATGCAGCTTTTCTAGAACAGGCTGGTACTGGTCACATGCAACCCCCAAATCTGAATGAGACATTTTTATAAATGGACTCTAAGGTATACCACTGTATCACTAAACCATGCTTTCCAATACTCCATAGAATTTATAATTCAAATGAAAGAATTCTAAGTAGCAATATCAAATAACAAAATGTTCCCAGGGACGTATCAAAAAGTAACTATTAGGGCCTATACTATGCTCCAGTTTATGAGGTACAAAAGTTCATCAGAAAGTAAAACTATGTGCCAGCTATAGCTATAAATAGCCCCCAGTTGCTTATGCCAATACTATACCAACTGCTTCAGAATCTTAAGTCATGACTCTTTGACCTGTTTTTGAGACCAAACTTTGCATTATCTACAAATTGTCCCATATTTTTACCTCTGTATTTCTGGGTCTAGTTTAGCATCTTTCTCCTCTCAGTTTTTTATTCCTAACATTCTAGTGTTTAGTTTACCCCATCCCTGATACCTGTACTTGTTTACCACAATTATAACCTCTCTTACTTCCGTGTACCTAATGTAAATTTGTGATTTGTTGATTTCTCGGCAAATCAGGGCCTTTTCAGCTGTGACTGTGCTATTACCTCCAATCTCAGAGAGAGGTGGGAGCTGCCCAATAAGAGGACTCCTTGCTGATCCCTCCTGCACTGTAGTAATTAGAACCCTTTGTAGTATTATTGAAATGAACTTGACAAGTCCTACCACACTTCTGGATTTCAATTCTAAGTGTTTAATATTTTTGAAGAAACCTGCACTCTGTTATTTGACTCTCATTAATTCTGGATGTTTTTACTCTTGTTCTGTATTTTAGATTCCTAACTATAACTGTTCATCGGACATTTGGAACCTGCTCTGCAAATCAGACTATCCATACTCTTCTATCAAGACTTTTACTTTAGAGTAAACAAGGCTGATTTATAAAATTTTCCTTTCTGTCTGCCTTTTTTTGCCTATTTTAGCAAATATTGCTTAAATCCCCCGAATGCTCTCAATGTTCTTCTACTCTGCCATATTGCATCATCCTATATCAGAATTCAGCCATTTGTATATAAAGTCTGACCCCTCTCATTTAGTCATTAATTTAATAATTCATGGAAAACCTACAGTGTGTTGTGCCCTGTGATAAGTACTAGAAAAACAAAAACAAGTAAGAAACAGTACCCCTCTCCCCCCAAGGATTCTATAGTGCATTGAAGAAGGCGAGCTGATCTAATAATATGAATACAATGTGATAAGGAAGGATTCTGCTAGGGCTTTAGAGACCAAATACAAATGGCTAGATATACTGATGCTCAAAGCTAAACTCTGGGAAGATTTCACAAAGGCATTTGTTACCAAAAAAAAAAAAAGGACAAGTAGTGAAATGCCAAAGGATTTGAGGTATGAGAAATACAGAAAAAGTGACAGACTGTAAGGAACAGGCCCTAAAAAGAAGGAATAGATTTACAAAAAACAAAAAGTCATTTCTTATATTGAAATTAGAAGATGGTATAGTCAGGAAGTGAAAATTTCCAAAATGAGCAACATGTAAAAACGAAGTCCACGATGTGGTTTAACTGGCAATGGGTTGATAAAATAGACTGATGGCGAAGGTACACATAGAGGAGGAAATCAAGGACTCAGGGTAACGAAACGTCAACTCTGAAGACACTGAAGTCGTTCAGGAAAACGGCAAGAAAGGGAGAGGAGAAATGAGAGCCAAATGCAAAAGGCTTCATGGTCTACATAAACATGCTAAGGACAGAGGGGAGAAAGGTGACAAGAAGCGACTGTAGATAACAGTCTCCCCCCCCCCTCTTTTTTTGGAAATAATTTCAGTCTTATAAAAAGTTGCAAAAATAGTACAAAGAATTCCTATATACCCTTCATCCAGATTCCCCAAATGTTACCATTTCACTATACTTTCTTTATTATTCGTTCTCTCTGCATCTATCTATTTATCTGCCTGCCTACACATATATAATTTTTCTGAAACATTTGAGAGTAAGTTGCTTACTCTCAAATTGCTTGACTTTTCAAGTCAGATTTTAAGATACTACTCTATCCTATTGTATTGCCAAATTTTCTTTACCTTATTTCAAGCCCAACTTAAATTTAATTTCTCAGTTAGTACCTTCTCCAACCGAGAGAAAAAAATAGCACTTGGAGCCCGGCTGGTGTGGCTCAGTGGTTGTGTAAACCTATGAACCAGGAGGTCAGGGTTCGATTCCCGGTCAGGGCACATGTCTGGGTTGCGGGCTCGATCCCCAGTAGGGAGCGTGCAGGAGGCAGCCAATTGATGACTCTCACCATTGATGTTTCAATATCTCTCTCTCTGAAATCAGTAAAAACAAAACAAAACATTTTTTTAAAAAAAATAGCACTTGGAGACTCTAATTCAATCTTCAATTATTTTTCCTGAACTCTACAACCCAGGAGAAAGGTCTTTATGAAGTGATAATTGGATGAAGCTATTAAGAGCTTTAGTTGAGATGTCTGTATTGCCCATCACTTGAGAAAGCATTATATATGGAAATATAAACAGATAAGTCACTAAAATGCAACATAAAGTGAAGTTATAGGTATGTTTTGCTAACCAATTAGATAAACGTTTAAAAGAACATACTCACTTTTAATTAAAACTCTTATCTGCAGGCAGACAAAAGCTTAAAACTAAAACTATTGATTCTTCTCTCCTGCATGTTTTAAAACAGAAACTCTATAACCTTCTTTAGTAATTTGCTTCAGTGTTTAATCAATGTCATTGTTAATTGTTTCATCATTAAGAGTATTACTATTCAAATTCATAACTCTGAATGGACTTAGAGAATAAATTATCAATCTCTTCTACATAATTCATAAGTCTCTGAGGTCTAACTTGCCTCAGAGTTAAATAATAGAAATTTTTTTATGACAACTATCAGGCTTTTTATTTATTTGCTCTTCTATGGGCACACTGTATAATTTGGACATAGAATTTGACCACTTCAAATATATTCCCCAATTCTTGCTATTACTATCTAATGCTACCACTGCATGTAAACTTATCCTGTGACCATTGAAAAATGTTATAGAAGACTACGACTAGATATTCCTCAAATGGCACCTATAGCTAGTGCTAGAGATAGATTACTCACTGGGTCAAAATGAGCGGACTTAGTGAAGATATTTTTTGGAGCCTTAATATTTAATACATGTGCCTAGGTGGTCTGCAGTATATGCTTTGAAGTATATGCTGTGTCCCTCTAGTGACTTTCATGCCATTTCCAAAGGACTATTTTCATGATCTAACAAATTCTCTTACTTCTGGAGGTACCAGTACTGCCAACTATCTCAATGCTAGCCTTGTTATTAAATTCTCAGTTCCTTAGTCTAGAAAATTAACAGTATTATACGCCATTTCCTATTCTAGGAAAGAAAGCTTTAGAATCCCCTTTGAGTTAAAAAATCCAGACAATTATACATTAGTCACTGTATATTATGCTCGTTAAATTGATGCTACACAAGAAATCATGACTCCTGGCCAAAAGTAACTTATTTCACAACTACTATACAGAAGTGAGGAGGCGGCTAGAATCAAATAGGGATTCTTAGAGGCTGGGAAATTCTGTTCTGTCTGGCTTTGTAAATAGTTTGTGACAACTGGTATCTGTGTAAACGGATTTGATGGTCCCCTGGGGGGTCAATGCTGTTTACAGAGCTGTTTCTTCAGAGTGGTTGAGCTAAAATTGTCTCTAGGGATCTACTGGGGTTACTCAGAACACCAACATCCCAGCTACCTGAGAGCTCACTGGCAAAGAAAGAGAAAGGGGAACAGAAGTACTATAGGCAAGTACATTCAAATAAATAGATTTCTTGCTCCTTCAGATGCAGGTGCTACTCAGGGAAATTTGTATCCAAAATGAATCATAAAGGAGGCAATTTGTTAATGTGCTTTCTGACACTTGCTAACACTTCCTTAAAACTGTTTTTTTATTTTTTTAAGGTTATTACTTATACTGTAGGATCTGATTTCATAAATATAAAAATAAAAACCTCATGTTTATTGTTTCTTTTGTATATTGTCTGCTTCTTTTTTACATTGTCTATCACCACATTATATAAGAACATCAAAATGATACAAAATATTATTATTAAATAGATGCAAATTTGATGTAATAATGGGATTACTATAGTAACCCCACATTTTAAACAAAAGATGTTGTCTTTTTCTCAATGGTTAAAGATTTTTCTAAATGAATATTAGTTTCAACAAAATCAGAACAACAACCAGTTAGTGGCTCCAAATAAATTCTACCAATTCCTAAAGTTAAATGTAGGTTATCTATTGTACATGTGCATAGATACTACTTATTTCCTCTACTAAATATTTCTGACTATTTGTTTTCTTTTTTGGGGGGAGGGAAGTTTTGCTTTACATATTTACATATATGGTTTTCTCCCCCCAAACATAAGAGACCCCAGAAACTTCTGACACATCACAGTAGTCATACCTAATACAAATGTGTACAAGAGAAAGGTTCAGACCTTCCAACTAGAACACTGCTGTATTTAGATCTTCCACGCAGAACCAAAAGCATGGGCTCTTAAGATGGACTTCAGGGCTTTAATTCTGGCTCTACCACATCGCTGTATGACTTTTAGTAAATTACTTAACCTCTCATCAATTTCACTATCAATAAAAAGTACAAAATAATAGCAACCACTTCAAAGGGTTGAGAATTAAATTATTTAAATTATACAATCTCTTCGAAGAGTGTCAGCCCAGAATTCACACTCCAATACATGTTAGCTATATTATCTGTGAAAATCTGTATTGCTGAAAGCAAAATATTTACTTATTAAAATAAGAAATAAAATGTAATAAGAAAATTCTTATTAAAATATCACAATACATGGACATGAAAAACAAAATGTTACCTCATTCAATGAAACATAATAGAAATACTTGATTAGGTTAAAACTTGTAATTAATAAATAATGGTTTAATAAAGTTTGTACCAGATTATAAAACTAATAAATTACAGTAATAATAGACTTCAAAATTTGGAAATTGACAATAGCAAAAGACCCTGAAAGAAAATTCAATCCCATACAAATGAAATTAATAGTATAATTCTGTAAATTCAATCCCATGGCAGGAAAATAAGAAATGTAAAGAGCATGTTCTATAACATACTTTGAGCACTCACTACATTGGCACATGATATTAGATATAATAAGGACCATAGCTAGTAGATCACAGCTGCTTATCATTCACACATTCTCATTTAGGAGTCACAGTAATTATGTAACTTTTGACTCTTTGATTTAAAAAAATGCAAACTCGTTTCTTAGACACTGTATATTTTGTATATGCTCTCAGGGGTTTTTGAATTTTTTTTTTCTTGAACTGCCATAAGAGGAAGAAGAAAAAAGAACTGTAATTTTCATTTTAATTCTCCATACTCATTGCCACATTTCAAGTGCTCAAAGCTAAATGTAGGCATTGGTTACCACGTTGGAAAGCACAGAATCACAGTCATAGTTCTATAAGGCGTATTTCATTTCTTTATAGATGTATGAAGAGAGAGAGGGGAAGTCAAAACCACATGGGGAAGAAGAGGCTGGTTGTAGCTGTGAGTGACTGAACTAAGGTTTTACAAAGGTTTATAAAGCTGGAAAATCATGAAACGTGTCAATACCACATAATTTAATCACTTGGACATGACATTAGACATTCAAAATAAACTACATCCTGTACATTGTTGTATATCTAGATAAACATGTCAAAATGAAGTGGTGATGAGTTATTTCATTTTTTATTAAGACAATTCAATGACTCAGTATATCATGTGACAAGTTCTCCATTGCTTAGTCATGGAAATTACTGAAATTTTGTTACTTGTTTTATTGTAAAAAAGCTATTTAATGTGGTATCACTGCACCAACTTTTTTAAAGTTTTTGTTTGTTTCAATGAGTCTCAAATAGTCATGAACACATCAATATTCATTCCATACGGGAAAAAGGTCAGAATTCTGTGTAAAAACTAAGTTCTAAGTAAGGTTGCAGTTTTTAAATTTTAACACCGTTTCTTATAGAAGGCCATGAACAGAGTACAACAGTGTAATCTCCTAAAGCTTAGGCTACCTAATTAACTTATGAACATATCACATAAAATAAAGCTTTGTAAAACTTTTATCATCCTATTTAAACCATTACAAATATTACTTAGGCTGAAATGACTGTGAAAACTATCCCCCCTTTATTCTTTTGGTGTTCCAGTGATAGGAACTATTTGGCTTACTTACTATATATTTCTAACCTTTTCAGCCTTTCTCAAATTTTCTTACTATAAGACTAATTTGTATCAAGCAATTAAAAATGTAAATGAACGAGGTAAATCTTAAATTTCTACAATTTCAGGTAAAATAGGTTTCATAATTTTATATGTTTTAAGTATGAACATACACTGATTGTCCATGTATTCGACAATCTCATAAGTCATTTATAGAAGGTAACTTTTCCAATAATGAGTATAAAGAGAAAAAATAGATTTTCTTTATATGTGCCTTTCATTTTACTTAAGAGCATTTTTAGGTTTGGAAAACAAAACAGAAGAATCACCAGTCGGATACTAAGTGGAAATCACTGAAACACAATGTTAGTTCTAATGGATGGATGATTGTGTTTGGTCTTTTGAAACTTTGAAGTATAGGTAAGTCTTGATCACACAAATTAATAAATCCTAAAGCTGGAGTTAACAATAACCATTACACCCAAATTCTGCAGCTTAGCCCAGCCAATTTTTCAAAAGGTCAGGTTGTGAACTGGAGAAGATCAGGGAGGTCCACCGCATAGCTTTGTTGCCAGGCATCTCTCGTCTGGATTGTTGCAGGCATTTATTAGTATTCGTCAGCAGACTCAACAGAGCAAACAAGAAATTCAAGCACGAATAATAAAATGAAATGCTGCTATATAACCCTTTGTCATTCAGCAAATATGGGACTTTTTAGCTACATTGTTCCTAAACCTGGGTTACTACTTTAATTTTTCTCCACAGTGCTGTCTGAATGAGTATGCATGTGTGTTAAATGCAGAGCTCCCCTAACAACTGCAGGACTGCCATTTAATCTGTTGGTAGATGGACCATTTCCTGTGGGAACCCTAGCTATGATTTCCAGATCCACCAAATAAATCTCAGATTAAGATTCCAAATGAAACCTGCCTTTGGCAGATAAAAAATGTCAAGATGGATATAAACAGTAAAATTATAAATTATCTAGGTGTTGCATGACAAACCAATGTTCATTTTTTTTGTTGACATGTGCCCAGATATCAAAACTATATGAGACATTCATCAAATGTCACACTTTCACAATATTGGAGGCATCATTAAAACTGTTTGACTAAGGACCTCAAAGTGTTTAAGCAGTAGCTCAAAAGTATATTTGTGCAAAGTAGAAGAATAAATTTACATATCAGCAGCAGCTCATAAGGGATGGGTAAATATTCTGTTTATCTCTCATTGTAATTCAGGTTACTTTAAATACAAGGTTTTAGGAAATCATTATACTCTATATGGCATCATTACATAACTTTCTATGCAAATGATGTGTGTTTTATTCAAATTTACCATTTGTTTCTCCAGGAAAACAAAACAAAACAGAAACATAAAAGGTAGAGATTCCCATTTCATTAATCAACTGTGCCTACTATACTAGTGTCATACTAGTCACCATAGCATCATCAGCTCCTTGTTAGAATTAGTATTTTTAACTTTTAAAAAAAGCATTAAATACCTGAGACCAAAAAAAGGCCTGAGAAAAATAAGTTTGTTTTTTTAAAAACATGTGTTTATTTAAAATGACTCCACAGAGGGGCAGAGACTTTTAAAAAAGAAAAAGATAATAAAGGACCAATACAGAACATCTTAGAGAGCAAACGGCCTATTAAAAATGCAGAGGAAATCTCTGATGCTGGTCTCAACTGCATTCTCAGGAGATCAAGGACTGCTTTTTTAATGAAAATTTTTGTTGTGTCTTTGCTCTTCTTACCTGAACTAATGCAGCCTGTCCTGGTCTTAAACTCTGTACTGGTTGATTATAAAATATAGGCAATGAAGGTTTCTGAAAGGAAGCTATCAGATTGCTGAATTGAAATCATTAGTTTTTTAACTTTAAACTCTTAAACGCAATTGAATAAAAGGCTTCAGTGACTCTAAATTTTGCAACGTTAATTTTTTTATAAAGATTCAAAAACCATCTAACCTACTTAAAATAAAAATTCATTGAAATCGCAAATTCTTTACAGCAATCTGTGGAAAGGATACAGAATACTCTAAAATCCATACTCAAATGTTAGAACATATACAAAAGCCTGAATCCTTAGGACTATGTATTTGGTCTGTCTTTCCTATCATATTTCCTCCAATACATGTGTTGGTTCAAGCAAACTAATGCTGAATAAACCCTAGCTATCTCCACTTGTTAGGAATCAATATTAGTCTGAAAATCTTGAACACTGGGGTAAAATAGGGAAAAAATAGGGAGTTAATTGAAGAAGGAAATAAGGTCATCTGGTTCTTAACTTTGATTATATTTCTATAATAAAAATGCTCAAAATCAATAAACATTACTGTGCTCTATTTAGAATACATCAAATTACCTCAAGTACACAAGTGAAACTATTGAGGAAAATTTAATTTTTAATTTAAAAAATATTACATTTGCAAAACTAACATATTCACTATCTCTACAAGTACAATTTTATCTGTTTGAACTAATTACTTTGAACTTTCACCCACTAGCATCCTGAATTTAAAGTACCAAAAAGTTTTGATATGTGAAGGCTGGGCTCACTCAAAACATAAAAATGAAAGTCAAAACAGAGTTTTCTAAAATAATTAGTTTTTACCATACATCATCAGCACAGTTTTACCACTTATCAAAGGATTATCAATTTTACTCAAAAGCTATAGATTAGAATATTTTAAATTCAATCGTTTAGACTATGAAATAATCTAAGCAAGCAATTTCAAAATTTTGTAGTCTAAACTGTTTGTTTCCTTTTTCATATTACCCAAGAAAAAATACAAACACAAAAGGCAAAACAAAGAAAAAACTGTATCTCAAACGTCTCCCAAAAAGATTAGCATAATGTCCAACAGGGTAAATTTTGATTAAAACACACACACACACAATTGGAGTATTTGGTAACTCCCCCAAAGTATTTTTTTCACCTATCAAATTTATTTATAACCAAAAGTAGTGAGTAAATGCAATAAACATAGGCACATCAGTCCCACTCCACAGCCAACCTGGACCGACTGTGTAAACGGCCGTAAGTTCGGTTTCTACATCAATGCATATTGACTCAGATCTGCAGAATCAACAAAATGCCAATGTACACTCAGGACTTTATAGCAGTCACACTAAAAGTGACAAATATAGTCACTCTGGAGAGCACAATCATCTTAAATGTGATAAACTGAAATTCTAATTTCTAGAAAATTAAAGATTCAAGATCATATTAAGATTTGTATCATACATATGTGTTCCAGGAAGTGCTATGGCACGAAAGAGCAATAGCTAGAAGCACATGAGGACATTTATCAAAGAGCTCAGAGTCTTGAGGACGAAGAATTTAAAACAAAGCAAAAACTTTTTAAAAATTCAAGTAGTTTTTTATTTCAAAAAAAATATTCATATTTTCATGGCCTCAGATAAACTTGAAAGAGCTTGTATAATAAAAGTAGAATTGGATTTCTATAAATCAAAGAAATAGTCACAAGTTGTACAAAGAGAAGAGCATGTCAATAGTATAGAAATGGGGGAGAAGTGGCCCTATTCAAAAAAAGAAATTTACCATTTTCCTGCTTATTCTGCTTAGCAATTATCATTTTTATAAAATGAAGCATCACAGGTATAGTAAAAATTCTATATGAAGAGTATAGACTGATCTGATTTAAAACAATCTAAATTGGGTAAAAAGAAATAAAGATTCCTATCATCTCACAAACTTTTCCCTTATTAAAAATGTATGGGTAGGTTCATCAACTAGAACAAATATCCACTGCAGTGGGGGATGCTGAGAGTGGGGGACATTGTGCGTATGTAGGGTTAAGAAGTAGGGTGTATAAAGGGAATTCTGTACTTTTTGCTTAATTTTGCTGTGAACCTGAAACTGCTCTACAAATAAAGTCTATTTAAAAAACTGCGAAAACTTGGCATAAATTAACAAATGTGAATTATTTGTATCAGAAATGATGAACCTCAAAACACAGTTCGTAACAAACTTTATAACCAGTTAGAAAACTAAGTGTCCTTGTAAATGTTTTTTGTTTTTTTGTGTGTTCATTCCCCTTTCCTACCGTGGCCAAGAGTAGTTAACAGAATCACTCATATCAAGCTTAAAAATAAAGACATCCAGAATCCCATGTACTTTAATAAACTTATTTAAAATAAGATAATTTTTAAAATAAAATAGTATAATCTCAGTCATTCTTTTAAGAGTTGCCTTGCCATTTCCTCTGGAAATAAGTCAACTCTTGCTGGCCAGCTGCCAGTAGTCCTAAAACCACTCTCTCAAATATTCTAGACAGTCATGTGTAAGAAGTTACCAGCACTCTATTAAGTTAGGTACTATGGAGATGAATAATAAATTTAATCAGACCTCAGAAATGTTCTTTAATCCCTCTATGACATATGGAAAATTAAAAGTGCATTCTTAAATTCATACTTGCCAAAAGGGAAAAGTACATTGTGTGAATGATGCCAATAGTCTGAAGATTTTTATCGCTATTGGGATTTCAATACAAACAAAATTAGATTTTACCCTAAATGCATAGTACTGATTATATATTCCACTCTATCAAGTATAAATATACTAAATATAAGCTATACTACTTTGAAAATAATCGTTTGTAATAATACTGTGTGAATATTGTATGCGAAGCTTCTTATAAAACTAATAAGAATTTCAAATTGTTATTTATGTTTCCTAATACTTTTAAAACTTTTTTTATATGCCTACTTTCACAACTGAATGAAATACAATGACAAGCACCACCACCACTTATTTAGGTCCTGTAAAATATGTCAACAATCTTTTTTTTTTAATCTGTAAAAACCATTATCATCATCACAACTACTGAAAATAATCATTCTGGTATATGAAATACATATTAAATCAACTCATTTCCCATTTCAGGTATTGGAGAAGGGCTTTTACATTCACAATCCCTAATCTTCAAAACAGTCCTAAAGGAAATTTCTCCTCTTCCAAACACAAGAAAACTCAGGCTTCAAAATAACTATGAAACTTGTACCCAAGTCCAGATAAGTAAGATAATAAGTGGAATATTAACAAAATTGAAACCCAGGTCAATCTAGCTCCAAACATGCATTCTTTCTACTGTAACATTTTAGTAAAATTATTAAATACATTGGTTCTCCAGTGCAATTCACCTTCTGCTTTAAAACAAACCAAAGTAAATTATATTACTTATTTAGGGAAAATACACCATTACTTACTAGAAAGTCAATTATTAAAAACAATTCAAGTCCTGTTATTTAACACAAAATGTTTAATTATCCAGATATTTTCAAAACCTTGAATTTCATGATGCCTAGGAAATCATTTTTTTTCTGCCAACAATCTAGTTGGTAGAAATGGATGCCCATTCTATGCAACTTGACATTTCTTTCCCCGCTGCTTTAAAAGAAAATAGTTTATTAAAATGATATGAGATCCTATAATCATATTTTAGTCACAATGATCAAAGACACTTAAAAGCATCCTAGATGTTTTTCTATAGATGTCTACTTTTACAAAATGCTTGCAAGTTATGAAATAGTTTTAGGTATAATTCAACTACAGGACAACAGACAGAGAGAAGGTAAAAAGAATATATACTTTGTGAAGGCAGAAAGATAAATGAACCAATAATAAAAGAGATTGATGGTGGCATACAGGTTCCAAATGCCAAGCAAAAATAAATAGTATTCTGACTCAAGAAACCAATAAACCACTTACAAGTTACCTTTTGCTAGGTTTTTGTCCTAGTTATTTATTTTGTTTGGTAGAAGAACCATAAGAATCACGGCTACAAAAGGTTAATTGCTAGTTCATTTCTAAAATAAAGAGCACATTTGCTTTTTACCTAAAATCAGTAAGATAAGATTTTTAAAATATTTGCTAGCATCCAATAAACCACATGGTAAGGACTCAACATAAGCAGTTCTATAAGTAGTTTTTTATCCAAATTTCAAATGAGTATAATGATTTAGAACCATGCTTACTTTTTTAGCTTAACAGAAAATAGTTTAAAAACAATCCATATTTAAATTGAGCTTAAGTGAAAATAACTACTCTGTACATAAATACACATTAAATATGATTTCCTAAAATAGTAAACTTGAAAATAATATTGAAGAAACCACAACACTGAATGGTGTTTATCTAAAGCTTCCCAAGCTGTGTGATTCTCATCATCAATTGGTAAGAAATATTTAAAATAGAGCAGACTTAATATTTAATTTGGGTAGGCACAGTAACCTTTTTTAATCTATCTTAGGGAACACTGACCCCTAAAGGTTCTAAACTTAAATATGTTTTACAATATACTAAATTTAACTGGCACCCAGACCTCATTTTTACCTACATTACTGTAGGTATGTATACTTATGGCATACACGTTTAATCATAAATAATATATAAGATATTTCCAGTGGACTGCTGTTTCTGCTAATTTAATAGAAATCACCAAAATTTAATATAAAAAATATCCAGAAAATTTTTATACCATTCCAATTAATTACTCATAGGAGATTTTTGACCCCCTTTTTTCTTATACAGTAAAGTAATAAGTAAATGCTAAAAAGGGCTAAAATCACATAACAACTCATTCTTTCTGAGGGCTAACTTTACATGCATACTTGGATTACGACCTTTCTTTTTTTTCCCCCTTAAAAAGCAGGAAAAAAAGAATCTTGGGGGAAAAAAAAGTTTTCATGAAAGGGCACAACATCATTTACTTCTTGAGAAGCCAGAAGGTGTTACTAATGCTCACTGGGCATTACACATTTATTCCCTCACATATTGCTTCCATCAGCTGAAAATTTCATTCATTCAGGTCTGTTTTCTAACTACATAAAGAAACCTGGACAGCCCGGTCGGCGTGGCTCAGCGGTTGAGCATCGACCCTGTGATTCAGGAGATCGCAGGTAAATTCTGGGTCGGGGCACGTGCCTGGGCTGCGCTCTTGATCCCTAGCAAGGGTGTGTGTGTGTGCAGTAGGTAGCCAATCGATGACTCTCATTATTTATGTTTCTCTCTCTCTCTCTCTCTCCCTCTCCCTTCCTCTCTCTGAAATCAATAAAAATATATTTAAAAATAAATTAAAAACTTAAAATAAAAAAAGAAACCTGGACATGTTTTATAGATGTCTTCTCCCATCCTACCTATAAACGTCAACTTTACATTTTCCAAACTACCTACAAATGACAAAAACAAAGAAAAATGTAAATGGTTATATTAATATAATATACCTCATCCATTCTTTGACTTAAATATTCAGCAATGTTTCTACAATAAAGTTAGGAAAAGAATAACTACTTTAGTACTCCTCATAATGAAATTTGTAAGAGGACACAAAAGCAAATCTGTGTAATGCAGATTGTAACACAAATTTTTAATTAGCTCAATATAAAAAAAATAAGTAACATTCAATAAAATAACTATTGATGAGCTAGGCTATGAACATTTGTGTAAGAGAGTTTTGAAGCAATCTGTAATTTATGGTAAGTCCCATGACCAGTGATATAAAGGAAATGACCATGTAGACTTCACTGGTTTAAACATATCTGTTATTACTAAACTCAAAAGATCTTACATTTACCTGTTTAATTTTATTCCATAATACTGTTTCATGAACAGGCCCTTTATAAAATATATACTTGTCCAATTCCTATTTCCAATGTCAAAAACATGCCTGTAAAAATGCAAATTTTCTTAATGCTGTTTAGTCACATCTATTGTGGTCTGTTTCTTGCAAACTATGCATCCGTGTCTTTAGCCCTAAAATCATCCATCCTTTTGATGAGCATCCTAGAACTTCAGCAGCTCCTTCCTCTGCATCTTTCCTGCTTGTTCTACATTTATGAGAAGAATTTCCTCCATAGCCTCTAGCTCTTCAGGTATATTAAAAATAATTCCTTTGGCTTAAAGATCTGGCTGCGTATAGTTTGAACAACATGACTTTTCACAGTAATGTGACCTCTGAATAGGGAACATAAGTAACATCATTATTTACTTCCTTTTTTCTCATTTTGTACATAAATGCAGTAAAACTGCTTTGAGTGCTTCAGAAGAAGACTGCTTGCTTGCTTGTTTGCATAAATGAATAAAAACAAGTAAAACAAACTAGTTCCCAGGTTCACACGTATGTATCCTTGACACAAACTTATATAAAGAGAGTAGACCAAAATTAAGTGTCACGAAGTCCATACACTAAAACATTTAACTTTGTATTAAAAACCTTTAACTACCTTACTTGATATTACTTTATACACAATTTGGTTATCTCGATTCTAAACTCATAACAAGCAGCTAAAAATCACAAATAAGACAGAAGTTGTTAATGGTAGGCAGAAACAACAAGAAAATTTGTAACAGTATGTAAATAAAAAACAAACGTAGAAATCAGAAAAAGGGATACTGAGGAAGCACAGCATCATTCTATTCCTGAAAAGAATGTGTAATTATTAACTTATTTAGTACAATTATGCTAGAACAATCCCTCAATATGGCCTTTAACCTTCTGAAAAAGGTAAAGGTTGAAATATGGTGAAAAAGGAGCCCTGTTAGGAAAGGGAAATCCAGAAAGAGAGAAGGATGTGTAATGTGTTGGCAATAATCCTATTTTTAAATTATAGAACTAGAGAAAATAAAAATGAAGGGCATAAGGTTTAAGCCTTCAACTATATGTGATACTATAGTCAGAATGGTCCATTTCCCAAGGATTCCAGATTTGCAACATTTTACTATAAGACACCTCAATTAAACACCTAACATTTTTTAAACCTCGCTCTTTATGGCTCTATCTTGCTCTATAGCCAGATGTGCCCTCTTTATCTCTCTCTCTTCCAGGCCATCTCAGTCTGTCTTTCAAATTGTTTCTGTCCCTGACTGTTCTCTCCCTCTGCCTGTACATACGTGTTTATCTCTCTCTCTCTCCTTGTCTCTGTCTCCATCTGCACATCTCTGCATGTCTCTGTCTCTCTGACTGTCTCTGGCCCCCTCTGACACCATCTCTCTGTGGGTGTGTCTGTCTGTATGCCTATGCCTCTGTCTCTCAGTGTCTTTCTCTCTTTCTCAGCGTATCTCTCTGTCTCCTTCTCACTGGGTTTCTCTTATTTTGGTTTCCTGGAGTCTGGGTATGTGTGTGTCTTCATGTGTGTATCTATGCACATGTGTTTCTCTCTGTGTCTCCCTACTTGAGTGTAGGCTCCCCCTTACTGTTCTGCATCTCTTTCTGTTTCTTTCTCTGAGTGTACCTCTTTATGCATCTCTCTCCCAGTCATTCTCTCAGTCTCTCCCATTTTGTGTCTCTCCCTATGTGTCTGTCTCCCTTTCCCTCTCAATACATCTTCCTCTGTGTGTGTCTCTTTCTCTGTGCATGCATGTCTTTTTCTGTGTATCATTCTTTGTGTCTCTTTTGCAGTATGTGGGTCTCTTTGTGTGTGTCTCCTCCTTTGTGTCTGTGGGTCCATGTGTGTGTGCTTGTCTGCCTGTCTAATATATCGGTTAGAACAAACATACTTCATTCAGTGCCTTGAACTAGCACAACACCTGGGGTTTGGTATTAATACCTTAAAAGTCCTTACCTTTTGACCAGTCCTCCATTTGTACTTCTGCTCTTGTTTGCTCTGGCAATATCTCGGGTTTTTGCTCCAAGATTTGAAGCTAAAATAAAGCCAACTCTAGATAAATAAACTTAAACAATATATCAGAACACACCTAAGCCTTACCTTTGTTTAAAAGAGAATTTACAGGATAAATGATTTTCTAAAACATTTATAATGGGACAATTAACTGTATTTCAACAGACAAAATTAAATCTTTTTTCTCAGAAACAGGTTCTTTCTTTTACACTTATATTTTAGTAAATATAGTTCAGATTAAGCTTTTAGACATTCTTGCTCCTTTGGTTAGAGAACCATTTAATTTATCTAAGTAGGTCTTCTCCAACTATAACTTCAACTAGTTAACAAAAATAAAGTTTCTAGTCTATTTGTTATAAACTTTACACCAAAAATTTCAAATTTACTAATTCGAATTTACAATGTATATTTTCATATTAAATATATTATACTTGTAAAATATTTAAAAATGCTTTTCTGATTTTTAAAAAAAAACATAAAGACTATCATTAACTTGTGGAATTATTAGTGTTTCTCTCTTACATTTGATTTCATAATAAACATAACAAAAGCTCTGCAAGTTTTTTTGTGTGCATGCTTTTAAGGAGAATAAAATTAAATTTACCTCACAGCTAGAACTCGGCAATCTTTAAAAAGTCCTCAAATAAAGCTGTAGTAAGCTTCTCCTTTTCCAATTTTCTCTAAATATGTTGATCTGGAGTTGGCAATCTTTTTCTAAGTTCCTCATTTACTTTTGGATTAGCTGAAAATATAGGAAGTTATTAATATCAAAGAAATATGTTCTAGTCAATGAAGCTATTTCCCTACATATTGCCCAAAAAGGTTAATAATAATTGCAGTCTTTTAATAAGAGATTCATATAGCAAGACATGTAGAAAATACAGTCTTTAATAACCTCTGGAGTATTTTAAAACATGTCTTATAGGCCTTAATGTGCTTAGTAATATACTATTTAAAACCATAATTTTATCCCTCTATAATATACAGTCACTCTTCCTCATCATTTACCCAGCTAATGAATGCCAGCAATTAGTAAAATGTAATCCCATTGCACAATCATTTTAATGCTTTTAGCACTCAGAAAAGTAAACACCAAATTAATACTGCTCAAGCCATATCAGATCCTAGTTGGAAGCAAGCAATTATAGTTCAGCTCCTCAGGTGTAATTAAATGATTGGAATGATTTAGTTCCATAAATGCAAGTTAATTCATAAGCAAGCAACAAATATACTGGGAGTAATTACAAGAAACATTGACAGTCTAAGCAGGGCTAATTCTTTCATGAGGCTGACATAGTAAAATGCTGCCCTCTGCTGGGCATATAAGTGAATATGTCAGATCTGAGAACAAAACCATCCCCCTGCCCCATACCTAACTTAAGCAGCCACTAGAAAAAAATCGTAATAGTCAATATATCAATTTGATTTCAATCCTTACACAAAAATTTTAAAGTATGCATTATATTGTGATAATTTCTACACACCCTGGTAATTAATGCTTTTTCCAATCAAACTCCGAATATGAGTCCCAAAACATACCAGGCTATTCCTACATGTCTGATGAAATTAAATCATTCACATATAACTTTGATAGATTACAAGTGAAACTTCTAGTACCCATCTGGACTGCCAGGTCAAGGCTTATATGCTCTCATAGGTGAACCCTAAGTGAACTGTTACAGAAAATAATGAAACTATGCTTTGTAAGTACTAAAATTCACACACACAAAAATAATCTCTGAAAAGTATAAAACAAAATACTTGTTATTGTGACTATATATAATAGTCTAAAACTAATTGTTTTTAATGAACTTCAATAACAAAAGTAAAAGCTGTAACACTGGTATAATGTCATTATAAGCATATTTTAAAACAAAGAATAAGAGGTAGCCCGGCAAGCATGGCTCAGTGGTTGAGCGTCAACCTATGAACCAGGAGGTCACGTTTCGATGCCTGGTAGGGCACATGCCAGGGTTGTGGGCTCAGTCTCCAGTAGGGGGCATGCAGGAGGCAGCTGATCAATGACTGTCTGTCATCACTGATGTTTCTCTCTCTCTCTCCCTCTCCCTCTCCCTTCCTCTCTCTGAAATCAATAAAAAAAAGAAAAACAGGTAGGACAAAAATAAAATGCGTCTCACTTTTACTTAAGCTATCCCCAACTTTTTACTTTCTTAGGCCAAAATACAGAACAAATTTACTTGTATACTAATCATATGGCTCTTAACTAAACTTCTCACACTAAACTTTAAGGAGCTTATTTAATATACACTTAAGTTATGCTATAATCAGTAAGTCTGTGTTAACACCTGTATTTGTAGCACTAAACCCAATCAGAATCATCCCTTAGATTTTCTGCAAAAATTGAACATATTCTCAAATATTACTAATAACACAACAAATGTTTAATTCTCCAATAAATGTAAGTAAGTGACACTTGCAGAAAATAATGTTTAACACTACCAATATTTTGGGGCAGGGTGTGAGCATTATTACTCTTCAAATATGCTTTCAAATACACTAAACTAACCATATTCTAAGTCCTATCCTATGAAAACTATACAAATAAAATAAATCAAAATATTAAACAGTCCTGTCACTAAGTTTAAAATGTACAGCACATTTGCTTTGCCCTTGATGTCACAGTCTTATTTTTCAATTCATATCTTGTACACTGTAAGTTAATTGCTTTTGGAAAGTACTTATTATTCATGTAAAAATTAATGTGCCAATGTGTTTAAATCCTCTTAAATGAACATTCGTGCATCTTCCTTCTTTAAGTACCAATGAAATCTGTCAAAAGACATCAATGCAAAATGATATTAAAGAAAGTTCTAATAGAGATTTTTTTGTGCTAACACAAGATTTTCATATTCACTAACTTTACTTAAATTCCATTAATTTTTTAAGCTACTTTTAATAAATTCACCAAGTAAAATTTTTAGGCCCCATAGTCTGTCATTTGTGTTCCAGCTGACATTATGAATATTAATAACAGTGTTATCCTGATTAAATAGGCTTCATATGAAATCCCTGTGAATCCTATAGCTCAGACATCTCATTTTTCCAACTCTTTATGAATTTGGATTCTGACATTAAACTGGAAAAATCTTAAAAAACAGATTTAATGGCACATTTGCATAATGTCAAGCAAAAATTAGATGTTCTAATGAATCAAGCTAATTACAACTTATGTGCCTACATACTGTAATAGGAATAAAAGATTTCTGTAAACATGCAACATATTTTACACTTCTATTCATTTTAGGACAAAGGATTAAGACTAATAAAATACTGATTTGTTTTCTTAAACTCATCTTAAAGATTTGATATCAATAACTTGTTTTAATAAAAAAATTACATATTCATGTGGGACGATTTAATACTAGACATCAGGTAAATTAGGCTTCTTAATAAAAATGCTAACTTATTAAAACAGACAAAATATAAGTTCATTGCTTTACCACTATTAATGTATACCAGGTTCGAGTAGCAGAGTAAAACTGATTTCCAACTAAAGCTTGTTTATTTATAAGCTGTGCTGGAAAAAAGTACCCATGTTAAAAAACAAAAAGAAAATCTTTAAAATAACAGACAGAACATACTATATAGCATCTGTTAAAATCTTCTCAATCACAGATTCCTAACCTCATTCCAAATTGTTTTTAATTCTCAAAGGAAGTGAGTCTTGTTATGTAGAAGAAAGAAAAAACAATAATTAAGGAAACTGCATACTCCCTTCTTTTTATAGGTACATGTGAATCTGAATATATGTGCCAAAATTTTGTAATTTCAAAAAATATAGATGGAAAAAATTTAATCAAACCTCTCTATGCTTGCAAGTGTGCCTTGACTCTCCTAGTTTACTTAGCAGTAAAACACCAGTGAAACAAAATCTGTTCTAATCTGCCTAAAAAATTATAGGTGATTCCAACATTTATCTTGTAAAATTAAATGCCTTTTTGATAGAGAGGAATTCAAAAATGGGATTTCATTCCCCAATGTAACACCAGCCAGGATTTTTTAACACTTATTTTACATATGAGATGCCATTCCTACTTTCCTCCAGAAAAGCCACATTATGGCAAAGGTTTTTGGCTGACTCTGGTTAATGGCATTTTTCCCCCTAATGCCTCCTTATTTTAATCATAAATTTGTGTAAATTGAATCCAACAGTATCAAACTAGGAGTCATTTATAGTACGGCCTCATATCTATCTATAACTCCATAAAACTCCAAATTTCGTATTTCCTAGATTGAGAAATGTTGATAATTTCTGCACTGAAATGATTTCATTAACAGGCCAAAGGAGAGCCAAATATATTATCTCATAACTCAACATATACAACATATAGATATGTTCTATTGCTGCGTTTTCATCTTAATAGACAAAAGTCTCTGAAGTAGCCACAGTCCCTGGCCCATTCTCTACCCAAAAGCATTTCACTCACTGTGCCTCACAGCACAGCCCACTCCCTCCCCACCGAGCTGCAGACAACCCAGGTTCCTGAGAACCAGCGAGGGCAAGAGGAGGTTCAGGGAGAAAGGGTATGAATAAAAGCGGCCCCATACCTCAGCTCTCAAAACTTAAAACTGCATATACTATCTGACCCCTCAGTTCCATTCTTAAAAGCATTTAGAAAACTAACGTATAAAGATACTATTAAAGCAGTATTTATTTGTAAGAGAAACTACTCATGCTCTAGTCCTATGGTACATTTTTCTGATCACTGAACTCGCCAAGCTTTTCCTTGACTCAGAACTTTTACATTTACTGTATTTCCTCTGCTCAGAATCCCCTTTTTTAGATCTCTAAACCATTTTTTCTCGTCATTTTAGGCCTTGCTCAAAAGTCATCTCTTCAAAAAGGTTTTGCCTGGTTATCCTATTAAATAAAATAGAAATTCCTTTCTCATCACACTACCTATGCTACTGCTGCCTTCATGGAATTAATTTGAGGTTTAGTTCATTGTTTTGTATACATCGCAGCCAACTATGCACAAGAAAAGTTACATGCAAGCAGGCCCTGATTTTCTCCTTCATCTGTGTCCTTAGAAGCGTGGTTGGCATACAGTAAGTACTCACTCAGTGCTTATGTGCTGGACAGACAGGTAGATGGGCGGGTGGATCGATGACTAGCAGAAAAGCAGACCTAACATAAATGTTCGTCAGTGGAAACCTGCTAGCCCTGGCCAGGTGGCTCGGTTGGTTGGGGTGCTGTCCCGCGCCCCAAGGGGTTTTGGGCTCCGCTCCCGGTCAGGGCACATACCTGGGTTTCGGGTTTGATTCCTGGGAGGGCAAGTACAGGAGGCAACCCACTCACGTTTCTCTCACATCGATGTTTCTTTTTCTTTCTCTCCTTCTCTCTCTCAAATCAATAAAAACGTATCCTCAGGTGAGGAGTAAAAAAAAAAAAGAAAACTGATAAAATAAAATGTAAGAAATATGGACTATGTGTGGAAGATTCTTTCAGCAAGTATTCGTTAAGCACCAATATATTGTGTGTCGGACACTATTCCAGGAATTAGATATAAAGCGGTATATAAGACAAATGAATTTCCTACCCCAAATATGTCTTGAGCCAAAACAACATAGGTACAGAACGTGGATAAATTTAAAAAAGAAATAAGATTATACTCCCATGTGCATATATGATCGACTAGTATTTTTATTGAGTACAATACACAGTAAACTACCAGTGGTTACTGTGAAGAAACAGCCTAATAGATGAGGTGGAAAGAGTGAGAAAATTAAGAAAAGAAATATGTCTATTTCACTTTATATCTATCTGCATAGTTTCACTTTTTTTACCATGCGAATTTATTATTTTTAATTTAATAATTAAGTATTTATTAATAACTTTGGAATTCAACAGGAAACTTTGAAGGAAGCCACATTACATCTGAGAGATCCAAAATGAACATGGTAGGGCTCCCCTGAAACTCTAAAAAAAATTATTATTGCCTAACTAACCTTTTATAGTTACTCTTTGTATGGTTGTTTCTTTGCTTGCTTGGTTTAAGTACAGTGAAAAGTTAAAATTAAAATAATATATGGCAAGAATATTTAGAATAGAAAAGTTAAAAATGAATGAGTTTCCTGAGAATTAAGCAAAGAGTTCTCAAAACAATCACATTTCTTGTTCGATTAGGGATTATTTACAATAGTCTTAGTGTTTAGGATTCTAAAGTTTAAAAATTTACAAGTTGTTCTATATTATGACGCTATTGTTTGCTTGTCACAGATAGTTCCCCTGTACTATATGCTTTAGTAATCAAGAAATTATCCAAAAAAATGAATTCCTTCCCATCACTGAAGGTCAGAGGGACATCAAATTAAGAGAAAATAAATACATGGCTTTTACACTTCCAAAACTTGGAAGGCAAAACAATATGCCACTTGGAATACTGCAATAGTTTCAGCGCCAGTTACAAATGACACTTTGAGAATGAATGTGACATTGCATAGCCTACTAATATGTTTTTTAAAAGTAAAACTTTAAAGATAGTATTATTTTCAGAGAGTCAATCAGATACAGGATTTTCTAAAATGTCCTACAAGGTTTTGCCCTAGGCTAAACTAAACTAAATCACTTAATCTAGCACAGAACAAAATATAAAAACAAAGTCAATTTATGGAATACTTTCTTTAGGAAACAAACAGCCTGTTTTCTTAAGATTCATGTGGGTGCCAAGTTCTGATGCAATGACACACTCTTTCACACAAAGGCTTTCGTTTCCACACAACCAACTGAAGTTCTTGGCAAATCAAAAGTAAAAATGTATTAGAGCAAGTTAAACAGATATATAATGACAACTGGTATGAGCAGCCATTTGAAATAAAATCAGACAACAGCTATTAGAAAATGTCTTTCTAAAATAAAGTAAAAATAATCATATCTGGTCTTCATTCATACATCATAATGCATACTAACAGATTTTAACAAAAAGCATATATATGAAAATCGATATACTCTGATAATAAGTTATATTTTTCATTTTGAACACTTGATAGCAATTCATACATTACATAATTAATACAATGCTTATATAATTTGCTAAAATTACAGTATCTAATAATTCCTAATGGACACTGCTACATGCAAACTATTCATTTTACTTTTTTAAACATGCTAAAAACAACTTTTTAGTTACAAAATATATTAAAAACAAAATCTTGCCCGGCTGGGAGTGGCTCAGTGGTTGATTGTCGACCTAGGAACCAGGCGATCAGGGTTTGATTCCTGGTCAGGGCACGTGCCCAGTTGTGGGCTTGATCAATGACTCTCTCATCATTGATGTTTCTATCTCTCTCTCCCTCTCCTTTCCTCTCTCTGAAATCAATAAAGATATATTTTTTTAAAAAAATCTTTAAGGAAAGTAAACTAAATGTTAGGCTTAGAACTCTAAAATTTCTTATTCAATATGAAGAAAGTCACAGTCGCCAGCATCAGTTATCTGACAAACTACAAAAGCTTGTAATTTCTTAAGAATCAGTCTTCATAAATGTTTTCATTAATGGAAAGTATTTAAGAATAATATGGTCCTAAAATAGATATTCTATAATTAAGGTATATTAAAAGTACAATATGAAAAGGAAAAATATTAGAAGCCAAAATATAGAACTTCCTTCAATAAACTTTTATTCTTCTTTCATTTAAAATTATAATTTCAACTATAAACTATATGTATTGTATTATCTCTTCTGTTCATCACACTATAGAGTTTCTTAGGACCTAAAAATATATGTTCACTAAAAATCTATTTCAGAAAATACATTTAAAAAAATCCCCAAATGGCAATTCAATTGAATTAAAAATATTACTTACAAGATCAATAGTACTATAACTGTACAGTGTTCCAAAGTCTTAAGTAAATTGAGCAATGTGTGATGTTAATTTTTAAAACATTTTTCCAAAAACACTGATTATCTTCCATTTTAAAAGGTAAAAATTTTACTTCTTTCAAGAAAATTACATCTCTATGATGTGTTGATTTATATAATTTAACCACGATTACTACAAAATGGCTTTATGAATAACTTGATATTTTATAATACTAATTGTGTAAGAAAATCTTTTATAAACTGTAAAAAAAAAATGGAGAGAAAAACTGAACCTTATCCTCTCATAAATATTAAAATATTACAAAACAGCAATTAAACATCACAAGCCTCCTGATGGAAGTGTGTATAACACTAATAAATATTATGCTGGGGTGGGAGTGGGCATAGAGAATAGGGGGGAGGAGGGCAGGATTCACAGGTCAGGAGGTCAGGCAGAATATGAGGGTGTAGATGAAATAAGATAAACTAACATGAACCCTGAAGGATAACTGTTGAAGCTGGGTAATGAGTACATAGAGGTTCACCATTCTGTTTCTCTACTCTTGAATATTTGCAATTTTCCAAAATAAGTAGTTTCATCAGTCTCATGCATGATGAATACACACACACACACACACAATATACATATATATCATGCAACAAACAAATATTGCACATCTTTCTCAAAAGATATACACACACTCCTTACATGGATTCTATACTGCATGTCATCTAGAGAAAAGCCTACAAATTTCATCTTAGCATGGAGGAACTGAAAAGAAAATATCAGTTAAGGGATATGTACTTTATTTATTAAAATGCTTTGGAATTATTCTCTGACCTTAAATTTGGCAACTTCCTGAAGCTAGGACCTTATGTTACCAATAATGTAGTGCATATGGGAAATAGGTTAGGTACACTCTGTCACCTTTAGCAAATATTTTCCTCATCAAGCTACTTAGAGACCATCTGCTACACCCTAAAGCAACATCCTGTTTAGGTAATCCTACTGACTTGCAATATAAGTAACCAAGTTTATCATTTGTTGGAGCCATAATTACATGAATCATTCTGTATGCCAAAACAACACACCACTGATGAAAGAAATCAAGATCTAAATAAATGGAGAAGCATACCATGTTCATGAAGGAAGATTCAACATAGTAAACACGTCAGTTCTCCTGCAAAGTAATCAATATATTTAATGCAACGCCAATTAAAATCACAGCAGCATATTTTATAGATATATACAATGTGATTCTAAAAATTAAAATTGCTAAAACAATTCTGAAATGAAGAATAAAGCTTGAAAAATCACACTACCCAACTTTAATATTTACTATAAAGCAAAAGTAATCATGACAGCCTGGCACTGGCAAAAGAAAAGACACTTAAGTCAAAGAAACAAATGAGGGAGTCCAGAAATAACCCCAAATAAATATGGCCATTTAATCTCTACCAAAAATGCAAAAACAATTCAGTGAAGAAAGATTCATTTTCCAATAAATAACTACTGGAACATCATATGGGGGTGTAATGAAATAGGTCATAGATCTAAATGAAAGAAGCAAATCTATAAAAATTTTATAAGAAACATAAGATAAATACTTTCTTATATACCAGCAATATTTGATTGGTATTTGAAATGAGGTATAAACCTAACAAAATATGGATAAGATCTATATGAGGAATATAAAACTCTGATAAAAATAAATCAAAGAGCCCTGGATGGCTTGGTTCAGTGGTTAGTGTGTTGGCACCCGGACCCGAAGGTCTTGGGTTTGATTCCCAGTCAAGGGCACATACCTGGGTTGCAGGTTCTCCCCGCCCTGGTTGGGGCATGTGCAGGAGGCAACCAATCAATGTGTCTCTCTCACATCAGTGTTTTTTTCTCTCTCTCTCTCTCTTGCCCCTTCCCCCCACTTCCTCTAAAAAGCAATGGGAAAAATATCCTGGGGTGGGATTAAAAAAAAAATCAAAGATCTAAATAAAGAGAGATATTACATGTATATGTAAAGGAAGATTCAATATTGCCTAGATATCAGTTCTTTCCAACTTGATCTACAGATTCAGTGCAAGAATAAGGAGTTATTGTTTAATGAATACAAAGCTTCTGTTTAGAATAATGAAAAAGTTATAGAGATGGACAGTGGTAATGAGGCCCAATAATGTGAATATAGTTAATGCTACCAAATTGCACACTTAAAATGGTTAAAATTGTAAGAATGTTATATACATTTTACCACAATAAAAAATTCATAGGAATATACAGATGAAAAAAAAATCAATTTACATAATAATTAAAATGTAAAATTAAAAAGAAATTGTCAGCCCGGCCAGATGTGGCTCAGCGGATGAGTGTCAACCTAGGATCCAAAAGATCTTGGTTTGATTCCCAGTCAGGGCACATGCCTGGGTTGCAGGCTCGATCCCTGGTGGGGGGAGTGCAGGAGGCAGCTGATCAATGATGACTCTCTCATCACTGATGTTTCTATCTCTCTCTCTCCCTCTCCCTTCCTCTCTCTGAAATTAATAAATATATATATATATATAAAAGAAATTGTCAGAATGGACTTTAAAAACCCATGTACATGTTTACAACAGACTCATCAAAAATGAAAGGGATCAGTAGAGGTAAACAAAAAAAGGATGTATACTATGCAAATATTAAGCAAAAGACTTTAAGTTATATTAATTTGAGGCAAAGTAGAATTTAAGGTAGAAAGAGCATCACTTCATAATGATAAAAGTTTCAATTTATAAGGAAAGTAAAAAAGTTAAAAATGGAGCTGCTTTTGACCCAGTGATCCCACTCCTAGGAATGTATCCTAAGAATCCTGAAACACTTATCAGAAAGAATATATGCACCCCTATGTTCATAGCAGCACAGTTTACAATAGCTAAGATCTGAAAACATCCCAAGTGCCCATCAGTAGATGAGTGGATAAAAGAGCTGTGGGACATTCACATCATGGAATACTACGCAGCTGTAAAGAAGAAGGATCTCTTACCCTTTGGGACAGTACGGATGGACTTGGAAAAAATTATGCAAAGTGAAATAAGCCAGGCAGCGAAAGACAAACATCACATGAGCTTGCTTATATGTGGAATCTAAAGAACTTAATAAACTGATGAACAGAATATTCAATGACATGGAAGCATAGATCAGACTGACAAATGACAGGGATGGAGGGGGGCGGGTGGGTGGAGGGGGAGAGAGTAACCAAAGAATTTATATGCATATATGCACAACCCAAGGACACGGACAATGGTGGGGAGAGGGACTGGGGAGGGGGATGGGATGGGGTGGAACGGGTCATTGGGGAGAAAAAGGGACATCTGTGATATTTTAAACAAAAATAAAATTTTAAAAAAAGGGAGAGAGAATCAAAAAAACAAAAATTCTACACGTACATGAGCATAACATAGTCTCTATATATGTAAAGCAGAAACTCACAGAACTGTAAGGTGAAAGTAGATAAATCCACAATATGAAACAAGACAAAAAACTCAGAATATAAAAGATTTATACGTCATAAACAAATCCAACCTAACAAATGTGAACATAAATTCTGTCTAATATCCAGAATACATATTCTTGTTAATTAGCACATGCAATAGTACAATATTGACTATATTCTGGGATACAAAGCAAGTAGAATCACATTTCAAATTAAAACATAATAGAGCACCTTCTCTAACCACAATGTGATACTAGCAATTGGTAACAAAAAGAAAATCCTGCCAGAGCTGGTTTGCCTCAGCTGTTAGAGCCTCAGTCCAAGGACTAAAGGCGTCTGGGGTTCGATTCTGGTCACAGACTCAATCCTCGGCCCCTAGTAGGGCCGCGTGCGTGAGGCAACCAACTGATGTGTTTCTCTCATCCGTGTTTCTCTCCCTCTGTCTCTCTCCCTCTCTTCCATTCTCCCCCCCCCCCCCGAAAAAATCAATGGAAATATCCTGGAATGAGGGTTAACAACAACAACAAAATCCTCACATGTTCAGAAATTAAAATTCCCACATACTCAGAAATTAACAAAGTTACCATATGTTTACAAACTAGGAAATAACACAATGAAAAAAACTGATATTCAGACAATATTTTGAACTCTACAATAACAAATTCCACAAAGCAAAACCTGTGAGATGCAGCTAAAGTACTACTTGCGACCAAGTTTATGTCCTTCAATACATATATTAGGAAAGGAGACTAAATGAGCTAAGCATCCACTGTAAAAAAAAAAAAAAAAAAAGTAGAAATAAAGCAAAATAAGCCCAAAGAAATTAGAGGGGGGAAAATTAAAAAAAAAAATTAAACAGAAAATAAACATAACATTGAGAGGATTAACAAAGCCTAAAGCTGGTTGTCCGAAGAGAAAGATAAACTGAAAACTCTGGGAAAACTGATCAAGAAGAAAAGACAGAGTACAAAAGAGTCAATATCAAGAATAATGAGATTATTAACATCTTTTTGGCAATATATTTGAAAATTTAGATGACAGACAAATTCCTAGCAAAAATAACATACCAAAACTGACTTAGTAGCTATAGAAAATTTGAATAATCCTATAACTTTCAAAGAAATTAATCAGAAGTGGAAAATATTCCTGGAAAGTAGCATATTCTGAAATTATTAGTCTAATCTTATTTGGAATTATTCCAACCTTACTTAAAAATTTCCAGCCTGGTGGGGCGTGGCTCAGCAGTTGAGCATCCACCTAGGAGCCAGGGCAAAAGCCCAGGTTGTGGGCTTGATCCCCAGCAGGGGGTATGCAGGGGGCAGCTGATCAATGACTCTCATCATTGATGTTTCTCTCTCTCTCTCTCTCTCTCTCTCTCTCTCTCCCTTCCTCTCTCTGAAATCAATAAAGACATATTTTTTAAAAAAAAGGATATAAAAAGTGAATCATTAATAAGCACAAGTGCAAAATTCACAAACAAAATATTAGCAAACAGAAACCAGCAATATAGGAAACGCAATAACGCATTGTGACTAGGCTGTATTTATGCCATTACAGGTTTATTCAATATCTGAAAAGAAATTAATGCACTCATTACACTGACATTACAGAAAAAAATCCAAGGGTAGGCAAAAACTTATAGACAGAAGCAGCATCTGATAAAATTCAACATGTAGTTCTTTAAAAAAAATGTATTTGTATTATAAAAATATAATAATTTGATTAACAGGTATCTTAAAACTACTAAGAAAAATCCTCTAAAAATGATAAAACGTTCCCTTGATACTGGAACAAATCAAGAATCCTGGCTGCTTACAGTTCTTTCAACATTTACAGTTAAGGTCCATTACAACAATGCAAAACCCCTAGGCATAAAAAATACAAATTTATTAAGAGATAATTTATTAACCAAAATAAATGGAGATATTTACCAGGATTATGGACTGGAAAACTCAAATTAAATGCAGCCAAGCTAATTAGGACTCGGGCAGAGTTGGTGGGTTAAGCAATCTATAAGGGCCACTAAAACATTGGAATAAATTAGAAGTATGATGCCAACTAACTAAAGTTTCCATATGTTACTCTTTACCTAACTGGAAATTTAAACACATTCCTCAATAACATCTACTACGCATGTAGCTGCACTTAGTTAAAATTCAGAAAGCAATCCATGGCACTTTTCTAGGGATATATTACCTAATTTTGAAACTCGTAAATATGCTTCCCAAGAAACTGCTGGTTCAGAAGTGAAAACAAGAACTGCAGAAAACTGAAAAATGTTTTGCAAAATCTTTTTCAGATGTTTCCTTCAACTGGTGAGAGAAAATTAGTATTTTAATCTGTTTCTGTAGAAAAATTTTACGATCATAAAATCTATTTCTTCCTACCCCCACTAAGTAAATGTTTGACCAATATTTACAGGTTGAAAAGGGATACCCACTTATGTTATCTATACATACGTTCATGAAAGTACTTGTCACATTGTGTATTAATTATTTACTTACCTGTCTTTCCCAATTAAGCAATCTGATTTAAGGCGGCTTATATTTCTCATTGTTCTTTCTGACTCATAACACTCAAGAAATGTATGGTGGATTAATAAAACCTCATTTTATAGATAAGGCTCTAAGAGATGTTCATTGACCAGGTTATAATCTGACGACTAAGAAGTAGCAAAGCTACTCAATTTATCTATTCAGCAAATATTTATTGTTCTAGGTCCTAGATTCTAGGACTAACCTAGACCTGCTGACTTTCCATAAACTTAGAAAAAACCCCTCTACCTTAGTTTTGTAATGAAATTAACTTTCATAGGATTATAGCAAAAGGAGAAACTCCTACTGCAAAAGAGCTCACTACTGAACCAAAATGGCCTGTCTCGTGTATAGGGAGGAAGACAATCTCTTGTTAGTTTAATACGTTTTACTTAGATGGCCTCTGATCAGTTAAAACAGGAATTTAAAGCTATAACAAGATAGCAATACTGAGAGAAACAAATTTTAAAATTACTAACCATTTAAGTAATTCTTTAACTTTCAAATAACTTCAATTCAGGACACTTGGAATTTTCATGTAAAAACTTCCTAGACAGTTATTTCTCAGTTATAAACATCAAAATGTGAAACCTGTACATTTGTAATCACACTGCTAAATAAATAAATGTACATTTTATACAGAATTCCAAGCATTTTCTGCCCCATAAACAAGTATGAAATCTAGTGGGTTTTTTTTTTTCAGTTTTCTCATTCACACCTAATGTGTGATAGTAATTTTTTTTTTTTTAGCAATTCAGCTGTTATTTAGTGTTGCAAAGCATTCACCTAAGTTTTCATAGGAAGAACACTTTTTAGAATAATTCCATTAGCTTATTTAGATGTAATTAAATTATATAATTAATTATCACAGATATAACTGGCATAAACAGGTTTTGTGACAAACACAAGTAACTCTTGGTAAGTATATAAATCAACTGAACCAGCAGGAACAGAAACATCTACAAGAGATCAGTGCACTAGCCTGAGCATTAAGCATACCATAGCCATCAATCAGTATGTTTATAGCAAGGGAATGCAGAACTTTAGCTATTCTGGTAAATCCTTTAGAAGCCATTTAAGGTAATTTTAACTGTATATTGAATATTTGAAAATATTTTTGCCATTAGAATACTGACAAAGTATAAGGATAGACCAAGAGAAACTCAGCAACTCTACCAAGAAAAAATCCACTGTACACATTCCCCACAGATGACTAGTAAATAAAAAAAAATTTGTTAAGGGACACAATTTTACTTTACCTATAGTTATGCAACAAATAGGCCAATTACTTAATTGTATTAATATATGAGTCACTTAAGTTTAACCTTAGTAATACAGGCATACCTTGGAGATATTGTGGGTTTGGTTCTAGACTACTGCAAAAAGGTGAGTCACATGAAGTTTTTTATTTCCCACTGCATAGAAAAGTTATGTTTACACTATACTGTGACCTATTAACTATGCAATAGCATTGTGTCTAAAAAAAAACCCAATGTGTGTATCTTAATTAAAAAATACTTTATTGCTAAAAAATGCTAACAATCACCTGAGCCTCAGCAAGTCATAATCTTTTTGATGGTGGAGGGTCTTATCTTCAACTTGCTAAAAAATGAGTATCAGCAAAGTAGAATAAAGCGAAGAGGAATAAAATGAGTTATGCTTGTGTTTCACCAGATAACTTGATCTTGTTGGCTAGAGAGCAATAACATTAGTGTATAGCGCCATCTAGTGGAAGAACATACAAACATTTCCAGAGCTTATGTTTCAGTGTTTTTAACTAATTTCACAATAATCAAAACAAAACTGACTTTAAAAAAGGCCAGCTTTTCACTCATGACGGGTAATTACTACATTTTCCCTAATCAATATGCTAAACAAACATTTTCCATTTGATCAGTGATATTTTTGAATATTCAGGATATTTCTGAATATTTCTTCATCTTTTAACAAATTTTTCCATAGGAAAAAGAATAGTGGCAGTTCATTCTGCAAAGGAAAAACTTAGCATTCACATTGTTCCTTTAATAGGAAAAAATACACAAAACTCACACCACAAGAACACAAGTATGGAGCAATATCCTGTGAAAAAATGCCAATGTAAAACTCTCTTCAAAGTTCCTGTGGTCATAACAACAAACACTTTGTTGACCTTTCCCCAGTAATAAAAGACATAATAAATAATTTTTGTATTTTAAAAAAAATTTTGAAAAATGTTAATGTTATAAAGACTTAAAGACTATCAAAAATTCCCTCTTTAATTACTATTTTTAAAACTATGTGAAAACATTCTAATCACTGATATAACCAAACTTCAAATCCAACTATTTTTTGGATACAAAATATATAAATTTAACTTAATAAAATCCTGCTAGAATCAGCTACCAGCATAAAGAGCAACAATCAACATACAGATTTTTCCTCTTAATATTTTTATTTCCATATCTCTGAATAAATTCAATATATAATTTAAGTATATTTCTCTTTATGTTGTTGATTTAATTAAAAACAATGTTAATTAGTCCACTACTCTGTAATGTCAATTCACATGAATAATAAAGCTATCATACATTAATATTTTAATAATATCTAAGAATTTAATACCACTCTAATTAATATCTCTAGTGCTTATTGAGCACAAGAGTTAGCAAAAAAGAACATGTTTTAAATGAACAAGCCAATGTAAAAAATTTTGATGAAGATGCTGGCTTATTTTGGAAACCTTAACATTTTCAACTTTATAATTTTTCTCTGTTTAGGGTGCTTATTTTATAAATCAAATTATCTTTAATTTTTCTTCCTTCTGGATGCCACGTGAGGCTAAAAATTTGAAGCAATTTAATAAACTAGTTTTTAAGTTATTTCAGACTTTTGACCTGAATCATATCCCACAGGTAACCCAAGATTTCTGCTATCCTTGGTAACTGTCAGATACTTCAAGCAAGTTCATGCTTTATCAAAACTACCATCTTGCCTAGACTCTAGTAATAAATCACTTATTCTGTTTATAGGAACAAGAAATAAAACTGTTTCCTTTTCAGTTAAGACAAGGTTGGAGTTTTTTCCTAAGGGAGTTTCGTTCAGAAACTAGGAAGGCCTCCAATTATTCAGAAATTAGGAAGCCTTAAGACAGTGAGTAAAGTCAAAGATTGCTGGCTCTCTCCCCAAAAACCAACCTAGGAAAACTAGAAAAGAGAGATGGCCTCATGGACCCAAAGAACCAACCAAAAACTTCAAGAAATCCATGTGTTAGTTGTCCTGAAGGAAGCATGTGGGAGATGATTATAACCGTGAGTGAAGAGCAGACACTGGGGATGCTGAAAGATTAGGTTGGAGAAAAATTTGTGTGGCTTGCATCTCCAGCATGTTGCCTTAAGACAATTGATGTGTGCCCTACCAATAACCCAAGCTGCAAGTGCCATGAGGGTAATGTCAAGGGAGGGCAAAAATGCTACTGGGGTAATGAAATGAGATCTGTCTTAGAACTTGTGGGCTGCTTTAACAAAACTAAAACAGACTGAATGGCTTATGAACAGATATTTATTTCTCATAGTTCTAGAGCCTGGAAGTCTGAGATTAGAGTGCCAGCATGGCTGAGTTGTGGTAAAAGTCCTCTTCTGGGTTGCAGACTGCCCACTTCTCATTGTATTCTCACATGGTAGAAAGCAGAGAGGGGAAGCAAGCTCTCTGGTGACTCTTACAAGGGCACTAATCTCATTCATAAGGGCTCTGACCTTAAGACCTTATCGGATCCTAATTATCTCCCAAAGGCTCCACATCCTAATATCACATCGGGGTTTGTGGATGAAAAAGGGCCACATGGTAACCCTCACAAGCTCAGGGAAGGCCTGCATGGTGGCCTTTCAAACTCAGAGACCCAAAGTAACCACAAAAGATGGTCTGAAATTAAAGTTTTAAACATAAGCAGTTTATAGTTGGTAGCCATGTCCTGAGGCAGTATTTTTCCCTAACAAAGGTTAATTTTCACCTTAACTAAGCCTGTCAGTAGTCTTTTGCATCTGAGATAACATTCCTGATTAACACATGCCTTTGCAAAACAAAGTAATTTCCCCTTTTTCCAGGCCCTCAATGCACCAGTGCAGAGATCGTTTTTTGATACCTTAACTGTTGACTGTTAACTATCCTGCACCCACTTATGTAAAAGAAATATTGTCTATCATTTTACTTTTTATCCAGTCCCAGAGGTTTCCCCGGCTTTGCTTTCTCCCACCTCGCTAACCTATCACCAACAGATTTCATGTGTAACCCACTTGCATCTTCTCCTTTGAACGTAATCTATAGAGCAGGGTGCAAAACTACCATTCTCTGGAGCATTATCTCAATCCCTTGAGATTCTGCTTCCGGGCAACTGTAGACAGTTTGGTTCAAATAAACCCACAAAAAATTCTTCACTACTTTGAATGTTTTCTTACGTTAATAGCGTTACGGTTTCAACATATGAATGGGGGGGCACAAACATTTAATTCATCACAAGTTCTAACCATCATTTACTTTTTTACCTTTTCCCCTTCCAAACCCTAGACTGGGTGGCTTAAAACCATAGCAGTTCTTATTCCTGAATGTATAGGAAAACTGCATTCTTTATATTTGAGTTGTAGTAAAAGTAGTGTGCATAGAAGTGATACAAGCCAATTTCAAGAATCACCTTCAAGGCATTCTGTGAAATATTTAGCCCTCTCTTCCCCTCCTGCAACGTTGACAATCACACTTGAGACAGTGGCATCACAAAATAGAAGGAACTCTGATCTGTAAGCCAAATTCTTATGGGTGAGAAATAAATTTGTTTTAAGTCACAATTTGGGGGTTGTTAGTGCAACACAGCCTTTCTGATCCTAGTACACAACTTGGAGACTGCCACCTTCTCACCTCCAGTTCTAACCAGAGGGGCACCTTGGTGCAATAACAAATGTCAATAGAGATCCTGCAGTGCTTGAAACTCTCTAACTCCAAGCTCATCCCATCCCCACTCTTCCCTCTTTCAGAATTACACATATATTCTTTCTCTCTCTCTCTCTAGCTTCCTCACTCTTCACCGCCAGATATTAGAAAGTAACTAGCCATTTTTTAAGAACTCAAAAATAACAGGAAACATTTTTCAATATGATTACTTACTTTTCAGTCTTTGGACAACTCACTTAGAAAATTAGAAAGGGCTTAAAAATCATCATTTCCTTTAAAACAAACACCCCTGGTTACACCCTGTAATATCCACTAGAACTCAAAGTTGATCCAATATTAACATCAAATGACACTGAATCCTTGATTTTGTAGAGGTTACTAATGATAGAAAAAAAAAGAGATATAAATTCTAGGCACTGCCCAAATGGCCATATCCTATAGAAAATAGTTCAGAATACACTAAAACAAAAGTAGAAGGAAGGGCAGAAAAGATCACCATTTACAGTCACTACCAAAATATAAAATATTCTTAAAATCTTAGTGTGGTCCCTTTGTCATTTTTGTTTTACATATTTATATAGGTGTAATCAATGTCTACAGATACTTGATTTTTTGCACTATTAATCACAAACATTTTTCTTCAAATCATTTTAATGGTTGTTTAATATTCCACTGATGGTAATACCATAGTTTTCAATTATGCATAGCGCTAGAAGCAACATCTTTATGGCAGCTTTTAAAAATCCCATTTACATTAACTGTGGCAATGTTAAAAACTAGTCTAAAATTTTATCCATTAACAAGCAAATAATATGGTCTTTTGTTTTTCATAAAGTATTTCCTAAAATCAAGAATATATTTTAGAAGACAAACTATTCCAAAAAACTTTAGTGAAGAAAATAATTTCTCTAATATTAAAGGTATATTTACACGTAGACCAAACATCACCTTCCAGACCAACCAGTTAATAATCATGTGACAATTTTTTTTTTAAAATATCTTTATTGACTTCAGAGAAAGGAAGGGAGAGGGAGAGACATAGAAACATCAATGATGAGAGTCCTCATTGATCAGCTGCCTCCTGCGCGACCCCGACTGGGGATCGAGCCCGCAACCCGGGCATGTGCCCTGACCATAATCGAACTGCCATCTCCTGGGTCCTCGGTCGATGCTCAACCGCTAAGCCACGCCCCACCGGGCCACAAAATATTTTAAATGAGATTTTAATTCTAAGATGGTTAACAAACAAAAACATAGGCATTTAAAGGTGTAAACTTAGATTTTAATTTAAAGAGATAAAATTAACATTTGTATGAAATAAAGACAATAGAAATTAAGCCACTGAAATCCTAAACTGTTTCTGACCAGTGAAGAATGACAAAGAAACTCAGTGAGTTTTTGTATACGAATTTCCTAAGGTACAGTTCCCTTCCCAAATGAATTAGAATAATCTTGCCCACTGTGCCAGCTCATGCCACTGAATAAAATGTTCTACTTTGGGACTTCATAAGCTATATTACACAGTATCTGCCGCTCACATGCTGGTCATAAGCTATTTGACATAAATTAAGGAAATGGTTTCAATTTACATTAAATTTAAAAGGTAATAAAAGTATTAAAGTACTAATTAGTTTCAAGACATGCTGCTTAAAGAAAATTACTTCAGAAAATATTTCACTAAAAAGAAGAAATTTAAACATTTAAAAATGTTTTAGGTTACATGTGTATGGTTGAGACTTAATGCAAAATAGCATTTCAATACTCCAATACAAACAGCATCTATATGAAATTACCATTCAAATACCACCAAAGTAAAATAATAATGGAAAAAGTTCTCTAATTATGTGAGGAACACTTTTATTCTTGTACCCTAACATAAAATTACATGATCTCAGGTCATAATTAGTAAGACATACTTCCTAATAATGTTTTAAAACATTATTTAAAATAAATAAATACATAAGTAACAAAATACACACTGTAGGAGAGGGAAAACTTTTTCTCGATCCTCTTAAAATCCCTGGCTGGAGTGGAATATTAAACTGACAACACGGATTAACAGGAGAAAAGCATAAAAATTTATTTAATGTAAGTTTTATGTGATAAAGGAATCTTCATAAGGAAATAAACATCCGAGAAATGGTTAAGCCTGAGCCTTTTTATACTAGGTCAGACGAAAAGTAGAAAGTCCTGGAAAATGTGCTCGGGCAAAGGGCATAGGAGCCAAGAGTAGTAAACTGGGGGAAACATAGCAAGGACTGTTCCGTTGGGTTCCTCTAAGCCTCCTTAATCGCTCTGTCTTTGGAGATGAGTACGCTCCTTCCCCCTAGGTACCGGGAGGGCACCTCTCACCAGAGGGTCATATAGGAAGTGCTTCAGGGGAGTAGAGGGAGGCCAGAGAGTCCTCCTTGTACCTGCCATTTCTCAGATTTCTTTGGCCTAAAATATTCAGTATGCCAGTGCCATATTCTTGTCACCTTGTGCACATGTTCTGAACCCTGTCAACACAAAATGAAAACATCCTACAAAATACCCTTTCCTCATTATATATTATTTAGGATAATAGAGCACAGTGAAAAAACCGTGCAAGTACTAATCAAAAGAAAGGAGTGACTATATTAATATCAAACAAAATAAAACAAGAAATATCACCAAGACTAAAGAAGTACATTAAAGTGTTTAATTCTCTAGCAAGACATAAACAATCCCAAATATGTAAATACTTACCAAGAGTGTCAAAATACATGAGTTATGATGAAAAATCAGACAAATGCCTAATTATAGTTGGAAACTTCACCACACCTCTGTCAGCAATCAGGAGAATAAGTGCCCAGAAAATCAGCAAAGAACAGAAGACTCAGAATATCAATCAACTTGACCTAACTGACATTTATAGAAAACCCCAACCAATATGGCAGAATACACAACCTTTTCAAGTGCACATGGCACATTTACCAGAAAAGACCCTATTCTAGTCTGTAAAACAAACCTTAACACATTTATAAACATTAAAATTTTACAAATAATGTCCTTTTACTACAACAGAAATAAACTATAAATCAGTAACAGGACGGTATCTCAAAAATCCCCAAACACTTCTAAATAACCCATGGTTCAGCCCTGGCTGGTGTGGCTCAGTTGGTTGGGAATTGTCCTGTGTACCAAAAGGTTGCCAGTCAGGGCACATGCCCAGCATGCAGGAGGCAGCTGATAGATGTTTCACTCTCACATGGATGTTTCTCTCTTTTCCTCTCTCACTAAAACTCAATAAAAAAATCTTAAAAAAAGAGAAAAGTATTATCCTTCAAAACTTTGAAATAACTGCAACACTGTTCTACCAGATGATAATGCTGGTCAAGAAGGCTGATGCTGGCAATGTTAGGGGCAGAAATAGAATAGTGGGGACTAGTTGTAGTTATAAGAAATATTAACCATACTCTGTTAACTGTGATGGTTCTGTTCTTATTAGAGAAAGCACATTCTAACCTGGCTTTTATGTCCTGGGGCATGGCAGTTAACCTTGGAATGCGTCCATTCTCCTTTTCTGAAAACTGACTACCATCTTGGAAAGATTAACCACCTTGTTCCGAAAACAATGAAGGCACCCGCCTTTTGTGATCCACAGCCAGCACTGCCTGTAACCTGTAACCATTCCTACTTCCCCATGACTGTAATTCCTCCTTTCCCATGTAATCTTTGTCCTTCCACCCCATATAAGCAGCTGGCTTATGGGGCGAATTTTTGTGGGTGACTCCCTGCTCTCCCATATTGCCAGCAACATTGGAATAAACACTCATATACAATTCAACCCAGTCTCTGCTTAATTGGCTCAAGTAGTGACAGGCAGCCCGGGCCTATCCCTTTTTCCAGTTCAGTACATTCATTCAATTTTTTTTCTTCTTCTTTTAGGTAGCCTATTTTTGTTTTCTTTCTGGAAACCTTTAGAATTTTTTTTTTCCATTCTTGGTGTTGTGAAATTTTACAAAAGTGTGCCTATTGGTACTTTTCTACTTTGTTTTAATACCGAGCACTCTAAAACAGAAGCATAGAATGCTATACACATCTAGTGTTTAATGACGGTTGTTTTGGTTGGGGTTATAGAATTTAGGGTAATGTTTTGCTGTCATCTTTTTATTTATTTATGTTGCTTGTAAGAGTTTATAACAAGCATATATTGTTTTATAAAAACTATGCCATTAAAAAATAAAAAGAATGCCCCATAATATTAACTAAAGCTTTAAACGTGCAAACTTTGATTCTATAATTCTAATTCTAGAAATCTATGTTCTAGCAAAGGGTGCAAACATACATACGGGAACAAAACTGCAGTGCTGTTTATATTAAAAATTAGAAGTAGCACCAATATTTACCAATTAGGGTCTGGTTAAACAAAGTATGGTACATAAAAATACTATAAACACTCTACATAAGTATATTGACAGATATATGTATAAAATATTAGTAAATGAAAAGGGGTAGTTATAAAGCAGTAAAATATAACCACTATTACATTAAGAGGAAAATAAAGCAAAAAAAACACCTACTGCCAAAACCATGTGATTAGATACATATACACATGTAAGTAAATGAGTAAAGGTCTGAAAAGATACATTTCCAGGATGCAGTAGTCTACAATAACCACTAAAGGAATGGTAAATGTACAATTTTCAAAATAACAGAGGTAAAAATGGAATAACACAAAATACGAATGGGTGAAATGACCCAAATACTAAATGTTTCAATTGTAAAACAAGTATGTCCCACTGGATTTTTAAAAATCCAATTCTATACACATTAATCAAAAGAAGGCTGACAGAGCTATATCAAAATCAGAAAGAGGTCATAGCTTCAAGACGACTCGGGAAACATGACAGCTAAATAAACATGAAATCTGGACTGTGTCCTAGAAGAGAAAAAGAACACTAATGGAAAAACTAGCTGGATAAAGTGTAAAAACTAATCTGGATAGAATGTATAATTTAGTGAATAGTATTATAACAATATTAATTTCTTGATTTTGAACATTCTACTATGATTATGCATTGCGTGAACATCAGAAGTAGTGTGAAAAGTTTACAGAACTGTCTGTACTATGTTTGCAACTTTTTGCTGTCTAAAATTATTTCAAAATAAAAAGTTTATTTAAAAAATCAGACTGAACTTTAAAACAAAAAGCATTACTAGAGATAAAAAGGGATACTTATTAATAGGAAAAAAGGTTCAAGTCATAGGAAGACCAATTATAAAATTGTATGCTTCTAATAATATGACCTCATACTAAATAAATCAAAAAATTAACAGAACTACAAGGGAGAGCAATCCACAATTACACTGCGAGATTTAACACACAATAAATTGTCAATAATTGTCAATCAATTACTCACATATAAATGTGTAAGGAAAGAGAAGATTTTCACAAAGCCCGCCTCCCCTCCCCCAAGGCTTTTTCCAAGCAGGTCAACTCAGAACCTGGCAGCTGGCTTCATCAAAGTGAGCAAGCAGGAGAGTGCCAGCAGAAATGAAGTTATAGCCTTTTGTAATCTAATCTCATAAGTGACACTGACCATTTCTGCCATATTCTTTTAGAAGTAAGCCTCTAGTTCCAGTCTACCTTCAGGGGAAAGGATTACATGAGAATGTGAATACCAGGATTATCCCAGAAGGCTGCCTATCACAAGTAATATAATGGAAAAAGCAACTGGAATGAATACAAGTTAGGAGAACTGGATTTTAGTAACTACATTACTAAATACAACCTCTCAAGGCATCAGTGTTTTCACTAAAACAAACAAAGCACAAAAAACTGAGGGTAGCCAGGATGACCTCCACAGTCATTTAAATTCTAAGTTCTAAATTCTGTGCTTCCCCACTGTGTCTTTAGGAAAGGATTATTATTAGAGATAGTTGGTCAAAATGCCTCACTTTACAGAAGAAAACCAAGTTCCAGGAAAGGTTAACACAGAGAGGTAGTAAGCCATATTTAATCTGCTCTTATGCCCAGTGTTTCTTCACTATAGTTCACTGCTTTTGCAATTAATGCCCTAAAACAGCTCTATCCTCTAAGTCTCAAAATCCATTAAATTCAAAAGGAGGAGAGAATAATACAATACTACGAAAAGTAACAAGAATCGATTAATGTTGCTCCTTATCTCTTTTTCTCTCATCAACCCTAAAGCTATTGCTGTAGGTGGCATGTGAGAAGAAAGTGAGCTACCCTCTGCCCATCCCAGTCCCAGGGATCTGGACATTTTAGTAATAACAGTATTTGCTGGCAGTAAGGCATAAAAGCAACAGGTAACAGATCGTAGCAGAGAAAGAGTCTCTTTAAACAAAGTAACCCTAAATGAAGTATCTAAAAATAGAAACTGCAACCAGAAAAGGCAAGTTTTGTCCCCATCAGAATCCTGGAAAATGGTATCCCAGAGGTCAACACTGCAATGTGACGCAGGCAATGTCCAGGGAGTAGGTACTCTAGGCAGCCACTGACAACAACTGGACTGACAGATATAGCCTTATCCACACAGAAGCATCAATCAGGATCTAGTACCATTAAACATTTGTACTACATAAATACCCTTTTTGCTCCTATGTGAGGTCAGGAGCCAAGAGGGGAGGGGGGACTCACTTGTTAGAAAGTCCCCTCCACAGCACATACCCTTTACTAGCCATAATAACTTGTAGTAAGTTCAACTCTGATTCAATAAGTAAAGTGAATCCCTGGTCAGTGTGGCTCAGTTGGTTGGGCATCGTTCCGTGCACCAAAAGGTTTGAAGGTTTGATTCCCCGTCAGGGCACATGCCACAGCTGCAGGCTCCATCCCTGATAGGGGAAGTGTGGCAGGCAGCCAATTGATGCTTCACTCTCACAAAGATGTTGTTCTCTCTCCTTCTCTTTTCCTCTCTCTCTAAAAATAAGTTTAAAAATATTTTTTAAAAAAAAGAAGTGCAGTGAAAACATTGCATATAAGTACAATTGTTTTGTGTGGAAGTTATAAAGCAGAAGGTATTTATACTAGTCAAATTTTGTGTGTATGTGTGTATATATATGCATATATAAATGCAAAACTGTGTCTACAATTTCTATGTAAGAAAGGCTCAAAGGTAGTAGCTGGGTTGTTGGTGGTAGGTGAGGCTTACTGGTTTATCTTACATGCTGTGTTTGCATAACAATCAAGTTCCATTGAAAAAATTCAGTTATCCATATCAAAGAAAAACCACATTGATGGAGATTACATGCAAGATTCTCATTAGTTTTAGTATATACCTAAATATATACTAAATTCACTTCTATAAACCACTTAAAAAAAGAAAGTGTTAGCTTGCCCGGCCGGGCGTGGCTCAGCGGCTGAGCGTCAACCTAGGATCCAGGCGATCAGGGTTCGATTCCGGGTCAGGGCACATGCCTGGGATGCGGGCTCGATCAATGACTCTCCCATCATTGATGTTTCTATCTCTCTCTCTCCCTCTCCTTTCCTCTCTCTGAAATCAATAAAGACATATTTAAAATATATATATTTTAGAAACATCAGTGATGAGAAAGTCATTGGTCATTGATCGGCTGCCTCCTGCACACCCCCAACTGGGGATCAAGTCCGCAACCCAGGCATGTGCCCTGACAGGGAATCGAACCCCGATCACCTGGATCCTGGGTCCACGCTCAACCGCTGAGCCACGCCCGGCAAGGCAATAAAGATATATTTAAAAAAAAAAAAAAAAAGGAAAGTGTTAGCTTAAAATGTTAACATAAGCTGAAATAGTATTCAAAGAAAGTGTTTGATGCTTTCAAAAGTTTTGTGATACTTTTGATACTGAGTGAAAGGCACGGAGCCCAAAGTAAGAGATGACCTGGACAGCCCAATGGGGCACTTAAGGAAGACAGAAACTTCATCTTGGGCAGGGGTGCCAGAGTTGAGTTTCATGCCCAAGCCACTGGCAATTACTTCCCATATTATGAATATACGCAATCGGTAAATATACATTTCAATCAAGCCTTCCCAAGATGGAACAGCTGAAAAGACAATACCCATCCCAAAGTATTATAGACAGTATTTTATGTTTTTTTAATACTTTTTATCCAGAGCTATCTGGATATTCACCCTTTCCCTAGCCTTTTATGCAATATCAAAGAAGGCTTGTATCTCCTTTCTTTTCTCACTTCTTACTTCTCTTTTGTTCCTCAGCTTTAAAGGGATGGGAGAAAGGAAAGAAGCAGTAAGAACAGCTTAGAGAAGTCTCAAACAGGTCTCTAATTAGTCTTGAGGTAAAACTGGTAAAAAGTAAAGAAAGTATGTTTAGGGATTTAAAATTTAACCCCAAAATACTACAGCACACATTATTTAATACTATTATATATTTATACTTTTCCAACATAGCCCATCTCAGTTAATGATTCCACCACCACCAGTGAAAAGATTAGTCATTTTTGAACAGTCATTTTTCCACATAGCAGCAGTTAGAAAACTATGAAACAAGAAAGAAGGGAGGGAGGCAGGCAGGCAGGCAAACAGGAAGGCAAACAGGCAGGCAAAAAAGGAAAAAAGGGGAGGGAGGGAGGGAAGGAAAAGATGGGAGGGAAGGGAGAAAGAGAAAGAAAAAGAAGAAGAGAAGGAAGAGGAGGAAGAGAGAGGAATAAGCAAACAAACAAACAAACAAAAAGGAGGGAGGGAAGGAAGGAAATACAGAGACTGAATATGGCCTGCAAAGCCTAAAATACAGGCAGCCCTAGCTTCACACAGTACTGCTTCGACTGAAACTCTACAAAGCAAGGACTGCCTATATTTACTGTCTGGCTTTTTACATAAAATGTGATGACCTCTGTAATAAAGGATATCCAAATGGCCAATAGACATATGAAGAGGTGTTAAATATTATTAATCATTAGGGAAATCAGGGGAAAACCCTAATGTGATATCACTATATATACCCACCAAAATGGCCATTTAGAAATAAATAAGATAATACTAAGTGTTGTAAGCATTTGGAGGAGCCAGAATCCTCAAACACTGCTAAAAAGGAGTGTTAATTAACACAACTAATTTGAAAAACTCTTTGGTAGTTATATCAAAAATATACACCCGCATATCGCGTAATACAGCCATTTAACCAGTAGGTTTATATCCAATAGAAATGTATACATATGCTCACCAAAATACTTATAAAAATGTCCATAGAAGCCCTATTGGTAATAGCCAAAAACTGGACGGTATGCCATACGGCATAAGAAAAAACAAACTACTGCTACATAACTTGTATAAGTCTCACAAATACAATACGGGCAAAGTCAGACACAAAGGACATATACAGGATGATTCCATTTACATAAAGTTAGTAATTGATAAATTCACAGAAGATGTTAAAAATCAAGATAATGGTTATCTTTGGAAAGGGGGCACAAAGTGGGGCTTCTAAGAGGCAAGTAATGCTCTTTTTTGATCTAGGTACTGGATGTATTTTGTGAAAATTCAGTGAGCTGTACACTTACGATTCATGCACTTTTCTGGAGGTCTATTGCCCTTTAAAAATTAACACACACAAAATTTCTATAAACTCTGTCTTTGAAGGAAAATTGTGTACATCTCCCATTCACTTTTCTGATTTGGCATCGTTACCTCTCACCAATGAGATATCTGCAATTCCTGCTACCTAACACAGAAGTCAGCTTTGTTTTCATTAATTTTCTTGGTATACCCAAGAAATGAATGAATGTGTAGCCCAAATGAATATGTAGCTTAATTCCACGCTAGATCCCAGGGAGAAACTTTGAAAAGCCAACACCTTGTGATAGCACGCTAAAAGTATGTGGGGAAGAAAAGAAAACCTCCTTGAGATGTAATTTTATTTGGCCCTTTGTTTTGGTTTACCTTTGTCTACTAATATGGTGATTTAATCTCCATAAAATGTTCAAAGGAACTTTTCAAAAACCCTGTTCTTGTGGGAAGTTTTTCTTTCCACCATCCTGTCTACTAATGCTGTTATCTTGTGTTTATCCAGTTCCTTCCATCCGTGGAGCTTAAAGTATTTCACAAATACTGCTGGGTGGTGTCACCTTCCAGTTAGAGAAATTTGGGCCAAGAGACACTGAACCAAAAACATTCAAACAGCACCTTCCTACAGCATGGCTCAGTGTGTCTAAACAGCCAGCGCATTCTTCGCCGAAAGTTACAAGTGTTAGAACTGAAATACAAGACGATTAAGTGATTCTCAAGGACGCGGAGTCGATCATAGGTCAAACCAGGGCTGTGTCCTCTAACTCACTGCCACTTAAGGGGAAAACAAACAAAAACCTTCACCCTTCAATAAAACGCTCAGCTGCTGAACACTTATAATGGAAACAAGCGAAGATGCGTAAGTCACACTCAGAAATATGACCCGCGCACCCTCACCACGCCGACCTCCCCGGGAGCCCCTCACTCCGGCCGCCCCGGGCCAAGCTCCACGGGATGCAGGTTCCGCGCTGCCCCCGCGCCTTCCCCACGGAGGCTGCGGCCCGAACGGGCACGGCCGTTCCACGCCCACCCTTTCTTTACAATCGCCCAACCCCCGCCCTCCCTGCCCCAGGCAAACCCTTTTACCTGAGATGCAAATATAACCGCCCCGGAGCCGACTCCGAGCGCTCGCCAAGAGTTTCTCAGGCCCGCCGCGCAGCCGCCGCGTCAGCCAATCGCGGCTCACTGGGAACGCCCCGGCCCGGGGCTCCCCGGCGCGAGGAGGGGCGCGCGCCCGCCTGGGACCGGGAGGGGCGCGGCGGCGGGGGGAGCGGCCGCTCGCCGCGCGCGGGGGCCCACGGGGAACGGAGGCGGAACGGGCTGGGAGCTGGGCAGGCGGTGCGCAGCGGGCATGCGCGTGCCGAGCGCTCGGCCGCGGGGCGGGGTCTCGGGCGAGGGCGCGAGCTTGGCGAGTCCTCAGAGGAGCTCGGAGGGAAGAGCCGGCGCCGGGTCGCCGTTCCCCGCGGCTGCCGCGCGGCGCTGCGACTGTCGGCGCCCAGACGACCGGCGCGACCTGCGAAGCCAAAATACTGCCTGCACGAAACCCCGTCGGGTTAGAGGAGGAAAGCCGCGCGGTTAAAAACGCGCCTTGTAGCCTCGTCTTTAGCGTTGCCCAGGCTCCCCAGGAGCCGGCGGAATTGTGGTTTCAGGGTTTTGTGTGTGGTGTGAGGGGAGAGGGAGAGGGGGTGGGGCGCGTACTGCGAATGGGTGGTTGGAAGGAGTGGCCCAGAGTTGGACTCCGGTTGGGTGACCAAAAACGGTACCAAGGTCCCGGCCAAGGAATGTTTCGACCAAAAGTTGGACGTGTAACCTTTTTGACTTAAGTACTAGAAAGAGATCTGGATGCTTACGTTCGTTATGTGGATTCCTTAAGACAAAATGTTGAACTTTCCCGAATTGAACGAAAAATGAAGGCTTCAATTCGTGTACCTCCGCTGTTGCAACAAGGAGTGGCTGGCGTAATTAATTAGCTGTTATAATTCAAATGTGGTTCTCTTGTTCACGTATTAGTATTGTTTTTATAAGTGTCACGTTAACTCCTTCAGACACCAAATATTTTATTCTATTCATTCAGACACCAAGTATTTATTGAGCACATACAATGTGCAAGGTTCTCTTCTGCGTGTCGGATAATAAGCAATGATAATTGTTACAGATAATAGGCATAATATGAAGGGTTGGCAGTTTCCCAAGTTAGTGGTTAAAGTTAATGAAAGGAACTTACATACTTTGGTAAATGTAAGAAAGGGGAGTGAATAAAGAAAACATGAAAAAAATGGATGTAAATTAGTTGGAACATAATAGGTTATAAAATTAACAAACTTTGTTATATTGTAATGAATGGGCACTGTTCTGAAGAGGTTTGTTACAGAATAAGCTTTGAAATGCATTTTTTCTTTAATTCAGTAAAGGTTTGAGTCAGGTATTTATAGACACTAAGGACCATAAAGATATATAAAACAAAAAGAGAACTGGGATAGTTTATCAGAGTAGGTGGCAATGGTGCTCCAATCTGGAACAACCACTTATGAAAAGGTTTAGGACCAACTCAAATGATGTGTGTAAAAAATAATAAATAAATAAATAAATAAATAAATAAATAAATAACAGGAAATGTTGCTTTTCCTAGCTAAGGGATAACAAGAAATAAGAGGGAATAGTGATCACGACATTAAGAAAATTCCAATCAAATAATGAATTTATGGGTTAAATTTAGAGAAAGTGGTTATACTATTTTTATTTGGGTAAAGGTACATTATTAATCCTAGTGTTTTTTGTTTTGCGGTTTTTTAAATATATTTTTATTGATTTCAGAGACAGGAAGGGAGAAGGAGAGAGAGAGAAACATCAGTGTTGAGAGTCACTGCCCAGCTGCCTCCTGCACGCCCCCTGCTGACTGCAGCCCTTGCAGGTGCCCTGACCCGGAGTCCAACTGTGACCTGGATCACAGGTCCATGCTCAGCCAGGCCAGCAGGGCTAATCCTAGTTTTTTTAAAGCTCATTATCTGGGTACTGAAAGTCTTCAGGGTAAAGAGAAAAACCATGTTTTGTTTTCTTCGGGTAGTCTGTTTTTTCCTTCTCCCTTTTTTATTCCATGAGTTCAAGCATTAGGCCTTTTCTCCCTAGTCCTTTCTCTAACCAAGTACCTGAGGTAACTCTTTTTTTTTGTTTTGTTTTGTTTTTTGTTAATCCTCATTGAAGGTTATTTTTATTTTTTTAGAGAGTGGGAAGGAGGGGCAGGCAGAAACATTGGTATGAGAGAGACACATCCATTGGTTGCCTCCTATCCACCCCCACGCCCCAAGGCTGGGGATCAAACCTGCAACCTAGGTATGTGCTCTTGACTGGGAATCAAGCCCTCAGACCCTTTAGTTCATGGGCGGAGGAGGCTCTAATCACTGAGCCACACCAACCAGGGCCTGAGGTAACTATTGCTCTTTTCCTTAGCTAATTTTTTCCCAACTCCCTTGTACCACCACCTTCACTCACATACGCATTTCTTCTTTGTCCTAACAGTTGCCAGTCTACAAGAAGTGAAAGAGAACCAATTAGAGCTTCTTTCCTCTTCTCAAGCTAATTATCAAAGGTATCTGTGCCCTCAGTCCTCCTACAAGCAGGGCTTTTGCAGAAATATGGATAAGGATGAGAGGGAAAATAAAATGAACCCCTCTTTCATTACAGGGAACAAAAGATCAGACAGTGAACACTCCGAAGTCCATAAGTATGATCAGCCTCTGAAAATGTACCAAGCACTTCAATCAGTTCTAGAAATGAAATAATAGAAATGAAATAATATAAATATAAATGAAATAATATAAATGATATAAATTCTCAGTAGCTGAGAATGCCTTGTATATTAGTCTGGGCTGTCTAGAGAAACAGAAACAAATACACACACACACACACACAAATACACAGATTTTTACTGTAAGGGGTATCATTTTAATTTGCAATTCCCTGATGATGTGATGTTGAGCATTTGTCATGTTTATTTGCCATCTTTATATCTTTAGTGATAAGGTGTATATTCAGATATTTTGCCAATTTTTTATTGTTTTCCCTATAAGTGTGTTTTTATTACTGAGTTTTAAGATTTCTTTGCATATTTTGAATACATATCCTTTATTGGATATGTGTTTTGCAAATATTGTCTCCCAGCCTGTAGTTAGTCTTCTCATTGTCTTAATAGTATATTTAACAGAGCAGAAAAATTTAATTTTAATGAAGTCTAACTTCCTAATTTTTTCTTTTATGGATTGTGCTTTTGTTGTATTTAAAAAGTGATCACTGCCCTGGCTGGTGTGGCTCAGTTTGTTGGGCATCCAAAGGTGGGGGGCTGTGTTGATTCCTGGTCAGGGCACATGCCCAGGTTGCAGGCTCCATCCTGGTAAGGGGCGTGCAGGAGGCAGCCAATAGATGTTTCTTCCTCTCCTTTTCTCCCTCTCTAAAAGTCAATAAAAATATTTTTTAAAATAATAAAAGAAGTAAAAAGTCATCACCAAAACCAAGGTCACCTAGACTTTTAACTTCTTATAGTCTAGATTAATCACTTTGGGTTGTACGTTTAGATCTGTGATCCATTTTGAGTTAATTTTTATGAAATCTGTACATTCTATACCTAGATTTATATTTTGCATGTGGATTTCCAGTTGTTCCAGCACCCTCTGATGACTGTCCTTTCTCCACTTTTGCTTTTTTGTCCAAGATCACTTGATTCTATTTGTGTGGGTCTATTTCTGGGCTTTCTGTTCAGTTCAGTTGACCTATTTTTTTCTCATGAATACCACACTGTCTTGATTATTATAGCTTTATAGTATTCTTAAAGGTGAGTAGTGTTAATCTTTTAACTTTGTTTTTCTCCTCCACTATTGTATTGGCTATTCTGGGTATTTTGCCTCTTCATATAAACTTTAGGATCATTTTATCAGTAGCCACAACAAATAACTTCCTTAGGTTTTGATTGAGATTACATTGAATCTTCAGATAAAACTGGAAAAAACTGATACCTTGGGACAATATTGTGAGCCTTCTTTTCCATATATGTTTGACCTTTGAAAAGATGGGTGTGAACTGTATGGGTCCACTTACATGTAGATGTTTTTCAATAAATATATAGTGACCCTCCATATCCCCAGGTTTTGAATTTGTGAATTCAACCAACTGTATGTGAGAGCCAATGTAAGTTATAGGCAGATTTTCAGCTGTATCGGGTCAGCACCCTAATCCTCATGTTGTTCAAGGGTCAACTGTACATGTAATGTCTTTCCACGTATTTACCAGCTTATCAATTCTTTGTTTATCAAAGTCAAGGATGACACAGCTTTTTACTCTGAATAATTTTACATCTTGATTCTTTTCTGTATGGGTAAAAACGCTGAAATTTAAATTAGACCATAATAACAGCTAGTGATCCAGAAAGGGCCTCTTAAATTATACATACTTAGGTTAAATAATACATCAATCAAAAACTCTCAAAGTGATTTAGGCAAGTTACTTAACCTCTGTGCCAGAGTTTCTTCATTTGTAAGATGAAGATGAGAATATCTGTGTCACAGGGATATTGTGAATGAGATAATAAGTTACAAAATGCTTAGCCCAGTGCATGGCATAAGGTAAGCATTAAATGAATGTTATAATTACTACAATTTCCTAGGTAGGCTGACTGTGGCCTGGAGGTTGCAGGTTGCTCTTCACTCTTCTAGAATCTCTCTGATTTTCCCCTCCCCTATTGTTTTAATTTGTTCTTTATAATCTGCTGTGAACCAAGATTTTAGTTGTCCACCCTAGGAACCTTTTAAGAATTGTGTCTAGCCTAGCCAGGCGTGGTCAGCAGTTGAGCATCGACCTAGGATCCATGAGATCGAGGTTCGATTCCCAGTCGGGGCACATTCCCAGGTTGCGGGCTTGATCCCCAATGACTCTCTCATCATTGATGTTTCTGTCTCTCCCTCTCCTTTCCTCTCTCTGAAATCAATAAAGATATATTATAAAAGAAAAAAAAAATCTTAAAAAAAAAAAGAAACTGTGTCTAAAATTAGTTCTAAGTGAAGGCCTGGGAAGCTCCTAGGAGGAAAGTGCAGGGATTTCTGCATGTTTACTGCTCAGAAACCATAACTCTTAGATTCCCAGCTGTGTCCCAAATAACAGAACTCTGTCATATAGGGGTGGGCAAAAGTAGATATACAGTTGTGAGTACTCAAAACAGCGCTGATTCTTGTATTATTATTTATTAATGATTGCATTATTTTCCATACAGCTGTAAACCTACTTTTGCCCACCCCCTATAAATGACCTCTATTATTCCTATCATAGTGCAATAAAATATTGAAAAATGTTTCCCCAGTAATTATTTTGTTCACACTGCCCAGTAAAGTTCCTTGGAATTTTGAAATGTTCTGGTAGGTGATGGGATAATTGTCTAAAGCCACTGAGACCTTAAGCAGTGATGCTCAGACCGTAGATTTTAAAGCACATAAGAGTCTGTCATTTGCAAACAGCATTTTTAGATACTATTGCATAAAAAATATATACAATAATAGATCTTTTGAATGGTTCAAGAGTTACCTCTTCTACAGGGTAGGGCAAAAGGAGGTTTACAATTGTAAACCTATTCCATAGATGGACTCCATGCATGCAAAATTCTGCATTTGTGTGTCTATGTGTGCACAGACAGTGTGTTTAGAAACCTGAAGAAAAGAATCTCTGGGCCTACAATAGCTATGTATCTTGCAGTGAATGGTATTTTAAAATGTATTTCCCGTCGTAGTATGTTGAGTACCATGGGATTATATTGCATTTTCTGGTTAGACAACTAATGAAGACAAACTTCAGACTTGAAGAGAACAAAATCATTCAACGTGAGCAAATACTGGCATTTTAAAGTATAGCTCTTGTATAAGCCACTATTATTTTTATCTTGAACAATAACCTATCCAATGGCCCAACACAACAACTTTATTTCAAAGGGACATTAAAGAAATTGTCAGACATTTAAGTTTAGTGAATATATTGAGGTTCCTGAAAGTTTAATTTTCAGCCACTCTACAAACTAGTAAATCAATAATTTAATTATATAGTTCTCAACCAAGATCAGCTAAATAAACCAATCATTTAAAAATATAAGCTTGACTAGAGGGAAGGGGGGGTGTATAAAAAGGTAAAGGGGGATAAATTATTGTGGAAGGAGACTTGACTTGGCATGGTAAACACACAATATACAGATGATGTATTGTAGAACTGTATACCTGAAACCTGTATAATTTTATTAACCAATGTCACCCCAATAAATTCAAAAAAAGTAAGCTTGATACTTTAGGGTATTTTCTCTAATACCAGAATATTACATATTATATAAAATAATTATATAAAATAATAAAAAAGAAAGAATAATGTGATAGATTGAGTCTGAGGAAACTGAAATAGTAGGTCAAGTACATTTTATCATCTCCCCCCCCCCCCCCCCCAGTGCTAAACCTCCCAGCATTCCAATATTATCCTCAGTCAAATCTGGCAATAATAAGACACATCCCATAGTCAGAGCTCTTAGCACATTGGGTACTTGTTGACTCTGGACTGCCACTGGCTGATTCCCAAGCTCCAGAATGTTCTTACACCTAGGCTCTATCTCCTCAAGTATTCTAAATTACATGTGATATCAGGCCTTGCTCTTGTTACTCAAATCTGTTCTAGTTCAGAGAGATTAAAAAGAGGTAGCAATTTTCTAATATACTTTTTTAAAAAAATATATACCTTTATTGATTTCAGAGAGAGGAAAGGAGAGGGAGAGAGAGAGAGAGAGAAACATCAATGATGAGAGAGTCATTGATCAAGCCGACAACCTGGGCATGTGCCCTGAACGGGAATCGAACCCTGATCGCCTGGATCCTAGGTCGACGCTCAACCACTGAGCCATGCCTGGCCGGGCAGCAATTTTCTAACAGGGTATTTGGAGGATGTCTGAGAGGGTCTTCTGAATGAATCCATAGGAGTCTTGAGAAATTGAGGGCTTAGTGAGATCACAAGCATGCACCCACTTCCTCAGGATAAGATTCAGAAATTAAGGTACTCTTGAAAATAACAAGTAACATCAAAAGGCTGACTTTAAATCTTGACCAGGGAGTATTACTGTATTTCCTGAAATAATCTAGGGAAGGTAAAATTTTACTTACATTGCAAGTAAGTAATGGTTGGATTGCCTCCATTAGATTATATGCTCCATGAGGGATTTTAACTATTACATTGCCAACACATGGGAAAATGCTGAAATTTAGTAAGCTCTCAATGAATAAATGTGGAATTTGGTTCAGTGTGTGCCTTGGGGTTTAATAGTTGGCTTTTTTTTTTAACTTAAAAAATTCCCTACTTATATATGAGTAAATAAAGTTTATTTGGGGGCATTTAATTATTTTAGGTTTCTGTGTGACAGAATCTAGTTTGGCCTGTGGTTAATATTTAAATATACAATCTCATTGCTATTAGAAGATAGAATCCTGGAATTGAATTCCAGCTATACTATTAACTCATTGTGTGACTGTGGGAGACTCAGTGTCCTCATTGGAAAATGAGGGCCATGTTTTCTATGAGCTCTGAATTGTGATTTTAGCGTTTAGTATAAAATAGGGTTTCAATATTTGTTGAATAAGTTATCCTATATTTCACTCACTACCTCATATTTAATTAGTAAAAGACTGACACATTGCTCAAAAGCTTTACTCTATCTAAATAGGACAAATTTCTGAAAACTTTTTGGTAAACATTTCAAGCTCAGTAATTTTAATAAAAAATATAATCGAATATGAGAAACTTGGTTTTTGCATATGTAATCACATAAGCAGCAAGTCTCTCCAATTTTTCACTTTAAACTTGTCAGATATGATTAACAGATTTTAATAGTTCAACTTAAGTAAAAACAGTGTATGAACTAGTTTTTGTATTTTGTGCATTTAACTGGAAATCCTACGTATTAAATTGAACCATATTATGTTGTAATATTCAATGGTTTTTGTCTTCAAAAATGGCAATTTTATATGGTTCAAACAAAATATATTTAGTATTATATACCATGTTTAAGAAATAATATAACAATAGGGGTACCAGTTTCTCATTTTCCCTTTTACTTGTATCATCTCCTCCTGCCTGTTAGCGATGTGGTATTTTTCTAAAATTTTATTTTTTCTTTCAGTTTTATGTTGTATTGATTTCAGGTGTACAGCTTAGTGGTTAGACAACCATATACTTTACATAGTGTTGCCTTTGATATTTCCAGTACCCCAACTAGCACCATACATAGTTCTCACATTATTGACTTTATTTCCTGTGCTTTACCTACTTCCCTGTGACTATTTTGTAACTACCAATTTGTGCTTCTTAGTCCCTTCACCTTTCACCCAGTCCCCCAAGCCTTGTCCCCTCTCTGTGTCTGAGTCTATTTCAATTTTGTTTATTTTGTTCTTAAATTTCACATGAGTAAAATCATATGGCATTTGTCTTTCTCTGACTGACTTATTTCAGAGCTTAATACCCGTTAAGTCCATTAAAATTTTAGAATCTGTTTTTCTCCTCCAGAGCTTTTGCAAGTTGTGGTTTTAAAATAGTGTAAGTTAGTGCCCTGGCCGGGTTGCTCAGTGGTTAGAGCAAGAGGCTTCCGACTGAAGGGTCCTGCTTTCTATCCCGGTTGGAACCGATCACTGTGTCTCTCTCCCATTCATCACTCTCTCTCTCTCTCTTTCTTTCTCCCTTCCATTCTCTTTGAAAAGCAATGGAAAAAATATCCTTGGTGAGGATTAAAAAAAAAAGTATAAATTAGTACTTTTCTTTTGCCAACTATCTAAAGGGCTAGTATGAATAATTAAACTTTGTATAGAGAATACACTGGTAGTTCCTTAATGTTCCTTGTTTAGGTCAGTGGTTCACAAACTTGACTGTTCATAACAATCCCTGGAGAACTTACTAAAACACAGGTTTCTGAGCCCTTTATCCAGAAATTCTGGTGCAGTAGGTCTGGGTGGAGCCATGTTTGCAAATTCCTACATCACATTGATGTTGCTGGGTCTTAAGATCCTACTTTGAGAACCAATAACCTGTGGGGTACTCAAGAGACTTATTTGTAATAAGGCCTCTTCTTTTTTGATCTTTCAGCAAGTAAAACTCATATTGAGAAATTTAAGATAAATTCCCTTAAGCCCAAACCATTTTTTTTTTTTTTTTTTGGTACAGCACTGCATTAGCTCAATTGTAAGATAACTGTAAAGTGGACTTGCTTTGAGTTAGTTGCTACAGCCCACAAGTTCAGAACTAGCTCCAAGGAATGTATCCACCTGCCCCGGGTTTAGAACTGCACGGAGCTCTGGCTGGCCCGGCGGGGCAAGGGTCGTCCCAGCGCCGCGGTTGGAACGCCGGCAGGGTCACTTCTCCACTTGCGCTATCAGAGGCAGCACGTGCGGCCGAGCGAACCGCTGGAGGCTCCTGATAGGAAGGCGCGTGGGCGCCAACGCGGGAGACCAGACCCGACCCGCCGCGGGGCCGACGCAGCGCCGTCCGCGACTCTCCCCAGCAGGGCTGCTCGAGCAGCCGAGGGCGCCGAGCGGGGACGGCAGGAGCCCCTGGAGAAGCGCAACGCGCAGGTTCAGACCCGCAGCAGATCACGCAGCGAGTCTGCGCCCGGAGCCGCCGCGGCGGAGCGGCCGCGGGATCCCCGCCCCCAGGAGAGGCTCCGCCGGCGGCCCTCAGGCCCGCGAGCCCGCCACCCCTCAGCCCCGCCGCGTCTCGGGCCGCGGAGATGTCGGCCAAGGCCGACGTCGGCTTCGTGAAGGAGGCTTCTCGGCAGATCGTGGCCGGTGGTTCTGCTGGTAAGGCTGCCCGCCCGCGGGCTAGTCGCTTTTTATCTGTGCTTGTTTGTCAGACGAGTCTCCCCAAAAGTTTTGCCTTCTTCCTCCAAATTCCGCGCTGCCGCCGCGGAGCCCGAGCCGGCGGAGCGAGGGAGCAAAGGAGGCCGGGAGCGGGCGGCGGGTGCCCTGGGGTCAGGTCGCCGAGGCGCTCGCGTCGGCCGCTCCGCTCTCGGGTTCCCCGCCTTGTCGGTTCCTAGCCTGAAAAGCAAGGTAGGCAGCCCCAAGGCCTGCAACTTGGAGGAGGCCTTTTTGCCTGGCTGGCTATTTTACTCGAACCGATCCAGTTTCTGTCAGACTTAGTTTTGCTCTCAATTGTAGCCTCTTTCTAGTGAGCTAATAAAGATCTTGCATAACTCCTGCCTCCCCCATTAAAATGTGTACTTCAGGATTCCACAGGTCTCATTGCATACTGTGCTTGCTTGGGGCTGTTCATGCCTTAAATAGGCTTATTAAAATTAAATGCATATGTTAACACATATAAACACCTTTGATAGAATGAGCTCACATTAATTTATGGAGAGTTATGCTGTGTGAAAAAAAATTTAGAGAAAAATCTGTAATACTAATCATGGAAATAATTACTAAAAGTGGCTAGAGAAAGTTACCCATGAGATTATGTTATGTAAACGTACGTTAAAGATATTTTAAAATATAAATTAGGAGTTGATTGAAAATTTATCTTATGTACTGTGATGCATTTTTATTATAAATATAAAATAATTACTATAATTCACTCATCACCATAAAACATTTATATAAATGTAGATTTCTTTTAATAAAGTATGGTAACTCTAATAAATCATATTAAGGCAATGAACTTCCACTAATAAAATTTATTTTCAAGTAAATTTGGACTTTTTATAAGGGACCACTACAAATTACGGCCAGTTTTTATTATGTCATGAACGACTTGCATCTCAGGGGTACCATGAGCAGCCAGATGTATCACTTACAATCTGTACATTTTCATAAAGATGATATTTCATTAATATGGCAATCAAGGCATGAGTTTATTATGTGTAATTGTGCTATGTCTATCCATTGTTATGTCGTCAGTGGCTCCACATCTACTTTTTTAGTTGTTTTCCTGTAGTGATGATGAATTTACACCAATTTATTCAACATTTTGGTCAAATTCCACAATATTCAAGACTCCACCAGCTGTCCCTGACTCACTTGGTTCAGAGTCCATGACCCTGATCAAAGAAAACTCAGTTGGCCCAATAGGAAAGTGAAGTTAATTGTTGAACATCCTAAATTATGACCAATTATTCACAATCATCTGTATATTGGCTTAGATGATCATACTATGTATTAGACACAGCTAACCTCAGGGGATGTTAAATGTAGGTCAAACTCTAATCCTACTTAAATTGTTTTTTGGATGATAAATATATGGCACACATATAACATATGATTCCACCATGTTCTTACAATTATAACTAATATGAATGAAAATTAGTACATTTATTAGATAAATGAAACATAGCACAGTTGATTTATACATTTAGTACTGTTTAATTATTCATAAATGATGAGAGTGATTTTACACTTTGATCACAGTGAAAAAGAATAATGTTTTCTTCTACTTGGCCAGTTACATTTTCATGAAATTTTATATTTATTGGACTTTAATAAATGCAGGCTAATTATATTATATAGGCTAGGTGAAGGGCCAAAAAGAAATTAATATACAAGGAGTTAGAATTTTAATAAATACAGAAAATGGCATGTGAATCTTTAGCACCGGAGTGCTGATCACTGATACTGTCATCATATGTAACTCCTCTGTGTATGTATGTGTGTATTATGTGATCTTTTGATGGTAAAAGATAAAAATACTTCCTGGATTTCTTAAGGGGAAAGAAAAAGTAGCTGGGGAGGTTTATTAGAGAAATACCAAGGTATCTCATGGAATTCGGGGTCTGGGATGCATTCCTGGAACAGGTGGAATCAGGAGCTGTAGCACTGAGGGGAACTCGTGAAGTGCACTCTTGCCATCTCTTCTTTTTTCTCCTTGTCAAATGGTTAAGCATTCCCAAGGCAGCAAGGTGGTGGCTAATAATAGGGCCACAAGTAATATTACTACAACTTGTTAGGATGGCTTGCTATACTTCCATAGATTTTTCTGGTGAGGAGTAAGCATGGCCAAATGGATTCAGACAGTTAAGTACTTACACAGACAGCAAAAGCAAGTCATTCTGGTGTCATTTTCCTGTGTCCTTTGTTCCACAGATAGCACCAAAGCAAACCGACCAGATGATAGACCGTCTGAGCACTAGGTCCCTCAGAGCCACAGCCAACCACTTTTATAGACTTACGCTGAAGTCTGTAGCTTTAACCTAAGAGGGAGTGAGGTGGAAATTCTTGTGCTCAACTGAAACTAGGGAGATGGAGGAGAAATGGCCTTGTGGCAGCCTTCCACAAGATAATGGGAGAAACAGTCTATCAGCAGCTCCTCAGCAGTCTGCTAATCTTCCCTTAGGCTAGAAGAAATCACAGGACATTCTGCCAAGACTCAGGCCAGACTGTGGTTAAGCCTTGCCTACATGACCTGTGTGGAGATGTGCAAGGCTGTCCAGGTGCCATGCTGTGGAGCTGTTTCCCTGTGCTCTCCCGGTCTTTTTATCAGTCTTCTTCCTTAGGTTGTCTGCTCGTCAATCGACATGACTGAAGATCTTCCCCAGTAGCTTCTGAGTTTATATGCTCTTGATCTCTGTTCTGTAGAGAAAGAGACTGACTTGCTTTTTTTTCAGTTCTAGTGTAAAACCTTAAGGGAAGACTCAAAATAACCCAGTATTGGTCAGGGGCCCACCTCTGCACCAATCAGCTACAGCCAATGCCCATGTGGATGGTGGGGGCGGGGGTTGGATGGGGATCTCAAGGGAGATTATTTTCCAGAGAAGCTACATACATCATGAGATGGGCAGTAAGTGTCTTTTATAATGATATAAGCCTATCTTTTCTTAAAAGATGGTTCATAATATTTGTATTTAAAAGACCAAAGAGATTGATATACTGACAGTTGCTTGGACAATCACATCTAAAGACTAGCCTTGAGTTTGTAGCTAGCTATTATATGTAGATATTGTTACCAATGGCAACTTTGTTTTATATATATATATATATATATATATATATATATATACACACACACACGTATGAAGTCAATAATATATATGTATATGTATATATAATATATATGTGTGTGTATGTATATATATATTATTGACTTCAGAGAGAGGGATGGAGATAGAGAGATAGAAACATCAATGATGAGAGAGACTCATCAATTGGCTGCCTCCAGCATGCCCCCCACTAGGGGATCAAGTTTGCAACTCGGGAATGTCCCCTGACCGGGAATCTAATGGTGATTTCCTCGTTAATGGGTCGATGCTCAACCGCTGAGCAACACCAGCTGCGCCCAATGGCAACTTTGTTTTGTATGATAAAAGGCGTGCACAAGATAGGTCAATAGGTACTGGAGTTTTGCAGCCTTCTAGTCTGCATTCTCAGCTTCAAGTAGTAGCATCAGATTCAGGTGAGAGAATAGAAGCCAGTGATGAGAGCTTCAGGAAGATCCCCAAGGCTAACACTATAGAGGGGTTAAGGATGGAAATGAGAAGAGGCCATTGGATTAGGCTCTTGGTGCTCAGTGTGGTCCAGGGATAAGCAGCAGGGCCATGGTAGCACCTGGAAGCTTGTTAGAAATGTAGAGTCTCAGGCCTCACTCCAGACCTACCGTAGGAGAATCTGCATTTTAGGAAGGTCCCCGAGACATTGGTTTGTACTTCCAGGTTTTAGAAGCACTGCACTAGAAGACCTTTGAGAAAAGAGAGTCCACAGAGTGGGAGCCAGATTGCAGAGGGTTTCCTGTTAAATTTTTTGGTATTGTTGCTGACCAGAGAGAGAAGAATGAATTCTTATTCGTGCCTTATGGGTCCTCAGTTTAGCTTTCAGGTTTATTTTCTACCCCTCTCCTACGCATTCCATTTGGTTTCTGCTAAACAGATCTGCTAACCATACTTGAATGTTGCCTGTATCTTTCCACCTGTATTTCCAATGCCTGGAATGTCTTCCCCTTGTTTTCTCTACCTATTGAAATCCTATCCATTTTCCAAGGCTTAGCTTGAAAACTATTTTCTGCATAAATGTTTCCCAGATGGCCTCTACAGTCCCATCCAGCTTTAACATTCTCATTAACATGTGAATGGTACAAATAATAAAAGTTGACTAACATTTATTGAGTCAATACTAAATGCCAGGCCCAGTTCTAAGCTTTACATGTATTAGCATTTTTAATCCTTACCACAGCTCCAGGATGAAGAAATGAAGAAACTGATGCGCAGAGGGCCTAATTAACTTGTCTGTGGTTGCACAAGCTTGCAGCCATTTCTATGGAAAATCACGATAGGAGAGGGACTGGGGGAATATTATTCCTATTGACAGACATTTTTAGAAGTTGGCGAGATCAAGTCAAGTATGCTATCCCTTATTATCTCTGTATCTCTTATTAATTTACATCCCTTAGGAGAACTTTTATCTACAAATACAATCCTTATAGTCTTTCTGCTAAATAGTATCTTGCTCTTTCCAAATAGTTTCTTGTGTGTGGACACAAATTAGCTTTTAGCCCAAAGAAAATACTCTATCCAGGGCCTCTAAGTGCAGTTGAGCAAATGGTTGCCTGCAAAAGGACTCTGTCCACTGGAGCAAGTGGGAACTGAAATGTAGCCCATGCTCTGATTCATCATCTGTGTATATCAGAGCAGAGATGCGTCCACCTAGGGGAGAAGGGACACCTTTCTCTATTTCTCACAAAGACCTCAAATGGATTGGCAGCAAACCTGACAGCACCACTGACTGAATTTCCCCAAACTTGCTAGAGCTCCCAGAGTCCCTGGGCCTCGACATCCCCTAAATTCAACATCATTACACTGTCTGTTCATCAGCAGGGCTCCAGATCATTTCTCTTGTATGCAAATCTCTTCCTTGGAGCCAGGAACATGGCTCACCTCAGAAGCTCTCATGGGCCATAACGACCAATTTGGGCTCTTCCATATGTTTCCAAAGCTCCTGGGGTTCTTACCTCATGTCATTTAGGAACCTTTTAGGACCACTCAGATGGTTTTTTCCCCTCCAAGTTCTCATAGTGCTTTTGTACGCAACCTCGGAATCTCCCAGAGTCTCTGATGAAGTCCCCTTGGGTCCCTGAGTATATGTGAAATGTGCATTGTACTGATGGGAGAGCATCCAAGACTTTCAACCTAAAAAGATTACTAAAAAGGTATAAGATAATTTTAAATCTTATTTTTTAAACTCCCAATCTTATATATCTTTATTTTCACAAGATTTCTACCTTTTCTTACCCTAACCCATAATAGTTAAAATGCAGTTAAAAGAAACGCCTTAGCAGGCAGAATGTATACTAGTAGTCCTCTGGATTTTAATTTGAACTGGGTAATAAAAGGGTTGATGCACTGGGGGGTAACCAAGGTTAAAATTTTGATCAAGGAAAATTCTTTTTCAGAATGGGTGCAAAGGGGACACACATGTGATTTGGATAAATGGCACCTTTGGAAATTTGGGATTTGAGAAACTGCAATTGTTTGATAATAAATAGCAGGTTGTACTGAAACAGGTGAGCCTTTATGACACATCAAAGGGAGGCTGGAACCCATTATCTGGGTAATTAGGGAGGAAAAATCCCCCTTATTTCAACCACATAGGAGGAAGCAACTCTACTGCTCAAATTAATTATAAAATACCTTTAAGGAATGTGTTTTAATTAAAATGTAGTCTTGTCTCTCTTAAAGAAAATCTAGATCTCAAAAGTATGAATTTAAGAAGAAATAAAACATGAATTGCATAACCACATTTCAAAAGCATTTCTTATTTTACTGTCCTTAACTGAACGACATTTTAAAAGTAGAAGTACAGTATATGGGTATATGATTCAGTTGGTGTAAAACAACTTCACAACATTTTAGGAAAGCCTTATTAAAGCAGCCCTTTTTTACCTCCCTCCCCCTGCAGGACCCCCATCCATTCTTGACTATGACATCTCAGAGCAATAAGAACCTCGTGTTTTAGGTACACCATAGCAGGTACTCAGAAATATTTGTTGACTGTATTAATGAATAAATATCAGAAGCACAAGCCACAGTATATTATCCTTAGGGTTCTAGTATCAGAAAACCGATACTTGCAACAATGCTTTCTTTCAACAATATTTTCTTTCATTGTAACCATTCAATAAACTCTTCTGAGAGAGGTCCATGATAATTTTTTAAATTTATGTATCATTTTTCATTCCAGGACCCCAGACTGAAAAGAGATGCACAAATTATTTTCAAATGTTTTCAAATTATTTTCAAATGTTATTAAAGTAGGTGGTATCTTAAAATGGCAACGAATGAAACCAGGTTAAGGGACTTCTATAGGATTCTTCATAATTATTCTAGATTTTAACTGATTTTTTTCCCTACCAATTGACTTTTCCTTTTAAATGATTATGTTTCTGTCAATTATTTCCATACTTTGATGTGATCATGGTTTATGCTCATTGTAAGTATTCAGCTAGGTCTGTATCTTTTGATTGTTACCCATAGTCCTTGTATTAGTTTGCTAGGGCTGTTTGAACAATGTTCCACAAACTGGGTGACTTTTAATGACAGGACTTTATTGTCTCGCAGTTTTGGAGACTCTACAAGTCTGAAATCAAAGTGTGGGCAGGGGTGGTCCTTCTGGAGGCACTGATGGAGAATGTGCTCCATGCCTCTCTTCTAGCTCCCGGCAGGCAGTTGCCAACAGTCCTTGTGCTCTTTGGCTGTTGTTGCATGGCTTTCTCTCCCTGTTTCTTTCTTTGTGTTCAGATTCCCCTCTTCTTATGAGGATACCACTCATCAAATTAGGGCCCACCCTAATCCAGTATTACCTCATCTTAACCTCTTTACTTCTGCAAAGACTCTATTTCCAGATAAGGTCACATTCTCAGATACCAGAAGTTAGGACTTGAACATTTCTTTTGGGGACACAATTCAACCCACAACAGGCATTCAATTGTATTTTTCTTTTCATATTGTGTTTCTCAAATTCATGTCACATTATCTCAAGGTATGGTCCTGTGTTTCTTTTACTTTCAATGTAAAACTTTGTGGAAAGTCCCTCACTCAGTTTTCAACCTAATGTGATTGGCATCTCTGACTTTACCTTTCTGCTAAAACTGATAACTACTGGTTTTCATTCCTAATTTTAGTTAATATTTGTGGAATTTCACATCTCTGACCAATTATTCTTTTCAAAGTTGTCTCTGCTGTTGACTTTTACCCCCTTCTTTATATCTCATAACTTTTTTTATTGTTCCCCTTCTTTCCCTTCCCTCAAAAACTGATGTTCTGCTTCCAGTCAAGGTGGCTGTGTAGGTAAACACTGTGCTCACCTCCTCCCACAACCACATCAAAATTACAACTAAACTACAGAACTAAAATTCAGAACTGCCTGAAATCTAGCTGAACAGAAGTCCTATAACTATCGATATAAAGAACAAGCCACATTGAGACTGGTAGGAGGGGTGAAGACGGGCTGGTTCTACACCCACACCCATTTTTTACTGGTGGTTAAAAATCAGTAGGGATATCACAGCTGTGGAGGTCCCCCATGAGGAGCCAGGGATCTCAGCCCCGAGCTCAGCCCCTCAGCCGAGGGTTCCAGTGCTGAGAAGAGAAGTCCCCATAACTTCTGGCTGTGAAAACCAGCAGGGATTGTAGCTGAGTGAGATGGAGGCTGCTGGACTCCCAGGCATTCCTTTCGAAGGGCTCACACATGGACTTACTTGAACTCACTCCCTCTGAGCTCCCGTGCCGGGGCAAGAGCTCAAAAGGTGCCAGGGACACAAGGGGAGGACCTGAATTGTCTGGCTTCGGGGTGAGGGCTGGAGAGGCAGCTTTCTCCTGGAGAGAAGTGCTGGTAGAGGCCATTGTTCCTTTGCTGAGCCTTCCCTCTGCAGGTGCAGGCCAGGCCATATCTGAGTCTCCATTAACCTAACACTGTTGGCCCCACCTTGATGATTCCCTGAGACCCTGCCCCACCCAACTTGCTATCTTACATACGCTGTGTACAAGAGACTCACTTCAGGTCAACGGACAACACAGATTAAAAGTAAAAAGATGGAAAAAGATATTTCACGAAAATGGAAATAAGCAAACAAAACACTGGGTAGCAATACTTATACCAGACAAAGAAGGAGCCAGCAATTCTACTTCTGGGTATTTCTCCAAACAAACCCAAAACACTAAATCGAAAAGACATATGCATCCATGTGTTCATTGCAGCGTTATTTCTAATAGCAAGGGTATGGAAGCAACTTAAGTGTCCATCAATAAATGAATAGATAAAGGAGAAATGGTGCATGTACATAATAGAATATGACTCAGCCATAAAAAAGAGTGAAATCTTGCCATCTGCAACAACATGGATTGTGCTGAGTGAAATAAGTCAGAAAGAGAAGGACAAATGCCATATGATTTTACTGATATGTGGAATCTAAACAACAAAGTAAATGAACAAACAAAACATAAACAGACTCATAGACACAGAAGACATTTTGACAGTTGCCAGATGGGAGAGGGTTTGAGAGGATGGGTGAAAAAAATGAAGGGATTAAGAAGTACAAATTGGTAGTTACAGAACAGTCATGAACATGTAAAGTACAGCATAGGGAATACAGTCAGTAATGTAATAACTATGTATGGTGTCAGGTGGGTATTAGTTTTATCACTTCCTAAGTTATATGAGTGTCTAATTGGTGGGTTGTGCACCTGAAACTAATATAATGTTGTACATAAACTGTAAGTGAAAGAATTAAAAAAAAATTTTGTTCTGCAGATTTCTAAAGTTTTCTGCCCTACACCCTCTGTTATCTCCCTGAACAAGCCCATCTGCTCTCTGGCTTCAGCATTATCCATTTGCAGATAACTATTGGAGCTATAGGTCCAACTCCTCTGTGCTCTGCAGACAAATTTGTAACTTAAGCAGTAAAATTAACATGGAATCAAGAATCATGTGGACTCTAGTGATTTTCAAAAATGTTTCAGAGCTATATTTTGAAACTGATAGTAGACCCTCCAATACCGTTTTCCCTTTTTGTGGAGTTGTACTTGTCCTTACTTTGAGTTCAGTCTTTCCCATTCATTCTTTTTGCTGTAGTAAGAAGTTATAAATGAATTTCTCTGGGTGTGTGTTTGGGTTAGGTTGATCCTACCTAATTATCTAGTCAATAATTTTGATAAGACAAGTGGGAAACTAGAAATAAATCTTAAGTACTAATATTTATTGAATAATTATGTGCAAAGCGCTGAACTTAAGTCATTGATATTAATGTGTAATTTCTTGAGAATGAGGCAAGTGAAGGTCAGAGAAATTAAATAACTTGCTCAAGGCCAGTGACAGAGCATGGACTCAAACTCTGTTCTCTTTGCTTTCCAAGCTTGTATTCCTACCCACTACCCCACCCTGCCTCATAGTGTGCAGAATGAGAGGTCAGTTTGGCAGCTGCATACAGAGTTGTTACCTTCACAAGGCCTCTTGTCTTCCTGGTTGGGTTAATTATTGGAGTTGCTCTGGAACTCTAGTATTGATGAACAAACAGGGTCTGCCCTTGGTGAAATAGGCCATTTCTTGTTTTAGCCAGATCTTTAAATGCCAGCCATAGCACAAGTATGAAATTCTCCATAGTACCCAGCCAACATCAATGGGCTACCCCTTTTCTGCCAGCCCTACAGGCAATTAATTAGGAACGAACTGAGTCTCAATAATTGAACCCTTACGTAACTAGGCAAGATACCAGAATGACTTACTGGAGTGAGAACAACCCCAAAGCAGACTGGACAAAGCTGTCTATGAAAAATGAGGGAATTTAAGTCTCATAAGATAGGTGCGTTGAGCCTTTTTGTTTGCATGAACCTGGTAGCTTTAGGTTAGATGCAAGGGTGAGTTTAGTTGAATGTCCGTAAAAACTAGAATGGACTATTGTAGGAGGAAGATATAACTTTGGAGAAAGAATAGTAAAATATATGCTTCAATAGAATTAAATGACATCTAAAATAGAATTGTGGCCAAAAGTTTTACATGCACACACACACACACACACACACACACACACACACAGATTGAGACAGAGAAAGAGAAAGGGAAAGAAAGATGAGACATGCCAGTATGCTAATTTTTTTGAAAAGTTACCAATATTTATGGGTCATCGTGTGTTCCAAAATCAGAGTAATACAATTATGGGAAACATTAGTTTTTATTATTGTTGCTGTGGCTGTTGTTATTATTATTTTGGAGAATGATTATAGAAATAGATTAAAACACTTTGAATAAATTAAATTCCTGGTACTTCTCCAGAGATTTAAGAATGAGCGGGGTTATTTTGGAGCTTCCTTCTAGGGCGGTACATTTGCTTGGCTCCTGTGTCTCAGTGGGCGGTCACATCTGAATCGAAGAGCTCCATGCAGTACTTGTGCATACCTATAGATGGCACTGTCTTCCCATAATTTTGGTAATTTGCTTTTTTTTTTAAAAAGGAAAAGCTTTTTGCAAATAGATGTAGAAGTGTGTTAACTTCTAATTAGATACCACCATTGTAAAACATTTGGAACAGGTGTCCTGCATAGATCGTAGAGGATCATACATTTGAAAAATATAGAGGACTGTACTTTTGGAATTAAAATTAAGAGAGATGGAAGAAACTATTTATGTTGCCATAATATTTATATTCTGTGTGGTGGTCTTGCTTTCATAATTAGAGTTCTGGACCAAACAAAAATTGTTAATAAGCTTAGCATAAATGTCATATTAATTGCTTGTAGGTCTTGGAGATTACCTTGTGAAAATGAAACTCCTGGAGCACATAATTTTGTTTCTCTAAATTTTCAGTGTTAGAATGTGTATTACACTATTAGTAAATTATAAGCTTCTGTGAGCAGGACCTAGAGTGGCAGGACCTGCCTGAGGCAGTCACTCACAATACCATTTCTTGTTTTAATCTAGTGAGCTTTAACATAAGAAAATGAGTGATATATGTGAAAAATATATTTTTTTTAAACATGAGTTATCAAACAGGATTTTTTTTTTAGATTAATACATACTGTATTGTGGTTAGTTAATGGGAAATACGAGAAATCCTTGCTCTTGTAAATGAACTTTGAACCACTAGATGGCAGCATAACTTTTCCATATCTTTTAAAACATTTTTAAAAAATGATTACTAAACTAATTATTTTTCCTCTCTTAATGAGAAATCTATACAGCTATGACATTTAAGGAAAATTATAAAGAAGTTGAATATATAAGAAATACTAAGCCTCTTTTAGTGATTTTTTTATTGAGCAATTTGTTGTACTGAGAAAACATTTACTTTATATTAAGTTGAAAATAGGAATGTGATGATATCAAAATTGTAAGACATATCATTTATCTTTTCAGTATCTTTTTTTTACAGAAATATGACTTTTTTTTTTTTTTTTTTTTACTGTTTCCTTCATGTTTTCATGGAGATCTGCATTAGCTTATACCTTCTAATCTTTTGAACACACATATGCTGGAGACTAGAAGGTCAACAGAGAAGCAAAGAAGGGGAAAAAAGAAAGAAAAGTAGAGACACTGGCACCTAAGTTATTATTATTATTTAAAAAAGCAGTGGTAATAATGTCTATGTGATCCTTGCTGGATTTATATATTTCATAGTTTAAAAATGCAGTATCTGTCCATTCAAAGTGGGTATTTAACTAGCCATTATCCAGTATTATATGTATTAAAAGTGCTTTCATTGGTATGCTTACGTACTATGTAATATCATGTTACATTCTACAATGGATGCTTTTCACAATTTAGTTTTTGTGTGTGATTAATTTTTAAAAATTATACTGGATCTATTTCTTGTTTTTTAAGTCCTGTGAAGAGTGAGCCCCGTTTAGGTAAAGACCAAGTCTTATTTATTTTTTATCTCCATGCCTAGCACAGTGTTGAGACTATAATAACCACTCAATAAATCTGCTTTTATTTAAATTGCATTTACCACAAAGCAATACAATTCTATCGAGACCTGTTTTGCTTATGTGCCATAAATATGGCAGAGGTAAAGAAAATACCTTTTAGTTTAGAAGCCAAGTACTTTGAACTCTTTTGTAGCATCTTATTTTGTCGATTGTGGAGGGAATATTCCTTGTAGGAGTGATAGTTTCACAGAGCAGCACTAAAAATAAAAATTTTATTTTTTGACCTAAGGTGTAACTCAGTGCAAATGGTTCTGTGCTAAGCAGTATGATTTGCTTTCTAGAATGGAATATAGGACATATAATCAATATTAGATGCACAGTTGCTGCTTGTGTACAACTATATACAGAAATGTATTGTAAACTCAAAAAAGAAATCTGTTACCTTTCTATGATTTATGTAAGTTAGAAATGGATGGCAAGCTTTTTTGTGGGCAAGCTAAAATATTTTTAAAGGACTCACAGTTACCATATATAGGAAAAACATATAAGACAATGTATAAGGAAAAAGTAACAAATGCAGTCACCATGGGTGAGAAAAAATATAGTTTCATGTAATGCCATAAATGTGTAGGTTGCATTCCAGAAATCTGTAGTTTTAGGTTAATGATTTGCAATCAGGGTGTATTTCGCTCTAGAACAATGTTATGTACTTTGTGGATGAGCCACAAAAATCTTATTTTTTAAAACTTGTACTAAGTGTGAAATACCACTAATAGGAGCCCTGAACCCCAGGGCATTTAGGACCCTTAAGCCAAACTCTAGGGTCCTGCGCCCTTCTGAGGTTCACTTCCCTGGAGATTTCCAGGGATGTAAGCAGTAGAGAATAAGATCGAGCGCTCACATGTGCAGATGGCCTGGTGCCTTTTCTTTGGCAATGAGAGAGGAATGTGCCAGAAGCCAAGAAGAAAAGGGTGTGAGCAGGACCAGGAGGGCCATTTGAATGAGGCCTCACGTTCACAGAGGACCTCATAAGTTTAAACTTTTGACATTTCTTTCAAATAAAGTTAGACATAAAGTCCTTGCCTTTGTCATTGCAATTGTGTGTGTTAAAAGCATTAACATGTGAAATGTAGGGATCTAAAATAAGCTACGTTTTAATGAGGCTGTTAAGTTGGCATATCTTTACTTTTTGCATATTGAGAGTCTTAGTAAATTGAAGCGTCTTAGGACTCTTTCAGCCTCCGAGAGACTCATCCTAAGGGACAAGGGTGAATGGATTCCAGCAGTTCGCACTGCAGTTGTTCCTGGCACATATTTGTGCAGTGAACAAATGGGCAGATGGAGGAGTGGATGCATGTGTGTATGTGTGTATGTATGTATGTTGAATAGTCAGACAGCAGAGGAGGACTGAAGGGGAAGTGTGAACCAAAGAACTGTGTAAGAAAGGAGGCCTCAAGTGTGGAGAAAATGGGGGTTGCAGTGGTCATTAGTATGTATAGGTTGTTAGCAAATTAACTATTTCTACATTGGAAAATGTCTGCTTTTGTGTTATGATTTGTGCAGTTTATATGAATATATATTTTTGCATTTGAATAAACATGAGGGAAGTCATATTTAAAAAAAAATACATATCTTTATTGATTTCAGAGAGAGGAAGGGAGAGGGAGAGAGAGAGTCTTCGTTGATCAGCTGCCTCCTGCAGGCCCCCGACTGGGGATCAAGCCCGCAACCCGGGCATGTGCCCTGACCGGGAATTGAACGGCAATCTCCTGGATCCTAGGTCGATGCTCAACCGCTGAGCCTCGCCCGGCCCGGCAGGGAAGTCACACTTTTAATACATACATTAGCATTGTATAGCTAAGGAAAGAGTCATATATTTAATTAAAAGAAAACTAATTTTTATATTGTTTTGAACTGTGACACTGACATGTTTATTTAAATGTAAAAATGCATAATATTAATTGTTAAATAAACTTGATGTAGAATAATGACAGATATTAAAACATGCTCTTCTTATTTCTGTCAGTAAACAGTTAGCTCCCTGAGGCTAAGAATCATGGTCTTTTTGGTCCCTGCTCTATCCCCAGTGCCTAAAACAACCTGGCGTAGGGTAGGCACTCAATAAGTATTTGTTGAATGAATAGATAGATGACTAAATGAACACCAATTTATTCTGGTTCTCAATTTTGGATGTTAATTTAAAAAACTTTAAACCTTCCATCAAGATACTAGAGCATATGTTGCTTCTTAAATGAACTGAAAAAGCTGGTGCAGTCCCCTCCATGCCTAATGCATGTCATCCGTGGTGAGAATCATCGCTGCTCACCTGCCACCAGGTTCAGACATTACTCCAGAAACCATGCACTGCCCAAGATGTACGATTCCTTTTATTCCTATTAGCTGCAAAGGGAGAAAACAGAAATCCAAAGGGTCTTAGTTTTCTTGCTCTGATTGTTCTAAGTAGGAGTCAGTCTTGGAGGGACTTTAATCCTACGTATGTAAATTCCCAGTGATTCTACAAGCCTGGATACATGTTTTCCTGGATCTTGACTATGCATGAATGTGGACTTGTTTCTTCCCAACACCTGGTTTCCTAGGAATGATAATAAGAAGTATAGACTGATTGTTAAGTTGCTTACTGTTTGGAGGTAGGTTTATTTTCTCAAGTTCAAAGGTCACTGTGTAGTTGTATGTTTTTTAAGTCAATCTCTCTGCTGACTCACTTCCACATGTGTTGTAGACATACAGAGAAACATGTAGTCACATGACAGGGTACTTCTTCAGTGGGATCATAGCAACCTAATCTTAATTTTCTCTCTTTTTTTTTTTTTTTTTAAATATATCTTTATTGATTTCAGAGAGAGGAAAGGAGAGGGAGAGAGAGAGATAGAAACATCAATGATGAGAGAGTCATTGATCAAGCCCACAACCTGGGCATGTGCCCTGACCGGGAATCAAACCCCGATCACCTGGATCCTAGGTCGACGCTCAGCCGCTGAGCCACGCCTGGCCGGGCTTAATTTTCTCTTCTGATCTATTAAGTTCCTACTTTGGTGTCCCAAAGATTTATTTAACTCATTTGTGTGTGTGTGAATAGAAAAAATACATACATATATATGAAAACATTTATCTACCTCATTTTTGTTCTCAGATCTTTGTTTTGGAAATTATATGGCTTTCCAAAAATAGTTACATAGAGGGCAGACTTTTGAGTACATTTATGGGAACTAAGCAGTGAAATAGGTACACATGAAAACAATCAACAAATAGAAAAATATGGCACCTTGTCAAGAGACATCCATGTTTTAATAGTGAACTTCACCTTACAAAGAGAGTAGAGGTAATACAGGGAGGGGGTGTCCTGAGGGGATTTGGATGCTCACCTGGCTTCAGATTCCTACTCTAACACTCACTAGATTTGTTACCTTCGGTGGGCATTTTAACATTTCTGTGCTTCATCCATAAAACAGAGATACGTTGCCATCTACTTCATAAGGTTGTTGGAAGGATCGGTTGGGTTGATACATGCAAAATGCTTATAATTATGCCCAGCACTAAGTAAGTGTTAGTTATTTTTAATGGAGAGGGGAAAACGTAGAAGTATTTAGGCATATTCCAAATATTTAAAAATATCTTCATAGATGAGTGACACACCATGTGAACATATGCTAACTATAATTCTGTTCTACAATTTATAATGTAAACTGTATTTTTTTTGTTTACCTTCTAGAAACCTAATCTTATTTTTGCTTAATTCTAATTTGGGGTGATAGAGTTTTGTTTTGTTCTCAAACCTGGATATCATTAATATAATCTTAGTTTTCACCAGATGTAGTGGTCTTTCTATTCCCAAAATAGAGTCATTAGGCTGCTTCTGGAAATTTCCTTTTCAATATTTTGTAGAAAGTCTATAGGAGTGATTCTCAATTCATATCCCACAGGTCATCCTATCAAATAACTTGGGTCACTCCCTTCCCCCAAGACCTACTTTCTTTAAAGGAGAAAGGCGCTTATATTTTTGTAGATATTCAGTTATATTTGTCATTCTTAGTACCTTTGGGAATCTTAAAATTGCAGAGCATTATTTGGAGCAAATTTTATCAAGCATTATTAACCAAGACAAGTAATAAAGACCTTGTTCTTAACTTAGTTATTTCAGTATCCCACCCCAGCGACAGAGACCACCTGATTGACAACTGATGATTTATAGGTTAACTAGGGTCTTTCAGACCTTTTCCCAGGATTTGAACGCAAATGAATACCCACGCCTGTAATTAGCTGTCTCTCCTTTTCTCATTAGTGTCTGGATTTTTTCCCAGTCCCTCACCTCCAAGGTTCAGTGCTCGCACACAAGGACTGTCCAAGGGTATCTACCATGGCACCCCATACTTTTCTGACTTTTTGTCAATAGCCTTCTAATCTGATTTTTAAAAACCCTGATTTTATTCTAGGAAAATTTCACTGTAGTAGCTAAATCGATAAATTTAATCAGTTGCACTTTATTCGGTGGCATAGGCTCCAAACAGAGCCTTTCCCCACAAAAAAGTTTATGTTATGATAGGCCAATCAGAAAAAGGTTTGGCCTAAACAAACTGGTCCTGTCTCCTTTATTGTCCCAAATGTTGGAGAAAGCACAGCAGGTATCTTTCATGGAACCCCAAGTATCTGATCCTTGCTGCTAATGGTTCTAGAACTATCAGTCAAATGCCTTCTCATGTTTCATCCTGGTTTCTCCCAAGCAAACAACACACACCCACACTCACACGCATGAGCAAATAAACATACACATCAAAATACTTTGTAGCTTGGCTTTAAGCTGCTGACCTATTATTTACGGGCTGACATTATTATGTTACTGTGTACACAATTTGATTTTCAGAAATATTTTTTGAATTAGTTCTCCCCAATGTCCATGAACTCATTCAGAAAACATTTCTTAAGTGCCTCGTGTATACTAGGCCCTGTGATAACAGGTATGTGTGGCTGATCTGAATTTAACCGTGAGGAATGTATAGCATAGGAAGGGTGGTAACAGTTAGCTGAGTCTGCTTGCCAGAGGCTGGTGCTTAGTTCACCAAGCTTCTCTAAAATGTGATATTTTGCTTTTGCAAGCTGGTTAGACACATTGCATTAAAATACTGCCAAATTTTGTCCCTTTTTGTCCAAACTTTTCTAACTTGAAAAAGGAATTTCAGTGTGTAAAACTTTCCATTAGAAGGCCACCTGTAAACTTAAAACAGTCAAACTGTTTTTTCAGCTGCCTGCATCTCTGGTTCTCAACTGACTAATACTGACAGGTAAAGATGGCTTTCCCCTGAGAAGGGTTCTGCTGTTTGTGGTTATTCCGTCACTAGCAGGAGGGACAGCTCCCCTGATCCGAAGGGAATGCAGAGATGCCATTTGCAGACAGAATCATATGCTAACTAGCAACTAAAAAATAATAGCCAAATAATGATTTCATTGTTCCTTCCCGTGTCCATGACAACGGAGAGGTATGCAGCTAGACCAGAACATTGCCTGGGAGTGTTCTTTGCCTCAAACACTACTATTTTGAGAACGTTTTCAATTTATTCTGACAATCAGGCTAAGGAGAAAAATGGGCATTTCTAGTATCTTGCTAATTTTAGTGTTTCTATGTGCCTGAAGATAATTCTCAACTGGCACTCTCACTTGCCCTTGAAAAAGAATCTGGTTTATAGCATAGCCCCGACCGTGGTGGCAGTCAGTGACAAAGAGTTCCCACTGTTCTGGAGTTCTCTCTTAGCCCATGAACAGCGGTAGGACCTTGGGAGAGTTTCTTAACCTTTCTAATTGTCAAGTCCTTATTCATAAAGTAGGAATTAGTAACAATATTTTCCCATAGAGTTAAATGAGATACTGCACTTGAAGTGCTTAGCTAGCTGCTGTGCCCTAAAATGGATGGTTTATTGCTGTTATTAGTCATCTTCCCTCTAAGACCATAGAGTTCCAAGGCGGTGGTTCTCACCTTGATTGTCCCTTAGAATCACCTGGGTAACTTTAAAAATCCTGATGCTAGGGCCACACCCCAGATCAACTAAATCAGGATCTTTGGGGGTGGGGTGGGGGTGGCAGGACTTCCATTTAAAAATTGCTCCAGCTGATTCCAAAGTGCAGTCTGTTAAATCAGGTTGAGCAATACTGTCCCTGAAGGTGGGGTCTGTGTCATATTAAAGCACTCAGGTGAAAATGTGTGAAAAACTTGCTAACGTGGATATTTTGAAAAATAAAAGCCCATATGATCTGGATAAAAAGAAAAAATGACACACAGTACCTTGCATATCTTCTTATAGGTATTTTGAGTAACTGAATAGGGGAAAGCTAAATTAGGTGACTTTTTAAGGGGCCACTTACTATCAACATCATGTAGAACAAATCCACTAAGAAAGAAATGGGAAATTATAAAAGATGTTAGAACCCAAACTTTGAATGTGAGAAAGTTATACAAGTGGAAACTATACTAAAGTCAAATTACTTTTATATTTAAAAAATTTTTTTGAGTTAATTAATTGGCAGAAGTAGTAATAGAGATAAATCTGTGCTATTTTAACACAAAGATCAGTATAACTTCAAACACTTCCCAATTAGGTCATATCTGTGCTTGTTTAAATTTTGGGGAAACCACTGGCAATACAAGAATACATGCTTTTTATGTTGCTCATGTTGAACAGGCATCATTAGCCCTCTAGTATAGCATTAAACCTTTTGGAACAGGAAGGCTAATATCTGAGATAAACTCAGTTGTGTTAACTATATAAGAAAATTTGAATTTCTTCCTGGTAATCCAGAAAAACATTAATTATTAAGTTCTCAAGATCTTATAAAGTTTAAATCAATGATATCACAAGAGTTAACATTTCCAAAATGATTTCTTAGTCCCCAGTTCTTTATTTTCAAAGTGAATTTCTCTGTATTTCAACATATCACATTATTTTGGTGAGCAAGTTAATTCCATTTTAAGCTTCTTCAAAAGAATTTTTAAAATAAATACTTTATCTCACATTCAGTATCTGTTTCTCTGTGTATATAATTTTAACCTACATATACAGGGTGGGGCAAATGTAGGTTTACACTTGTTCATGTGGAAAATAATACAATAGTTAATAAATAATAATATAGGAATAACATCAATTTCTCATATTCACAATTCTAAACCTATGTTTGGTCCACCCTGTATTGCTGCAATCATCATAATAATTACACTTGTTTACTACTGTGAGTTTTCCAGATACTTTTGTACATGTATTTTTTTTCATTTCTCACAAAACCTCAGTGAGGGTAGAGGTAAAAAAAATAACCTCATTTTACAGGTGGGAAAACTAAGGCAGTTTATTCATAGGCAGTTTCAGCTGAACCAGGACAAAAATTCTTGGTTTTTAGTTAGATGGTCCTTTCACTAACTCATTTATACATTGACCAAGAATTACCAAGCTGCAGCTATGTGCCAGCTGCAGTTCTAGGCAGTGGGCATCCAAGAGGAGTAAGACACACTTCATGCCTTAAAGTAGTTCCATACACAGTTCTGCAAAGTTCTTAGCCTGGATCTGTTACCAAGGCAGAAAACGTGACCTGAGATTGCCATGGCCCACGCTATCAACTCTTCCAAAACATAGGCAGGAAGAAGCAAAGAAATGAGGTGGTTCAGAAACCCATAACTACCACCTTCTACAGTTATATTTTGTGACATGATCACATTATAGTTTGATGCAAGATCAGCCTGGACATTAATATCCTTTTCAGCTGGATTTTTGTGTGTGATTTCTGTCCATCAGGGAAAGCTATGGTGTTTTTTTAAGAACGTATCATTCAGTGATGTTTTAATTTGTTTTTCTCCAGCTTTTCAATTGCTAATGTTTGTTTACTTTTGGAAACTGTTTTGAAGATTAAACATCTTGATTTATTTTTAATGCTAATTTATCTCACATATTAACTGGTTTTTGAAGTAATCCTGTTGCTGAATTAAAATACTCTCACCAGACACAAATGAGATTCTACAGTAAGGTGTAGAGTTTACGTTTAATTAATTTCTCTTTAAAATATATTAATTTTTTGCTGGTTGTAAAGTCTTGGAGTGAAGTTATTAACTGTCTTTTGAAATTAGCCATATTTATTTTATTTTAAAGCATAAAGCAAGATTCAATTAACTAGATAGAACTATTTCAGTTCTTGTTGAGGATTCATATTTGCCCTAAAGGAAGGAAAGTTCAGAAAGAATATTATTAGTTTTTCAGTTACTGAGTGGAAACATTTTATGTCTTGAAAATTTTCCTTGCATTTTTTGCAAATTAAAAATATATGAAGAAATAAAGGAAAGGGCATAATGTTGAAAAGTTAAAATATAAGTATTGTTAAGCAGCAAATAAATGAAATATCTTATTCTTGTATGAAACTATTTTAGCTTAATGTCAATAAAGTTTAAATTAGTTCAGACTTTTCTTATTAGAATAAATGTTTCCTTTTAAAATGCATGATAATCATAATCAAGACAAAATTTGTCCTGTTATTTATTTTCAAAATGATTGTACATGTTTAGCAGACTTTTGATTTAAATCCCCAGTGATATATTGGAGACAGATGTTTAGATGACCTCATGTTTAAAGTAATGTTATATTTGGACACAAGATTAAATTTTCCTTAAAATCTTTCCTTATAAGTTAAACTGTGTGGTAGTATACAAAAACTAATCAATGATTTGCAGTGGATTAATGCAATTCCTGTATTTTAAATAAAATTTTCTATCTTTTATGGAATTCCACATAGTACAAAAGAGCTGATTATGAAACAGCTGTTTACAAATGAAAATATTGTTTTTGGCTGGCCAGCTAAATGAGAAACAGATTTGAAAAGTTCCATGAATTTGAATGCAAATGTACCATATCATTTATACCGAACCAAAGAACATTGGTAAAAGACTGCAACATGGTTTACCAAAAATATTCTGTTCAAGACTGTTTCATAGGATATACTATAAGCATTTAAAATAGTTTTTCTTTTTTTCAAAACTAATTTTTCCTTAATGAAAATCAATATAACTATAATATATAGTTAGTATATTGAGAAGGCTTTTAAGGAGCTCATAAACAACACTTAACATTTCAATGAAGAGAAATTAGCAGGTGAAGCTATTAGAAATGTTTAGGCAATTGAGTAGAATGAAATAAGTAAAAGATATGAGATATTGTTTAAAGACAATAAATTAGTGTATGTGACAAATGTGTGTAAGGCAGAGCTATATAGGTATGAACATATTGTCTTTTTTTTTTTTTAAACATCAATGATGAGAGAGTTGTCACTGTTCAGCTTCCTCCTGCACAGCCCTGACTGGGGGTCGAGCCTGTAACCCGGGTATGTTCCCTGACCAGGAATCAAACTGCGATCTCCTGGATCCTAGGTCAATGCTCAACCACTGAGCCATGCCTGGCTGGGCAACATGTTGTCACTTTAAGCAGCAGCTAGAATGTTATACTGGAAATCACATTACTGTGGAAATTATAATTTAAAAAATCTGGTGCAATGGAAACCTTAACATTTTCTCTGAAATTTTAAAGTTATTAAGAATTATTTATTTTGAAAATTAGTTTACATTAAAAAAAATAAGACTTAAAGACCTTATGAATTTTGAATATGACTATTGAATACCAAAGTACATAATCTGCTTGAGGTTGCTCATGACTTAAAACTTCTAGGAGGCCCAGCTGGCATGGCTCAGTGGTTGAGCATTGATCCAGGATCCAGGAGATCGCAGTTTGATTCCTGATCAGGTCACACACCTACGATGTGGGTTTGATCCCCAGTTGGGGCACATACAGGAGGCAACTGATCAATGTCTCTCTCTGAAATCAATATTAAAAAAAAAAAAGCATATCCTCTGGTGAGGATTAAAAAAAAACTTCTAGGAGAGTTATTGTTTGTTTATTTCTTTTATTTTACCTTTATCTCTTCTACTGTCTTTCTCCTTGTCTCAGTTTTCTGAAAGTGTGATCATGTTTCTGTAATAGCTTTTAAAAAAACCACCTAGGGAATAAATGCCTTTTGGTGGGTGAGATATTAATTTGGTTCTGTTATCACTATGACATAGCAACTGTTAAACTCCCTAAGTGGTTGATAATCACTTAAGAGAGAAGCAAGGGGAATCCGTGCAAATATTTTAAATAACAAATTTTGGGGCAAAATGAAGACAAGAAGAACCTAGGAATGCAAGCAACATAAGTAAATGCACATTAAATTGGAATACTATTTTATGGATATCGATAAATGTGTCCTTAATGGATGACTCATCTTTAGCATACTTGAATTGTTTTCTACACTGTCTATTGAGTGTCCGTAGTTAATGAACACTTGTAAAATTCTTTCACTGATATACAGACATGCTAAATGATAGTAGACTTTAATTTTAAAGAAGTGTTGATGCTTTATGGCTCCTTTAATGATATATCCTTTACTTTTGAGAATAGCAGAGATAGTTGCCACCCCTTTCATAAGGCAGAGTACACAATCGTGATGGCTTATCCCATCCCTTTGGCTTCACTCATGATCCTATAATGCAGCAATGTATACAAATCAAGCAGCTGGCACAAATAAGGATGCATTTAAGAGCCACTAAAGGAGGTTTTCTTATTTACTTATATTTCACCCTAATATTTTCACACACTTGACATAAATAATAAGAAAGTTTTAAAGAATTTAATCCCAGATATCTGGCTGTAGAGCCCGCTCTCAAAATCACAAAACTTTTCAATTTTGTCAATTAAGCTAAATTACTAAATTATGTGCAGAATTAAGTATACTGTTTGGAGCAACAAAGAGAGTGCCATAGGATTCAAACTTACAGAAGACTTGCAAATGTGATGAAGGAGATCCAATAAAAATGGTGTCGAGTGAATTTGCTGAGGGACAAAAGGGAAGGAATTGTGGCCCTGACCAGTGTGACTAAGGGGTTAGACCGTCGGTCACAGGTTCAAGGGCACGTACCTGAGTTGCAGGTTCGATCCCCGGCCCCGGTCAGGGCATGTGTGGGAGGCACACTGGCCAGTGCAGACAATACTATGCACCTGTGAGGTCTTCTACGTATGTCTGCCGACTGACAACTGTGTTGGTTGGTACCAAACAGTCCAGCACAAAGCATCTTGTTTAGTATGCAGCAATGAGCTTGGACTAACAGCACCAGAATGGTCACAGAGAGACCTCATAAGATGAAATGTCACCATAACAACATGTCTGGCCCTAGCCAGTTTGGCTCAGTGGTTAGAGCACTGGCCCACAGACTGTAGGGTTCTGAGTTCGATTGTGGCCAAGGGTTGCAGGCTCTATCCCTGGCCTGGGTTGGAGCGAGTGTGGGATGCGTCTCTCTCACATTGATGTTTCTCTCTCTTCCCCCCTCTCTCTCTTTCCCCCCCCTTCCACTCTCTCTGGAAAGCAATGGAAAAAATATCCTTGGGTGAGGATTTAAAAAAAAGCAACAACATGTATCTGACTCAATGACATGGCCTAGTGTTACGCCAAACAAATTCCTTTTTGTGGCTTCTTTCATAGAAACTCACAAAGATTCTGAGGTTAGTCTGTATGACTCTATTGCAGAGGGAGTTATGTAACTTCTTTACATATTTAAATTAAGTGTGACATATACACATAAAAATTCACGAATTTTAAATATAGAGCTTGACAAATTATTCCAAGTTTACAAATTTGTATAGCTATTACCCCAGTCAAGAAATAGAATATTACCAGCAACCCAGAAGCCCCGCCTTGTACCTCCCTCCTATCATTACCTTCTTTCTCTCCCCCAGCAGCAGAACATTTATTTAACTTTGGTTCTTTCTTTTTAGTGGCCAGAGCGCCTCAAACTTCTTTTTCGATGAGGTGTATTAGGAGAACCCTTTTATAATCCGGCCAAAGCCAGCAGCTCCTTTTCTATGGTTATTTTCCCCATCTGTTTAGAATTCACATCCACATTGTTTTGTTGCCTCATCTAATCAAGCAAGGGAATGTCTCATATGTGCTTCATAAACTACTTAATTTTCTGAAGTGGTCACTGCCAGGGGCTTAGTGAGAAACCACCAAATCAAATCTTCTTTGGCTATAAGTCTCTCAGGGCTGGTGTTTCTCAGAAGAACCATGCCATATGCACACGCTTCTGTGAATTTCATGAAATAATTTTCTTTTAATTTCTGCTTAGGTCAGAGTTTCTATCATATTTGTACTTGTAGTAATACATTTTATTATTTTCCTTTAGATTTACGCTTTAAGCATCATAACATGTTGCATAAGCTTGTTATAAGTAGAAAAGTTAAAAATTATCAAAGGATAGATCCAGTTCTCATGTTAATGTGGAGCAAAGGTTTTGGTGCTTTCTCAAGGACCAGTGTCATGACCTCTGTGGACTCTCACGGGCCATTGCTTTCAGTTAGTGGGGACAATCTGTTACAAAATAGATCTAGGCTGCCTTAATAGCAGGACTCAGCTTAATTTTTATTTTTTGGCATTCTTATAGGATACTATGGATATTGAGCCCTTTTCTAGAAAAAAGTCTTTCAAAAGTTTGTGATAAGTGCCAAAAACATTGATTTTGAGAAAAATTATTAAAATAATTTGCTAATATATTTGGAGACTTTAATTCAGGCAAGAAATAAATATATATTACTTAATTATATTTATGAGAACTTTGAAACCTTATATAATTAGAAAAGACGCTAAACCTATTTTGAGAGGTATAGGTTCACTGTGGAATACTCAGTCTGACTTCTGGGTGGATTGCTTTGAGCACTCATTTAAAGTATATTTAATACAGTGCCTCTGTCTCAATGACAGTCTATGGGAATTGGGGAAATGCATACATAGTTTTCTTCTATTCGGGACCAAATCCTTTTATTATCTTGAGGGCTTATGGTTTTTGAAAAGTTCAGGATTGTTGCTGGTGTAAAAAGTGCTTCTTAGTCACTTAGGAATAATCTCGAAAGGAACACTGGGTAAGTCTGGGTCGTTGCTGAAGGGGGAGCATCATGTTTTCCATTTTCTCACCCCAACTGTGTTCTAATCCAGACAAATGAAACTGCACCAGATAACTCTTGCCAACAGAAAGGTCAGGACAATAGCATCTCCAAACTAGATGCTGACCTGACACTGTGCATAATAAAGCGCCAGTTGTTAGGTTTCTCTGGGTTGTCAATCCAAGAAAGTGATATTTATGGGACTGCGGAGTATAGCTGTCATTATATGAGTGTTATGAAGTCAGTGTTGGAGGAGAAGCCGGGAATTTCTTTAAATAGAAGCCGTGGTTGTAGCAGCGGAGTTCTCTACTCTCAGACTCATCCTTCTAGACTAGCTCTTCCCAGGAGATCTTTCTGCATTGATGGGAGTGCTCTGTATCTGTGCTGTCTGTTATAGTAGTTACTAGCCACATGTGGCTACTGAACATTTAAAATGTGGCCAGTGAGACAGAGGAAATTAATTTTTAATTTTATTTCATTATAATTAATTTAAATAGCCACATGTGGCTAGTAGCTACTGCATTGGACAGCACCATTTAGATTATGCACCTGTGAAAACCAAGAAATGCTGTTTAAAATGTAGACTAATTGACTAATCCACATTGATTTGTAGATTTACTTTGGACTGGGGGATTCCTTTGTATTAACACATCAAAATAATACAATTCAATCTAACTCATGCTTCACTTTAAGAGATAAAATTCTTGCTAAGCAACATAATTTTGGGGGACTTAAAAACAACAGATATTTATTGTCTCAGTTCTGGAGGCCAGAAGTCTAAAATCAATGTGTCGACAGGGCTGGTTCCTTCTGGAAGCACTGAGGGAGAATCTGGCCCATGCCTCCCCTAGCTTCTGGTGGTTGCTGGTAATGCTAGGAATTTTTTGGTTTAAATAACACATTATTTTAAAACCATTGCAGTGTGGGTATTTCTTAAAGAGCAATGCCTGCTGACCTGAAAGTAAGGAGATACAGAATGAGCATTTCTGTTTTTATAGGACAAGAAAAATACTCTTCCAGTGATTAAACATAGATTGTAACATAACTTTTCTCTTTGTAAGCTTGCTTGTCAAAGTCTTAGGTCTGTTATCTTAGAATTGCATTCTCATTGCTTTTCAACTGGTAACAAAATATTTGGTTTTTCCTAGTCCTTAAAAAATTTAATAGCCTCTTCTTATGACAACTTGATATGGCCCTTAGTAAGTGTCAGTCTAGCCCTTCTTTACCAAAATAATTCCACAACTATTCAAAACTAGAATAAGAAGTTATGTTGGTTTTAGTCCACTTCTGGCTTCCTGACCAGATTTTGAGTTTTCCATGTGCCAGTGTGTATTACTTGAGACAAGACAGTTGAGTATAGCTGTCAGCTAGAGAACTGGTCATTGTGCTCTTGAAACTTTACTTTTTATTTGATCAATGAAAATATTGGATTTTAGTTTTACACAAGTAAAAAAAAAACAACACACAATTCGAGGCCTGCTCTGACTCTGTGCCAACAGTTAGTAATTGCCACACACTCTTTCCAGCTTTTGCCTTTGAGGGGAAAAATGACAAGAAAATCACTAGAAGTCAAAGACAAGGATTCAGTTACAGAAGAGGTAAGAATTGAGAGGGTGCTGGAAATGTCTTATGCAGCATTAAAATTCAAGTCAAAGAAATTGGTTTTGGCTAAATTGTAGGTATCCATGTAGGTATCCATAGAGGTATCTCTCTAGAGAGGCAACTGATGAGCAATTTTTTTTAGTTTTACTTTAGCAGAACCCAGTGTTGGGCAAGCATATCCCTTTAATATTAGTGTTGTAGAAGCATGTGTTTCAGTAGTTTCCTGTGGATCCTGGCAATTTTCTTTCAAATCATATCCATTTCCATGGTCCTCTTCCCAAACACAGACCTGTAGCAAAAATATAATTTATTAACTTCCAGCAGGACCTCTTTCTGGGAACTCCATTAAAGAAACAATGAAAGAACCATTGATTTTTAGGATTTTCTTTAAAGGGAAACTAAAGTGTCCCTGGAAGCTCCTTGAGGGTAGGGAGGTGATTAGCACACTCTGAATGTCCCTTTGTGCCCTGCATCTAGCAGCCACTTTGTAAATGCTTGTTGTGTTGCACCAGACTGACCTGTTCATGTACCCATGTTGCTATAATTGAACTGTACCCATAAATCAGTGTGGTGACAGTCTCTTATTTGTATGTTGCATTGCATATATTGTATATGATACACATGTACATTCTTCCTTGCCACAAATTCTTCTCAGTGTCTCGGTAGCTTGTAACGTGAAATGTACAGTTACAATGGTAATGAAGCATCACAGAGAGTGAGGATAAATGCTGGATGTAAAATTAAATTCCACAATGAGTTTCCTCCCTATGGGTGTCCCCCAAAAATGTATACACACTTTGAATGATTATAAAGTCACTCTTTATTAACATACACAGTTCATTTTCAAAATTAAGTGAGTTGTCAGCTGTTAAAGTATGTATACATTTTTTTTGGACACTCTATATAATGATAGGGGCATTCATATTGGTCAAATTCCATTTCAGTGGCTCTGGTAAAGCACCAATGCTGTTAAGCCTTGATTGATGGTTTTGTAATGATGTCCCATTGATCCAGTGTTAGTGAGCTGCCACTTCTGTGACAGTCAGTACAACCAATGCTCATTCCAGCCCTTATTAATGACAAAGCTATTGAACTCCTGATTGTAGTATATACACAGCAGGGAGAAAAGCCATCAGCCAGACAACAGTGGAACAATGTCCTGACTTATGATTAAAATAAAAATGTAGATAATATTTTTAACCTAAGTTGTGTGTAGGATTAAAAAAAAAAGATGCAATGAAAGACCTTGGAACCACTTCTTTATATATTACCCATATTTTAAAATATTTTTTAAAATCCTCACCCAAGGATATATTTACTGGTTTTACAGAGAAAAGAAGGGAGAGAGAGAGAGGGAGACGGAGAGAAACATTGATGTGAGAGAAACATCAATTGGTTGCCTCCCGTACATGCCCCAATCGGGGTTCAAACCCACAACCCTTTGGTGTACTGGATGACAGCTCCAACCAACTGAGACACCCAGCCAGGGCTTACCCATATTTTTGAAATATATGCTATCATCTAGGAGACTATAGGTCAAGAAACATAATTGCTCCTCATATATATGAGCAAATAATATAATTTAAAAAAATTGTTAGGTTCCTTGATTTCCTTTTGAAACATATTACAATGAGATCTTGTCACAGATTTGGACAGCCTTCAAAGTAACAAATACTGTGTATCCCAGTAGACTCCTTCTCACTCTGCTAGGCCATAAAAACATAATGGGTATTTAATGGGTTCATAGACTTGGAGTCTTTTGAAATAGCAAAAGACTCCAAAGGGGTTTCTAAACACTAGAATTCTCCACTGAAGACTGTCTATCCCTAATCATCCTCATTCAGATAGAATGTATTAAGTGCTTGCTAGTTGCTAAAAAATGCGAGATGGATACTCCTTCTGGAGCTAGTTATTATATGCAAAGTAATAGCATTTGGATAAATGATTTTCTGCCTCTTAACCAAATTATAATTGTTCTTTTTTTCTTTTAAAATAATTAGTATCCTACCATCAACTGGAATGCAGGATTTACCCTCACTTATCCCTCCACCAAATAACACAATTAAAAAAAAAATCTAACCCAACCTACAAACAAGTAAGTCAGATAATTTCATGTTTATTTTAATCCTTTTTTACCTTGTTTACCTCTGTCCTCTCTAGACTCATATTTGAATTCCAAATCATAGAATTTAGAGGTAGAATGGAACTAAGGAATCTAGTCTACCCACCTTGTTTTACAATGGCCTAAGGAAATCAAATGACTTTTAGAAAATCTTACAGATAGCCAGGGACTTGTAGGTTATAGACTCTGGACCCTTGGAGAATCTTTCAATAATTGTTCACATTGATCTAAGTATTACCCTGTTCTATATGTGACTTCCCAAAATTTATGCATTTGCAGCTCTTATAAGGAGAGTCCTTCTTGGACAAATACATTGTCTAATTTCCTAATTTTACACATGTGGAAACTGACATTCTAAGATGCTGTCACTTGTCCAAGGCCACACAGCTTTTTAGTAGTATAAACAGGACTAGAGCCTTGCTGGCCTGACTTTTACCTGGTGCAGAGCTCCTTCTGTGGACAGTCATGTATCCAGATTCCATCTGCATGAAAGCAACCCTATATTTGCATGAAGGTAACAGGTGTATGCAAACAGACCCCAAAAGAGATCTTTTTGATATTTTCAACCCTGGAAATCAAATCCCCCAGCTTAAGGAAGAAGTCATTATAGCACAGCCATATACTCAGGAATAGATTTTTATCTTTACTATAGGTAACAATAATATACTGGGAAAACCTGCTTAGTGGTTATTCCCTGTGGTATAACCCTAACTACTAATCTCAGGACTGTAGTCTTTAAACTGAATTCTCTGTTGACAGGAATATTGACAGATGTCCTTGGACAAAGATGCTATGAAATAGAAAATTCTGTTATTATTCAAGGTCCTCAACCAGTACCCCATGAAGGAAAAATAAAGTGAAGGAAGTACCTTAAAGAGGATACTATTATTTTTTTCTTTTAAAACCAATACAACTTAATTTGGGGAATTTGGAATGTAGAAAAGCATAATGCTAAGCGAAATAAGCCAGTCAGAGAAAGACAAATATCAGATGATCTCATTTATATGTGGAATCTAATGAACAAAATAAACTGACAGACAAAATAGATCCAGAGACATGGAAGCATGGAACAGACTGAGGATTCTGAGAGGGAAGGAGGAGGGGGGAGGGAAGAGATCAACCAAAGAACTTACATGCATATGCATAAATCATGAACACAGACAATAGCGCCGTGAAGGCCTGGGGAGGAGATGGTAGTGGGGAGGAAGGGGGGTCAGTGGGGGGAAAATGGGGACATTTGTAACATATTCAACAATAAAGAGAAATTAAAAAAATTAAAATCACTAATAACTGTACCACCCAGTCAGTGATAATCATGGTTATTTTGATATATTTTTTCTAGTCTTTAGTTTGTGTGTTTATAACTATTTATAGGATTCTCATGATACAGTTTATAAAGTTGCATATTTTTAAGTAAGGATATTTCTGTCATTTTTTATTATGAGTGTAAACAACACTTTGTAATGAAGGTATTCCACAATGTACTTAATCAGTCTCCTGTTGTTGGATATATTGTTCTTTTCAGTTTCCACTATTTACAACAACATGCCATTATATTAAGTGGGAAATTATGAGAGCTTAGTAGGAGGGAGTGTCTGGTGGGGCAACAAGCATTAGGTAGCATGCCGGTTTGCAGCATTTTTGTGTTTTTTTTTCCGGGAGGGGGGTTCTTTTGCTTTTAAAAATCACTCCATAACAAGGAAAATCACATTCTTTAACTTTCTGTAAACCTGAACCTCCTTATCTTGTCAGTTATACCTGCTTGTTTTTATTCAGTTGTTGATTGCAGTTGAGGAATTGGAAAGACAATTAGTCCAAAGCAGGCTCACTAAGCCTGGCTCCATTTCAGCATGACTCCTTTTTCCCTCCTTCTCTAAGTCCCCCCCTGCTCCCCCAAATAAATTAGTCCAAGATGTCACTTTGGGCATTTTGCAATAATTTTGAAGTCTCTCCTTTTTCCAAATGCTGAAGTTTTTCAGATATTAAAATGCTATAGAAGGCAACCAAGTTATTTTACATTTTTTAATATTCTCACTCATAATATTACATAAATAATTTCCCATTATCTGTGAATATAGTCCCTAAGGGTTCATAGGGCATATTTTTTTCCTTTTTATTGAATTTACTGGGTTGACACTGGTTAACAAAATTATACAGGTTTCACAACCCATCATCTGTACACTGTATTGTGTGTTCACAACCTCAAGTCAAGTCTCTGTCCATCACCATTTATCCCCCCTATACCCTCATCACCCTCCCTCAACACTCCTTCCCCTGCCCACAGCAATCACCACACTGTTGTCTCTGTCCATGAGTTTTTTCTCTTTTTCTTCTTTTTTGTTCAATCTCTCCACCCTCTAGCCCCCAAACTCCCACCCTCCAACAGCTGTCAGCCTGCTCTCTATCTCTGAGTCTGTCTCTGTTTTGCTTGTTATTTTATTTTGTTCATTAGATTCCACATATGAATAAAGTCATATTGCACTTGTCTTTCCCTGACTGGCTTATTTCTTTCATTGAGCATAATGCTCTCCAGGTCCATCCATCTGTCACAAAGTTTAAGATTTCCTTCTTTTTTACAGTTGAGTAGTATTCCATTGTGTAAATGTACCATAGCTTTTTTATCTACTCATCTACTGATGGGCACTTGGGCTGCTTCCAAATCTTGGCTATTTTAAATACCACTGCAGTGCTCGTAGGGGTGCATATATTCTTTAGTGTTTTGAGTTTTTTCGGATAAATCCCCAGAACTGGAATTGCTGGGTCAAAAGGCAGTTTCATTTATAATTTTTTGAGAAAATTCCATACTGCTTTCCACAGTTGCTGCACCAATCTGTATTCCCACCAACAGTGCACAAGGTTTCCCTTTTCTCTGCATCCTCACCAACACTTGTTTGTTGATTTATTGATGGTAGCCATTCTGACAGGTGTGAGGTGATATTTCACTGTGGTTTTAATTTGCATTCCTCTGATGATTAGTGATGTTGAACATCTTTTCATATGTCTATTGGCCATCCGTATGTCCTCTTTAGAGAAGAGTCTATTCAGGTCCTTTGCCCATTTTTTGATTGTGTTGTTTTTTGTTTTGTTTTGTTTTTTGGTATTGAGTGAAATTGAAGTAGTAATAAAAAAAAAAAAAAAACGCACAAAAACTACCAGCAAACAAAAGTCCTGGACTGAATAGCTTCACAGGTGAATTTTATCAAACATTCAAAGAAGAACTAACACCTATCCTTCCCAAACTGTTCCAAAAATTTCAAGAGGAGTGAAGACTCCCAAGCACATTTTATGAGGCCAGCATTATCCTAATTCCAAAACCATATAAAGACACTACAAAGAAAGACAGTTATAGGCCAGTATTCCTTATGAACATAAATACAAAAATTCTCAATAAAATATTAGCATGTAGGATCTAGCAATACATTAAAAAGATCATTCAACATGATCAAGTGGCATTTATTCTGAGGATGTAAGATTGGTACAATATTCACAAATAATAAACGTGGTACATGACATAAAAAAGTGAAGGATAAAAATCACATGATCATATAAATAGATGTAGAAGTAGCATTTGATAAAATCCAGCACCCATTTATGATAAAAATTATAAGCAAAGTGGGAATAGAGGGAACAAAACCCAATGGAATAAAGGCCATATGTATGACATACCCACAGCCAACATCATACACAATGGGCAAAAACTACAAGTGTTTTCCTTAAGATTGGGAACTAGAGAGGAATGTCCACTTTCACCACTCTTATTCAACGTAGTACTGGAAGTCCTAGCCACAGCAATTAGAGAAGAAGAAGAAATAAAAGACATCCAAATTGGAAAGGAGGAAGTAAAACTGACACTATTTGCAGATGCCATGATACTGTATATACACAACTCTAAAGATTCCACCAAAAAACTACTAGAACTGATAAATGAATTCAGTAAAGTAGCAAGTACAAAATAAATATTCAGAAGTCAGTTGCATGTTTATACACCAATAGTGAACTCTCAGAAATGGAAACTAAGGAAACAATCCCATTCACAACTGTTTCAAAAAGAATAAAATACCTAGGAATAAATTTAACCAAGAAAATAAAAAGACCTGTACTCAGAAAATTATAAGACGCAGAAGAATGAAATTGAAGAAGATACAAATTAGTGGGAGCATATACCATGTTCATGGATAGGAAGAATTACCATCATTAAAATGGCCATACTACCCATAGCAATCTATAGATTCAGTGCAATTCCTATTAAGATACCAATGGTGTATTTCATAGAATTAGAACAAATATTCCAAAATTTTTTATGGAACTACAAAAGACCCCAAATAGAAACAGCAATCTTGAAAAAGAAGAACAAAGTTGGAAGAATCATGCTACCTGATATCAAACTATATTACAAGGCCATAGTAATCAAAACAGCATGGTACTGGCATAAAAACAGACATATAGATCAATGGAGCAGACTAGAGAGCCCAGAAATAAACCCACACCTTCATAGTCAATATTTGACAAAGGAGGCAAAACATACAATGGGGTAAAGATAGTCTACTTAATAAATGGTGTTAGGAAAATTGGACAGATATGTGCAAAAAAATGAAACTAGACCACCAACTTACACCATACACAAAAATAAACTCAAAATGGATAAAAGACTTAAATGTAAGATGTGAAACCATAAAAATCCTAGAAGAAAACATAGGCAGTAAAATCTTGGACATTTATGGTAGCAGTATTTTTCTGATACAGCTCCTCAGACAAGGGAAACAAAAGAAAAATAAACAAATGGACCATATCGGACTGAAAAGTTTTTACAGAGTGAAGGAAACCATCAACAAAATGAAAAGATGACCCACTGAATGGGAGAACATATTTGCCGATACATCTCAGAGGGCACATGTTTTACCCCAGTGTTATTCTCTCAAGAAGCAAGTGTCTATTTGATATTGGATTTTAAATACTGAAGATATAATGGCAAGTTGTTATTAGGTATAGTACCTATACTTTCAACTTATTTTGTAAAAAGAGCAAGTTTTGAGCAACTTCAAGGTTAGTGATATTTTCATTTATGGTATTTTGGGAAATAAGTTCTCAGTCATTGGAGCACAGGAAAGTCAATAAAACATTTGGACCACTGTTAGTGATCAAGGCAAAGAGAAGGAGGGTGCAGCCCCTCTTTGGTGAAATCTTTTCTGATAGCCTGAAATGGAATTACGTTTTCTTTTGTGTGGAATCTAAACTTTGTTTATGATTCAACTATTATACTCATTATACTGTATCATATTATTTATTTACATGTCTCCATTCAAAACATACATGAGGCTACTCTGTGTGCACAGTGTGCGATGTGAATCACGCCTCTGAAGATGTGCAGTGTATGTCTCTACATCCCCCAGAAAACAGCACCTTGACAGAATGAATTGTTTTTTGGACATTTTTGTATGCCTTGCACTTAGCACAAAGCCCTGTTCATGGTAGCTGTTCATTATTATTTTTTTTTGAATGAATAAAGAAAAGAATGAGCTACTTTCAAGCCACATTCCTCTCTCTACTCCCCAGACTATGTTTAGATAGTTGGTTTCCTCAAGTTAAGAATTTAGTTACGAAAATTTACTTGCACAATCACCATCAGATAGATTCAGAACTGATGAAACAAATGCACTGAAAAAAATTTTTTGAAAGAATTGTTCTTGGAAAAAAAAAAATTGTTCTTAATCTAATGCAGCATTTTCCAAAATGTGTCCTGTGGAACACTAGTCCTGCAAGATGCTCTTACATAAAAGTGTTTTGGGTTAAATAAATTTGGGAAACATCTCCTTTGTTGGAGATTAGCAATGTAAATTAGCATTCTTAACAATTCTGAGAAATTGGGTAGTTACCTGTTATTTATATAATTCAAGAGTTTCCAAGTTTATGTGACCACATCTACTTATTAATTTTCTGTCTGTCTACCTACCTACTTACCTATCTCTTTTTAAGAATAAGCATATATTGTGATTTAAAACCTTGGGCGTTGGGACCAGATACACCTGGGTGGAGTTCCGGCTTTGCCACTTACCTGTTGTGTAACTTTTAGCAAATAATTTCTTGAAGCTTTAGTTTCCTCACCTGTAAATGGATTCAATCATAATATCTACCTTAAAGGATTACTGTGAGAGTTAAATGACATAATACATAAAAAGTGCATGCACAATGCTCAGTGCATGCTTTATGCTCAATTCATGTTAGCTGTTTTGCTTACTATTTGCTGTATACTTTGGAAAACAGTGACCCACAGGTAGATGTTTGAGGGGGTGCTATAGAATTCTCTAATGTTGGTTTAGTCTATTCAGTTATTTCACTTATTAATGAGTGACTTCTCAAGCCAGATAAGTTTTCCTTCCACTGTGCTTCTGTTGTACTTTGTTATTTCACATATTTTGTCCTTATATTAATTCTCTCTTATAAATCTTTCTATCCTATTTCTGATGGGAAGGTTTTAAGGATATTGATGAAATGGAAGATGCATTTCAATGGCCGACAAAGATGGTGAAGGGTCTTAGAAGCCACTTCTTATGGGGAGGTGTTTAGTCTGGAAAATAAAACATAACGAAGGACTATACCATGAAAGTTAGGTTAGACTTCTGCGTAACTCTGCAATGCATAATTCGGACCTATGGGTAAGAGTTACAGAGTGGTTTAACATAAGGGACGGCTTATAAACAATTAGAGATATTCAACAAGAGAAAAAAGAATTATTCCTTATCACAAGAGACATTCTCAGAAATGTCAGGAAGGAGTTTGAAGACCTAGAGGTCACAACATCGTCCTTAGTTGTTCTGGAGATAATAAAAATGGTTAAGTTCCTCAAGAAAGAAAAATGTTCTCATAATGAGAAAACAAAATTCTCATCACAAGAAAAAAAATTGTAACTGTGGGGTGATGGATATTACCTGATTGTGGTTGTCATTTCACAATCTATACGTGTACCAAATCACTGTGATGTAGCCCTTAACCAGTACAATGTTGCATGTCAAGTATAGCTCAACAAAGCTAGGAGGGAAAAAGAAAAATGTAAGATAAAGAGTGATGAGGGGATAGAAAGAGAAACTGTTGTCAGTAGAAATCAGAAGAGTATAGACCGCCCTCTGGGCATTAGGGGGCACTTAACGAAGAACATGACTTTTGGCTGGTTCTTGAAAAAGAGAAAGAATGGAGCATGTGATGAGATGGGGTTTAAGGAAAGGGGTCCATTTCTACAGCGTGAATTCCCCACTCTTAGTATGTAATGAAGTCAGCACTTTTTTATTTAAAACGGATTACACGCTGGCATCCACATATTATAAATCATGTGCCTCTTTTGCTCTTTTTACATTTCCCTCTACTCATTTGCATGTACAGGCAATTTTATTCCCACCCAATAGCCCAGCAAGATTAGGAACTTTAAGTGAGCTCATGTTCATACAATTTACCACAGGGTAAAAATCATGCCCCATCATATAATCAGCCAAAAGGAAGGAACAAATAACCGAAGACATCATTGCTCCAGGAGGGCATCATAAAAATCAGGGCTACTCTTTTCAATAATTTTCATGAGCTGTGTTTAGGAGCAAGTGTGGTCTTTAAACTTCTTGCCCAGCACAAGTGGTCTGGAGTTCTGAAAAAAATTGAAAGCCACTTTTAAAGGGTGCGTGGTCACCCTCAGTATGCCGTTTGGGCATTTCCTGAAGTCACTAAGATTAAAAGGCCTTGGCCATGATACATTTTGCAAAGATACCTTTTACTAGTTTCAGACTGTCCCGTCCTCATTTAGCAAGTGACCTCAGTTCTCTAACACACATAGCTCTCTAGTTTTCCCCTTAGAAGAGGAAATAATAGTGCCTATATCAGTTAGGACATTTATAGTCTTCAAGGTGCAGCATAGACTTTTCCTACTGATTTCTATGTGGAGAAACTTCTGTAGCGTGTTCTCTTATTATTACTGCTGGGCCTGCCGATGGGATTGCTGCCACCTACACACACCAAGAAGCGGGGGCTATTAGAGGAAGGGAAGGGGAAACTTCTCTTAAGTCTGATTTATTTCACAGTTTACTTAAATAAAAACTTTCTTAAGGTTTGAATTACTGAATTTAGAAGGTATAAAAATATTATCATATTATTGTATTTTGGAGGTTAAATTTTAATATAGCTTTGTAGCTTACGTTAAGTGTGTTCTTCATTTAATAGATAGATAAAACAGCCCAGCTCTAAATGTTTTCCCTTGACTATTCCTGCCCCCCCCCCCCCAATTGAGCCAACATGCCTGGTAATGGAACTTGAGGAACAAGCGGACACTGTTGTTTGCAGTGTCTTTTTATTCAAGGGACCAAGGTGACGACCTCAGACCTGGGGCTCCTGGGCTCCTCCTGCTGCATCAGTAGCCTCACCTGTGTGCTCTGCACTCAGTGTCACGCTGTGCTTGGTGTTCTTTGTTTCTAACTCTGGATGAAATCTGAGCGGGCTTAAAATAGGCATTGCTTTCTCAGAGAACTAAAGGCAGTATTGGTAAATATTAAGTAAGTCTCCTTTGGTCATTTAAAACATTTGTCATTTTTACTTTTTTATGATGTTTCCAAGACACATTTGTTCAAATGACATTAAATGCATGTAAAAATACATGCTTCTCATGAAAAGGTCTAAAGCCCAAATGTTTAAAACACAGGTTAAACTTGGAAGTGGTAGGTGAGGAGATAATTTTCTTCAGTAACTTTTATATAAAAACTTCTATTAGAGGAAGGGAAGGGGAAACTTAAGTATGATTTATTTCACAGTCAGTTTACTTAAATAAAAACTTTCTTAAGATTTGAATTACTGAATTTAGAAGGTATAAAAATATTATCACATTATTATATTTTGGGGGTTAAATTTTAATATAGTTTTGTAGCTTATGTTAAGTGTGTTCTTCTTTAATAGATTCACAGAAATGTTTCTATCTTATTTTCTATTTCTGAAGTTTGAACCTGCCTCTCCTTCAACCACTTTTGTTGTTAGAGCATTGGTCCTTTATGACTAGTCTGTAAGACTGAGCACACCTTCTTTTTCTCCCTTGGGTAGTGGCCCTTTTGAGTTTGAACCCCACCTTGAAGGATGTGGGCTTTTATGTATTAGGTCAACAGAGCTGTTCTGTCAATGAGGAACCTGTCCAACAGCTAACAAGAAGGTAACTTTCCTGGTTCCTTCTAGGCTTCTTTTATAGATCTCAATATACCAGAAGGAGAAAAGGTATTTTGCTAAACAGGGTGAGAGTGCAAATGGTGCAACAGTGCCTCCCCAGCCTCTGGTTCTCAGGCTGATTCAGAATGTATTCATTCCTCTTTGCTTTGGATCTGAGAAATGGCTACAGTAGTAATCTGTTCAGTTTGGGACCTAGGGATTCCAAATTAGCATATTTGTTTTTTGAAAAAGATAAATTGCTCAAAAAGTTAGTGCTTTAACAAATCCAGTGCTTTAACATTTATCTTAGCTAAATATAGTTTTTACCGTAGTCATTTGAGACTGTATTGCATTTCATACTACAAAGGTTTTGCCCCTTAAGTCCTATAAATGTAAGACTGAAATAATCCCCCAAGAAGCACTTCCCCTTAAGGTTCCCATTTACGTCTCTCCACCCACTCAGTTTGGTGGTGGCCCCCTGTTTGCCACAGTGGTCTCCTCTCTTCTGCTAACTCATACCCTCCGGAAGGACCTAACACTAGGGTAATCATATCATTTATCAAGATTGGTACTGTGGAGTTTTTAATAATTATTCTTGGAGAAGAGGCATCAGCTGGCACTGTCCTGGAATTTACTGTCACTCTAAAGCAGAACAATGCACAATGAGATCTATATAGTTGATAATACATTATAAATTTACATCTATTTGCATTTTAACAGAACTTAATGCTTTAAGTTAAAATAAAGCATCGAGGTGGTGGATTTTCAGGTATCAATTACGGCGTAAGGAAACCATTCAAGTCAAGAGAATGTAGAGCCCTAAAATAGAGTTCAGTGAATTATTCTGCCTGAATTTAAGGCTGACTTTATTGACTACCTTAGTAATTGCCTCAATCCTTAAATATCTTCAAAATAAGAAAGTAAGTTGGACTGTTATTAATAACAAAATGAATAAGTTAGCTGTGTATTTTGCCTTTGTTGGGGAGGGAGGAATCCACAAAAAATATTTGTCATTTTGTGGATAAAAATATTCGTTAATTTAATAGAGGATATATACTATCTTAGTGATTGGACCTTCCTTCAAAATTGACAAACATAAAAATTATGTGTTTGGTGAGTTTTATGTGTCCTGTAGCTACTTCTTTTTGCTTTGTTATTCTGAATTTTTATTCTGAGATTGTTCCTTGTATTTCAGCATTTAAGAAGGAGATGGCAGTATTGAGCCTTGGCTCTGACTTGACACTTTGAAGGAGCTTAAAATTCTTCATAAAGAAATATCACTTCAGCTAAATTCAATTTCATATCTTGGGATTTTATTTTCTGTCCTCCCTGCCCTTTGTAATTACATATGGAGAAGGAAAGAGTGCCCTAATATATGTTATATTAGATATGTCATACAAGATACTATTAAATTACTTATTCTCATTCCTGCACATCTAAGAATGCCGATTTGTGGGCCACATAGAAACAACCCCCTTCTCAAATAAAATGAGGGCCAGCTCTAAAATGCAAAAATATGTTTACGATGTGCCTGTTCTCCTAAGGCTTTGACAGGAAGAATTAACTTTACATTTCCAGAACACAAAACACTTCATTGAGCCACATCTTACGGTGAGTAAACTGCTCTCTGGGAATAAATTTTTTACCATTTCTCCTTTTAGGGCAATAGGCTACTGCTAAGAAAGTGACTTTTTTCAGGGTTGATGCCTTGAAAAAAAGTTTAGATGATGAGAGGAATTATTTACTTAGTCTCCATTCACATCCGCTGTTTTGCCTGCATTCCAAGTTTCAAAAGGATGATTCATGTACCTTTTAGCTTCATGTTGAAAATAAAATAAGTAACAGTGCCCTTTGTCAATATCAAAAGCAACTTACCAGTGCATTTTTTTAGGTTATGAACTATGAGAAGGATAGAATACTATCACGTATAGTTGTAGTAAGTTGTTTTTAAAAGTATAAGCCAAGATTACCAAACTAAGCTGCCATGTCAAAGGATCTGAAACAGCAGTTGGAATGGCACCCAATACGACAAGCTCTGTTTTGAAACACTATCCTGCCATGCTTAAAATATGTATAAGCAATATGTGAGATTATGCGGTTTTCTTTGAAATCTGGGCAATTAAACTGCATGCACAAAGATGTGTAATTGTTTAGTTTGATTATCATTGAGTGTGGGATTTTCTTTTGTACCTTAATTTTTATATGTTTAAAATTATTGTTGAAATGTTACGTGACGAATAATTTATGGATTTAACTAAGCCAGCAAGTCTATTTGGTTTCCATTATAAGTGAAGGACCCAACAACAACATCTTCATTTCATATTGTTCCGATAAATTTAATGACATTTTTTTTTTTTTTTTGAACCAAAGGGAAATTTCTTCTCAGCTGGATTCTTTCACTGTAGGTTTTAATCGCAAACTTTGAAAATGAGAACATAGCTATTATTTTTTATTAAAAGGATATGTTCTGGTTAGTTTGGAAAGGCCTGCGTAGTATGGGCTTCCAATAGTGTGTCTAAGGACTTAAAAAATGTAAGGCTGAAGTTAGAGAATGTAACCTATGCCTCTAGTACCAGTGTATCTTGAGTGTTGTAAGATGCACACAAGACGAATGTTTAGGCATGGTAAGGCAGTTCTTACTACTCTTCAGACTCTAAGCGTAGGCTGCTTAAAGATGAGCTGCTCTGGCTAGGATGTAGGTCTATAATTCAGTACCAAGCTCATCCTGTGAAGTGGGTAGAAGTGAGAGGTTGTATGTTGTGTGCCGTGATACTCGAAGCACAGTGTCTTACATATAATATATGTTCACTTAATGTTTGCTGGCTGATGTAAGTTTTATGACTGCCCATGCTCATTATTTTCAACTGTTTTTTGAAGAGTTCATCTTTTAAAAATCCTTTTCGACTTTCTTATCCTGTATGTTATAGAATTGTTATTTTGGACAAGTTCTACTTTACATAAATAAGTCTAAATATATTTTTATTACATATATTTTCATATTTTAATTTTTTTTTAAAAATCCTCACCCAAGGACATTTTTTCCATTGCTTTTTCAGAGACAGTGGAAGGGGGGGAGAGAGAGAGAGAGAGAGAGAAGAAATATCGATGTGAGACACATCAAGTAGTTGCCTCCCACTCTCACTCTGACTAGGGCAGAGACTGCAACTGAGGTATGTGCCCTTGACCAGAATTGAACCTGGGATCCTTCAGTCCACAGGCCAGCACTCTAACCACTAGCAAAACCGGCTCGGGTTGTATTTTAATTCTTAATGTACATTTTAAGCAGAGGAAACACTTGAAATCTTTAAATGTTTTAGTTGAAATGCTGAATAATTACAATTATAGTATCTGAAGCATTCATTGGTTTTTAGCCCAGTTAGAGTGTGCTTCAGACTTGCTAGATATGAAATCTTATACTGGTATAGAATGAAGCAATTCATTAGACTTGAAGTTTCAGTCATGCTTTAGTTGTCTCACCAGTATTTTAACCTCTTAAATATCTTGAGGCTGAGTGCAGTTATCAGTAGAATTTCCTTAACTCTTTTGTCAGCAGCTTGAATACGCACCATGTCAAAGTCAAATATAGTCTCCTAATCCTAGATGAATTTCTAGGAGGCACAACTAGTGCTAGGAAAATGCTGTGTACTTGAATGGTTAGTGTTTCTACATAAAGTAAATAAGCCGTGAGAAGAGCCTTTGAGTTCTTTGGAGTTATGCAATAATGAGATTAAAAAATCAGCACGTTTTCTCCCTTTCCTACCAGTCCTTCCAGTGTCTTCCATGCAGGGGAAGGCCTTATATACTTTTGCTAGTGATGTGTGATCCTTATGGAAAAAAACTTCCTCTTGATGTTTATTCATTCATATGTTCACCAGACTCTTCTATAAACTGGTGATGTGGAGGAAGAGAACTGAGAAAGCCCTGTCCTGTTTTCAATACTTGTATTATCAGTTCTTGGCTAACTTCATTGGGGCCTTGGCAGTGCTGCCCCCTGGGACCTGTGCTTCATTATGGCATGTAAAGAGCCACCTCTTTTAGCCAAGCTTGTCAGGATATGACCCAGGGAGAAGACGCCAAAGAGTCTAGGACACTTGGTCTTAAAGAAACTCTCCTTAACTGAGTGGTCAGGGTATACATATTAGCCAAAGACTTGATGATATGCTGGTATCTAGCCATCCCACATTTAGAGCAGGTTATTATTCTGGATAAAAATGTCATTATTTCAATCCTTTTGGAGTCAAAACACTTGTTATCTTCAGCTGAAGTGCCTATGGTGTCTAAGATATATACCCAAAAGAAATCACGTAACATAATTTTACCAGACTACCATAGAAACTTGATTTCAATACAAAGGACAAAGCATCAAAATTTATCTTTTCTGAAAAACAAAGATGAAACAAACAATAACCCTCCCCCCAATAAAATGACATTCTATTTAAGTTGCCCCACACCTCCTCATAGCTACTTCCTTCCATATACTAATTAGAGTGAAACTCTATGCTACATTGATAATGTGAAATTAAAAAGATTGCTTACTCACTCTGAAAAATAGCATGTTTTATTAGAACAACCTCAGAAGGTCATTAGAAAAATGATTTAAGTATTGCACAGCAACCAATAATAGTGTCTAGTAAAATTGGATTTTTTTTTACCTTCAAAGTTTGTAAAATACTTGGTCTATTTAGAAAACAAATGCATTTAATTGTTTCCATCTCTTAAATATGTCTAGTAAGTTCAGTTTTTAGTTGCTGTACAAATAAATTGTTCCTAGTTGCATTGCTTTCTTTCAAACATCATTTCAAATTAGGGCTTAGTGTGGTTTGAACATTTTGCCAGAATAGCCATCCTACTTTGGTCTGAGGGTGGTTGATTACATCTATCTTTTCCAGCTTACAAATGCCAATATATTTAGAGGAATGCAAACCCAACCCTGAGACTATTTGTCATCACACATTGATTGTAACTCTATGTTTTATTATGGTACGTAGGAGGAAAAGCAAACAATTAAAAGTCTGAAGAAAAATGGAATGTCGAGACATGCTAAACATTTTTATTATATCACCTTGTTTAACCTTTTTTCCCCTCTACCACTTTTGATGCTTAATTACCTGGATTATTAAAATATATAAAAATATATTTTTTCATGTTAGACTCATAAATAGCTTTCACTATAGTAGCAAATATACAAGCTGGTATAAAATATAATGAATGTAAGAGAGAAGTTTAGCATTGTTAGTTCAAAGCATAAGATTTAATAATTATATATGGTATTCTCCAGATAACTAGAGAAAAGGTTCCGAGGAAAGAAAGCAAACTCAGTGATAAAATATAATTGGTTTCTGCCTACATGTACTGTATTCTGTATCTATATTTGCCCAGTTTGTGTACACAATCTTTGTAACCTACCCTATCACTATTTTATTGTCATGAGGAATGGAATTAAAGAGTAAAGAGACAAGAAATTGTTAATTCCACACCAGATCCATCCTTCTAAACAAAATGGCAAGGTAGAGACATTTGGGAGACAGGAAAAGAAGGTGTATGTTTAATTTCTGTGTACTAGAAACTAGTAGACAGCCATAGCTAACATGAGTATGGTGAATGATTTCAGCCTCCTGCTGCAATTGCTTTTGGCCTGTTGAAATCTGACCTATCGGAGGTGTGTGTGGAAGTGCTCAGAATCACTTTATGAAGCTTCCTTAGTGTGACTCGACATTCTGAGAACTGAGCTGGAGTTAAGACTCCCTGGGGATTTAGCCCCTACAGCATCAAGGCTCAGGTGCTTATTGGGTGTTGTACCTTTGTATCCATCCCTATATTTTTGTTTTCATTTTTTTATAATTAATAAGATAGAAGGAATTTATGTTAATTAGAGTATAAGCTAAGCTGCCATAACAAAGAGACTAAAATACAGTGACTCGAGAAAGAAAGAAGGCATATAGGAGTTTCTGTTCCATATCAAGGAATGTAGGTTACTTTAATTTTTCCTGATTTCCCTAGAATCTGATCCCCATATGCATAGTAAAAGCTGGATTACCAACCCTATGGCCTTGTCCCAGCCTGAACTGGTGGTGGTGGGGTCACAAGGAGGGAGGGGCAGCAACTTCCTTAATAAAGATGTGACCGGAAATTGCTTACATCACTTCCTGCCCCATCCCATTCGCTGGAACTTAGTCATGTGGCCACGATAGCTGTAAGGGGCTCTGGGACGTATAGTTGGGGACAGGCAATCATGTGTCCAGCTAAAAGTAAGTAGTAATGGTGGGTTTGTTCTATTACCAAAAGGAAGGAAGAGGAGAGTGAATATGGAGGACAGTTACTGTCTCTCCAAAGTTGTCTGACAACTGTGATCTCTAATTCAAATTTCTGATTTTCTTTATTTCCAATCCTATTTTCTTTCCCCCCCATTCATCCTCACTCTTCTTTGCTTATTGCTTTCACTCCCTTATTCTATACTATTGTGATGGCAGTGCTAATATTTAGCCTAAATAGTTAGTGTTCACCAGTGACCTGTTCCCTACAGAGGAGCCTGTAGCATTTCTCTGGGCCTGCAAACTTTAGGTTAACTTTTTTATTTCATATAATATATTGCTCTCATCACCTTTAATTCTTTTGGAAAAGGTGAAGTATAGGGAAGGAAGAGAGGGAGGGAAGGAGGGGAGGGAGAGAGGGAGGGAGAGAGAGGAGAGAGGAAGACAGAAAAAGAGAAAAGAAACCAAAAGGGAGAAAGAGGGAGGGAGGGAAGGAAAGAATGAAATTAAATGAAATGAGAATGTGTATGAGGTTATAAAGGTGGGGATTTTTGTCTGTTTTGTTTACAGCTGTATTTCCAACATCTAGAATATTGCCCAGTTCATTGTTTTACTCAAATGATATTTGTTAAATGAATGAATGAAACAGATCTATTTTTTCATCTCACTATTTGTCCTCAAGTTTGTTTCAGACTTTCAGCTCATCAAACATTCTAGTTTTCCATTGGAAAAATCTTTCCCGAATGCCAAATAGTTAGGAATTTGCTATCTGCAAACTCAGCTTAGTATTGTCTCGAACTGCCTCTTGATAGCAGACTTAGTTTTGTTTTAGTTGGATTTCATCTTTGAATAAGATTATAATTAGTTGTTTCTCTAAGGGATGGTTGAAATAGGCTTATTATATATGAGAGCAAATGTACAGGAGGCAACCTATACTTTAAACATAATTTGGTTTTTCTGAGGAGAATGAACCGGTACAGGTAAGAATATGGCATTCATTATACTAAAATTATTATTTCTAATTGACTCTATTGTTTGACTGTGTTGGCTTCTCAAACCAGAAGGGAGTACTGTAATAGCAAGAGAAAAGGGATTCTCTAAAACAACGGCCCAATAGCCAGAATCCAGAACCACTAAGGAATCCATGGATTCCCCTCCCCCCCTTTATCTTAAACTCTTTTCAGAGCCTCAGACAGCTCACTGTCAGCCTTTAAAAACTAACATCTGCTTTATTTATTTTCTTTTTCACCCACATGGAGTAGCAAAAGGAACCTTAAAGATTCTAAATCTTAGTAGTCTGCGGCCTAATTGGGGGGTAGACAGGAAGGTGATTGGTGAAGCTCAGGCTTCCTGTGCTCTTTTCAACCAGAGCAGGGTCACTCTTATCATTTTAACAGGTTGGGTTCATTAGTAAATTTTGTTGGAAAAAAGTGTTCTTATGTTAATAAAAGTTTAGAAACTTTCCATTGAGCTCAACTTCCTTATTTATAGATTAAAACACTGAGGCTTAGAGAAAAGTAATTTTTCAAAGATTTCAAAGGCAGAACCAGGTCCAGAATTTCCATCTCCGCCCTCCTGGGATGGATATCTTCCCACTACGCTCTGCACGTACTGCTCCAAAGCACTCTTATATCAGCGACTCATCATTGTTCAAAAAAGGAGCAGGGTTTTACTTTGGAATTATATAGTGAAGTTTGGCATAAAATAAAAAACCAGGTCTTCCAATAGTCTTAAAACTCGAGTAACATGTATGATAAGAGTTGCTTCAAACAGGCTGTTGCTCTATTGTGAATATTATCAGTTATTAATAAACAGTTGTCTGGGAATGAAATACTTTAATTGCCATGGATTTAACTGACAATGACTGAGCACAATATGGTGGGTCCTTTACGTAACTGAATCTTATGCTGGGGAGGTTGTGTGGGTTGAGCTGACCCTGGCTAAGTAAGCACAGGGGCTGGCCCCAAGGGAAGTCCGTGAGGAGTGGCCCCATCACCCTCTCTCCTCTGCTTTTCACCCCAACCAGGCGGTGCCTTCCTTATCTTTATCATAACTTGGATCTATATATGTTATGTTTTGGGTTCTTAGAAATAAAAGATGAAGATTCCTTCATGCTTAGAAGAGCCCATGTCTGCCCTATTTCAAGAGGATTTGCTTAATACAGCAGAATCTGATGGTAATAACCTGTTCTCTGTAAGACTATTAGGTAATTTTGGTAAATGTAGAAGTTGCCTTCCTCCTGCTATTTAGTATCTTATTTTGCATTTAATAATGAATCAAGTTCTCTAGGGACTAGTTTTCTGGCTAACTAATGCCTTTGCAAACCAATATAACCCCATAACATAAAACATAAGTAATAGAAGTTCACAGGAAATGAGCTCTTGGGTTCCCTTGAGCATGGTTAGAAAGTCTGAACTAGTGTTCACAAACTATTGTTTTACAGCAATTATTCAGTTTTTTTCACAAGTATTGAAACGTTCTTCATGGAAAGCACAGGTCAACTTAAAGTCAGAAGCCTTAGTTCTTGGAATACTATGAAGTTGTAAAAAATACTAATAAAGTATTTTTAATAATTTTGTGATTGTTCACTTTCATGAAATGAAATTAAGCTAGTTTGGTTTTAGACATGCAATGGTAATTTTCACGTCTGTGTGAGAAATCTAACTGGCAAAATATTACTTATATTAAGTTTCTGTTTTTATTTTCTTTTATAAACACCCCAGATTATTAATAAAAAAGAATTAGTTAACTATTTGGCAGTTTTGCAATGTGAAGAGCTGTGAAGGACTGAAGGTATAGTCCCTGCCATTATTTCCCATTCTGAGAGATGCCTCAGGAACCATGACAAAACCCAGCCCTATAAAAACCAAGTGACTTGCTTGCTCTTGGGCAGGTAATTTGAAGTAGAGCTAAGGCTACCACATGGGTCTCCTGACTGTACGACATCATTTACTTTCACAACCACTCTTTTTGACAGGTAAAGAAAAAAAGATTTTTCAAAAGGCCAAAATTGCCTTTATATATCTTGGCTTTGTATTTCACATTCTAATGACTAAGATCAAATTTCACTGGAGCAAGAAATTAGGGAATGTCCCAAATCTGATACTTATTTTTCCTCCCTCCCTCCCTCCCTCCCTCCCTCCCTCCCTCCCTCCCTCCCTCCCTCCCTCCCTCCCTCCCTCCCTCCCTCCCTCCCTCCTTTTCATTTTCATTCCTTCCTTCCTTCTTTGGTTCTTTCTTTTTCTTTTTGAGCAGAGGTTTATTGCTCAACTGAAGCAGAGTTAGTTGTCATGGTAATCCCCTCCCAAAGCAAAATAGAATAATTCACACCATCATATCTTTATCCCTGTCTTGGTCTGAAGCAATAAGGTCCCCCCATTCACATGATACATTGTCATCTACAAAGCTGTGAATTTCATGGGGACCAACTGATTGAAAGTCCTCAATTTATAGGTGAGGAAACTGTGACCCAAACTCTGCTTTTGCAAAGTGGGACAAATTTAAGAAAATAATAAACACATATATTTAGATTTCTTCTCTTATTTTCAATCAAGGAGGTGAGTACATTTAGTGAGATGATAAATTAAAAAGGAGGAAAGGAAGTGATAGACTATGATGAAATGGTCAATATGTCAGAAATTAGGGTGTGGGGAGTGAATGGATGGAGATAGGGAACAAAAAGTTGAACACTGAAGATATAATACCTTTATCCATTTTAGATGTTCTCCCTTCTGTTATTGTGAATTTGCAGATCAAAATGTGAGAACACAAAGGGATTCATACACACACACCATGATAGAGCTCATACCATTTAATTCCCTATATATAAGTGATTTTCTGAATTTTGACTCATTGCTATAGCACCAAGGCCTTAATATCCTTTTTCTTTTGTAAAATGAATCTATAGCTTTTCTTCCTGATGAATTACTTAGTGCTAGCCTTTTAAACTGTGCTTTAAATAACAAAACAGTTTATTGTTCAATTCTGCTCATTTTTCTTGCTTATGTGGAAATAATGAATAAACCATAAAGTGGATATTATATAATGAAATTAGCAAAGCTTCCTTTTCAAGTTTCTTGACATAGTTTCTGGTTCAGTAATAATGGTTAAGAGTGACTTAATGATTTGTTTGTTTGTACTCTATCCTGACACCAAGGTTTCTGTCACAAATGTTTGTTTTATAAGAATAAAAAAGGCATTATGTACTCATGGGCAATGAGTCCATTAACAAATTTAAACCATCTTTCTTCATACACTGCACATTATGGGAGCTCAGTGGTTATAGAAGTTTGTAATACAGCTATCGGACATTCGTAACACTTCAAAATATCTTACATTTACATTCTTCTGCATCATACCACAGTGCTGTCATTGTGGGAAGCAGAAAGGGAACAACGGTAGCATTCCCGATTTACATCTCAGGAAATTATGGATAACAGAGCGTAGGAGGCTCCCCCGTGGTAGTGGAATAGAGCCTTTCTAACAGGTCGACTCTGTCATTTTTTTGCCTGAACTTGGACACTGTTGAGAATGACAAGGGCTACTATTAATAATTATGCTGGGACAATAGGTATGAATGTGGACTGTCCCAGTGAAACTGAGACCCATCGTCACTTTACTAGGATCCACAACTGATTCTCACATATTTCCATTTCTCTATGATTCTCAGACCTCACCTGTGTTGTATATACAAGTATATGCAAATACATAATAATGGTCATAGGAGGGAAATAGCTAGGTTACAGTCCTGGAAATGTCACTTATTAGCAGTGAGTTCTTGGGCACGTCTTAAACACCTTAACCTCTCTCTGCGAGATGGGGATGATAGTAATACTTATAGGAATGTTGTATGAATTGAATGAGTAAAATTCTAGCACTTAGTAGGCACTATATGTATTTGATAAATAAAAATGTGTTAACTACTTTTTAAACAGAAAAACTTAGAAGCTATTTAGCTAAGAACATGTTTTATTTCCAGAGCACATTTCTGAATCAGTTCTTGAAATACTGTCTACCTTGTACTTTGAAAATCTATGCCTAAAACTACAAATGTCTGTGCTAATGCTGTTGGGCGACCAATCTGATCATTGTTTTAGTATGTAGCACTATTAACATACACCTGGTAAGACAGCAGTAGCAAGCTAATTTTCAACTTGGAGCTTTTCAAATTTGTGATGAAATGAGATTTCTTAGTAATTTTATTAGTAATTGTAAGTTCTACAATTTTATGAATTCTACTAAGATAATTCTATTAATTCTATTCTGTTTTAATAATAGAATTTTATGTCTTTTATGATCCACACTCTGTAACACTTATGATTACTCAGTTTCTTCAGTTTAATAACTCAGGATATCTGGTTTTTCCTTTTGGAACAGTCTTGGCTTATCCTCACACTGACTCTCCTCTTTCTTTCTGAAAATTAAAAATGAAATAAAAATTACAGTGTAAAATGGGAAACATGAAGAAAGGCATTTGACCTGCAGTTTGCATTGTGGTGATTTGGCCCCACTAGGACACCTAGGGCTTCTGTTTTGTATTCAGGATTGGACAACTTATTCCCTATTAGCCCTTCTGGTTTGCACCTGTTCAGTCAGGCCACTTCTGCCTAAAGTCATCGCTGATTTGATGTCCAGTACACTGAGATATTCATTATCTATTTTATTTGGCACATGAATGATTCTAAATCTAACATTTCCCTGTGCTTCAGAGTTTGGCTTTACTCTCCATTATGTGGCTAAAATGGCATACAGTTCTGAATTTTTTTTTTAATTTTTTTATTATTTTATTATTGTTTAAAATATTACAGATGTCCCTTTTTCTCCCCAATGACCCGTTCCACCCCGTTCCTTCCCCCTCCCCAGTCCCTCTCCCCACCATTGAACCAAGAATTCTTTGGTTACTCTCTCCCCCTCCACCCACCCGCCCTCCTCCTTCCCTCTGACATTCATCAGTCTCATCTATGCTTCCATGTCATTGAATCTATTCTGTTCATATTTTCTATCCTCTGACGTAAACTACCATTCTTCTTAATAATCCCCCAGCCTTCCCAGTGATAACAGTGCCACAGCCCGGGGAGGTAAAGGAGCAGGAAATCCCAGGGAACTGGGCAAAGTCCCAGAAGAAAGAACCACATGTGTAATACATTTTCTTGAACACTTTTTAAACAAAGTAAATTTTCCAGTTCTAACCACTGCAATTCATACATATAATAAAGTTATATTGTTTTCTAATCATTTAATATTTAAACATTACTTCTAAAATTTGTCAATTATTTTTATGTTATCTCACCTGACACATTACATTTGTGAAACAGATATTTCCATTGTCCTCATTTCACAGGTGAGGAAACGGAAATGTGAGGAAATTCACATAAATCATTTAACACAGTCAATAAAATTAAAAACTGATACTATTAATAATAAAGAAGAAAATAAAAATCACCCATAATTCATTTTATTACCCAAATATTACCACTGTTAACCTTTTAGTGCATTTTCTCATTTTGCTTTTTTTATACGTATATGGGTGTTTATATAAACTTAAATGCATAGTTTAACATAATTAAAAGCACTTCTGTATTCTGCTTTTTAAAATTATCATTATATTGTAATATCACTTAAAAATCTTCGCAAAGCATTATTTAAATCCTATTGCACCACTATAAAGTTTATCAGACCATTCTCCTATTATTGAACATTTACTTTTTAAAAATTTTTAATAATTAAAAATAACATTATGTTCAATGGTTTTGCATCTGAATAGTTTCCATTTACTTAATTATTAAATTTTAATAGATATAGAAGGTTTTTAAAGCATAAGGTTGTATCCTTACCCACTGGCATCACTTGTGATAAATGATTTTCATTAGTAGCATTGGCCAGGATTCGGGGTATATTCTGTAGCCATCCAACAGTGAACAATCTACTTGCAAAGGGAGTGAGTGAGTTTATGACTGTAGCCTCATCAACATTTGTGTGTTCACACAGGGCCAGACAAGCAGACTTAGAAGAAATAAGAAAGAAAAAAAAAACAAATAAAAATGTAGAGTTTAGTAGAAATTTTAGAGGTGGAAAATCATATCTGTATTGGGAGAAAGTTAGAGAGTGTCTGGGGCAATCAATAATTGTGCTCTGTATAAAATTCCTCAACATCCTAGACCTGTTTGGTCTAGGCATTTTTAGATAACATTAGTTCCTTACTTCACAACACACAATAAAAGCCTTTCACAGTAAGCGAAACAATCCTGTTAGATCATTTCACTGAATGTCTTAGTTTATAATGGCTAATTAAGTTGGTCAGGGGCGAGAGAGGAACAAATGGGCTGGGTGAGATAGGGAATGATAATAACAGCTAACACGTATTGAACTCTGTGTTCCAGCCGCTGTTCTAATTCTACAGGGAATGTCTACAGTACGAATCCTCTTCTGCGATCAGGTAGGTATTTTCCGCATTTTACTCATGTGGAAACTGAGGTTTAAGTCAGTTGTTCAGAGTAGGGGCTGGCTCCGCAGTCGGTCACCGTTCTGCTGCTTTGCGGTGTCTCTGGCGCACATGCCTGTACTTGACCCATCTGCGCCTCAAAGGGAATAGAGAGAGAAAGCAGCAGGGAGCGCAGGAGGAGGCTGGCGGCTGGGTGGCGCTGAGCCGAGGGGGCGATCTGCTGGCTTTATCTTGCCTCATCTCCAGTGCCAGGACTGGGTGATGCACCAGTGAATGGCATCTGCCCCTCAGTCTTAAGCAGGAGATAACCAGGCCAACAGCCGTCTATTAAGTGTCTGCCCTGGGTCGGGTGGAGGGGAAACAGAGGAGGAAGACGTAACCCAGAACGCAAGAAGCTCATCGTCTGAAAGGAAACTGGGCGTGAGAAATAGGTCTGTATCACACTGTGGAGTGACAGAGAAGGATGGATAGGACAGCAAAGAAGAGGGATACTTTTGAGAGGAGGTGACGTGTGAATTGGGATGAATAAAGTTTGCCGGGAAGACAAGGGTGAGAGGGCCTGCTAACAGTGCTCCTAGCTATGGAAGTTGAGGCATCACCTGTCTTTTGTTTTTAATTTAATTTAGGAAGAGTGCAGTGCTATATTTGGAGTTAGTCTCACCTCCGTTCTTATCAGCTTGGTGATGTTAGACAAGTTACTTAATCTCTCAGAGCTTTGGGTTCTGAATCTGGGAAAGTAGGGGAAAATTACGTTTATTCCACTTTGAAGATTAAAGAAGATACAGATAACTTCTTAGTACAGAGCCTGTCATTGTTGATGCCCAGCACATAGTAATTATTAACACCCTAGTTATATTATAAAAAGAACATAAAAAGTGTCTTAGAACAAAAACTTACTTACCTCAGGGTGGAAAAAGCCAGGCAAGGTCTACCAAATAAGTGAGGGATAATAAAGATAAAGAACCATCCTCCTGGAGTTCAAATTTCATTTATGGCTGCTAAACTGAGATTGCTAAGAATAAAAGGCCTTAAAAAGACTCAGGAGGGTTCTTGTGACAACAAATGACTGTTACAACTGAATATTTTGATGTGTTAAGTGTAAATTACTCAGAAGCATATGGATTAAATTTCCTTTCAGCAATGCACAGGCTTAAACATTAAGGGGAAGGAGACGTGAGAACAGGCCCTATTGGGTTAGGAACTCTCTGATGTTTGCCCCAGGAGGGTTTTAGGTAGACTCGCAGAGGAACGGCTGAGAAGTGCTTCCTGGGGAAGGTAGGGAGGAGAAAGAGCAGGGAAAGAAGATCATACCCTTAGTCCAACTTTGGGGAAGTACAAACTATTACAAATCAAGGTGGGCTCGGCTCCAAAGGTTTAAGAAGCATTTAATTTAAAAAATTAAATTCTCCCCCACCCCCAGCTTTATTGAGAAATAATTGACACATGCCACTGTGTAATTTTAAACACACAGCATGATGGTTTGATTTACATATATTGTGAAATGATTACTACAATAGGTTTGGCTAACATCCATCTTCTAATATAAATGCAATAAAAAGAAAAGAAATAAAAACCATTTAAAGTTGTATTAGGAGATAAGGTAATGTCATTAGCCCAGAAAATGGTAGATTATCTTTTCTTCATGTGAATGATAAAATTCAGAAGAACTCTGTCTGTTAAAAGAGGTAATAGCCTAGAAAAACCAAACTTCTTTTGCAGCAAAAATGGACTTGAAAAGAAGTCATAGTTACATTCTCTCATTTTATAGACAAGAGACTTGAAGCCCAGGGAGGTGAAATGACCTCCCTAAAATTCCCCAGTGAGTTTGTGACAGAGCTGGGAATAGAAATTTAGGTCATCTAAGGAATTTTACACTCAAGGAAATTACTTGACTTGGTCAGGGCCATACCCTGAACAAAGTGGGCACTGACGGGATTTCAGTCAATGTCTTTCTCACTCCAAAGGCCACACAGTTTTTATGACTTCACAGTGCTGCTTTACAGTTAATTAGGCATTATCTTATTACAAAGGTAGTTCACGTTAAATTATGACAGTATAGAAGGATGTTAAGTGAAACCTGAGTCCCCTTCCCTCTCAACAATCCTATACCTCACTCTACCCCCAAAATCCCTGTATTCCCGTTCCTTGAAGGTAAATACTGGGAACATTTTTTGGTATTTACTTCCAGAAGTTGTGTGTGTGTGTGTATCTTTTTAAAAAGTTTTTATTTGGAAAAAAGCTCAAACTTACAAAAGAGTTGCAAGAATTACAGAAAAAAATCTTTACCCAGATTTACTGCTGTTGACATTTTGCCCCATTTGCTTTATCATTTGTTTTCTATAGCTATGTCTGTCCATCCATCCATCCACCCATTGATACTAATTTTTTCCTGAATGGACTGAAAGTAAACGTCAAATATTGTGGCCTTTTAATTTCTGTTTTAGAATATTCAGGCTGCTATAACAAAATACCATAGACTGGGTGGCTTATAAACAACAGAAATGTTTTTCTCACAATTCTGGAGGCTGGGAAATCCAAGCTCAAAGTACAGGCAAATTCCATGTCTGGTGAGAATCTGCTTCTTGGTCCATAAATTGTTGTATTCTCACCATGTCCTCATGTGGTGGGAGAGGTGAGGATGCTTTCTGGGATCTTTTCATATAAGGGCACTAATCCCATTCATGAGAGCTCCACCCTGTTGACTTAATCATCTCCCAAAGGCCCCACCTCCAAATACCATCACATTGGGCATTAGGATTTACCATATGAATTTGGCAGAGACATAATCATTTAATCTATAGGAATCCCAAAATACTTCAGTGTGTATTTCCTATGAGTAAGGATATTTATAAGCACAATACAGTTATCAACTTCAATAACTTTGTCCCTGATACAAATTTTTTGTAAGATTGGGCCAACAATGTACTTCATGGTATTTTTTTTCCCCTTCAGTACCAGGTCTAGTTTAGGATCATGTATTATACTTGCTTTTTATATCTCATTTAGTCCCTGTTGATCTGGAACAGTTTTTCAGCAGTTCTTTATTATTTATAACATTGGCATTTTTGAAGAATTTAATAGACTGTTTCTTGTTTTGGGTTTGGTGTTTCTTTCTGCATTTTTGGGTGGAATACTACGTAAGTGATGCATTCTAGGATATTACAACTAGAGGCACACAAGTTTATATGTGCCTCCTTTGTGATGCTTATTTTGAACACCTGGTCAAGGTGTTGTTCATTGCTACCTTTTTTATGCATGCCCTTTCTACAACATGGTTTTACTGAATATCATAGTTATTTCAATTCAACAATATTTATTGAAGACCTATGTGCCATACACTGTTTTAAACCCAATGATATAGCAGTGATCAAAACACACAAAATCCCTGCTCTTATGGAGCTTATATTTTATTTTGGACATATATTTTTAATATGTAAAGTTATTTCATTTTTCAAAAAATTGGATAATAGTATTTTACTTTGTTGCATTTATGTACCATAGTTTATTTAACCAGTCACCATTGGTGACATTTAGCTTGTTTTCACTTTTTTTTTTCTGTAACGAATTATGTTACAGTAAGCACCCTGCAATGTGGTATATTCATCTAGATGCATATATGTGTATCTATATATATGTGTGGATGTTTGTGTGTGATTGTATGTATATGTGTCTGTGTGTGCATGTTAGTATGTGTGTATGTGTGAATGTTTGTATATGTGTGAATGTTTGCATATGTGTGCATGTACAAACTTTTTTAACTATAGCATAATTCCCTAGAAGATAAATTTATGGTTCAAACAAATTTGTTTTTTCCATTTTGATAGATACTACCATTTTCTCTAATTTTTGTTCTCCGGACAGCACTTATATCTCCCCATTCTCACCAAATTGGACACCATCAAATGTTTTCATCTTTTCCCTACAAGTAGGTACCATCTTAGCTGGATGGTAATGAAGAGTCCAACCTTTTCCTAGTCTGGTGTGTAAAGTGCCTGTTTGTTGCAGCCCTACAAGTCTTGTCCTCCAAGAGACCTGCCTCTGGTGAACAGAGCTGATCACAGGGTGGCTACTTCAGAAAAATTGCCCATTTTTTTTTTGTGTAGCCTTATGAAATATAATTGACAAAAATTGTATTTATTTAAGATGTATCATGAATGTTTTGATACATGTATACATTGTGAAATAATTAACATAGTAAGCTAATTAACGTATTCATCACCTCACAGTTACTTTTTTGTGAATGTGAGAATAATTTAGATCTACTCTCTCAGCAAATTTCAAGTCTACGATACAATATTTTTGACTATAGTTACCATGCTGTACATTAGGCCTCCAGAACTTGTTCATCCTAAATATCTGAAGCCTTGTATCTACCCTTTGACCAATAATTCCTCGTTTCCCCCACCCTGCTGCCCCTGGTAATCGCCATTCTACTCTCTGCTTCTAAGAGTTCAATTTTTTTAGATTCCACATATGAATGAGAACATGCAGCATTTGTCTTTCTGTACCCAGCTTTATTTCACTCAGCATAGTGTCCTCCAGGTTCATCTGTGTTGTTGCAAATGACAAGATTTCATTTTTTAAGGCTGAATAATATTCCATTATGTTTATATAGGGTGTCCCAAAAAATGTATACACACTTTAACAGCTGATAACTCACTTAATTTTTACTCCTTTTCAGGTTAACTGATTTGAAATAATGGGTGAAGCCAGATTAAGCTTTGAACAAAGAAAATTTATCCTACAATACCATTAGACTTTTTTTTATGGGTATACATAAAACATAAAGTTTACAATACAATACTGGCAACAGTCAACTTGTTGAGGACGCACCACTACTGAACGAAATGATTCTTGATGTTTGCAATTCCATTGCTTTGTGTTAGCAGTGCCTGGACCAGAACGGTCATCAGTTTGAAAACAGGCAATGACAAAAAAAAAAAAAATTATTTCTGTAGATTCTTTTAAATTTTGAAAATGAATTGTATGTTAATAAACACTGACTTTATAATCATGCAGAGTGTGTATACATTTTTGGGGGACACCCTGTATATACACCACATTTTCTTTATCTATTTATGCACTGATGAACACTTACGTAGTTTCACATAAGATGTGAAGTGATATTTCATTGTGGTTTTGGTTTGCATTTGCCTGATGATTAGTGATGTTGAGTACTTTTTCATATACCTGTTATCTTCTTTTGAGAAATGTCTATTCAGATCATTTGCCTGTTTTTAAGTTGGGATACTTGTTTTCTTGCTATTGAGCTATTTGAGTTCCTTATATATTTTGGATATTAACTTTTTATCAGATAGTTTGCAAATACTTTTCGTCCATTCTGTAGATTGTTGTTTCACATTGTTAATTGTTTCTGTTGCTGTGCAGAGCTGTTTAGTTTGATGTAGCCCCATTTATCTATTTTTGCTTTTGTTGTCTATGCTTTTGGGTTTATATCAAAAAAATCATTGCCCAGACCAAAGTCAAGGAGCTTTTTTCCTGTTTTCTTCTAGCAGCTTGCGTTTCAGGTTTTATGTTTAAGTCTTTAATTCATTTTGAATTGATTTTGTATATGGTGTGAGATAAGGGTCCAATTTTATTTTTTCTGTATGTGATTGTCCAGTTTTCTCAACACCATTTATTGAAGAGACTGTCTTTTTTCTTTTGTGTGCTCTTGGCACCTGTGTCAAAGATTAGATGAATATAAATATGTAGATTTATTTCTAAGCTCTCTACTCTGTTCCATTGCTGTTATATATCTATTTTTATGCCAATGCCATACTGTTTTGATTACTGTAGCTTTGTAGTATATTTTGAAATCAGGCAGAGTGATGCGTCCAGCTTTGATCTTCTTGCTTAAGATTGCTTTGGCTACTGTGGGTCTTTTGTGGTCTCATATGAATTTTAGGATTGATTTTTCTATTTCTGTAAAAAACACACCAAACCATTGGAATTTGGTAGGAATTGCATGGAATCTGTAGATCATTTTGGGTAGTATGGGCATTTTTAACACCTAATTCTAGATTGAAATCTATTATGGAAAGAAATCTTTAAAATTTAAATTCCACACTTCACCACATTGCTGTGATGTAGGAATGTTATCTAGGTCTTAAAGACATTTTAGTAGGAAGCTAATGAAATAGTATAATTATAGATAAATAACTGAAAATGTACATTTAGACACAACACTTTTATGCAATTTTCTGTATGATATGAAGAATGTGTTAAAATAGTGTCTCCAAAATTGCTAGAGTATCACTCAGATATTTCTGAAACTTATATAAAACTAAAGAGAAAATATTTGTTTATGGCAGATGACTATAGAATTATTAAAACTGTTTAGCTAGATGGCCTGATCTCTCCTTAAGGTTATTATTGAGGCTTATTTGGTAGGGGGTAGTTGGGTGGAATTCTGCCACCTTGGGAGGGAAAAAAGTTAGATTAAATGGTTTGTTTGTTGAAGAAACCATTAATTTTTCCATTTATCCCTTACCCCCCATTCCTTTCCCCCCCTTTTCCTGTAAGTCGTCTCCCCTCCATTCATCCTCCAAAAAGGAGGTGTGGATATTTTGAAAAGGAAGCCTCTTTCTTACACGCTATGAATTTTGCCTACAATGGGCTAATTGCCAAAGCAGTTGGCCACCTGTGGGAGTAATTAGTCACTTGTCAGACCTTCTGAGGTTAGTCAATTGCAGTTGCAATTTATTATACACACAGTTTTGCATCCACAAATATCTATGGCTGTTAAAACCACCCATAGTGAAAGAAAAGACTGGGCAGAAGTTTTAAAAAGTTTGGATGTTTCTTTACATTTATAAATGAAGTTTGAGTAACATTCAGCTCTATTCTTTTTATCTCAATCCAGAGAAACTGGAGTTTGGGACACTGAAGTAAAAGTATTTCAAAGTTACCCTACTTGGAAGGGTGAGCAAGAAACAAGGTCATGTTACCTCCATAATTTTACTTGATGAACTAAAAATGAATCTTGATTGGTTATATTAGGATTTCAGTTTTCTGTAGTACAAATGTGTATAAAATAAAATGAGCTATTTTATATTTAAGGTAATTATATCAAGAACTTTGTTCTCATGGGTGAGCAGCAACATGGATAACAGCCATCTTGGTTTACCATTCTATGGTTCACGTGTTATACTGTTTTTGATTACATCCATGGAAGGTATTCTCCATTCTATTAATTAAATTAAATGTACTTATCACCCGGCTGGGCATGGCTCGGTGGCTGAACATCGACCTAGGATCCAGGTGATCGGGGTTCGATTCCTGGTCAGGGCACATGCCAGGGTTGCGGGCTGCAGCCAATCAATGACTCATCATTGATGTTTCTTTCTCTCTCTCTCCTTCTCCTTTCCTTTCTCTGAAATCAATAAAGATCTATTTTTTTAAAAAATGTACTTATCAATGGCTGCTATTATTAGCCATGCTTCTAGGAAGGAAAGAGTATATAAAAAGATGAGCAAAAGATAATTCAGGTAATTAATGTTTGTGTGTGTGTGTGTATGTGTGTGTGCATGTGCATGTGTTAGGAACAGGCAGGTAAAAACTAGCATGTAAATATATCATAATTCTCTTGGGTACAAGAAAAACAGAACCTCACTCAAGTTGCCTTAAACAATGAGGGGTATTTATTAGTTATTGAATAATTTTAAAATATCGTATGATAAATGTGAGACTTTTCCCAATAGCTTAACACTGTTACCAAGGACCCAGTTTCTTTACATTTCTCTGCTCTACTTTGTGTAGTGCCTGCTTCCTCCTGAGGCTGGTTCCCACCATGACTCTCAGAGAGGAACCATTTTTCCAAACAGTGCTCAGCAAATGTCTCCTTGAGTGTCATTAGCCCAGATTGAGTCATGTGCTCATCCCTAAAGGAATCACTGTATCTAAGGGGATGGTGTGCACTAATTGGCTTAGAGTCCAAGAGCAGACTTCTAGAGACAATCCTGCTTAAATAGTGTGGATGGGAAATCTGAGACCTAGGTAGGTAGGGGGAGAGGCGAGATGGATGCCAGCAACAACTACTCACTACAACAAATAATAGTAATTCAAATGCTGCAGTAAGGTAGAGACATAGTACTGTGTATGGTGGGTTGGGTATGGATTGAGACTATTACTGCAGTAGTTACAGGTGCATCAATGTTCATATTCCTAAGATGCTAAAAAATAGGGACATATTAGAAGGGTTCTATGACTTCCCATGTTACTAGAAAGTCCGTGGCCACCAGTGCTTATCAGTTAGCTTGTGAAGACTTTGCTTGATTTTCAGACTATGACCCTAGCTTACTGAGAGAAATAACAGAGGGAAATCTGAGGGGAGTGTATATGTATGAATGTTTATAAAATTGAACCTTATTATTTGCAGATTTAGTATTTGTGAATCTGCCTACTTGCCAAAATTTATTTGTAACCTCAAAATCAATACTTGTGGTGCTTTCATGGTCAGTCACAGACATGTGCAGAAGGGTGAAAACTCACTCATCTGAAGTGCATAATTCCAGCTGAGGTTGAACAAGATGATGCTCTGCCTCCCTGTTTAGCTCTCATGCTGTAAACAAGTGTCCCTTTCATGGTCTCTTTAGTCCGTGTTTTTCACATTTTTGTGCTTTTTTGGTTGTAATTTCACTGTTGAACATGGTCCCCGAGCATAGTGCCGAAGTGCTGTCTAGTGTTCTTAAACACGAGAAGGCTGCGATGTGTCATGAGCAAATTTGTGTGTTCGATGAGCTTTATTCAGGCATGAGTTATAGTGCTACTGGTTGTGAGGTCAATGTTAGTAAATCAACAATATGCATCAAATAAGGTGTCTTTAAACAGAAACACAAACTTTTTTTGCAATAAGGTTGCATACTGATCAGTTGATGAAAAGGTTGTGACCAGAGGCTCGCAGGAACTTAACCTTGTATTCCCCTTAGGAGCAATGGGTTCAGAATTCGCTAATTCAGGGTTAATGGTGACTATATTTATAGAGTGTAACTCAGGCAAATAATAATTGATGTGAATATGTGCCTGCACTTAAACAAATGAAGAAAATATTATCTGGGTCCAATATCCAGGAAGGGATTTAACTTCAAAGTTCTAGTATGTAAAGGTGTAAACAATTCATTTTTATTCCTGATAGTTGAATGGAAGTTCAGAATTTCTAAATAGTCCGTTGGAGGACCATGCCCAGTCTATCTGCACGCTACCTTTCTCTCCATCTGGACCCTTCCAACTATATTTTCTCTAAGTCCTCTGAAATTATAGGCCAGGACTTAGAGGCCTCAATTGATATTGAAACTTAAGTAGCATCAGCCTCATAGGATGTAATTAAAAATAACACACGATGAAATTCAGTCTTGCCACAGACCACATTTGTTGCCTTCCTCGCCCTAGTACCTTAAACGAAATGCAGTCAAAGTTTGAGCTGCAATAAGAGTGAGCCTCACTAACTAAATCATGATGGGTAGCGTGAGGAGGTGTCTTCTGTATCTGGGGCTCTGCTTGCATCATTCCATTTGACTTTTGTTTCGCTCAGGCTTGGGGCTGTGTTGCCAGCAGCAAGTATGCTGACTGAAAACTGTCACAACAGCGATCATTACAATCCGGGAGTTGAGTTTGACTAGAACATATGTCTTCAATTTTAATAGCTCAGCTTCCCAGATGCCCTAAAGGAGAATATTGCCTGAGAAGGAGCTTTTCATGTAAGAATAATTTGTGTTAAGTAGCTCAGTGATCTGTTTGTTAGGTTAGAGCTGACAGTTTGTTTATATTTCTAAAGGGGTATGATGAATGGGGGAGAAGTTGATGCTAATTAGCCTAAATTGTTCCTAAGAATGTAGAGGGCTTTGCCAGTTTCATTGTTTCTGTTTCTTTGCACATTTTAAATAATTGAATGGAGCTCAGACCATTCATCATAATATCAGGCAAGATGGAAATAAATGAATTTAGCACGGGTCCACATGTGTGATGGAAGACGTCACTTTATAGGGCAATTAGATAAGACATCAACTTGGGGCTAATGCAGACTATTCTAATCCATTTGCATAAAAATATCAAACTTAAATGTTTTCATTTACTCCATTAATTATCTCTGTCATCATAGGAGAGTATAGCCCTTCTTTCTGAAAACCCACCTATCTGCATTAAAGAAGTAATGCTGTGGTATAAAATTTTGGCCCTTGGCATCTGGACAAGATCTGTGGCCATATTTTCTAAGAATGTTCCCTCCCTTCCCCCTGATGTCATTAAATACCACCAGGAAACCTGTTTGAGGATGGGTTAGCACCTGGCCAGGTAGATAATAAAAAAAGCGGCAGAGGAACATTTTTGAAAGTTGGGAATCATATAATGACGTGAATTCTTACTGAATTCCACAATAAGAGCTAATGGTCTAGTAGGACATATTTTAGCTATTTTTCAAGAGTTGTCATGTGTTTGTTTCTCATATATGCTGGGTTATATGGTGATACGATAAGACTGCGATGCAGCTTCCTATCCGAGTTGAGCCAGCATTTCCTCTCGGTAATAAGGTTAGCATGAATGGATTATTTTATAAGACTGTAGGAAAAAATATATGTAATATATGTGTTGTTGACACACATATTTTGAGAATTAAAATAAGAAAAATGAAACTAAATTTAGAACATCTATGATATTTTCAACCTTTTAATCCTCATTGGAGGCCATTCTTTTTTAATTTATGCACATAAAATGCCACAGGAAGAGATGGTATAAATTTGTGGACTGTGGAGAATGAGTGAACATTTTTGAATCAGGATCTTTAAAAGGGGTGAAATTTGAGTATGATTAAGTTAGGAAAAAGCCTCGCTCACGGCGGAAGTCAGAGACTCTGTATACATTATGGGCATGTCATGGCTTTTAAAAAGTTATGTTAGACTTCTCTACAAATTGTGAAGGAATTTGTATAACCCCAAACAAAATTCTGTGTGGTTCTGAACTTTTCCAAAGTTGAAAAAAGGGAGAGCAATAATGCTGGTTAGTATTCCGATCAGAAGCAAGCCTTGCTGTCGGGTGGGCTGGTCGCTTGCACTGCCTGGGTGTTTTCTTGGTCACTAGTTTTCTCAGGAGGAAATGATCCTATGGCTTATGCTAGCCACGTTTGTGCATATATGCCCTGTAATTGGCATTTATTAAGGAGACCTTCAGTTTGATGGATGACTGTCAGAGCCCAGCCTGCTGGCTTTGAAGAGAGTTGACTTTGCTTGAGTTTTGTTATATTAACTCATTAGAACTCTGCACTACTTCAACCCGCTCTTTGTTTACTTTCTTATAATTAAGATTTTTGAACAATCGATTTTCAGAGACTTGGCAGGGGCCCATTCTCAACTCGGAGACTCTGTCTGACAGAAAGGTATGCGACAGAACGTATATTCACAAGAACCCCTGAGTATTAAAAGTAGGGGTTTTTTGTACTCTCTTTGGTTAGCTGCCCAGTTTTAATTGATTTTAAACATAAAGTGATTTAATAATTATCTTTACTATATATCATTAGCTGCATTATTCCTCAACTTTTTTAAAAAAGAGAATTCTACAAAAACAACAGCTGCAGAAATATTTTCAAATTAGAGTATTTAAAATTAGAGCATGTATTACGATATTTTAGCAACAATGTAAGCAAATAATTATGAAAGACCGTCTGAATCTAAAGATACATTTTCAAGAGGAAAAATGCTTGTATATACTTAAACATTCAATTGTGAACTATTAATAAGTACCAATTCTTTTTTAAATTTTATAGTATGAAAATTCCCCAAAGCTGTGGTGACACATTTAATGTTAAAACTGGTATTTCACTGTTTCTTTTGAAACCCCAAAGAAAGTGCACCTGAAAATGAGGATCTTTTCCAATATCCATTGGTGAGACAAACCGTATTTCCTGTTGGGCTTGATGTAACTCTCACAAACTACCTGGAGAAGCATAAAATGGCAATGCTGTGTTTGATATGTGTTTTAAAAAATATTTTTAGCTGCTGTCTACAAAAACTGAGGGCTTGAGGAGAAAGGATGTGCTTTTACAAAAAGCAAACATGGTTGGAGAGTGTTTGTACTGAGATTCCAGACTCATTCATGGCTGTCTCATTTCTGACTTGTTATAACTAGTTGATGAGTTGATTATCTGTGAGGTCTATTTAACAAAGCTGGTACCTTGATGAGTAGGGGCATTCATTACATCATCCCAATATCAAGATGAGTGAGGAAGGAAAATAAAGAATGAATGAGGAAGGAAGAAATAAGTAGCCTCTATTTGTGAAAATGAATATTGTGCTGGGTCATAATTGAAAGGCAGCGCTCTAAGTAATGAGTTCTTAAAGTAATTTTATGGGGAGTGCTTCTGTAGAACAGTACTAAGTCACTTGACTAGCCTTTACAGCGGGAAAGGGAAAATGAAACTCAGTTGTTTTCAGGTCACAGATAATTCAACTTTCCTTACTTTCTAAAAGGAACTTGAATCAGCGGAACAATGTTTAGACTTCTTTGCCAATGAAGACAAGCTTTTAAGTTTAGTGATGAAATTGATTCATTTTTATTTCATTCAGATGATGGAAAACATAACTAATTAGCTCCTTATTTGGTCCATGATGCTCAGTTAATGTATTCAAAGTTATTACTAGATTTAAAAAAAATGAATTTACAGGTCAAAAATTCTTTTATTGTGGAGGAAACTGGCAGTCATCAAAAGGGCCATTAAAAAACAGTTTAATGAAGAAATATGTGACTGTTTAAGAAAAGCGTCTAGTCTAAACTTAGCAGGAGGGCCATGGATCCCTTTTTTCTACTAGGCTGCAACAGTATAAGAAAATAATCTTGCATCTTTTAGGCTTCTGCATAAATTTTCACTTTAGAAAATCATCACTTTAGTTGCACAAATAAAATATAATTACACATGGGAAGCCTGAAGCTAAAGTCAAGTCCTCCTACTAATTTTATATTAAAATGTGTGAAATTTTATCTTTTTATTTGATGTATTAGTGGTAACTAAGATTTTAATTTTAAATGTATTTTTGCTTTCAACCTAAAAACAATGGCTAGCATTTATTGAAAGTGTCCTTTGTAACAAGCACTTTTAAGTACTCCACATGAATTAATTTATTTCATCATCACAACCCCTTGAGGAGGGTACTATTATTATCTTCACCTTAAAGGTCATAAAACTGAGGTATAGAAAGAATAAGTTAGTTGGCCACCATGACACAGTCAGTAAATGGTAGATTGGGGATTTGAACATAGACATTCTGACTTCAGATCCAAGGCTCTTAATCATTCTGTAGTGCAGCCTTGAGTTTGGTTAAGTACCTGAGGATCTCTACACAGACATCTAAATCTATCAAATAATAAACTTGTCTTTATGCAAAAGACATTTTGGAACAGTATTTCAAAGACTGGGAGAAATATTCCTTTTCTAGAAGGAATATTATGTTAACGTAACTATACACATAGTAATATCCTTTTTTCTTAATTTTCACATCCCAGCTCATGACTAACTAAAGGATTATTGGCTAGCAGTGTGATCAAGTTTGTACTATATGTGATTGTCAATTTTTGGGAGGGACAGGATTTGACCTATGGCCTATCCAAACAGTTGTAATATTGAACCATGTTATAAGAGTTCTGCTTTGTTTTAAAAATACGGCTATTATTTTGAAAATGAGATAAAGCAATAACAATAAAAAGAAAATCTAGACCCCAAGAAGTAGTTTCTATAAAAATTTGTCAAGTTTTCAAAAGTAAGTGTTTTGAAGTCTGTTTAACAAAGTCCAGAAATATTTAAGTTCAATAAAGGAGACTGGTTTTTATCACTAGACTGGAGTAATGAATTCTGGGATAATCTAAGCTGATTAACCTTAAAAATAGTTTTATTTTTGTAACTTTAAGAAAGAGTCATTGCAGAGTTGAGTGGATTACAGCTCATAAACCTCACTGAAGATAGTGAATGTAAAGGTATAACATTCAATACATTTTCAAATTTTATTTCAAACTCCTAGACAAAGGGATTTTGATTGTCTAGATACCTTTGAAGTATCAAGCAGAATTTGGTGTCCACACATCCCTGCTGAGGAGGGTAAGAATCAATGTTTTCACCTCAATGTAAAAAACCAGAAATTGTGCGCAAAGATAAAACGATATTTTTATCTTTCTTGTGAAGAAATGTAAGCAGTAGATATAATTTTTAGTGTTTATTTATTCACCAAAAATTGATTGAATGTGTACTATGCATTGAGGCTACTGGAGTGAGCAAGGCAGACACCCCTTTAATGAACTAACATTCTAGTGAAGGAGACAAGAATAAACAAAGAAATAATATATTGTTAGATAATCATAGAAGTTATGAAAGAAAGTTTAGCCAAATAAGAAGATAGCAAGTGATGTCATTTGGGAACATGGAGTGGTATCTACCCTAAATAGAGTGGTTAGGAAATGCTTCTCTGAGATGCTGATACGTATGCAAAACCTAAATAATAATACAAAGTAACAGTGGCATTTCTAGAATATTTATCACCTAGTATAAATAATTTCTTAACACTTCCCTCCTCTTTAGACAAAATTGTTTTTAGTAACAACTACACAATGAAAAGAACGATAATAATTGTCAGAAAAAAAACATGGACAATGAGGAAAAGCTATTGAACTTCATGTATCATCATGCCAGTAACAAAATTAATTTAAATAAAATAAACATTACAAAATGATTTGAATTGCCCAGCCAGTGTTGCTCAGTGGTTGAGCATCAACCCATGAACTAAGAGATCGCTGGTTCGATTCCTGGTCAGGGCACATGCCTGGGTTGTGGGCTCGATCCCCAGTAGGGGGCATTCAGGAGGCAGCTGTTTCTCTCTCATCTATATTTCTATCTCTATCTCTCTCCCTTCCTCTCTCTCTAAAAGTCAAAAAATATATATATTTTTAAAAGTAATGGATTAGTACTTTTTTTTAAAATATGTTTTTATTGATTTCAGAGCAAGGAAGGGAGAGGGAGAGAAAGAGATAGAAACATCAGTGATCAGAGAATCATCGATTGGCTGTCTTCTGCAACCCCCCGCCCGGGGATGGAGCCCACAACCTGGGCATGTGCCCTGACTGGGAATCAAACTGCTATCTCCTGGATCCTAGGTAGATGCTCTCAACCACTGAGCCATGTTGGCTGGACTGGATTAGTACTTTTTAATTACGTCATTGTATATTGTAAAAATAGGTTTTAGAGCCCAGCCGGGCTTGGCTCAGCGGTTGAGCATCGACCTAGGATCCAGGAGATCGGGGTTCTATTCCCAGTCAGGGCACATGCCCGGTTGTGGGCTCGATCAATGACTCTCTCATCATTGATGTTTCTATCTCTCTCCCTCTCCTTTCCTCTCTCTAAAATCAATAAAGATATATTTTAAAAAAAATTGATTTTAGAGAGAGAGGAAGGGGTGGTTGCCTCCCGTACACACCCCGACCAGAGAGAGAGAGAGAGAAACATCGATTGGTTTCCTTGCATACACACCCCTGCCAGGGGTTAGACCCAAAACCTGGGTATGTGCCCTGACCAGGAATGGAACATGCAACTTTTCACTGTCTAGGATGACAGTACAACCAACTGAGCCACACCAACCAGAGCCTACATCATGGTCTTTTTTATAAAAGGGAAAAATAATGTTATTTGTTTCACTGTTTTAAATTTCTCTTTTTTTTGGAACAGCTTTATTGAGATACACATGCTGTATAATTCACCCATTTAACTTGTATCATGCAGTAGCTTTTAGTATACAAATAGAGCTCTGCAATTGTTATCACAATGTTAGAACGTTTTCATCACCCAAAAGAGAAACCTCATCCTCTTTATCAATCACCCCTTGTTTCCCCATACTCCCCCATTCCCGCAGCCCTAGGAAAACACTTTCTGGGTCTATAGATTTGCTTATTTTGGATATTTCCTATAAATGGAATCATAAATATGCTCTCATTTGTGTCCAGCATCTTTCACTTAGCATGATGTTTTTAATATTCATCTATATTGTAGCATGTATCAGTACTTTATTCTTTTTATTGCTGAATAATATTCTGCTGTACGGATATACCATATTTTATATATCCATTCATCAATTGGTGGACATTTGGGATGTTTCCACAGTTTCGCTATTATGAATACCTAAATCTATTATGAACATTAATGTACAAGTTTTTATGTGAACACATGTTTGTATTTTGGGGGTAGATAGCTAGAATTCCCAGGTCATATGTCAACTCTATGTTAAATCTTCTGAGGAACTGCCAGAATGTTTTCCAAACTGGATGATACATCATTTTAATTTCCCACCAGCAATGCATGAGGGTTCTAAATTTTCCATATTCTTGTCCACACTTGTAATTATCTGACCATTTGATTTTATCCATCCTAGTGGGTGTGAAGTGGTAGTTTGTTGTTATTTTAGTTTGCATTTTCCTGCTAGCTAATGATATTGAGCATCTTTTCATTTTCTTACTGGCCACTTGTATATCTTCTTTGGCTATTTGTAATTGCATTATTTGTCTTTTTATTATTGAGTTGAAAGGATTCTGTATATATTTTAGATTCAAGTCTCTTATCAGATATATGATATGCAAATATTTTCTCACATTTTATTGGTGGTTGTTCCTTTTTTTTTTTATATGTAGTGTTCTTTCAAGGCAAAAATTTTTAATTTTGTTGAAGTCCAATTTTTTCCCTTTGTTGTTTGTGCTCTTGGTGTCATATCTAAGAAACTATGGTCTAATCCAAGATGATAAAGATTTACACCTGTGTGCTTTTATTATGTATTTATATTTTAATTAATTTTCAATTTTAATTTTTATGTATATCAATTATACACTAATTTGAAAAGATATATGCCTCTCTATGTTCAATGCAGCATTATTTACAATAACCAATATATGGAAGCAACTTAAATGTACACTTATGATCTTTTCTAAAGGTTTTATAGTTTTAGCTCTGGCATTTAGGTCTTTGGTACATTTTGAGTTGATTTGAGATGAGGGTCCAACTTTATTCTTTTGCGTATGGGTATCCAGTTGTTCCAGCACCATGTGTTGAAAAGACTTTTCCCTCATTGAATTGTTTTGGCACTTTTGTCAAAAATTAATTGAGTGTAAATGTGAGCGTTTATTTCTAGACTCTCAACTCTATTTCAATGACATATGTGACAGTCCTTAGCCCAGTACCACATTGTCTTGATTACTGTAGCTTTGCAGTAATTTTTGAAATTGAGAAGTGTGAATTCTCCAACTTAGTTCTTCTTTTTGAAGACTATTTTGGCTATTCTGCCTCCCTATTTGGATTTCCCTATATTTTAAATCTTGAACACAAATAAAAATCCCAAGAAGTGATTTTTAACATGACAGAACTGAAGTAACTCAAGTTCTGTTTCTTCATCTTTTCAATCACTGTGCTACCACAATTTATTTCAAATCTATTGTTTAAACTGAGAAATGTGGTAACACAGGGGTTAGAGACACAAACTATCCAAAATAAACTGTAACTATTCTAAATCTACTTTAGTTATTTACTTTTGAGATGAATGCAAGTATCTCTGTCTGTGTTTGTCTGAGGGCTACCTCTATACCTGGGAATTCTCCAAATCAACTTCCATATAGAATATAATGTGTATTAAAGGACAAGTAACGAATTTTTGTGGGGGAAGGGCAGTATTTTTCACTAATGTTGTTTAAAATTGCTGATGATTATGTTTAAGTTAGTTTTACTATTGTTATAAAACTCTCTAAATTGCCTGTACATCCCACCCTATCATCCCACCCTTGGGATGCCACCGAAGAGGAGCAAATCATTCTGAGATCTAGAGGAAGAGCCTTCCAAGAAGAGGGCACAGAAATATTAAGCCCTTTCATTACAAGTGAGTTTGAAAATTTTAGGAACTGAAAGAAAACCATTATTGCAGCTAGTACAGAAGTGACAGGTGAATGGGAGGATATGAAGCTGGAGAGAGTGGCAGCCAGGGCAAGTAGTGGCTTATAGGTTGGGCCACCATATGATTTATAGTTCAAACTATGGCACTTCTGAGAGTAAAAGGCTACTGTTAATTACAGCAAGACAACAGGTTTAATGGGACTGTCCCAGGAGAATTAGGATGAATAGTCACTCTGCTTAAAATATATGGCACAGAGTTATATTTTCACTACCCATAGAACCCAACCCAAAAGGACAACTGTGATGAAAGCTAAAAATACTTAAATGCAGGTCAGCAATAGTATAACCCAACACCATTAGTATTTGTGAATTAGGGAAGCTGAACAGTATGTACAATGTAGTGGTTTAGAGCAGTGCTTCTCAAACTTTAGCATACATAAAATCACATGGAAGGCTTTTCAAAACACATGGCTGGGGCCCATTCCCTGGAATTATGATTCAGTAGGTTCTGTATTTCTAACAAGCTCCCAAGTGCTACTGATACTGCCAGCCTATGGAGGTCTAGACTTTGAGTAGCACTGATTTAGACTTTAGAGACTTGGTTTGTATTTCAGAGAGTTTTTTTGGTTACCAACTGGGTGGTCTTGGGCAAGTCAGATATTCTTTCCACATCTCTCTCTCTCTCTTTCTAACATATGTCTTTATTGATTTCAGAGAGAGGAAGGGAAAGGGAGAGAAAGAGATAGAAACATCAATGATAAGAGAGTCATGATGGGCTGCCTCCTGCATGCCTCCTGCTGGGGATTGAGCCCACAACCCAGGCATGTGCCCTGACTGGGAATCAAACCATGATCTCCTGGATCATAGGTCGAAGCTCAACTGCTGAACCACACTGGCCGGGCTCCACATCTCTTTCCTTCATCTGGTAACATGGGGATTATAATAATCTCTGCCTTATACAAGCGTTGTGAAGAGTAAACAGTATAAAGCAGCTGGTATTATCGTAAGCACTTAGCATGTGTTGTTATAGTTTGGAAGAATACTAATCATGATGGATAATATTCACTAGATAATACTATGCACATGTTTCAGACACTGCATTGTAAATCAACTCTAGAAGTTCACAGATGCAGCTGTACATACCCTAGAACAATGTATCAGTGCCTGGCACATGGTGGGCTCTTAATACTTGTCGACTAAATAAACAGATTTGTGAACTCACTTAATAGTACTGGGTGGACTGAAAGAACTGATTCTCATTCTATTACACCTCTTACTTTCAGAATCTACAACCGTCAACAAAGTGAAAAGATAACTCACTGAATGAGAGAACATAATCACCAATGATACATCTGATAAGGGGTTAATATCCAAAATTTATAAAGAACTTATACAACTCAATACACACAAAAACAAACAATCCAATAAAAAAAATGGGCAAAGGGCCTGAATAGACACTTCTCCAAAAAAGACTTACAGATGGTCAATAGACATGAAAAGATGCTCTGTGTCACTAATCATCAGAGAGATGCAAATTAAAACCGCAATGAGATATCACTTCACCCCTGTCAGAATGGCTCCATCAACAAATCAACAAACAAGTGCTGGCGAGGATGCAGAGAAAAGGGAACCCTCCTGTACTATTGGTGGGAATGCAGACTGGTGCAGCCACAGTGGAAAGCAGTATGGAGTTTCCTCAAAAAATTAAAGGTGGAACTGCCTTTTGACCCAGCAGTAGATGAGTGGATAAAAAAGCTGTGGTACATTTACACAATGGAATACTATTCGGCCATAAAACAGGAGGAAGTCTTACCCTTTGTGACAACATGGATGCACCTAGAGAGTATTATGCTAAGTGAAATAAGCCAGTCAGAGAAAGACAAATACTATATGATTTCACTTATATGTTGAATCTAATGAACCAAATAAGCCAGCAAACAAAATAGAAAATAGAAACAGACTCGTAGATACAGAGAACAGACTGACAGAAGGGAGAGGGGTTGGGTGAAAAAGGTGAAGGGGTTAAGCAAAAAAAACAAAACACAGAACTCATAGACACAGACAACAATATGGTGATCACCTGAGGGAAAGGGGGAGGTAGAAGAGGGGAAAGGGGGGTAAATGGTGATGGAAGGAGACTTGACTTGGGGTGGTGAACACACAATACAGTGTACATATGATGTATTATAGAGTTGTACAGGTGAAACCCATATAATTTTATTAACCAGTGTCACCCCAGTAGAGTCAATTAAAAAAGAAAAAAGTAGTTTTATTTAAGTTGCTATACTGAATTTTAGCTGCATTAAACACAAAGTTACAAAATACCCCTTACTTGCTATTACAAAAGAAATGCTTAAAGAAACAACAATCCCTAATTTCTATAGGAAAAATAATAGACTAATCTACTGTGAAGAGAGACCTGCAGAATGAGACCTGCTAAATCAGATCGGAATGGTTTCAATTTTGTCCAGTGGCTGTGTGATTCCCACCTGGCACCTGAGGGTGAGTGGAGAAAGAAAGAAGGAAGGAAACATTTTTAAAATTTTTTTCTCTCTCTTTCTCTCTTTTTTTTTTTTATTAATATATCTTTATTGATTTCAGAGAGAGGAAAGGAGAGGGAGAGAGAGAGATAGAAACATCAATGATGAGAGAGTCATTGACCAGCTGCCTCCTGCACACCCCCGACTGGGGATCGAGCTCGCAACCCGGTCCTGTGCCCTGACCGGGAATCAAACCCCGATCGCCTGGATCCTAGGTCGATGCTCAACCGCTGAGCCACGCGCGGCCAGGCAAGAAAACATTTTTTGAATACCCGCTATGGGCTAGGTTCTTTACCACGTGCCAGGGGATTTACAGAGACTAATTCAGTGCTCACAGTCAACATGTGACATAGGTGGGTATCACCATTCCCTTTTCCAAAACTTAAAAGGGACAAAGGAAGAAATAGGTGGAATCAAGTTTCTAATCCAGGTATGTCTATGAAGCCCACTCTTTATTACTACCTGTGGAGAGGGCAGTTTGATGGAAAGTCACTATGGTTTTCCAGCACTGTAGCAGAGTTGCTGCATTTTCATACTTTCCTAACTTTTTTTAAATCCTCACCAAGGATATTCATTAATTTTAGGGGGGGGGGAAGAGAGAGGGAAAGAGAAAGAGAGAAATGAGGGAGAAACACCAATTGGTAGCCTCTCGTATGCGCCCCAAGCAGGGATTGAACCCACAACCCAGGTGTGTGCCTTTACCCAGAATCAGACCAGCAACCTTTTTCGTTATGGGACAACGATTCATCCAACTGAGCCACATAGCTGGGTCATACTTTCCTAGCTTTTACTAAAGACAGTGTAGGTACTGAAGAGATTCTAATGTGGTAAATTGAATATGATTTCCTAATGAGCCTTTATGTTCATCCAGGGGTGACCCAATTCATCCCATAATTTTCTTTTTTATGCAGCACCTTACTTTATAATTTTCAGTGCTGGAAATTGGAGCATCAGTAACTGAAGTGAAAAATCAAAGAGAACACTGAAAATGTTTTAACTCCTAATTGGTATTGTATTTTATCACCCTAAGCAATATAGAGCAACTAAACTGTTAAGGCAATAATTATTTTTGACTTAATAATGTAGCCCTATATTTGTAGGCCTTAAGCATAAATAAGGCAATGAGAAATTCTTGTTTGATGTAATACTCTTGGGAGACAGTGACCATTTGGAGATGGTCATATTCTGATGGACAGCAGCAGGAACAGGACATTATCAGTGGACTGAGTGTTGGTCATGAGGTGAGACCATTGAAGGTGGTGTGCCTTTGGTTCAAATCATGTTGTCACAGGTAGAATAAATAAATTAATTTGCATCAAAGCCAACTTTGATGCAGTTGAAATGAATCACTAATATTGCATCTTGTGTCTGTTACAACTGTCCAAGAGGTTACATCTGATGTTATATCTAACATCAGGAGGAAACATACCCAAGCGTTAGAGAGAGTTAAAATATGCCTTTAAAAAAAGCTCTTCTAACTAACTTAGATGTCATTGTAATGCCTGTATAACTCCATGATTTTTCTTATGTTCTCAAATAAATTTGAGAAAATTCACAAAGGCATGTTATTGGTAATATGATCAGTGTCTAAGAGTGTCATTGGTAGTAACTATTCTTAGAATTAGATTTAGGGGGTTGGTAAAATATTCCTCCAGCTTAGGAGCATCTTGAATAACCCCCTACTTTACTCCAAACTAGATGACGGGATCAAACAGAATAGATAGAGGTAGTAAATAACATTAAGCAACTTAATTTATTTATTCTACCCATGACTTTTGGATTAGCCAAAGGCAAGTATGTCTCTGAACTTTGCCAAGTGTAGCTTAGTTGACGTTGTTACTATCCTTTTAACTGGGCACAATTTGGAGCAAAGGATGCCTATAAATTCTGTGAGATGTCTTGATTATGGAGTATATCAAATTTTAATTTCTATCTGAGATGGCTCACACTTCCTCTGTGGTGAATGAGCCAGTCACCAATAAGTACACAGCAGATCACATAGCCTCTTGTGCTGGTGAAGGGAAAGACATGTAAGTAAATACATTTATTTGTTCAATCAGTATTTATTAAATACCTACCAAGTACCAGGTGCTTAGTAGTAATTAATATGACAAACGTGGTCTCTGCTTTTATGGAGCTGTGAGTATAGTGAGGAAGACACTGTACACAATAGTATGTGATAAGTGACACAATAGAAATTAGGGTGATTTACAAGCATAGCTGGGACCTTTAGCTAGTTTAGGGTAAAGAACGATATCCTTAAAAAAGTGACATTTGAATTGGGGATAGGCAGTGAGAACAGCATGTTTCAGTTGAAAGCATGGCAAATTCTAGGGACTAAAAGATGCTCAGTGTGACGGAAGGGAAACTAAAACTTCAGCAGTGGGGAAGTAGGCACAGGCTAGATAGTGAAGGTCTTTTAAGTTGAGGTGTTTGGACTTGACCGTAGGATAACAAGAAATTACTGATGGGTTTTAATGGAGTGCCATGATCACATTTTTGTTTTATGAGGATCACTTCAAGAAGGATTATTCCAATGGCTATGTGGAGGGAAAATGGATTGGATAGGTGCAAGACTAGTGGCAAGGAGACTGACTAGGATGCTGTTTCAGCAAAATTTGTCAGAGGTAACAATGACTTAGGGTGACAGTGGAGATGGGGATAAATGGATATCAAAGTGATATCTGAAAAGGCAGATTGACAGGACTTGGTCATTAATTGGATGAGACAGAAGAGTCAAAGAGATCCTTGGATTAATGATTCAGGCTACATGAGTAGACACCAAAGGCCAGGAACATAGGGGGAAAGCTAGGATAGGGAGGGAGAGAGAGAGCTCGCTTCTGAACATGATGCATGGGAGGGCTTACGAGATACCAAGTAAGCTGTTGTTTATTAGGAAGTTAGATGAGTGGGTCCAAAGATAAAAATATGAGGGTGACCAGTACATGGATGCTAATTGAAGTCAATGGAGTTCCCCAAAGTGCACAGAATGAGAAAAACAGAGGGCCTGTGACTAAGCCCTCAGAGAAGCATCGACATTTAAAGGACCTTTTACAAAGTGATGACTTAAAGATAATATTAGATTAAAACATTTTTAACTGTTTTTGAGAAAAGGAGGAAGGCTTGTGAGCCTGAGAGTTTCCTTTCTTTTTCAGAACTGATTTCCTTTTTCCTTTCACCTCAAGTGAAGTCACACAGACTCTAAGTCAGAGTTTCTTCTGTTGTGGTTAAATTGATTCTTGAACTCAAACCATTTTAAGACATGCAATGAAAAAATGGAAAATAAAGGAAAGCCAAAGCATCAAATTATCCATGCCTAAAACGTTTTGAATTTAGCGCATAATCAAAGCAATCATAAAAGGCAGTGCTGCCAACCTTCGGTGATGGCCAAAGAAGGACCTTGCTTCCCTTCCCCCTTGTACTCTGGACTTCCAATATCTTTTCATTTAAAAAACCCTTTAGAGATATGGATCTCTTTGTATTCTCTCTCCCATCTTGATCTCACAGGTGTGTGGCAGAAACCAAGAATAATGGCTCCCAATTTGCTCTGTAATGGCTTGTAAAGGACTTTTGACTAAATGGCAGAGCCACTCTCCTTTTTTATGTGGACGAACCCATGTCCACAAACCTTGATCTTTGGTGCGATTGCCGCGGAACTCTTAACACATGGTGGACCTATTCCTTATCCTGACATATCATCCCATTTTGTTTCTGTTTCCCCCTGGGGAAGATCGTGTGGTTTACATTCTTTTAGCAGCCCTGGACACCAAGAATGTTGAGGTCAGCCCAACTGGGGAAGTGAAGGAAAGAATGTCAGTTAACCCAGTGGTGAAACCTTGGGAGTGTGCTCCATAAAGGCCATTTTCTCCCTGTTTTTCTTTTCTCCCTTTTGTATATTAACCACAAATAACCCACAGCCTTTAAATCAGCTTCCTAAAAAGCCACCGACAAATGTTTAAAGCATCTCAACAAAGTTTCCAAAGAAAGTCCTGAATAAAATTGTTTTTGTATCATGACCAATATATCAGCTTTCTTTTTTTACCGACTGTCTCCTGTTGATGCAAAATTTACCAAATCTTAAATCAAGAAATGTAGCAGAAGAAATGGTTACATTTATTTAAGGTAACTTATTTTAAATGAAATAAATGGATGCTTAGAGTAAGATCAAGGAATGAGCGACTTGCATGCCCTCCAAAGCAACTGGACGTTTGTGTGTTTTATGGGTAACTCTCGCTGAGTATAAAGAAATATCTTTCTTGTAAAAATTTAGAAAACGTTTGTAAAATATCTTTGGATTAAAATCCTTTTGATTTAGGAAGAAGGAAAGCAAAAGCCCAACAGAGTAGATTAGCCCTGAGGATGTTGTTTTCAGCAGATTTCAGTGACGGTTTTTTTGTTTTTTGGTTTGCTTGTTGTTTGTCAAAAGCTGGGGATTTACTGAAAGTTATGTTAATATTCTCATTTGTATTTGGGCAAAACACACAAGCATACTTACATATACACACATACATAAAAGTAAAAGTTCTTTCCCTTTAGGAAGTATTTTTCATACTATCTAGCAAAGATTGTGAATGACATGTAAATAACCAGCGTTGGGTGGTATGCGAAAGAGCAATATATGCATTTGAGTATTTTTATGGACAGATCTTCTCCTTATGCACCTGACATTTCTTTTGAGACATATTTCCATATACTGTGTCCCATGTTCTACAATTCCTTTGTTATTCATGCCATAGAGATTTTCATAGGTTCATAGATTGTGCCTCGGTGTGTAACTTAGTGTGAAGATAGTCAAGTAAAGGCATGGACAAAGGGAAAGCAAAGCAATTCACTTGAAGTACAGAGACCTTTCCAAGGCCGAAAAGTAAGCAAAAGCAGATGTTGTAAAGTTTAGAAAATCAAGACATTATTTTCCTGTTTCCATTGAATTTTTTCTAAGCACATTATAAATAAGCTTTGAAGTAATACAAAGTCCTCTGTTTGTTTTGTTGATAGCATCTTTTGTAAAAAACTTTATCAATGCTTGTTTAAGTTATAGACTAAATGATATCTCAGTTGGTAAAAAACTGACTATATCTGCTGGCAAATACAATGCTACAATGCTGAAATTACTTACAATGTCTGAGTCACTTAGGTATCTATTTAATTAGATCTTTGGGGTTTAATGTTAAACAGCTCAAATGTTTGATGCTATTAGAATACAAACATGAGACCTCAATATTTTGTTATTCATACACTTTACATTTAATTTTATATTATGGGTACTTTACTTTGCAACAGAGAGAACCTTCTTTATTAATCTTTAGAATTATTCTGAAAGAGGGTGGCCTAAGTATTTGAAAATAAGCCTATCTATGTCACACTCTTGCCTTCCCCCATTCTCTAATGCAGACTCATACTAAACTTTTAAAACTCTTACAATGTGGTCTCTAGATATGAAGGCTGTTTTAAATGAACTGTCATTCTTTAGATTTGTTTTTAAAACTTAATATCTAAAAGACCCCAGTGGAGAGTTCATTGCCAGAGCAAGGTGTTTGCTAGCTCAGGGAAGCTGCAGGACAGGTGCCCATCCTCACAGGCTCCCACTGGCCCTCATCATTTGGAGTCACTGAATGTCTTCCAGCTGTTAGAGAATGTCTCAGGCTTAAAACGGCATCCCTGCTGAGGACATTTTCAGGGTCTCAGCCAACTCTGGAAATGACTGGCTGCTAAAATATGGAACGAGGGAAATCAGTTTATATCAATGACATAAACCATCATCTGTCTGTTATTACATTCATTCAGCTGGGTCACATATGACTCAATAATCAAATTACCACCCTATATATCTTAAATCTGCATGTTCATTTGACGACCATGTGAACATGGGAAAACAAAGATAATCTAGGCTGTCTTCTCTTTATTTTGTTTTCTTTTAAATGTTTCTCTTTTTTTGCACATATAAGTAAAATGCTTGTAAATTTTTGAAAGTTATGTAATATAGAAAGCGAAAGTCCCTAGTGGCAGCCTTCTTCCATTCCTATCACTTGGCATACAGATGTTGTTAACAGTTTGGTGTGTATCAATTATTTCTTAAGAATTAATAGAATTTTCTATTTTAATACTGTACTAATACAAATATCGCCTTTAAAAATAATTTAAATGAAAAATTAGCTGGATGTCTCAAAAAAATTAAAAGGTATAAAATTTAAGTGGGGAAAAATAAAGCAATCTGTTTTTTCTTTTGTTATTCATGCTTCAAATTCTTTCAAGTAGCATTTGATACAGCTTACGATAAAAACCAGGGCAAAGGAAAACATGGCCAAGAACCATTTAGAAAGTGTAAAGTAAAGAAAACAGAAATATTCAGAGGAGAGGGGAGATGGTAAGAAGTGCTGGTGGTGGGAAGCTGTACCATTTGGTATAAAACGTTGCACAAAGTCTACAAGTGGTCTTTGTACTTCTTACTGGGATGCAAACAGAAATCAGTTCCTTTGAGAAGAATTTGCATAGGTAACTTTTATCTACATTCAAAACATGACTCGCATGGGGTCCACATAATTAACGATGCTGTTTTCAGGCAGGGACAATGCCTCACACAACTTTGTGTTTCAAGGACTTTGCTGTCCAACAGCCCTAAACACATTTGCTAGAACAGTAAGTGATTGAAGTAGTGAATGAAGCAGTAAGAGTATTTATAATGCACATGTGTTCTAACTATGATTGTTTCTTATTATTGCTTCATTGACCATTAAATTTAAGAGCATAATGTTCAGTTTGTTACTGCTTTTTAAACAAATATTATTTGGTGGCACAGTTTTAGGCACTATAAATATAATGTGTGCAAGACAGTTTGTGCCCTCAGAGAGCTTATAATCTAGTGGGACAAATAGATAAGTAAAAAAGCCCAGCTACACTATGGAGAGATAACAGACAAATTCAGGGTGCTGTGAGAGCCCACGGGAAGAGTAGCTGATGCAGATCAGGGAAGTGGGAGAGTCACAGTGCTTTACAGTCAAAGCAGCTCCACAGGCTGTGTACAGTCTAGGGTGTATAGCGTCCTGTGACCCTGCCAAAGAAGGGAAAAGAACACTTGGATTCTTGAAGAGCGAGTGGTTCTCTTGACTGTCAAATATTTCAGGCAGGATTTGACAGTAGCAGAATGGTTAAAGTCCTTTTAATTATTCAAAATTGAGGCTACCAGCAGGTATCTGTCCAAGAGGTATTCTGAGCTTTAGACTGAAGAAAAGATACACACTAAGCATTATGTAACAGGTATTACTGTAAAATCTGATGTATCAGGTCTCAGCAGGAAATGTCACACTGAAAAGGCCTAACTGAAGAGAGATTAATGGAAAAACTATTGACAAGTTGGGCAGATTTAAGGAGCCAACAAGGGACAGTGCAGGACCAAGGACTGGCAACAGTGGGAAACTGTTACCACCCCTGGCCTTGGCCAAAGCAGGAGCAGAAGGCTGCCTTAGAGGAGCAGGACCTTAACTAGAGGGAAACAGTTTGAGGCCATGCCTGGAGAGGATGGAGCTGAGGAAATAAATACTCAACCTCTCTCTCTTCCTGCCTTTGAATTTTTATAGGTACCTCCACTGATCAAACCTGACTGGAAACCAGAAGACAAAAGGGAATGCAGTTGACAAAGCCCTTGGAAAGTAGCCTCTAGGGAAGAAAGCCAGATTGAAAGGTTCAGAAGAGTGGATCTGGAGGGGCAAATGAAGAGTATCTAGCCCAACCGAGGGCCCTGGTTTCTAATTCCATCAATGGAGAGCATCCCATTTTCATTCAATAATGGGTGTTAAGTTCTATGTTGTGAAATATAGAAAACATCATATTCAACCCTGGAAAAGAACACCAAGTCATTAGACACAATTTTCTTTGTTATAGGAAAACAGTTTTCCTTGTTGCTAATTCTGAAGTGTTTTATTGTTGGCAATGCTACAGAAAGGGTTAAAGATTTATCCACTTGTATTAAGTTGCGTATATGGAGTAATAGTTATTTCTTCTTTTTTTATTTTCTAAAGTAAGATGCTACCTGACCAATCTGGACAGAAATGAACATTATTTCTGGGGAGATTAGGAGACTGATTCTAGACAGGATTGAATAACTGGATTTCTGGGCCTCTTTCTAGAGATTTATAGAGATTTTGTATTTCAGATCTACAAAGGTTTTATTTATTTGTTCACTGGTGTGGAAGAAAGGCAGGAAGTTATGTGGACACTACAGTTGTATTCCAAGGGTGTAGAAGTCCAGAGAGATGATTAACTTCCATGGTCAACTAGGGAGCAGTGAGATCACAGGAGGCCACCCTGGGTTATGCCCAAATAAGACAAGTCAGCAGTTGTTTTTGTTTTTTAAAACTGATGCCATAGTGGGCAGTCGCAGAGCATTTAACTAGGACACTGTGTTTCTAGAGCCTACAAGTGCCTGTTGGCTTCAGCAATGATACTAGGAGACAGCCTGTGTAGCAGGGGCAGGCTGGACTGTATAAACCTGAGAACCATGGTCAAGAGTGACACCTTCTCCCAGGACTAATATGTCACATAAGTGTATATGGTTTTTATTATTATTGTTATTATTTTTGGTACTTAACAATAATATACCTGATGGTGACTGTGTTATCTACACATGCATGCATGGTTGAAAGAGCGACTTTATAAGCAATGGTTCTTGTAAACCTGCAAGGCAGTTTCCTGATTTCTTGTTTTAAGTGATATTTCTAGAAACTGTTCTTATTATGACTTTTCCTTTTTTGTAGTCAACCAGAAGCCTCAAATCAATCCCTGCTTGTCACCTACTTCTGACTGAGTATGGGAGGCTCCTGACAGTGATGCACTTTCCCAAAATTCACTAATTCAAAGGTGTCTTTAGAACAGCCTGAGGATATATGGAAATCACTCACTGGGTGCCTGGATGAAGAGTGCTGACAGAATTTGAGATTGATCTGGGAAAAATATAATGAGAATGAAAACGCAGTATTTCACAGATTTCAAGATACATTTTCTTGAAATCAGGGTGTATTTTATAATTGCTGTAATCTTACAAATATTAGCAGCATTTTTCTTCTTTAGTGGCACATGCAAACAATGGTGCATGTGATGATTGATGGCATCTTTGAGCAGTTAAAAATCTGAACCTTGAAAGGAGGTTTGTATTGAAACAAAAACAGACATATAGATCAATAGAACAGAACTGAGAGCACAGAAGTAAACCCATGCCTTTATGGTCAATTACTACTTGACAAAAGAGGCAAGAACATACAATGGGGTAAAGGCAGTCTCTTCAATAAATGGTGTTGAGAAAATTGGACAGGTACATGCAAAACAGTGAAACAAGACCACACAATGCAGTGAGCAGATAATGCTTTGTTGAGTTGTACATTTGAAACCTAAGTGGTTTTGTGAACCAGTGTCACCCCAATGAATTCAATAATTAACTAATCAATTAATTAATAATTTAAAAAGTGAGATTTAATAAAAAGAAAGGACATTTGAAATATAATTCGGGTATTTCTCTATCTTGATGGACCAAAATATATCTTTAGAACTAGAATATAACCCAAGAAAGCTGAAACCTAGTTAATTCCTAGTTAATCTGGTACTAATTTTGTAATGATAACCAAAAATACTGTTTTAGGAAACATTCTGAAGCTGCATTCTTGCTCAGGGCTTATTCCATTTATAAGGTAGGTCTTTAATGGGTAGGAAATAGAAAAGTGTCTGCACGTGACCCAAACATTTGTCTTCTTTCTTATAAAGAAATTAAAAAGGAATTGTGTACATGTAGTTTATATTAAAAAGGGAATTGGAACTTGATACCATATAACTATTCAGCAATGCCAGGGTCTCTGAAAAAGTTTCTGATGGACCCAAGTTGTCTGGTAATGACACTGATGTATTGTATTCTGAAGTAGGATTAATTTAGCATGGTTTTCATTTCATCAATACCATGTAAACATCTTTACTTTGTTTCTGTACTTGCCAAGAAACCTTCTAAATTAGCTTTCCAGGGGATTTATGCCCTTGAACTTCTATTGGGTGTTTTATAAGTGGGTAATCACTTTGGAATGTGGCTTAATATGATCATAAATGGACAAATATCCTAGTATCTTTCTCCTTTCCCTTTTGTATGGTCACTCATCTTTAGCCTGTCTTGCAAAATTGTTTGAAAATTCTCCTTTCATAGAAAACCTCTTGCTATTTCAAAGTCTTGTGTGAAGAGTCCTTACCCTGGAAAAACTGATGTGACAGCTTGGCCAGTGAGGAAGTCAGCCCAGGATTAAGAGGAGGTGAACCTGACAAGGGCAACTTGCTTCTCACCTCTACACCCTGTCTCCACTGACAAGGACCATTTCACCCAAAGCCTTTCTTGATTCCGGTGTACGTGGTGATTCCACAAGTATCTTAATCATTTCCAGGCTTGCTTATAAATTGTTTTAGAATAAACAGTCTCTTTTTGTACCTTACTATGTACCAGGAACATAGTGTGCAGTTCTGGTCAGCAACCCTCAATGAAGACATGATTAAAGTGAAAGGATCCAGAGAAAGTTCACTAACATGGGCAAGAGAATAGGCTTCTATATGGATTAATTAGCTTACATTGGTGAATTCATTCATTAAATTTGTTCTGAGTGTAGCATAAAATGAAAAGGGCTCTATTTACAAAGGAAGAAGGCTAAAAGGGGATATGATTAAAATCCATAAAATTATGAAAACTGTGCTTTCTTATTTATTGAATCCTGGCATACTAGAACCCAGGGCACTCTCAGAAGCTTAAAAGAGATCTATGATGAGTAGAAACTTGTGGAATGCATTGTCCCAGGATGCGGTGCAAATTGAAAATATACATAGATTTATTAAAAGTTTAAATACGCTCATGAATAAAAGATTGGGGAAACAATGACATTTCGGGGTATGTCCACAACTCTTGAAAGAGATCAGACTTACTCTTCCACCCATGTCCCTTGGTTTGCCATCAAAGAATGAATATCATGGTGAATGGGCCATTGGTAGGCTATATATTAGAGTTTGATTAGGCATGTATGACAACTGCCAAAATGTGGGGTAAAAACTCGACTCATTGAATTGACTAGGTTCCAAAGACATGTAAGTAAGATAACTGTGTGAATTCTAGGGCACTGGTGGTGGAAAGTTGTGAAAGAGTGTACCTTTTACACTAGGAGCAGCTGATCTGTGCTATCAAAAGAGCAAAGAATAACATGCACATGTTAGACACAGCCAGAATTAGGGGTCATGTGACTGTCTCTTTCATAGACCACCGTGTTGCTTGTGTCAAGCCTTTTTGTGCAGAGAACCAAGGTTTTGTCTGCAATTAATGCATAATAAATGAGACCCAGCCATATACTATATAAAAAAAGAAATGAAAGTTTCCTTTAAGCTATATCCTTTTAAAATGTTCCTGGAAAAGGACCTCGATTCTTTTATTTAAAACAACACTGGAAATGTGGTAGAAATATTTTTGTAGTAAATTTTTTTTTACAAATACATTTTATTGGCATTCTTTGTTGTCTCTCCCAGTATGAATTAGTTCCTGACATGATTTACTTCTGTTTTCAACGAAGAAGGCTGAAACTAATTTAAATTAAAACAGCCTGCATTTCTCTTAGAATGCATGTGGTACTGTTTCTCACCTTCTATCTTTGCTGAAGATAATATATATTTTCTTTCACCAGTTTGCTAGCATGTTTTAAAAGGACATCTCCACATGTGTTCCTATGCATATATCTGTACACACATGAAGGACAGAGGCATATAAAAATTATGAGGGCATAATCTATTATTGCAACAGATAGTCTATAATACATCACAGCCGGGTTATGCTCTCAAGACTTCATCTTATGAAATGGTGGGTGCAGATAGGTGTTCTTAAAGACCATATCCCTTAAATCTGAAAAGGGATAAACTCTCATAATCTATATTTATCATATAGTTAAGTATCAAAAATAGTAATAAGAAAAATACCTTAGGTTTTTTTTTAAGAAGACTTGAACTCCTTTATTTAGCTCCTAATATTGGGAGTCTCAAGAATAAGAAAATGTAAAATTGTGGTTAGAGATCTTTTTCTCCCATATTATTTCCTTATGGTCTTCTGATGTCTTTTACATGAGATATACAAATTAGGTGTTAATAAGAAGACAAGGCCTATACAATATGTTCAACTGAACATGCAAATAGATGGAATATTAGCATCTAGAAGTATTTTTCCAGGCAACTGACTAAAATGGTTTTAAAATCAATTAACACAATTAAATCACATCTTAAATTTGATACTGGCCCCACCACAGTGGCTTAGTTGGTTGGAGCGTCATCCCATGCACTGAAGGGTTGCAGGTTCAATTCCTGGTCAGGGCACATACCTGGGTTGCTGGTTTGATCCCCATTGGGGCCCATATGGAAGACAACTGATTGATATTTCTCCCTCACATCTATGTTTTCTTTCTCTCTCTCCTCCCTCTGTCTCTCTCCCTTCCTACCTCCCTCTAAGCATGTCCTTGGGTGAGGATTAAAAATTTTTTTTTATACTAAATGATTTCTATATATGTGGTACGATTACATATGATGTATTAATATCAAAGAATGCAACCAAAACAGAGATGGCAAAAGTACACATAACTCTTTCTAAAACATTCATTTAATGAAAATCTTCTGCAAATAAAATTAACACACCTTAATTTGTTATAGTGCTTTGACAATATAAGAAGCACTTTATTACACATTATTTCATTTGACCCACCAAAGAACTGGTTGTGAATTATCACTCCTACTTTATGGACAAGGAAATTTGTCTCAGTGAAAGCACTTTAATGAACATCACAAAAAATCTTTTAATTGGCCTCATTTTCTTCAGGCTTCTCTCCTCTGTTCCATTTACCACATGGCTGCCAGAGTGGCATTTCTTCTGCTTAAAATCCTTTGACGACTCCCCATTGTGTATATATTCATGTGCACAATGTGGTGACTTATGAGCCCTTTACTCACCTGTACCTACTGATGTTCAAATCCAGGAGCTGGAAAACGTTTTCTGTGAGGCACCAGATAGCAAATATTTTAGACTTCATGGTCTATACATCTGCCAGAGCTATACAACTGTTGTTGTAGCATGAAGGCAGCCATAGACAACATGCAAACAAATGAGCATGACTGCGTTCCAATATTTACAAAATAGGTGATAGGCTATATTTGGCCTGCAGGCCAGTTTGCTGACCCTTGATTGTGTATACAAGTCAATCCTTTAGAGTATGGGAGGAAAACATCAGAAATTCTATTCTATTTATATTTTGTTTTTAATCCCATCCTCTTGAATTTTAATTTTATGTATGTATTTTATAATGTACCTAATATATTCATTTAAAAATCTGTATATTCAGAGCACATGCTTAATTTTATTTTTTACTTATAACATTTGTATTTTATAAGATTGAGAGACTAACTCTCTGCTCCATCAACCCACACCCAAGCTCCTAGTAATTCTCAGGACACACCAGACTGACTTCTACCTATATGCTTTTATTCATGCTTATATTCTTCGGTATTTAGCTTGCTCTTTGCTGTTACTCACTCTTGTATCTCAGACTTTCCATCTGGAACCTTTTTTCTTCTTGAAGTATAATTTTTTGAAATTCCTTTGATTAGGGTCTACTAGAAGAAAAACCTCTTTATTTGCCTGAAAACATCTTTAATAAAGATACCTTTGCTGGGTATAGAATTCTAGGTTGGTGTTTTTTTCTCCCTCAGCCATTGAATATGTGATTCCACTATCTTTTGGCTTTCATTGTTTTTGTGAATTCAGCTGTCAAACTACTGCTGTTTTGGTGGCAATCTGTTCTTTTTTTTTCTCTGGCTGCTCTCATTTTGTCTTTTGGTGTAATTCCATTTCACTGTGATGCTTCTTCAAGTGCACTTCACTTTATTTGCCTGTCAAGATTCATTCATTTATGAATTTGGATGGATGTCTTTTATCAGTTCTAAAAATTTATTAGAACTGACAGTTTTACTTGTTTAAATTTTTGTCTCTACTCCTCCCTTCCTTCTGGGACTCCAGTTAAATATATGTTAGCCCTCATTCCTTATCCCACGTATCATAACCTCTCTTTCAGTATTGTCATCTTTTTCCTTTATGCTGCATTCTGAATAATTTCTTCTGCCTTATTTTCTAGTGTGCTAATTTCTTCCCCTCTGTGACTAGACTGTTGTTGAATTCATTCATTGAGGTTCCTTTTTATTTAGAAGTAATGTCAAAGATTTAAAACAAAATTGGTTGCAAAAGTAAGAATAGTATAAAGAACACCTGTAATCCCTTTGCCAGATATAACTATTAATAAGATTGTGCTCCATTTGCTTTATCATTTATGCTCTTTCTTTCTCTCTCTATGTATAATTATTACATTCAATATAGAGATATATGTGTGTATATGAAAATAATTTTTCTGAAGCATTTGTGGGTAATAAGTTACATACATCATGACCCCTGAGTACTTCAGTTTATTTCTGAAGAATAAGGGTGTTTTCATGTAACTACAGTAAAGTCACCAATTTCAATAAATATTGACATGGTAAATTTAAATTTAACAGTTAGAAAGTATTGGTAAAAAGCTTTTATTTAATCTGCTGCCATATTTCATTTTTTTCAGTTGATTTAATAATGTCCTTTATAGCATTTTTTTCCCTTCCAGTACAGTGTACAGCCTACAGTCAGGTATTGCATTCAGTTGTCATTTCTCTTAAGCCTCTTTTAATCTGGAACATTTACTTAGCCTTTCTTTTGACATTTACATTTTGGGAGACCATAGCCACCATGCACAACTTTTAAAAATAGATTATTCCTAATTGGGGTTTGTCTGATGTTTCCTTGTTGATTAGATTCGAGTTATGTATTTTTGCCAAAAATAATGCATCAGTGAGTGATACTGTTTCTTTCTCAGGGGTCATACCTGGAGGTGGTGATACTAATTTTGAACAGTCAATTTATCCACTTTATTCACAGTATAATTACTGCCTCCCTTGCAACTAAAAAACAGTTTGTGTGACAGTACTTTAAAATCATACAAATATACTGCTCCTGAGAGGGGGAAATGGAAATTTCTTTTTCAAAGGGTATAAAGTTTGTTATGCAGGAAGAAATGTTCTAGAGATCTACTGTACAACATTGTGCCAATAGTTAACAATTCTGTATTGTATGCTTAAACATTTGTTAAGAGGGTAGATCTCATTTCTTGTTCTTACCATAATTAAAAACAAAATCAAGCCTATGTCAGTAGAAGATAATAAAGTCAAGTAAATAAATTAGCTGTACACACAAAACCAAACAAAAACAATAAACCCCAATATCCTGCTCCTTATAAAAATCTCACAATAGATATAGCATTTACTGATAACTCTTGCCTGATCTAATCCTTACTGCAATAGTTGCAAAAACTATCCATTTTAAATTTATTTTTGAGTTCTAAATGATCTATTCAATTCTTTTTAAATTTTCTAGGCCATATTTTGATATTTTTCTTTTGCTTTCAAATTTTATCCCACTTAAAATTTTTTTTAAATATAGTAAGAATAAATTTTTTATAATTATATCCAATGATTCGATACCTGAAATCTTTGAAGATCTGTTTCTGCATTTTATTGCTTCTGCTGTTTCTTGCTAGGGTACTTTTTTAGAAAGTGATGTGAGTTTGGTCTTCAGATTTACTCAAAGGACATCTTATGGTTACTACTTCTTAGGAACTCTCTCCCCTAAGCTGCTTGGCCAAAAATATATATATATACTTAGTCCCCTGGGGTATTGGGTGAGTTTATTTCTAATTCACCCTTTCCTGGATGATATAGCCCTGTGGGGAAAGAGTTTAATATAGAGATCTCTTTCATTAGTCTCCTCACTTTGCAGTACCTGAGCTTTGATTTCTATTTCTCTCACCCTGAGAGGTCTACAAATGAAAACTCAAGTACCTGAAAAATGTCCAGAGCAAAAGCAACTCCAGAGCTCTGCTCACCTCTCTGAGCTCCTGCTTCACTTAGATTTTAGCATGGTTATTCCATAGTTTCTTGTCAGCTTTCTAAAAGTTTTAAGATGTTTTAATACATTATCCAGTATTGTTGTTTTCAATGGGAAGACTAGTTTGAATAACTGAGGCTGCCATATTTCCTCATGCTATCATCTCTACATTGAGTGTGTTTCTCCACCTGCTCTGTCTCTCAAACACCTCCTTAGGTTTCAAACCTCAGTTCATGTGTCACCTCCTCCATAAAGACTTTCCCGAATAAATGTGTCTCCCAGAGTACAATAGATTATTCTCTTAATCTACTTTGCTCCAGCATATACGTTGCTTTTACTACGTGGTTTGTTTGTTTTGCCTTCCTCTGTGTCTCTTCCAAGGAAACCGTAGTTCTTTGAGAGCAGGTACCACATTTATACATTTTTGTATCCCCAAGGCCTAGTAGTATGGCTGGCATATAATAGGCCTTTAATAGATGTCAAATGAATGAATGAAGGCAGATCCAAATTCCCGATGGACTGTACTCTTTGAGAACTGGTGTCTTATTTGTCTTTGTGACCTCAGTGTTTAGTGCAGTGTCTGTCACATAGTAGGTGTCTAATAACTATTTGTTGACGTAACTTTTTTTCAACCTGGAATTGAGATAGGGACAGAATGATTAGTGCAGTATGTACACCAGGGGACACAAGCGGGTTAATTCATAGAATGGGGTGTTGGTGATGTTGGTAGCAATGGTGGTAGAAATACTGTGGAGTCCTGAAGGGATATAATCTGGTTTGTCTAGCCAAATAGAAGCAAATTTTGTAACATTTTGGTATTTATAAGTCACAGTTATTCAGAGATTCAGGCCAGGGAGGAGGATCCAGATAGAAGGCATAATTGAACCAACTCTAGAACTAGAAAAGGTAGGTAGTGACGCTCAATGGCACAATGCAGGTAGCTTCAGAAAAGGTCTTCTTTGGCTTGCATTCTGGTTTTAGGATTTGGTTGTTGTGTGCGACCTTGGTATGTTTTGAGCCATACGTGGGCTGCTTCTTAAGGCAAGGCAAACTTCTTTGGGGTTAGCCATTGTGTCAAGGTCTAAATTCTCTGGAGAGAGCTTTTAGTTATACCATTCCAGCTTTTAAGACTTTAGAATTCAGCTACTTCTAGCCTGACAAACCTGACTACCCCTTTTCAATAAATGCCAGTCAAGCTGAAGTATCCACAAAGCCACAGTAATTGCTGCTCTTGGCCCTCCCTATACATGTGTTCCCCAATTTGTGCCCTTGCTGTTACGTTTTCCCATTCTCCTATGCCTCTCTTTGTGTCTACTCAGGGTTTAAGGTCCAACTAAAAATTCACCTCTGCTAAAATACCTTCTCTATTACTTCAGCCCATTGACCAAACTCCTAGAGCTTATCTGAACCCTCAACATTCTGCATTTAATTATATTCAGTTTTGTCCTGTTTCTTAATTCTTTCCCAGTCTTGGTTGTTGGACCCTTAAAGACTCTTGTATTCACCCTGGTGGGCCATTGACCTAATTGTGGTACCTGTTATGCACTCAGGAAATCCTTGTTAATCTGTTGAGTACAGATAGAGAGCAGTTCCCACACCTCTCTAATCATCCTGTCCCATATGTGCTAAAACCTCAGAGAATTCTAAGAGCTGAATTGAATACAGAATTCTCTTTGTTTTATTTTATAATTTTGTTTTACAAATGTATGATAGGAGATCATGTGATTTTCCCAGCTTCAGGCATTCACAGACTTAAATCTCTGAGAGTAGCAGAGCCAGAATTACAATCTAAGGATAATGGCTGCAATTTAGGACTTATTCTTTTCATGACTCTTCTGTGAGAACACAGGCATACCATCATTTACCCTATAAGAGGTAATATACCATGGGCATGTGGTGTTGCTTTCCTTTCCTGACTTCCAGTGCCTATAGAACTTGGTTTAAATCAACACATTGGTGAAAGTTATACCAATTGGATTTGTTTAATCCATATGCAGTTAAAATTAAAGAATCACCAAAACAAAGTATTTCATTACTTCTCTTCTGTTTACAGGTTCTTTTCACTGTTTTATTTAGACTGTCACAGCTACTCTGTATATAGCAAAACCTATCAGTGGATTATTGTACATGGGGTTTCTACAGGGGGGCATTGCTGTTCTGACCATTTTCCCATGGAAAGCTCTGCCAGCCCTTACAGTGCCCTGGTGCTTTAAGTCTACTTCTGGAGGTGGCCTCCCCTTAGGCGGTCATTCCGAAGAGCCTTTCAAGAACCTGAAATGTTGCCATTGGAGCGTTTCCCAGAAGGAAATTGAACCACAATTTTTTGAAGTGCAGGGAACTCTCTACCAGGAGTATGTCATGTGTCTAGACATATTCTGATGTGTTTTTCATTACAATAATGCAATAACATGGGCTGCACCAAATGATAGGGTAAATTCATTAAGACTGTTTTTGTGTCCATTTCTTTCACAATACTCAGTGAAAAGGGCACTCTGAACTAAGAACTACCTATGTGCAGCATCTGCCCTCTTGTTTCCTTTCTCTTCTAATCTTTTGGTACTTAATTTTCCCCCTATTTTTGTTCTTCACTTTTCTCCAAGTAAAGTAGAAAAGTAAGAGTTTATCAATTTGACTGTATTTTTCAGCTGATTAGCGAGAAAAAAAGAATTATCCTGAGCTGACTAATAAAGAGCCAGGAATTACCAATAAATCAGCAGTTGCATAAGGGAGGGAATGAAATTCAACTAAGGAAATTGGGATCTCTGCTGCCATGAAGAAAATAAATGAGACAGTGTAGAATCATTATAAAAAGACTGGGTGGTCTACAAGAAAGAGGGCAGATTGTGCAAACTGACATTTGAGGAATCAGCCTGAAGTGTTGCTGCTTGGGACTAGTGCTGTTCGTTGATGTCATAGCAAAATGTGCTTTATTTGTGGAGCACTTGAGGAGGGCTGGCAGACAAGGGAAGCTCTGAAATATAGGAGGGCTTAACCTCTTTGTCTCTGAGGTGTGCTTCCTATTTAGAATGGAAAGTTCAGAGACCCTTACCGTAAGACTCTGCCTGGAATCCCAGCTGGATTGTCCCTGCTCCAGCAGGGATCATAGCACACCTGCAGGGAGAGGGCTTTCTCTTCCAACCACCTGCATTCACTTCCTGGTGCATACTTTGGTTCCAGGGGTGGCTACCACCCACTACCAGCTTCAGTTTACAGCTAGAAAAAATGGCTCTGTTGGGCAAAACATCCCCTGGCTCAGGCTGCTCTCTGCGGTTTGGATTTCTGGTACCATTGTCTTAACCCACTGAACTTCCTGGCTTCTGGGCTCTCTCTTGCTTTTACCTCCAGGATTGCGATGCTTCTCCTCACCTTGTCTAATTTGCTGAATTATACTCTGTTTTTATTTCTGACCACAAGTAACCATGATTGCCCATGTAGTTGTTTCCTGTTTTCTAAATGTTGGGGAACTTGGAGCCTCTATTCCAACATTGCAAACTCGGTGGGCTGTGGACCAAATCTGACCTGCAGTTATGTTTTATTTGCCACATGTAGGGCTTATTTGTATGGTGTGTGTGTGTGTGTGTGTGTGTGTGTGTGTGTGTGTGTTTTAATGGAATCAATTGCTAATATTTTAACAATTGGAAGATTTCACATTAAAATCTAGATTTCTGATGAAAAACTGAAAGATTTGGCAAGCAAAGCCTGAATTGGTATATCAGTTTCTCCCTTTAGTTCTTTATAGTCCCACCATGCTCTGTTTTATTCATAGTTATTATTATTTTTAATATAATAGAGTTAAGAGAGAAATGAAATATTTATTTTATTTCAGCCTTTGTAAATGTTTTCCGAACAATATATCCTTCAATCTTGTTAGCTGCCTGATCCCTTTAAAAGCACTTGACTTTGTGACCGCTAATTAGACCTTGCTGGTGTGGAGCTTGCTAGGTGTTGGCCCTAGGTTTGGATACAGAACTATTACATGGTTCTCCTCTAGTTTTGACTGTACCCACTCTGCCAGTGCCATCACCTGGCTATCCCAAACTAGCTAATGGCCTTACCTTTGGATGACATTGGAAGATGACATTTCAGATGCCAGATTCTATCCACACGGGACCCTGTTTATGCTTGTCAACTTCGTGAAGACTTTCATTATAGAAGATGATACCTCTGTGGCCATTTTCTTCCACTGGGAAACACCCAAAGAAAATTTGTTCCTCATGTTTTTTTGTTTGTTTTTTGTCGTTTGCTTATTTATTTGTTTCAGTTAACCTCTCCCAAATGGAATTACAGCTATTTTTAAAATACAATTCTAATTCATATAACCCCATACACCATCTGAAAGCCCAACCTAGAAACAATATGTCTTGTCTCAGAAGGAGGGGAAGAATAATTTGAGTGATAGTATATCACAGTAACATATTGAAAAGTTCTGTCACATGATAATGAATCACTACATAATAGTCAACAATACAGACTCTGGAGCCATACTCTTTGGAGTCATATTCTTACTCTGTCCCTCTCTAGCTGAGTATAACTGCGGACAAGTTATTTAACCTTTTGACTCAATTTCTTCATCTGTAAAATGGTAATGATAATACTAGTATATACTTCATAGAGATGGTATAAGGGTTAAAAGCTGTTTATGAAGTGCCTGCAACTTAGTAAATACTCTATAAATGTTGGCTATTACTATTATTTGAATGTCTCCTATGTGGTAGGCTGTTGTGTTAGATACAAAAATAAATAAGACATGATCCTTACCCTGAAGAAGCATGTGGTTACATATATGAGGAGATACTTAAATAATGACAGTAAAGTATGAGCATAACCAGAGATGCATTCAAGTTATAAAAGTGACTAGGGAGGAAGAGACCCCTATTTGGAAAGGTCATAGATGGCTTCATGGAGATGTTTAGCCTTTCTTGAGAGAAGAATTGTTTAGAGAAGAATTCGAGGGAGAGGGAAGAGGTCACCAGCAGTTCAGATACTATGCACATTCATCTGATCTAGGAGTGCAAGGCCAAGCAAGGCTCTCAGGAGCAGACAGACAATTGGTGCCAATTTGTACATTCCTCTGAGTGGAAAAGGACCATCCAGTCTCCCAGACCAACTATCAGCTTCTGCAAAACTTGATCTCATGTGATAGGTCCTCAAAAGATCTTGCGATGGCCCTCAAACCCTAATGTCCCAAAACCCAATCTGTATTTCATATATTATTATAGTGCATATCAGAGCTGCATCTGTCTAGACCAGATAATGCTGCTTCTTACCAGTGACAGAACAGAATCCATGTAAAACTGGAAGAGGCCTTAGATATCATCTGGTCCAGTCCCTTCATCTTATATCTGAGAACATTAAAGCTAATAGAGGAAAAGTAACTTTTATAAAATGATAGATTACCATATATGATAGACCTGGACCCCAAAGAGATGCCTTTATCATTTCATATTATTTCATGGAAATGACATGAAACAAAGATAGCCACATACACAGGTTGGTCAAATGAGTTAAATCTTTACCAAAGTAAAGTTTACTGAAAGAGTAAGGGTCACCCTAATGGTAGGAGATATAAAAGCGTTATTAGGTAGTATGGACTGTGTTTTTCATTAGAAATTTCTGGCATTTAATAAATATTTGTTGAATTTATTTCAACAGATCTGATTGACTTATATGAGTATTTTAGTAAATGTGAAGACTAATTTGCCATTGATATGCTTCATTTGTTTTTTTACAATTATTTAATAAAATTTTGAAAGTTTTGGATGAATAGACTATAGTTCTACTATGACTTGAGTCTGGGAAAGTCTGGCTCTAGGATCTCATGAACACGTTCCAAATTCAAAATTGCACGGATATGATCATTGCCGCATGGGTAGAAAGCTGTTCTTATGCCAAATATAAAAATGAAAACCATTCCAGGCCCTATGAAGTTTGGGCTGAAGGTTCATCTGTGCAATCTGTGTGGGTATCTGGGTTCTTGACATTAATTTGTTAAGATATTATTAGTGTTTTAGATCTCAATATGTATATGTTGTTAAAATGGAAAATCCACTCAAAACACCGAAGGAAGCATCCACTGATGAGATAGAGTTAAAAATCCAGGAACGAATATTTTACCAAAGAGAAGCTTTTACTTGTATGAAAACAACATCAAATAAAAAGTGACAACAATGTAATTCATCAGTAGAGAGAGAAAAAGATAATAACATTGGGTTTACTTCCAGTTGCACATAAATATTCACTAGAATCAGTCAATGTGTAAGCTTTTTATTTTCAAAGGATTGTTATATTTTATCTTATAGTTGCTAAATGTCTGTTGATTTAACTGGGAGAATTTCACAAAATTTTCAGATCCAGTAACTTTTTGGCTGAGGGTATGAAAACGGAGCTAGAAAAATCAAAGGAAATTGCACAGTTTACTGTGAAAGTTCTTCATTTATAACAATTTGTCCTTTTTGTAGCCGAACTTGCTAAAATTTCCCTAACTTAAATTTATCATAAAATTGATTGGTTAGAGAAAAAAAATAACTGTATAAGGGACAAGGAATTCGGGACCCACCTGGAATATTGCTTTAGGTTCCAGCTGTCATAGTGTATCACAGATAAAAGCAAAACAAAATTGTTTAAAAAAAAAGGCTGTAGTGAGGAATGTCAAGACTGCAAAAGCTAAAAATAGTTAGAGAGCCCATGACTAAAGAGACATTATTGAAGCCATGTACACATATTTGAAAGTTCTAAATCCAAAGGGAAGAAAATGGCACTGCATTACTTTATATACAATGGTTAAAATTTAGAGAGGGATTTACATTAAATTTCAAAATAAAAAATAAATTTGTGAAATCTATCTAAAATGGTCTTTGACTTTCTTTTGAGATATGGTTAAACAAAAATCCAGTTCTCAGTGTGTAGAAATTTATCTAAATGCTTCAAGAGTGGAGAATGAGAAGATTTTGAAGTGTGCATAGTCTTTTTTGGATCCAGGAGTAAAGTCAATACCTTGGCTAGATAAAGATTTTCGGAAATTTGTATGAGAGAAAGAAAACCCTGATTGTTTGGAAAGATGTGATGGATATGGATGAATGCTTGCCCCTTGTATATAAAAATAAGTTATCTTTCAGTGTTGACTTGGCTAAGACTCCAAGTCTGGAGTTGGAGGTCAGTGCACAGCAGGGTGGCAGCCAGAACGTGTGGGCCTTTTGGGAAAGGGCAGGCTGGGAGAATGTGTAAATTATGGAGATGTGTGTGTCATTTTACATGTGCGGATTAGGTATGTTATTTTATAGAATTTATAATACTTAAGAAGTCTCATGGTGTCTTCACTTAGGCCTTTACCTAGTCTTTACCTAGGAATCTCTGTCTCCAGTCTTCAATTCTGGATGGTCATTCAAGTCTGGATCCTTAATGGAGATGGTTGAAAGATTAGGCTCATCTAGGAGCCTACCTGGAGAGCCTATGTCCTGCCTCTCCAGAAGAAAGGTCTCGGAGTAGACAGATTTCTATATATCGCAGATCAGGTCTACCAGGAAGAATGTCCCAAAAGGGCTAGGAGCAAGTTTTAAGACTTCTAAGTCATATGAAATCCTAAGTTGTCACTTCTGCATTCTCTGGCCAAAGAAGCCACTGAAGCCAGCCCAGATTCAAGGAGAATGAAACGAGATTTCACCTTTCAGTGGGAGGAGCAGTGAGAATTTGTGGCTACATGTAATCTACTTCAGGCTGCCCTCTGTCACAGAGTAAACACTCTGTTTATACCCCTACATTCCTACCATGTGCAAAATGTAGTTAATGATCTCCTTCCCAGTTTCCCCCAAATGCTCATTCATTATGGCATCTTCTTGAAGTTTAATACTCAGTATCTATTATGGACTGAATGTTTGTGACACCCCAAAATATATGTTGAAATCCTAACCCCTAATGTGATGGTATTAGGGGCTGGGACCTTTGGGAGGTAATTAGAACATGAGGGTGGAGCTCTCGTGAATGGGATTAGTGCCCTTAAAAGAAGAGACACTATACAGATTGCTTCCTCTCTCTTTGCTCTCTACTACATGAGACATGGCTAGAAGACAGCCATCTGCAAACTAGAAAGTGGGTTCACACCAGAACCAAGTCTGCCAGCATCTCAATATTGGATTTTCTAGGTTCTAGAACTGTAAGAAATACAGGATGGGGCAAAGGTAGATTTATAGTTGTTCACATGGAAAATAATACAATAATTAATAAGTAATAATACAAGAATAAACTCTGTGTTTTACATACAACTGTAAATCTACTTTTGCCCCACCCTTTACACATTACTGTTTAAGTCACCCAGTCTACAGTAATTTGTTATAACAGCCTAAACAAAGATACTATCTAAATCAGGTTCAGATATAGAAGTACCTTGTGTGTGATTTCTCAGGTGGAGCATTCTCTGGCATAGTTCTTTTGATATAAAGGCCTGTGAATTAGAGACAAGCTTATCATCTTTACTCCCACCTAATACACCTAACATATGACAATAATCAGGAGGCACAAAGTCATGAAGGTCTATAGCAATTCTAAATTCTACCTGGGCAGATGTCACCAGTTCCTTGATTAAGGCCCAGTCCTTCTCCCTGGAAATGATTCTCTGTAGCTCTTGGATTGCCCTCTCAGCTTTTGCTTCCACACTCTGAGTTACTCTTCCTTTTTCTTTCTATGTTTGCAAAGGAATAACCTTGTCAGTCTGACTCCTGCCAGTAGAAATTTGGGGATCCAATTCCTCTTTTCCTTTTGGATTGTCTTTGTGCCTTTTAGTCAAAGCTGATACAATTTCTTTTAAAAAAATTGTTGGCTTCTTGTGTATCAAAATATAATCCACTTAATTAGACAAAGACCACATCTGCATTTTATTCCAAAATCTTGCCCTTCTCAACTGTACGCTGAAGGTCTGGGACTGTGGGAAAATGACTTTAAAATTCTTAGAAGCCTATTATCTAGCTGAAAAGGCCTGTGAGGCCCAAGTTTAAGATTCTTAGAGGCTTGATTGTATAGCAGAGAGGGTCTAAGAGGCATACCTGTATGATGCTTAGAGACTTACTCTGCACACACTTAAATGTTTTGGAGGTCTCACCAAAGGGTTTTGGAGCCACACTCAACATCTTTGTTCTAAGGTCATTCTTCATTTGTAGGGCTCTAGATTTGATCTTTGCCCTGAAGCACTTTTCTTTTTTTGTTTTGTTAATCCTCACCCAAGGATATTTTTTTTATTGACTTTTTTTTTAGAGAGAGTGTAAAGGAAAGGGAGAGACACAGAGACAGAGATGTGAGAGAGACACATTGACTGGTTGCCTCCAGCATTAGCCCCAACCAAGCCCAGGACCGAGCCTACAACTAAGGTACATGCCCATAATTGAACCCAAGACCCTTCAATCCCCGGGCCTAAGCACTAACCACGGAGCAACACCGGCTGGGGCTGTCCTGAAGCACTTCTAACTTGAGAATATTTTGCTGGGAGACATTAGAGATGAGAAATAATTTTATTTAAAACTAGAAATTCCTAGATTTTTTCTCTCTTCTAAATTCTGCTTAAAAACATTTTACTGATTAGTTTTAGAAATTTAAATAACAAATTATCTCTGATGATTACTTAATTTAAAAGAGCACAAAAACAAGCATGGAAAAATAAAAACATTTTTAAAAGACTCAAGACATTTAACAATTGTAAGGAAAATTTAAAAATATTAGATCCCAAATCCAGGTGTAATAATTCCTGTGCCCTTCCCCTGAAGAGTTAGAATCAGAGGGTAGAGTGCATGGGTCCTAGACTCGCTAGTTTTAAATGTTCTTCAGGTGGTTTTGGTGCATTCCATGTTGGAACCACTGGCCTAAAGTTCATACTATCTATTCTTCAATGTTCTGTAACTCCATCACTGTATCAAGTTATGCGATGAAAAACACCTTTCTTTAGTCCTGCATTTAAATGCTTTAACAGAACTATAATGCTGTGAATTCAGCTTTTATCATAGTAAGAGAAATTTATTAAGTATATAACTTGACTTTTTGGATTTAGTGGCAACAGTTCTGTTTAAATAATTCAAATAATAGTCTTAACCTGAGAGTGAAAGATGAAGCCATGTAAAACCTCCTTTCATGTTGCATTTCACAGGGTGTGCCGCGTACCCCTCTCATCCACCCTTCGCTCTTCTTCAACCTGCTCCGTAACTCTGGGGCTGCCTCTGGACTGTTCACTGGGCTCCCTTGTCCTCTGACAATGCGTTGAGTTCAGCCAATGGGAGCTCCCGGTGGGAGATTAGACAGGTGGGAGCAGAACAAGGTTACAGTATTTATCCGCTGTCTCCCTCCCTACCTCCTGGTCACAGTGGTTTTGCTACGTTCCTTGCACAAAGAGAACAGCTTCTATCAGGCAACCCTTTCCATGCAGCTGTCCTCTCAGGACCTGGCCCTCTCTTGCCCTTTTAGGTTCAGGGGTGGGAATGGCTTCAATTATCTCAGGGGAGTGAAGTATCTATTGTTCATTTCCATAAATGCTGCCCATATATTTGTAAATAGTCCCTTTCTTAAACTCTTCTCAGATTACCCCGTTTTCATTGGCCATCTGTTTCTTACCTATCCTAATGGAATCATAGGTCATCAAGGCCCGGGAGTTCAGTCCAGGTGAATTCACTTACTTTCAAGGGAAAAGCCTTTTCTAAATGCTGGGCCATTTCTAGTATTGCCATGGAGCTGGGAAATGAGTTCTTTCTTCTCCTTCCACTAAAGCCAGTGCATTTATCAATCATATTTCCTGTTTGTAGTTTCAGAAACCAGCGGTGCTATTTCAAGTCGCCATGCTGTCACACACAGTATTCCTGCCCCCCCCCCCTTCCTCAGGTGATTTTCGATAGCAGAAAACAACTCTGGAATATTTCTTCAGAACATTATTTTAGAGAATATTTATGAAGTGCCTAGATTTATGGAGTGTGAATAAAGCAGTGAATAATAAACGAAGTTCCTTTTCTCATGCAGCTTTATACTACTGGAGGTCCCCAATATTAGAGAGGTAAACAAATACATGAACAAGGTAATTAAGATAGTACTAAATCCAATGAAAAAATAGAATAGGGTAAACTGAGTGATAGCAACTGGGGTGTAGGAAATAGTTATTTTGGATTGAGAAACCTGAAGAGTAGGTATTCTCTACTGTTGCCTGAAATAAGAATCAACATAGTACTTTGAAAACCAGACACATAGGCGGCAAACCTGATTTTTGTTTGGAAAACTAAAATTCTGATTTGCCTTATGCCCAGAAAGTGGGCCATTCAAACCTTTTACTATTAGAGGCTGCAGGTTAATATTTTCATAGGAAGCTACCTTGGATCTGATAACTACGTGGCTCTCACTTGAGTTTTGCAAGGAAGAGATGGTTTTGAGTTGGAAGATGGGCCAGATTTGTCATCTACGTCTGTTGAACTGAATGAATTCTATTAAAGCTGCTTGTGCTTCCAAGACTTAGGACAACCAAAGAATATATGGTCCTGTTTTGCTATATTACAAAAAAGGTGGCCCTCTAGGCTGAATTAGAATAATCCAAGGCACCTCTCTCACTTGGTAAGCAGAAGGAGAGCTGGTTTTCAGCTCCAACTTGCCCTCTCTATTGTGAATCTATACCCAGTGCAAAAACTGGTCAACTCCATGTGCTACACCCCCAGGTAATTATGTGGAGTTACTTAGTACGTAGGTGAATATACATAAAAGATGTCCAATTTCTGAGGAGAAGCAATGTTTCTAAAGTACATTATTTTTGAAAACTTTATTCAAGGTACACTTTATTTTTCTACTTTCCGTATTATATATTTTTGCACTAATATTATAAATCACTTTGAACACACTTCACACTATAGGTAAAATAAATCCTGCCCGGTAGCTTTTGGAAATAGTCATAGACTATTACTTCATGTGACAGTCAGTCCATGTTGCTGTCATACAGGTATGAAAAATTATATTACTGTAGTATTGTTAGGCTTTATGAAATATATCACATGTTTACAGCTACAGATAGTCTAGAGCTGTGCTGTTCAATACAGTAGCCACTAGCCATGTGGTTATTGGGCACTAGAAATGTTGCTCATTAAAATTGAGCTGTGTTCTAATGTGAAATACACACCAGATTTTAAAGACTTAGTACAAAAAAATAGTGCAAAATATCTCAATAATTTTTATGTCGATTACTTATTGAAATTATTATATTGGATATATTATGGTAAATAAGATATATTATTAAAGTTAATTTCACCTTTTTAAAAAATTGGCTACTAGAAGATTAGAAATTACACATATGACTCCAATTATGGCTCATTATATATCTGTTACCCAACATTGGTCTAAAGTGTGTAACTTTTAATTGTTATTTTAATGATTCTTGAATACTTTGTGATCTGTGATGACTCTCAATCTTTTTTCATTCATGATTTTTTTTTTTTTGCTAAACTTACTGACTTGATTTATTTAGTTACTATGTGTTGAAGCATTGGAATTTCAAGAACATTTGGCAGGTTATGTTAGTACTTCTTAACCCTGGTTGCTTTATAACCTTGTGTGGAGATTTAAAATAAATAAAAATTACATTAAGCCTACCCCTGCTGTTTCTGACTCAGAAGGTTTATGTGTGGGTGGGAGGAAGAGTGGTCTAGCATATGTTTTATTTTATTATTTTATTTATTTATTTCATCATCATTTATCCCCTCTATGCCCTCTTCCACCCCCCCCCAGCAATCATCACACTGTTGTCCATGTCCATGAGTTCTCTCTCTCTTTTTTCTTTTTTCTCAACACCCCCCCATCACCTCCCCTCTACCCCCCAGAGCTGTCTGTCTGCTCTCTATCTCTGATTCTGTCTCTATTTTGCTTGGTAGTTTAGTTTGTTCATAAAATTCCACACATGAGTGAAACCATATGGTACTTGTCTTTCTCTGACTGGCTCATTTCACTTAGCATAATAGTCTCCAGGTCCATCCATGCTATCTCAAAGGGTAAATATTTTTTCTTTTTACAGCAGAATAGTATTCCACTGTAGAAATGTACAACAGCTTTTTTATCCACTCATCTACTGGTGGACACTTGGGTTGCTTCCAAATCTTGGCTATTGTGAATAATGCTGCAATGAACATAGGGGTACATATATTCTCTCAAATTCTTGTTTCGGGGTTTTTCAGATAAATTCTCAGAAGTGGGGTCACCGGGTCATAAGGCAGCTCCATTTTTAATTTTTTGAGGTATCTCCATACTGTTTTCCACAGTGGCTGCACCAGTCTGCATTCCCACCAATAATACCCAAGGGTTCCCTTTTCTCCACACCCTCGCCAGCACTTGTTGTTTGTTGATTTGTTGGTGGTAGCCATTCTGACAGGTGTGAGATGATATCTCATTGTGGTTTTAATTTGCATCCCTCTGATGATTAGTGACATTGAGCATCTTTTCATATGTCTCTTGGCCATCTGTATGTCCTCTTTGGAGAAATGTCTATTCGGGTCTTTTGCTCATTTTTTAATTGGGTTATTTCTTTTTTTGGTGTTGAGTTTTATAAGTTCTTCATAAATTTTGGGTTTTAACCCCTTATCAGATGTACCATTGACATCAGTAATATGTTTTTTAAAAAAACCTCCTACAGGTGAGTCAAAGTTGAAAATAGTTTATGAGGCTACAAGAGGACATACTATTTGAAGTTAAGGCTGCCAAAGTAAAACTAGAAAGCACAGCTGCTCTAGTTATTGGCCTGAGTGGCTAAACCTAAGGTTCCCACTGAGATTCAAGCCTGTAAAAGTCTGAGTGCTCATCAGACATTAGCTCCCATGATCCTCTCAAGAACTCCGAGGATCATGTTCACCTGTGTTTCACAGATGAGGAAACCAAGGCTCCGAGAGTTTAGGTAAGTACTTTCTCATTCAACTAACACAGAGTGAAGTTTTGAACCTTTCTGTGGAGATTTCAATTGTCAGATATCAAAGGCAAGTAGCCAGTGACACATCTATGGTTACAGACAAGCTTTGCATTTTTAAGTCTGTTGAATAGTGTAGCTCTCTTTTGGTGGTGCCACCTTCTCATCGGAGGGCAAAACTACACTTTGTTTTGAAAACAAAGAAGATGTGGAAAGTTTGTATTGCCTCTTTCCCTCCCCTAATCTCACAGCTTTCCTCAGGTAGTAGTTGATTGAGACACATGACCCAGTTTACGATGACAGTAGTTTCCTACCTATGTGTTACTATAAAGTGGTGGTTAGTGTATGAAAAATGGCACAGCCACTGGGAGAAATATGTATTTGCACAGTCTACCTTAATCTTGCATAATCTAAATGTGTTACGGTTCTCATGAGTTCTCAGGAGATAGCATTTTTCCTGAAGATTTTCCTTGGCTTCCTTTCAGATATGTTGAGGGCAGAATAAAAGCAGTGGTCATTTTTTAAAAGAGCCTAAATAGGTGCACAAACATTATAAACAATGGGAAAACTTTGTGAAGGGATTTGGAAAGAAGTTTTTAAAGAATAATTTTCTATCTAAAATCTGAAGAGTCTTCATTCTTTGGATAATTGTGGTGAGTCCCATATTAATTTTAAAATTTGCTCCACCTCCCCAAATATATGGCCAAACCAAAATATATATTCCTTTTAGGGATGGTATGAAATTCAATACCTACAATTCTGTACATTTAACCTATTTGTCTTGTTTTCCCTGATAAGCCTGATAAAGATAATTTGAAGCTTGGCATAGAGTGTGCAGTACATTGAAAACTGCATCTATTTCACATGAAGTTCAGGAAAGGTTTTGCTTTCTGTCACCTTATATAGATACTGATAAAACACTTTTGTTTTCTAAGATCAGAGCAACTCAAAAACATAAGATTTCATTTTGTTTTCAAGTCAATCTGAACTTCTTCATTGCCCCATTTCAAAACTGTGCTGGGACTGATTTAATAGTTCTTGCTATGTTACATATTTTCTGTGGTTCTGGAATGATTGTGCTGCTTGATAAGTAATTGCTCAGCGTTCATTCATTTATTTTTGCATTACCATCTGGGTTTAGTGAGACGCAGAGCCTCCTGCTTTTGTCTCTTAGCAAAGTTCCCCAATGGTCCATGGTTTGCTCTTTGCTACATTGCCACTTTAGGTCATGTTTTTCTTTTTGCTTCCATACTTATGACTTTGTTCTGGTTTCACAACAGTTGATTAGTATCAGTTCTCCTTGTGTTCCTGCACAAAATGTACACTTCAAAACAAATCTCAGTTGCCGGGACAAAGTGTCTTATTTGCATATTTCAAGGCTCTGGACTTGACACCCAGGCTTTATTTCCCCTAGTCTGCAGTGTGCTCTTCTCAAACACACGTGAATTGACTTCTAGATTGGTTTGGGGTTAATATAACCCCAGATAGTGTGTGTTTCTTTAGCCTCAATGCCTTTCCAAATTCTTTGACTCTGAGTTTTATAAGTTATTGAACTCTTGGAAAGAAGACTAAATTTTTTCATAGTTCTTGTATGAGAGATTTCTTTGAGATTAGTGCAACTCAGTAGTTGCTTAGAGGCTTTTGAACTGCAATGTCTTAAAACAAACTACAAGGCCAAATGTTTCAGATAACATTGTCCTTTTTAAGACAGGCCCATGGAACCATTGGGGAGTAGGACAGGGCATTGTTTGAGGCAGAAATATTTCAACATTTCAGCTGCCTTTTTTGTTGTTAATCCTCACCTGAGGATATTTTTCCCATTGATTTTTTAGAGAGAGTGGAAGCAGCATGGGGGGTGGGGTGGGGAGGGGAGAGACATCAATGTGTGACACATTGATTGGTTGCCCCCCACATGTGCCTGGACAGTGACTCTCTGGTGCAAGGACTGACACTCTAACCACTGAGCATTTCACCCAGGACAACATTTCAGCTGCCTTTAACAGTATGATACACTTTCAATTGTTTTCTTGTTTCTGCAAGCATTTAAGAATACTCTATCCTGTATAATCTGATGATAGAACTTATAATTAATGAAGGAGGGAAAAAAAAGTAAAGACAGAGTACAGTTATGAATGTATACAGACTTGAAGAAATAAATCCAACATCTCCCTCATGGAAACTTGATCAGCAACAGGTTTCACTTTACAAACTGTTATCTTGTTTGCACTTTGATATTAATTGCAAAGTATCTCTAACAGTAACTTCAGAATTTTCCATTATTATTCAAATTACTGTAGAAAGGATTTTCAAATCCTTTCTATTCTAAAAATGTGTATATTTTGCCATCTTTATTTTTCATTTTTCAGTTATAGTTAGCGTGCAGTATTATAGTAGACATTATATAACTTACTAAGTGATCATTTCGATAAGTCGCATACCCATCTTATACCATACATAGTCATTAGAATATTATTGACTGTAGTCCCTATGCTGTACTTTACATCCTCATGACTATTCTGTAACAACCAATATGTACTTTTTAATCCCTTCCCCCTTTACACCCATCTCCCAACCCCCTCCCACCTGACAACCATCAAAATGTTCTCTGTATCTATGAGTCTGTTTCTGTTCTGCTTGTTTGTTTGTTTTGTTTTTTCATTTCAGTTGTTGATAGATGTGTATTTATTGCCATTTACTGTTCATATTTTTCATCTTTTTTTCTTCGTCTTCTTAAAGAAGACCCTTTAAAATTTCATGCAATACTGGTTTGGTGGTGATGAACTCCTTTAGCTTTTTCTTGTCTGGGAAGCTCTTTTTAAAAACATTTATCTTTATTGTTGAAATTATTACATATGTAACCCCCCCACCACCACCATTGACCCCCTCTGGGAAGCTCTTTATATGTCCTTTAATTCTGGGTAGAATAGACTTGGTTGTAGGTCCTTGCTTTTAATCACTTTGAATATTTTTGTCTCTCCCTTCTGGCCTGCAAAGTTTCTGTTGAGAAATCAGCTGACAGTCTATGGGAGCTCCCTTGTAGTTAATTACTGCTTTTCTCTTGCTGCTTTTAAGATTCTCTCTTTGTCTTTAACCTTTGGCATTTTAATTATGATGTGTCTTCGTCTGGGCCTCTTTGGGTTCATCTTGTTTGGGACTCTCTGCACCGTCCCGGACTTGTATGTCTCTTTTATCAGGTAAGTGAAATTTTCTGTCATTATTTTTTCAATAGGTTTTCAGCTTTTTGCTCCCTTTCTTCTCCTTCCATACCCCCATGATGTGAATGTTGGTATGCTTGAAGTTGTCCCAGAGGCTCCTTGCACTATCTTCATATATTGGGATTCTTTTTTCTTTCTGTTGTTCTGATTGAGTGTTTTCTGCTTCATTATATTCCAAATCCCTGATTTTATTCTTGGTTTCATCTACTCTACTTTGATTCCCTGTAAATTATTCTTCACTTCAGTAAGTGTATCCTTCATTTCTGACTGGTTCTTTTTTATGGTTGCTATGTCCTTTTTCATGCTATTGAAGTTCTCACTAAGTTTCTTGAGCATCCTTACAGCTATTGTTTTGAACTTGGTATCTGGTAGTTTGCTTGTCTCCATTTCATTTATTTCTTTTTCTGGAAATTTCTCCTGTTCTTTCATTTGGGACCTGTTTCTTTGTCTCTGCATTTTGGCCTATTCCCTATGTTTGTTTCTATGTATTAGGTAGAGCTGCTATATCTCCTCGACTTGGTAGAGTGGCCTTGTGTAGTAGGTGTCCTGTAGGGCCCAGTGGTGCAGGCTCCCCAGTCACTTGACGTGAGTGCTGCAAGTGCACCCCTGTGTGGACTGTATGCATTGTCCTGATGTAGTTGAGCTTTGGTTGCTGTTGGCAAGGTCAGCCACCACCTGTGCTCTGCCTGGGACCACCTGTCATGAACTACAATGTGATCTGCATGTGGCTGCTACTTGTGCTGGGCTTGGAGGAACCCAGGAGAAGCCAAACTGCAAACCAAGGTTGATGCTGCTAATGTGAGTTCTGGGACCACTTAGCAAGAGGTATGGGGTATGCAGAGGCCAAATGCTGCTTGTTTGGGAGATTTTAGGAAAGTCTAAAGCATGGGTCAAGAGAGGCCATTTGTATGGAAAAGCCACTGGAAATGGCTTGGGTGGGCCTGAAGGTCGGGTAGAACAGGGATTTCAAGGAATCACAATGGTAGGGTGAACAATGTGAGTCAGGTTGATGGAGATTTAGATATGGCACTCACCTGTCAGCTCTGTGTGTGTGTGGGGGGGGGTATCTCAGAAATGGAAAAATGCACCTGTGTCTGGCAGAAAACTGCACTCTTAGCTCTTATCCTGATGCCAGATAATTCAGTTTCTCCCAGTATGTCCCTGCTTCCTTTTAAGCTGCTCTCCCAATGCTGGAGCTCAGAGGAAGTGAGTCAGAGTAAGTCCATGCACAGCTCCTTTAAGAGGAACTGCCTGAGATTCCAGCCATCTCCTTCTCCTGTCTCCCTGAAACTCAATCCCTGCTGGTTTTTATAACCAGAAGTTAAGGGGATGTCTCTTCCTGGCTCTGGAACCCTGGGCTGGGAGGCCTGATGTAGAGGTGGAACCCCTCACTCCTCAGGAGGCACCTCCTAATTTTTATTCACCACATGTGGGTGTAGGACCAGCCCGTTCCTCATCTCTGCCCCTCTTACCTGCCTCCATGTGGCTTTTTCTTTAAATCCATAGTTATAGCACTTACATTCAGCTAGGTTTCAGGCTGTTCTGAATGATAGTTGTCCTATAATTTAGTTAGAATTTTGATGTGATTGTGGGAGGATTTGTGTGCCAACTTTACCTGTGCTGCCATCTTGACCAAAAGTCCCTAAATAACTTGTAAAAACGTGTATTGAAATACTTCAGTTTAGTAAAAAATGCTATTTTCAAGGTATTAAACACCCCTCTCCCAACTATCTGCATGGTCCAAAGCATTAACATCTTTCTTTAGGGAAAGAAAAAAAATAAGGCCAATATATGTCATAGTCAATAATACTGTGAGAGTAAGCCAGTTAATCTGATTAGACCAGCGATTTTCAACCTTTTTCATTACATGGCACACATAAACTAATTATTAAAATTTTGCAGCATGCCAACAAATATATTTTTCCTGATCTGACAAAAGAAATAGGTATAATTATGATTCATTCACATCAGACAGCTATTGTTGTGTTGGCTGTTTTCATTTTTTAATTTGACAATCTAATGGAAAAGAGGTCAGTGCTCCTGACTAAATAGTCAGGGATTGCATGTTTAAAAACTCTTGTGGCACATCAGTGTGCCTCTTGTGGCACACTGGTTAAAAATTGCTGGATTAGACAGGCAATTAGACTTCATATATGCTCTAGCCTTCCTATTCATAGTGATAGATCTGGGAAAACTTGGCAGATTCTGTGGTGAGATAGTGAAGGCAGACCACTTGTATTAGAGCTATGGTTCTGCCACTGACTAGCTGCTTGATGTTAGGCAAGTTACTCAACTTCTTTATAATTTTGCTGCCTCATTTGCAATGAGGATTATAATATACCTAACTAATGGGGTTGTTGTGAGGATTAAGCAAATTAATTTACATAAAACACTTAAAACAGGTCTTGGCACAGAATAATCCTATATTAAAGTGATAAATGTTGTTACTTTTAGGTAGAAAAGAAAACATTGGTAATAAAGTATCAGCATAACCATCTTTAGTGTATTTTCAAGTACTGGGACACAACACAATCCCTGTAATTCCTCCATCATCCAGAGGGAAAAGATCATTTCACAGATGGTCTGGAGTGGAGAAATTGGGACTCTTCAAAAACCCCAGAGTGAGTTGATCACAGAATCAGATAGAGAACCCAGGTTTCCTAATTCCTCATCAGGTGCTGCACCATGATCAGTATGAATGACGTTGAACAATGGCTTTGCTGTTCAGAGCCTGACCTTCCAGGTCCAAATGGAGATTCCAAGACAAACAAACATGAGTTCTTGTTTTTGTTACCCTGGGGTGGAAACTGCTTGAGACTTTGGGGAATTAAACTCATTACTTTGAGTTTCTGAATGTCTTGGGGTTTCTTCAGACTCAGTTCCTGTCATTATTTTGTGGTTCTCCATGAAATGCATTCTTTTCACTTTCCAATTTTGAAATGTTAGTGAAGTTTTTTCCAGCAGTTGGTCTTTTCTTTCAACTATATATGCTCTCACAGACTCCTTTAAATGATGGGAAGTAATCGATTAAGAAAATAATTACAAAACATTATAGAATCCATTAATTCTATGATAATGATTCCCAGAGATCTCTCCTTCATAACTGTAGTAATTTAAAACACACCTGTATTACCCCACACACTTTCATATTCCCTTGAAAGTGCCAGTATAGAAATTTGATTATTTAGCTTCTTTCTGTGGAGAACTGCATATACAGAAATGTTTGTAAATTTTAGAATCATGTAACTTCAGATTTGAAAGGGGTCTTTGGAGACCTCACAAACGAGTGCTTTTAAAGCTGTGCCCCATTGAGTTCCTGGCACTTGTGGAGCAGTGTGCTATGGGGTGAAGGCAGGAGGGAACAAGAGTGTCTACCGTTTTCATTTCCCCAATACAGTTTTTAATATCTTGGTCATCTTCATGACATTTCTTTTTTTTTTTAAAAAAAGGGAAGGTTTTTCTGTTGGAACAATGTTTGGGAAACATTGACATTTCTATGAATATATATATATCTATCTATATCTATATCTATATCTATATCTATATCTATATCTATATCTATATCTATATCTATATCTATATCTATATCTATATCATCTATATCTATATCTATATCTATATCTATATATATATATCCCTTTAGTATAAAGTAATAGTCTACTATTAGTTTTTAAGAGAAGAAACATGCTTAAGTTTGTATTTAATAAATAAGACAAAGTAAACATTTTGTTTTAAATTTTTTATATATAAGGAAACTAAGATCATGACATTATATAAAGAAGGAAAATTAAAATACATTGAGTTAAAAATATGAATAACAAAATGGAGAAAATTGCCTTTAATGCTTGGCTTATGGGTTTTTTTTTGTGTTTTTTTAAACATACTTTTATTTATTCCTTTAACTGCTGAGTGTCCACTGTGTGCTAGGCTTTGTTTTTGGCACTGGGGATATAATGGAAAGAAAGGCACAGTTTCTACCTACAAGAAACTAGTCTAAAAGAGGGCACAGGCAAGTGAACAAGCAATGTGATAAAGGGCGATAAGTGCTATAGTCTGGGTAAGTGCAGGGAGCTTCCAGAACATGGAGAGGCACTGTCTTCTATATGTAAGAGATGGAGACTAGTCAGAGAAACTTCCTGGAAAGTAATATCCTGAAATGGGACATCAAAAGCAAATTAGCAGAAGTAATTGGGAAAGAGTTTAAGAGGGTCGCAATTTGCTTTAGGCAGAACAACTGAAGTGACAGTGAGGGGCCACACAGGGGGCTGGTCGAAGCTGAGACAGGAATGTGGGGAGGAGTGGAAAAAGGCTAGTGTGAATAATGTTGCAATAAATATTAGGGTGCATATATCTTTTGAAATTAATGTTTTACATTTCTCTGGCTAACTACCCAGAGGTGAAATTTTTGGATTATATGGTTGTTCTATTTTTAATTTTTTGAGGGACCTCCACACAGTTTTCCATAGTGGTTGAACCAATTACAATTTCACCAGCAGTGCACAAAGCTTCCCTTTTTCTCCACATCTTTGTCATGGTAGCTAAAATATAGAAGCAACCTAGGTATTCATCAAAAGATGAATGGATAGTGACGATGTGGTGCATATATACAATGGAATATTACTCAGCCATAAAAAAAGAATATGAAATCTTACCATCTGTGTCAACATGGATGGTATTATGCTAAGTGAAAAAAGTCAGAGAAAGACAAATACCATATGATTTCACTTATATGTGGAATCTGAAAAACAAAATAAACAAACAAACAAAACAGAAACAAACTCATAGATACAGAGAACAAATTGGTGGTCACCAGATGGGAGGGGATTGAAGGGATGAGTAAAATAGGTGAAAGATTAAGAAGTACAAATTGCCAATTATAAAAACAGTCACAGGGATGTACAGTACCACACAGGAAATATAGTCAATAATATTGTAAAACTGTGTATGGTGTCAGATGGTTACTAGACTTATTTGGGGTGATCACTTCATAAGGTATATAAATATCTAACCACTATGCTGTACACCTGAAACTAATATAATATTTTATGTCAACTGTAATTGAAAAATAAAAAGAAATAAAAAATACAATTGCAATTAAAGAAAGAATTTTAAGCAGATTTACTTAAATTTGTAGTTTAAAAGATCATTGGCTGTGATGGGGGAATCAATTAGAGAGGGTACAACTGGGTAGTTGGCTATGCATTTGTGTCAGGAGAGTGGAGTTGGTCTTAACTAAGATGAAAAGTGGAGAGGGAGAGAAGTGGAAGCATTTATCTATGTTAAGGAGGTGAAAAGTAACAAGACTTGCATTGTATATGTGGTTAAAGATACAATGAGTGGCTCTGAAGATGACCCCCGGTTCCTGACTTGGACTGTTGGTGGCTGGTTGAGCAGGACTTAGAAGGGGAGCAGGATTTGGAAAATGGAGTGATGCTATCAATCCTGAATGCATCAAATTTGGATTCTCAAGGGTTAAAAAATGGCGTTGTGTCATAAGGAATAGAATACATGGGTCTGAAGAGCAGGAAAAATGATCTGACCTGGTGGTACAGAGTTGGTAGGCTTTGGCATGTTAGGAAGAAATGGAATATGTAAAGGGAAACAAAAGACAATGATAGCTTGAGTATCATGGACTCATTGTTATAAAAAATATTCACACATGCTCTGGATTACACAATATGTTTCACCAAAGGCTGTGTGAACAAAAGTTTTATAAATCATTTTTTTAAAAGTTTGCTGAAGAGATTAGTATATTTAAGAATCGAGTAATGTGAAGAATGCTTTTTAAATACAATTAATATTCTCCTAATTTATCTTTTTCAGAAAGATTTTGCATATTAAATTTTTTAAGAAATCAAGTTATATCTAAATGACATTTCTGTAAAGAGTTAGGAAGTGTACCTGGAACTCAAACTACATAGTTGTTTTTTATTTTAAAAAAGAAACTTCAAAAAAATGAGAGTCTAAGAAATTCCTTTGAAAATTGTTAGTCATCTTTTGGAGATGGTAAAATTAAATTGTTTTTATTTCATTTGTAAAGTTCTCTACCTAGAAGAAATTGGAGGACATTTGGGGAACAACAAGAATTTTTCTTCCTCAACATAACTTAATATTTTTGCTTTTCTTGGAAATCAGAATAGACAGTGTGCTATGTCCTGAACTCGGCTTCCAACTAGCCATGTGGCAGTTGAAGCAAAAAATGTTCACATTCTGCACTCTGTTTGCTCACCAGCTTTAAAAACATATCAACAAACTGAGAGTATTGAATTCATGTGTCTGTTTTTCTATGGCAAGGAAAGGTTACCCCTTAATGTATTATGGGGGAGAGATCATGGATGAAGAACATAACACGGGAAGTACTTTTCCTAACAGAAATTGCTTAAAGCCCAACTTCTCCACTTGATGTGGTGTGAGAAATGAGGACTGATTCACTGAAGTTTTCCTGACCTCCTTACACTCATTTCCCTCAAGTTAATCTAGTTTAAAGAAAGGATATTTACAATATTTAGATTTAATTTGGATTAGAAGGCTTTCCTAGTTTTTGGTAGTGGTGCTGTTGAGACAATTGGGATTCTTAATCATTTAAGCGAAAATGTATCTAAACTGTCACCTGCTAAGTTCTGCATGATGAGAAAAAAATTGGTGTTCAATGTGCCATCTGAGTTTTTACTTAGCTATATATTTCAGCCCATTGCTGCACTTGACTGCCTTGGATTCTGCTAACGTCACCTTACTGGACTTGAAACAGGAAGCAGTTTTCCCTTTTACATGTTTAGTTAAATATCAGAAAATTCTGTAAGGAGCAATGTTGCTCCTACTCAACAGAAATTGATCACATCTGTGTGGTGGTGAAAACTCATGCCCTACCACTCACAAACCAATTGCTTCAGTGTTTTAGCACGCCACATGGACCACCCTCTCAGAGACAGCTAGTTATAGACCCAGACTGACCATATTCCTAGTCTGCAAATAATGAATTAGTTTTGAACCCCTTCTCTGTCAAAGGCACCGAGTTACTGAAAAGTTTAAGGCAAAGCCTCTTCCTTCAGGGACTTACAAACTAGTTAAGTAGCAAAAATAAATACATAAGATACATGAGCTACTCCCCCCGGATAGAGGCAGTGTGTCTAAGAGCTGCATGTTAAGCCCTTTGCTCTTTTCTATCTGCTTTCTCCTTTAAGCCTGCAAGTATGAGGAAAAGTATATCTCCATCTCCAAAATTCTGCACAGTCTAAACCCATATTTACTTCATCACTAAATTCTGGAGTTCTCCTTTTGAATGTCCCATACAACCTTGAACTCAAAATATTAGAATGAATTGTCACCTTCCCCAACGCTACCTTCACTTCTTAATCTGTTGTCTATTTATGTGATTGCTGAAACCTTAACTATAGGGATCTACTGGACTCTTCTCCATACATTTTATCAATCAGTGGGCACTTAGAGTTCTCTTTCCTCTGTTTCTATCACTTCCTTTCTGGTCTGTCCACTTCCCCCAGTCTGTACATCCACCATCTGAGCCTAAGCCTCCGTCCCCTCTCACGCAGTCTACTTTGATAGCCTCTTAATTGGTCTTCCTATCTCCGGCCTTGTCTTCTTCCACAGTAAAAAGTAAATTTAATGATGCAATTCATTTGTTATTTAAGTGCCTTTAATAAATTTTAACAAATAATTAGTTTCTTAACTAGCATAAAAGGTCATTCTCACTAGCTTCGTCTATCCCCACAATGCCAGGCATATAGAACTACTTGTAGCTCTTTGACCTCACCCTATAACAAATTTCTGCCTATCGGCCAAAACCCACCTCAAGCACCGGTACCTCCAAGAGGCTTTGCTGAACCTCCCGCCATGCCATGTCTGATTTACATGGTCTTTGCAGAGGCTCCAAAAGCCCTGTATTTACCTCCCTTACTGCACAGATCAAACTTTACTATAATTGTGAAGTTACGTTTCTGTCTCTATATTAGATACCAAATAGATTCTTGAAGGCTGGAACTTAGCCTTTAGTTACCTTATATTCCAATGTCTATCATAGTATCTGCCACATAGAAGAGGCTCAATAAATGCCTCTCAGATAGGCACATCTGTACAATGGAAGGCTACTCAGCAACAAAAGTAAACATACTAGTGAAACATACAACTATATACCACAACATAGGCGAATCTCTGAATAATTGTGCTGAGTGAAAGAAATCAGACAAAAAAGGGCCCATACAATAGGATTCCACTTATGTAAAGTTCTGGAAAATACAAATTAATCTGTAGTGACAGAAAACAAATTAGTGGTTGCCTGGGGAGAGGCAGAAATGGGAGGGTGAGATAACAAAGGGGATGTGGACACTATGGGGGTGGTGAATATGTTCATTAGTATCTTGACTTGTATTGGTTTCACAGGTGTATGCAAATGTCAGAATTATCAAGTTGTACATTTTAAACACGGGTGGGCAAAAAGTAAGTTTACAGTTGTGAGTTCATTAAACACAGAGTTGATTCTTGTATTATTATTAATTATTGTATTATTTACTTCTGTTATAGCTATAAACCTACTTTTGTCCACCCCTGTATATGATGTTTATTGCATGTCAATTATACCTCAGTTAAAAATAATGCCAATAAGACAGAGGAATGAATGCCTTTAAACTTTATTGGGACATGTCCTCAGGGACTTGGGCAAAGAGGCAGGATTGTATCTGCTAATTACTGTGGTGCTTTGACAGTGGAACCCTGTGTGTACTTGGGCTACTGGTCCCCACCCCCACCTTACATCATTGTACCTCACCTGATAACTACTTAGCAACTGTTCCCTGCTTCCCTGGTGTCAGATTCAGTTGTGTGGGGTATTGGAAATAAGTGAAACTTTGAATCATAGGATTATGGATTATTTTCTAGAAGAAGCAAAAAAGGGACTGGAAAAGGGCATACCCCTTGTCCATGTGGTTGTGGGGTGGGGGTAAGGAAGGTGTACAAATGGCATTGATGCTAGGAGACCCAGGCCATATTGGGAATACAAGACCTTCGCTGTCTGTGACTCTGAGGGCACAGGAATCTCTTTATTAAGGAAAATGGAAAGTCACAGTTCATAAGATCCAAAATGCCCCCACCCCAGTATTTTTCTCATTTTCTGAATATTCTCTAAACTCCTCTCTCTGGAGATACTTTATTCTGTAATAAGAAATGAGGTTTAAAATGGAAACCTCTTAAAAGAATGAACATTTTTTGTGATAATTTCAGTTAAAGTTTAAATAATATCACATCTTGCTTTTTTTATTGGAGAAATTATAAAGTAAGAAGGCACATAATACTTGAGTTTGGGAAAGGAGAGAGAAACACAAATGCTGAAGGGGAAGCTAGAGACAAAAAACCAAATTTTTCAGTTTATAATTTTTTCAGCTCTATTATTCTTCATTTTGTACCAGCAAATAGAAGGTGGGTATACCCTATGTCCCCTCAGAAGTCTTGAGTTCAATGGATGTGATTAATATGCCTAGAGATAACAAAGGTGAGTGAATGATCCTTTAAGATACACTTTGCTATACCCGGCCAAAGAGCATGACCGCCAGGAAAGCTATTTCAGCTTCGGATCAGTCGGGTAGCCGTATTTCTCAATTTCCTTTCAGATAATATAGTGACTACAGAACGGGGAACTCAAGAAGCACACAAAAGTATTTGATTATACTCTCTCCGTATCCACTAGAAGCTTTAAGTTTAAATTAGGACAAGAAGATATATGCAAATGGTACAATAAAAGAACAGGAGCAAAAGAATCATAGAAAAATAGAAAACATCTGCAGAATATAGAAACATCTTCCTAAGTGATTTCTCCTGTCAGTGTGCAGACAGTATTTTTGAAGTTACTCGGTTGGACAGAGCCATATGGGGTTAGTTTGGGAAGTGATTTCTGGCAGCATTCTGAAGGAGGAGGGACATGTGTTGACATTGATGATCTGTGAAGACTTCTGGGCTAGGCGCGCATAGAAGTAAGAGCAAGTGACTGAAATTCTCTGGAAATGTGAAATATGATGAGAATCAGATACTGTTGAAATGTAAGCTAGACATGTGTCAGGAGGACAGCCTCAGAATATGAGCAAGAAAAAGGGAAGAAATCACCATTAATGTTTTTCAAAAACATTGTTAATAGGACAAAAGGAAAAGATAAATGTAATTAGCATGAAAAGGGGGAAAAAAAGAGATGGAACACCAGTCTTGGTTGATAAATTATCAAGTAATGGCTTCTTCATATGAAAGCAATGCTGGTGATTTTAGGCTTTCCTTGTGTAGAGGATTTGGATAAAACTCAGAATCAAATTAACTGTTTTTTTAAGAAGACTGATAATTAGTAGCAAAAGTAAGATTGTGGTGATGGTTCTGGGGAACTCAGTACTGTATACTAAAGGGGATCTTTTGAAAAGTTAAAGTCTGTTACATTGCAACAATAACCAGAACCTAGAAATTCTGCCAAAGAAGGGGACTAGGCCGGGAATGCGTGCCAGGCTAAAGAGCAAAATGACTTCTCTCTTAGTAAATGTTTGAAAAATTTATAACAATTTGTTTCACCAAGAATTCTGAAGCAAAGTTCCTCACAACTTCCCTAAACACTCAGCTATTCCCCCGCCCCCTGTTTCCCCACCTCCACCCCACTCACCTCTGCTTTGAGATTGTCATTAGTTTCCAACCTGTCATGATGTATGTCCCAGGGCACATTGTAAAATAATTTGATGTTCATTTATGGAGAGAGAAAACATTTCCTAAATCTTCTTTCCAGGCCACCTGTAAACCAGTGACAGGGCTAGCTAAGTAAACAGGAAGCCAGGATCCTCTGCGTCAGAAACCAAACACACACAAGAACCAGCTCTCTGGGTAGGTGGGTCAGTCATGTCTGAACATCTGCTTTTCTTAGCCTTTTCCCTCCCTTGATGTACAAAGTCCTTAACTTTCTTTATTCATGTGAAAAAACTTTTCCCTTTGTTAATAATAAAATGGAAGCAGATCTGGTTGATTTGAGCTTTGAAATTTTGGAAAGGGTAGGAAAATAAACCAACCAGATCATTGATTGAAGAGCATGCAAAAGAATACATTATAAAGAGATAGGCATTTTGGAATTTTTTTAAACTAAGAAAATATTTAGTTCATCTTGTTGGTAAATATTGGGTATGTATGATAAAGGAGTTAACAGAGCAGGTGTATTTTAAACTGCCCACAGTAACCAGGAAGGAAGGAGGAAATCCACATATCATTGCATGGGGAGAGTCAGTCAGCTTGAACCTCTGTATTTCACTCCATATTCCTGATCTGTAGTTACTTTTTGATTATAGCACAGCCTTGGCAGAAGAATCCAACTTGCTAAAAGTGTTAAAAAAAATCTCTGGCATTTCCTGTTGGTTGGAAGCTGTTTGGCTTTCTGCATTACTATTTTGTGTTATCATTGGCCAAGCACCTTTGCTGGGTAGAAAAATACTGGTGCAAATTTTACTGGCGAGGTGGGAGTAGAAGCCATAAAAATTCTCAATTTCCCTTTTAAAAACTTAACTCATTTATCCAAGAGCAATGAATACAGAAGGACAAGAGATTTTAAACTTCCCGTCCATCTGGGTACAGCAGTGTATTTTGACTCCAAGCACAATAAAACAACCTTACTTGCTGGTGGTATATGACATAATGACCCAAATATGTTTTTAAAAAATCATTTATTGCTGTACATAAACAGCGAAGTTAGCGCAAGGGATGATAAAATAACACGGGTAATTCTTCCTTTAGCTGGGAACCATTGGCGGCCCATTAGGATTCCAGATGTAGCTGTGTGTGCTTTTCCATTTGTTTTCCAATGTCTAGTGCTTATGCCCTTGGTACCTTGACGGTGCTTGTCAGGCATGTTGGCTTTTCAGCTTGAGGTCTTCCTTGGAGAAACACACTGATCAGGCTCTGGGCTATAAAGCACGCTATTGTCTTGGGCCCAGTTTGTTGAGAATATAAGACCCAGGGCAGCCTCCTGCCAAAGGTCAAATACCAGCTTGACCAAAGTTCCTCAAGTCAACACTGGACCTCCCCAGACTAGAGATACTTCAACTCTTCCTGAAGAAAAAATGATTTTATATTTTTGTCACTCTGCAATAACAGAGATTGTTATAGTACAAATACGCTGAAATGCATTTTGATAAATTATTTATTATAGTTTCTTTTGTGAAAAACAGCTCATCACAGGGCCAGAAGCCTATAGATAAAATAAAAAATAAAATTTATTCCAAAGTTTGGGGCATTTATAAAAGTAATCTCACAGCCCAAGAGATGGTTAATAAGCAGTAGTTGAGGGTATAGTTGTAAAACTGTACAGATAGAATCATTGTATTTTAGGGAGAGAAAGAAAAGAGTTAAAAATAGAACCATAGCTAATTTAGCAAGTGCCCTGACTGCCAAAAATGCATGTCTGAAATCAGGTGGGTGTTTCTTTATGAGTCACTTAGCCAAATGTAAAATTTATAGCCCAGCCTTGTACAGGCTCTAGCAAAGATTCAGAGCATCAGTTTATTACAGAGCTACTATTAAGGATGCTTAAAATTCCCCAGCTTTACACTCCTCACCCCAGGGGTCTAGCCTTAGCTAGTTATGATTGGGCCTGGCCCAAATGCTCCTATTAGGCAGGGATTTAAGTATTCGACAGTACAGTTAGGCCCTTTCTGTGCAGCTGAATGCTCTTCCTCCTGGGGAGCTCAACTCACCCCTCCTGTGTCCAACAACAGCAACTTCCCTTTGCTTCTTACCACTTTTCACCTGTGCCCTGACTTAGCCAATAGAAGGAAATAATGCTTAAAGAAAACAAAATAACTAGCAGATGGTGGAGTGTACTCTGGGATGAATAAATTACAGGGGAGAAGGGGAAAAGTGAGTTGGTGGATGTACACTGCTGTATTTGTCGCCTGACATACAGGATGCTCAGCACGATGACCTCAACATGTACCAGGTTCACCACCATTAATCACTCCACATAATTCAAGCCAGAAATTTAATGAGCCCAAGGGATCAGTGACCCCTTGGAATGGGAGCTGAGAAAGTGAACTAGAGGCAAAATATAAAATACAAAAGTGGCTCCAGATAAGGTGGCAGTGGCTTCTCAGTCCCCAAGAAACTCAAGTGATTTTAGATGGGCTTTATCCCTTGTGGAATCAGATGGAGTACAATCATCTGAAGAGCTACATCCTCTATGGTAGGTTCATTCTCTCTAATAATAGTAATAATAATAATAAATAATTATCCTCCCGTGGCATCACAGTGTCATTCAGGAAACTTTTCTAAGTTGCTAAATGGAACACAATGCTCAGCCTTTTAGAAAGCAGATAGTTTATTAAATACATCATCAAAATAAACCATGGGATACCTGTAGCACCATTTCTTTGACAAATCTGAGATTTAAATGTAATTTTTATTAATAAAGAATTTTTTAGCCCGGCTGGGCGTGGCTCAGCGGTTAAGCATCGACATAGGATCCAGGCGATCAGGGTTCGATTCCCGGTCAGGGCACATGCCCGGGTTGTGGGCTGCAGCCGATCAATGACTCTCTCATCATTGATGTTTCTGTCTCTCTCTCTTCTTCTCCTTTCCTCTCTCTGAAATCAATAAAGATATATTAAAAAAAAAAAAAAAAGAATTTTTTAGACTGAAGAATTTGACACGCTCCTAACCTTCATCCATCTATCCATCCATGGTACATTCTTCTCAGTCAAGCCATATTGCTTACAGCTATATCCCTAGGATAAGGGAATAAAAATGTACTTATATCTTTCAATATCCTCTGAATAGTTTTATCAACAAAGGATACCAAAATAAGAGGGGATTAGAAAACAAAAGTAAATAAAAAATAAACTTAGTTTCTTATAGAACCACTGAGCAATTTCTGTTAGGTATGCCCAGTTTCATGGAGGCCCTGGAGTGACGAATACCAAGTGGATAAACTTTGTTCCAGTTGTTACGTGTTCATTTTTTCTCTTTGTTGCTTAGTTGAGTTTTTCTCACAGCATCTTTTATTTCAGTTCCCTCGGAAAATATATTAAGATGAAGATTTTTGAGGTGGAAGTAACCCAAATGTCTATTGGTGGATAAATGGACAAAGAAAAAATGTAGCATGTACATGCAATAGAATGTTATTCAGACTTGAAAAGGAAGAAAATCCTGTCATGTGCTACAACATGGATGAACCTGAAGGATATTATGCCAAGTGAAATGAACTAGTCACAAAAGACAAATACTTCAAAAAAGTATGATTCTACTTACATGAGATATTTAAAGTACTGTAGTCAAATTCGTAGAAACAGGAAGTAGTTGTTGCCAGGGGCGGAGGGAAGGGGAAATGGGGAGTTGTTATTTAATGAGTTGTTATTTAATAGGGACCTACCGTTTTGCAAGATGAGTAAGTTCTGGATGTTCATTGCACAACAGTGTGGTTATGCTGAACACTATAGAACTAATCACTTAAAAATGAATAAGATGGCTAAGGTCATGTTATATAATTTTTTTTATACAATTAAAAGAAAAGATGAAGACACTGATTTTATTTCCTTTACCTTTTTACTGTTGATTAGAACAGTCCACTGGTGTACATTGAGATTGGTAACTGTTTAAATCCTCCCCAAAAGCAGCAAGACATGAAATGATTTTTAAAATAAACATTTTATTATGAAAAATTTTAAATAATTACTGAATAATATAGTATAATAAACACATATATCCATTACCAACTATAATATTATAACAATTATAATTAAGTTATAATTGTAAGTATAATTTTGTTAATCTTGTTTTATCTATTTCTCCATCTTTTTTTCTGGAATATTTTAAAACAATAAATGAATTAGTTTTTAATTATAGACTTGGCACTTATTTCAGAAACTCACAATGCATTGTTTAAAGATCTTGTCGCATAAAAGTAATATTTGAAATTTATATGTAATATATTTTGTAGGACCTTACTTTCTTTAAATAGAAAATTCAGATAGCTTTATAGGAAAAACTATGGGGAAAGTCTGGGATTAAAGAAATAGGAATGCTGAATGGGAATGACCAAACCCTTAGGACTGAATTTGTTACTGCTTGGGAAATGCTAAAGAGGAGAGAACTAAAATGTTTAATTTTAGGAATTGGGAATTCTATAAAGAGTACATATTTGTTTCTTCTGAATACAATATGAAGTAAAATCTTTTTTAAAATGTGGTTGTTTTAACACTACTGCCCAGAGAAGAAGAAAGAGCTGGACTGGGCTCATCTACTGACCAGCTGGGTGACCTTGGATGAGTTACTTCATCTGTCAGGGCCTTAATATCCTCATACATGATATGATAGCTTTGGACATGATAGTTGCTAAGGACCTCTTCAAGTCAAGAATTCTCTGATTTGAGAGTAGGAATAAGTACTTAACTACAAAAGATTTCATTTGATTTAATTTATGGCTGAATTTTCTGTAGCAGTGGCCTGAGCTTTTGACATTGTTGCCACTGTTCACAGGTTATGAAAGCTGAGACATCATCTCGTATTTCAGCCATCACCAAGTGAAGAGGCATCTATGATGCAAAGTAACCTGTATGTTAGTGTACAATAGTTGCCTAGACATCTTTGTAAGTTCTTTTAATTAAATTTTTATAGAAGTTGATATACCTATTTATATTCTACATCCATCTTATATACTAAATTTTTAAACATAATGAAAATAATATATAATGAAATATTGTAAACTAAGGAGTTACTTCATTACTTTGAGTCAAGGATGTTTTTAGAACAGGAATTTCTTGATTAGAGAATTTAACAGGAGAAAGAAAAATGTGTGGGAAATATGTGTTGACATGGTTGGCTGCAAGGGTGTAAACTGTGTGATTGTAAGAAGTGCTGTTTACACCTTTCAAGTGCAAATGTTCTTCAGGGTAGTCTGTGTTATTTCATCTATCTGATCTCGTTTTCACACAGAGCGCCATGTCTTTCTTTAATGAGCATGTGCAGAAAGCCTTGCTGCTTGGAAGACTCAGGGTTGTTGGAAAGTGGCTCTGTGTTAGCCCAGAAGAAAATGTGGAAGAAGGTGGAGGAAAAGCTTAGAGAATCCTAATCTTTTGAAACTCCATTCCCCTTCAAAACTGTCCTGCTCATCCTCAGGGTAATCATACATGATCAAGGAAACAAAGGAAGTAGAAAAGTTCCATTTGGTGTGGATTTTGCTTCTTAACAGAAGACTCCCTTGTTGAATAAATTCTACAAAACAAAGTTGGATCAGATTCCCAATCTTTAGATACCCATGCTGAAATGTTGGATGGCTGATTTCAACTACCTTGAGCCACCTGGTGCCCATTTAACCACTGGGATTTGGAGACCTTTGACCTTACCCAGAAAATCCAGGACCTTCACCTATATACAGCTTGACCAACCAAGTGGTTATAGGAACACTTATCAATAAATACTTATGAAAGGTATGAAGCCCTCAGTCTATGACATTGGTCACTGTGGGTGTCCATTTTCTCCCATCCTGCTATGTGTCTTCTCTGAGGCTGAGCACTAGGTCAGAAGCAATGTTCCAAACCAAGAAATTCATCACTGTTGCTAATTTCTTAGTTTCTACTAGATTTATCCCTGGAATTCTGTCAAGAAGAGAGAGGAAAGTAGTAATATCTTGGGAGACTAATCCAGAAAAATATAAAAAATATAAATATGGGGCAAGACTTTTTCAGTGTAGATTTGGAAAACATTTGTTCCCAAGATGGAACTCATTTAAACACAGCAACCAAAGGATTATTCCAGGGTGGAGAAATATCAGTAGTGACTGAGAGAGCTAGAGAGAGATCAGGATCTCATAAGAAGTATTTGAGAGGAAGAGAAGTGATTTTCAAGGAGGCAGATTCTTCTTTCAGCATAGGGATTCTATCTGAAAGTACTGCTCTAACACTGCTTACGGAAACATGTCTATGGAGAACTGAATTGAGTTTGATCTTATACTTTGACTCTGTAATTAAAGATGCACTAAGTGGCTCCAACTATGCCAATTTTCTTGATAAATCTGAATTAATGACATTTGCCTACTGCCTAAGATTTACGCAGTAGCAACAGCAGGCTTTGTGTTTCTGAAAGGAAAGCACTGACTATGCAAAGTGGTGGGGCCTTTCCTCTATTGTACCCTCCTCTGATTGCAGACAGCTAAGAATGTAGACTTGCTTCTTGTGCCCTATCATTTGAAGATCTTGGTTAATAGAATTTACATTAACTATCTGAAGGGAAAAAATTAAACCTTCCTTTTATATATTGCTTTTCACTGAGTTCCTCTCTAATCCTTAGGTCAATTGTACATTGTTGATTTAGTTCCACAACACAATTTCTAAATAGAAACCCCAAACATGATATCATGATATATTCTCCATTTAAGAAAGGTTGACCCTCTCCCCCCCAAAGGATCATAATGCAGAAATATTTTGGAGAAATAGCTCATGTAACCCCGCTGTTTCTGTTATTCTGATATGCTGGCAAGCAGTAGTTAGGATAATTGGCAAGGAGGAACAAGAAATACTATTTAGACTTAGTAAAGCTACGAAACTATCCTACTAGAAAGGTAAATATGTCATTTTTTGCATCCAGCAATAATAATTATAACAAAAACATCTGAGACTTTCCCCTTGGCTTTATACCACCTAAGTAATTTTCTTTAAAATATTAATTTTCTGATGCAATCTTCTCTCCTTTTCCTTTTTTGTTGGGAACTAAGTTGATTGTAACTTAGTGAACTGAAATGCTCAAAAGATGTTATTTTATTGAAGAAATATTATTCTACAATTTAAATAGTTGTTAGTGTTAGAAAATATGTTACTGTTATTGTTTTTTCAGACATTTAAGTATCCATCCAGTGGTATAAAAAACAAAAATTCAATTGTTTTTTTTCAAGAACTTAACACCATATAACAGATAACATTTTTTATTTTTACATTTAAAAATAATTACTGGAGCCTCATTTTATTTTATTTTATTTTTAAATTTATCTTTACTGTTGGAAGTATTACAGATGTCCCCCTTTTTCCCCCCATTGATCCCCTCCACTCCACTCTTGCCCCTTTCCCAGGCTTTCACCACATTATTATCTGTGTCCATGGGTTTTGCATATATGCATATAATTTCTTTGGTTAATCACTTCCTGCCCCCCTGACTCCCACCCCTTCCCTGTGAAATACATCAGTCTGTTGCATGCTTCAGTGTCTCTGGGTCTATTTTGTTCGTCAGTTTATTTTGTTCATTAGCTGCTTCTTAAAGAAGACCCTTCAACATTTCATGTAAAACTACTTTGGTGGTGATGAACTCCTTTAGCTTTTTCTTGTCTGGGAAGCTCTTTATCTGACCTTCAATTCTAAATGAAAGCTTTGCTGGGTAGAGTAATCTTGGTTATAGGTCCTTGCTTTTCATCACTTTGAATATTTCTTGCCACTCCCTTCTGGCCTGCAAAGTTTCTGTTGAGGAATCAGCTGACAGTCATATGGGTGCTCCCTTATAGGTAGCTAGGTGATTTTCTCTTGCTGCTTTTAAGACTCTCTGTCTTTAACCTTTGGTATCTTAATTATGATGTGTCTTAGTGTGAGTTTCTTTGGGTTCCTATTGTTTGGGACTTTTTGTACTTCCTGGACATGTATCTCTATTTCCCTCACCACGTTAGGGAAGTTTTCTGTCATTTTTCCAAATAGGTTTTCAAGTTCTTTCTCTCTTCTCCTTCTGGCACCCCCATGATGTGAATGTTGATATGCTTGAAGTTGTCCCAGAGGCTCCTTATACTATCATTATATTTTTGGATTCTTTTTTCTTTTTGCTCTTCTGAGTGGGTGTGCTTTACTTCCTCATATGCCAACTCTCTGATTTGATTCTTGGTGTTCTACTGTTCTACTCTACTGTTCATTCCCTGTAAATTATTCTTCATTTCTGTTAGCATATTCTTCATTTCTGACTGGTCCGTTTTTATGTTGTTGATGTTCTCACTAATTTCCTTGACATTCTCATTAAGTTCCTTGAGCATCCTTATAACCATTGTTCTGAACTCTGTATCTATTAGTTTGCTTGTTTCCATTTCATTTAGTTCCTTTTCTGGAGATTTCTTCTGTTCTTTCATTTGTGAGATGTTTCTTTGTCTCCACATTTTGGCTGCTTTCCTGTGTTTGTTTCTATGTATTAGGTAGAGGTGCTATGTCTCCTGGAGTTGGTAGAGTGTCTTTGTGTAGTAGGTGACCTGTAGAGCCCAATGGCTCAGCCTCCCCAGTCACCTGAGCTGGGCACTCTAGGTGCTCCCCTATGGGGGCTGTGTGCACTGTCCTATTGTAGTTGAGCCTTGATTGCTATTGGCATCACTGGGATGAATTAACTCCCAGGCCAGCCGGCTGTGAGGACCAGCTGTAACTACAGTGATAGTGCTGCTGTGCAGGAGACACTGTTATGGAGCAGGATTTGCTTCACGAAGTCTCCCCCTTGAGCATGTCACTCATGGATGTGGTAGGATTGTAATCTGGCACAGTTGAAGCTGACTACTGGGTGCACTGTCTCTGGGACCTCCCAGGAGGTGCAAAGTCAGCCTCTGCCTGTGCCCTGTCCAGGACCACCCAGCATTAGCTTCACAGCAATCTGTAGGTGGCTACTACTTGTGTTGGACTTGGAGGTGTCCAGGAGAGGCCAAGCTATGAACCAAGGCAGGCTGCCACTAGTGCCAGGCCTGGGCCACTTATCAAGACATATGGGGTACGCTGAAGCCAGCTGCTGCTTGTTTGAGAGATTTTAGGGAAGTCCGAAGCATGAGGCTAGAGAGGCCAGTTGCATGGAAAAGCCACTGGAAATGGCTTGGATGAGCCTGCAAGTAGGGAGAGGTGGGGTCTCAGGGAGTTACCAGGTTGAGGTGAAAAGTGTGAGCCAGGTTGATGGAGATTCAGGTATGGCACCTGCCTGATGGCTCTGTGGGGGAAAGGGGCAATGGCCTTTGCCAGCACTTCAGTCTAAGAAAAAGCTGCCCCTCAAGCTCTTTCCCTGATTCCAGGCAAGTTAGTTCCTCCCTGATTGTCCCAGGTTCCTTTCAGGCTGCTGCCCCAGCGCTGGAGCTCAGAGGGAGTGAGTCCCAGTAAGTCTGTGAGCTGGCCCTTTAAGAGGTTGGAACTCCAACAGCTGCAGCCTCCCTCAACCTCAATACCCACTGGCTTTTACACCTCAGAGTTGCGGGGACTTCTCTTCCTGGCACTGGAACTCTGGGCTGGGGGTCTGGCTCCCTTGGGAAACCTCCACAGCCAAGATATCCCTCTGGATTTTAAACTGCCACATGTGGGTATGGGACCTGCCGGTTCTGAGATTCCGCCCTGAGTCTCTGCCCCTCCTACAGGTCTCTATGTATTTCTTTAATTCCTCAGTTGTTGGACTTCCATTCAGATAGATTTCAGGTGGTTCTGAATGATGGTTGTTCTGTATTTTAGTTGGAATTTTAATGTGGTTGTGGGTGGTGGCGAGTACTGCATTTACCTAGGTTTCCCATCGGATGTCTATTTCATTTTTTTAAAAGATTTTTTCATTGATTTTTAGAGAGAAGAAAGGAGAGGGAGAGAGAGAGAAATATCAACCTGCTGCCTCCTTCACGCCCCCTACAGGGGATTGACCCTGAAACCTGGGCATGTGCCCTGACCAGGAATTGAACCGGCAACGTTTCAGTGCACAGAATGACACCCAACCAACTGGGCCACACCTGCCAGGGCTGGAGCCTCATTTTATACAACTACCACAAACCTGCGAGTGATTTGTCCTTTGTTATCATAGGCAAGCGGAAGCATAAATAAAGTGCTTAAATAGGGAGGAATAAAACTAATGATGGTGATTGAAAAATCCAAGGCAAAAGTCCACAAATAAGAAGTGGAACCTGAAGGACTTGAGTAATTTATTTTACTCTGAAGAGTGTTAAACACGGAAACCTCTTCCTCAGGAAGACTCCTGTGCTCTGGTTCTTCATTATAATTGTTTTTCTTCTCAACCACTATTGGTATGCCAAGGTTGAATTAAGAAATAAAAAGATTTACACTATTAAATACACTTGTTTGGGGGCTCAAGAAGTAGTTATTCCCTGGTTACTCTTCATAGGAAAATCTCTATACAAAAACTGATTTTTACAGATATTTGGGAATTGAGATATAATATATCACTTCAAAAAAACTTCAGAAATAGTGTTTTAAAGTTAAAATATTAAAGTATTTTCTCAGCATAGACACTAAAGGTTATTCCTATAATATAATTATGTATTGAGTAATTATGTCTTGAAAGATTTAATCAATTGGTATTTGAAAAGGTTTATAGGTAAAGTTTTTAGAAGATTACGTTTCTGGAATTTTTTATACAGTGGAATTTCTGATGCTACAGTAAATTAAAAAGTTGGATGATTTTCATGTGCTATCCTATTTCACTAATACAGAACAACCTTGAACCACACTAGAGCAATAATTACTTAACCTAAATCAGAGACCAAGCCAGGCCAAGCAGCTGTTTTCATTTTGTTAGGAGATCCATTTGATTTACTCTTTTAGTCAGCTTTCATTACTGTAGAAGACAAAACTTCACTTGAGTTTTTAACCCTGAATTCTCTGCCTTGTTTGCTGCCTGCTATAAAATTGCATGGTTGAGCTGCCGCAGCCGCTGAACACGCTCCGGAGCTACTGTGGTATTGTGGGAGGCTCCACTGCAGCTCGGGAAAGAGGAGCTTCTCAAAAACAGATAAAATCTAGGTCCTTCCCACTGCCCTTTAAAAAACAAAACAGAACAAAACTGGCCATCGTTATTCTCATTATAAGAAAAGTCTTTTGGAATGAATAGCTGGTTCGAGTTTCTATGGCAGCAGAAATCGTCATCTGACGTTGTCACCAGCTGTGTCATAGCTGTGCCGTCTTGGAAACTAGGGAAAGGAATGTCAGAGACACAGAGATGGGAAATTTGAAATCAAATATGAATTCCTGGAAGCTAGATACAGACGTATAGGTATTAAGTCATTACCCCTAAAATTATCTCTTACGTGTTATAGCTTATCCTCTTTTAAAGTTTGAAACCAGTTTTCCTAGAATTTCTAGAAATGAGGATGCACAAGTATTCTGTGGTTTGTGCCATGACTTTTGTAATTCTATAAATGTGTAGTCCCCACTCTCTTCAATGAAATTAAGGTGAAACAATATTGGGATCTTGAGACTTCATGGAAAAGGTAGCTTAAACCATTTGAGATTGCTGTCACTTGGAGGATAGGGAACCCTTGGAATTGTTGGTGCTAATTAAATCTGGTTTTCTCTCCCCTCAAAGCAATCTGTATCAACTCCTTAAATAAACAGAACTTGGCAAGACAGTAGGTTCTCTGTGGCTACATGGATTGGCCTAAGTAGAATTAACCACACAAAGACAACTATTAAATGGTCATGATGAACTTTTTGACATATTTCTGCCATATTACAGACCTGTGTTTCTTAACCACATTTCTTCCAGAAAAAGAATTTCATGGTTAAATAAATTTTGTAAGCACTTTTTTAGAATAATCACAGTACATGGTATCATATTGTAGCTCTGAGAAATCCAGCAGAAAGAAATCTTTTAAACATAGTTTAATTTAGTGTTTCCCAAACTTATATGAGTATGAAACACTTCCCCCCCCCACATGACACCATAATATCCCTCAAAGTAGTTTTGGACACCAATTTAGGTTGGGGTACATGTTATATTGATAGTATCTAATTTAATTATTTCTTAATATGCAAAAATATGTGAAATTTAAAGTTGTTAGGGGAAAGGAGCTCCTTTTGGTTCATTTTTTTTTAAATAACAAAATACTTCAGAGTTTTTGCTGCTGCTAGCTAAGAAAGCCAATGGGACATTACCAGCTTGACCAAGACTCTTCATAAATCCCTTATTAAAGGGTAGTCATTTTGACAAAACCCAGAGAACTGTAATGATGCCTCTTCCTTTTTCTAGCCAACTCATAACAGTCAGTGTTGGGGAAGAGTCTTATTGAAAATAATTGAGAGGCTAATAATATGTAGAAAAACAAAGATTATTTCTTGTGGTACAACAGAATCTTTACCAAGAGCCATGGATTGCATCTTGGATGTTAGCAAGCCACACAGAGAGAAAGCTAGTTGAAGATTGCTTCTTTATTTCGGAAGTCTAATGTTGAGGAAGATGACAGATATCCTCTGGATGCATTTCTATTACCTAAGACATAGTGGATTATATCTGAGTTAGCTCCTGACCTCGTAGTGAAGTGTAAATTGAATGACTGTATGCCCGGACTGAGGCTTCTGGTATTCACTACCTGTTCTTTTTCCACCCCAGCTGGAATTTATTTACTAGTCTCTTTATCTCACCTCTTTTTTCTTTCTCCTTTTTTTTTCTTTTTCTCCCTTGCTCCCTCCCCTCTCTCTCTCTCCCTCTCTCTGTGTGTCTCTCTCTTTTTCTCTTAGGAAGCTTGAACAAGAGTTGCTAAAACTGCATCTGCAACAAGCAAATCAAGGGAACCTAGGCCTGAAAATCTCTGTCTGAAGTTTACCCTTTTCGTAGTCAATTTAATAAAATATGATTGACATTTGCTAGCAAGTTTCTCCTACAAGAGTGAGGAGGAAGCCAGATGAGAAGAGGACTCTTTAATTTGAAGAAACATGTCTTTTAGTCTTTTTCTGGCAGAGCTGTAGGATATATGTGTTTGTTATCCTCTATTTAAACTAATATAAGTTGTTTATCACTTGGTGTTGAAACAGATATTTCAGCCTTGCTCTTGGCTGAATGTGAACAGAAATTAATTTGCTGTTATGACAATTGCATTAATTATCAGCAGAGCATTAGTGAAGTAGCTGGTGGCAAACATCAGGCCATTGCTGCCATCATCACCATCAATATCCTCAAGCCAATACAATAATAATGTCTGTATATTGTATTGCTTTCCATAGTTTCAAAATTACTTTCACTTATGTTATCGCATGTTCTTCTCAGAACAATCTCAAGAATTAAACAAGGTTGAAAATATTATTTCTATTTTAGATGTGAGCAAAGTGAGGTTCAGAAAGGTTCAGTGACTTGCCCATGTCACAAAAGTTCATGACTGCTGAAGCTGAGACACATTAAGATTTTTCTGATATCCAGATTCTTTCTACTACTCTATACTGTCTAAAGTAGTATAGTTCTGACTTGTAGTTTTCATTAAATATTTTGTCTGTCACTGATTTTAATAAATGCTCGTCTTGCTTTTAAGCCTTTAGGGTGTTTAAAAAATCCTTTACGTTTGACAGCATTTACTTTGAATCTAGTTATATGTTCAATGTAGTTTTTTTCAGTTATTTGCAAAGTAAATAACAGCTTGTAAATTGAAAGATTTAAATTTACAAATGCAAAGTATTTTCTAAAAATTATGCTGCCTCATGAAACAATGAAAACTTTCCCCCCCATTTCTGAAGCTGGAGATATGCACATGCAGAAATTAATTACATCACAGGACAAAAGATTAGAAGTCAAGTACTTAAATTTCTAACCTGCTGCTTAATTGTGTAGCTTTTCTTTTCTTGCTTAGATCAAGTACAAATAAGCCAGAAAAGAAGTCAACGAATATATACATTCAATAATAATGCTATTAGTCTGCGTAAAAAGCAACATTATTTTCTTCCTCTGATAATCCTTAAAATTCAGTAAACATTTCCCTTCATCCCAAAGTGCAAATGTATTGAGACACCCACTTCATGTTTTGTCTAGTGGCTTATGCAGACTTCATTTGGAGAAACCGTGTGCTAAAAGTTGAATTATTTATGCAACTTGCTGACATTGGTGTATAAAGAAGATACCTGTGACTCACTATATTAGTGGGGTGTGGTCCTTAAGATATGGGTCCAGTCATGGGTTTCACAGAACCATCTACACACTGCCCTCAAATGACCCTGCTTGGAACCACCGGCACTCCCATGTGACAGCTGACAGGGATTAGGACTCTTGTCCTGTGCACAAGAGGTGTAGGGTATGTTCAGCCTCAATATGAAACAGATGACTCAGTTATAGCACAAAGCACAGGAGAGAATAGGCCTGCCTCACAGAGGTCAGATTTCCATGAGCAAAGCTAAGCATTGCAATGAAATGATGGATTAGTTCAGTTAGGCAAAATCTTGCTTACTCACTTTGCCCAAATTAACACATTTTTTTGTCCTTAGTGATCTGGATAATTACTTCATTTCGCTGCTGTCCTCTGTTTGAGGAGGCCTGGCCTTAGCCAGTAATTAACATGGCCTGAATAGCAATTTGTCAGTCCAGTTCAATTCAGCAAATAAATTTATGAGCACCTAGTACACGTTAACTACTATGCTGTATTTTGAAATTCAGAGGTGGATAAATGTGGTCCTTGTCTCTAAGGAGCTCACAGACTATGCCAACAGGGAAGAAGCAGGCTCTTGTTACCACTGTAACACTGTGGCAAGGGCTACATTAGGATGGGGAGACAGTGTTCTGAGAGAACACAGGAAAAATGTTCATCAGCAGTCAGGGAGGCACTGTGCGAAGTCGTGTAAGCAGGAGGAGAGTATTTGGAAGGGTGTTCAGGAGTTCAGCATTCATTATTTACTTTTGAGATTGTAAATGTCAAATAGCAGAGAATTAAAGCTCTTGCATACAAAGGCAAAGATAGTTTTAGAAGAAAAGTTACTGATGAATCAATGATAGAGAAGAGGGAATCTATTGTTTTTAATGTCTTTACTATTGCTAGGGTAAGCTTGCGCTCTTTATAACAGAGGAAGTAACTATGAACTCTTGACCAAAGGTGCAGGGAAATCGGATCTTTTTAAACACTGATTTTTTTTTTTAAAAGGTTCCTCTTGAACTTTAGAGATGGAGCACCAATTTAAAACAAACACACATTCTTAAAGCAGCACATGGGTGCCCAATTGTGCCCTAAGGCTTTTTCTTCCATTTAAAAGTTCAGTCTGAAGTTTTTTGGCAACATAGAGAAGTCCCTACATAGTAAGCTATGCTAAGGAAAAGGTTGACTTTTGGAATAAAGATTGACAGTGAGATCCCCTCCAGAAAACCAACTGCAGCAAAGATTGTTATAGAATGTCACTCAGGTTTTCACCAGGGGAGCACACCCATCCTGGAGGTGTGTTCAGCCTGTTGGTAATCAGAGGCAATGTTTGAGAGTTGGGCGGGTGCCCTGGAGAAGTGATACTGGACAGGGAAAAGCACACTAGAGGAAATCACCTTAAGTTGGTAGTCAAGCCTGCATCAAGGGTTCAATTAGGTTATCTCCTAACACCGCTTCCAGTTCAATAATGTTGACTAACAAAAGCATTTGCTTGGAGTAGTTTGTCTAGAAGTGATTTGTCCCAATCCATTCATTTTTCTCATTCCTATTTAGACAACATCAGCATTCAGAATATTTGGGCAACGTCAAACATTGTTTCCTGAGACCACAAAAATAAAGACAATCATCTCAGATTCCAGATTCCATGATTAGGGTGATGTTTTAAGAGGATTAATTGGAAATGTGTGCATAGGCTGAAGATATAGGAAAAACCCAAAGCAAAAGGTTTAGCCAGAAAGGTTTAGTAGAAAAAAGTAAAAAACAAAATAAGAGATATACAAAAGGAAGGAGGGACAAGATTAAGTAACAATTGAATGTAAGTTGAATATTGTACAGAGTGGAGTTGAAGTGCTGGTCACAGAAACCACCAACTGGAAAAGTTAAAAAGTGAAAATAATTTGAGAAGAAAAGGGGAGAAAGACGAAGTGTTGATTTAGGACCAGGCAGGCAGAGAGGGGCAGAAAGGCAGAGACGGAGAGATCTGTCTTACGTATTGATAATGATAAAAGAGTAGCCTGCTAAACATGTGTCTCGTGATGGGGTCTTACATGGAACTGACCTTCGGAAACAACCGGTTTGGAATATTGAACTACATTCTCTGTCCCTGTTCTTCTCACTCTTGTTCTAAATCAATGAACACGTGGCTTAGATTGAACGTCGTAGCATTAATTCTTTTTTATAAGGAACATTTAAAACTGCATCATGTTGGATTTTTAATAATGGAAATATGCAAAAGTTACTTCCTAATGTGATCAGTGTTGGTATAATATATGTAAAATACCCTTATTACAAAATAAGTTTTTATATAATTAGCTATATTTTGCATTCTAATTATCATTAAAAACATTATTTTAATGAGATTTATACTATACAAAAATGATAGCAATCTCTCAAATTTCTTCTATCTCATCAATGGATTTTTAGAGGATTTTTCATTTTTTGAGTAATAAAGGCATATGAACCCTACAGGAAAATAAATTCCCTATAAGCCATCTAATTCTCAGAGATGTATTTTGGAAACAATCCCCCCCCCCCCCAACCCCTTTGTCACCTAACATTGCTATTTTTTTAAGATGCTGTATTTCATTTGGAAATCTTATCTCCAAGGAGCCTTACTTTATGCTTCTGATACACTCTGCTCGGCTTGTAAGAATCCCTTGGGAATGTTCTTCTGGAGAGAGAATCTCCCTTGGACGTACTTTTTCGATCCCTGTTATTTCTGGACCTCCCCTGTTCTGTATCGAGGCACAATAGTTACTGGATAAAGTTAACAAAAGCACAGATGCTATTATAAGCTCTTTCCTGGAACTTACTCTAGCACCAAACTCTCCTTCCTCCTCCCACTTCCAGCCTCACCAATTTGCAAGTTGTCCCATTTTACCTCAAGCAGGGATTTAAAATCTGTTAGAGAGCTCAACCTGTTGATTTACAGAGCTGAAGTCTGCTCACAGGAATCATCTGTAATGGGATTCTTTACTCCCTGGAGAGATATTATCTAGCAGAGCTGTAAATTACTGAAGAAACAGAGGAGGAGGGAGGGGGAGTATGCTCAGTAAAAATATCATATACTATTGATCAGAGCAACTGTTTTTTAACTTTTTATTTTCACCATAAAATTAAGTGGTTGTCCTGGAAAAAGAAGAGTGGATATTTAAGAAATTGAGTGTACTGTATTTGTTGCCCCATTTACTTAGTATGCAGTGTTTTGACTTGTTTGTTTTACTAGTTGTCTCTTAGGAAATCCTCCCTGCCTACCACTGCCTGGATTTATTTTTAAGGCATTAGTTTTCTATAAGTCTCTGCGACAGTGTATTTGATTCTGACTTGCAGCCAGGAGCCATCACAATGCACCCTTTGCCTTCTCTGCATTATCCCTGAATCAAAATACAATGTTGGCTTGATCAAAGTAATGTACAAGGTGTACTAATATTAAGTTCTAAGTGAAAATGTCCTAAATACATTGCCAGTACAATAAACTAGCCAACAGAGAAATAGATAACCTCAGGAAATGTCTGGCTTAACAAATGTATATCTTTAAATTGGAAATCTAATTATTTGCCTTAGATTTGCATTGCTGGGAACCTAATGCAAGACCATGTTAAATAAACTTATTATTTCCGTTTTTCATTTAACCTGTGGGTTGTAGTATGACCAATCTGTTTTATATCCTCAATCAACAGATGATTGTATTTGGTAATAATTTATCAAGAATAAAAATCTGTTTTTGAAACTAATCACCTCATGTTAGGTCTGCCCTTTTTCAAAACCACCATCTGATATTCATTTTGTCTGCAAGACAAACATACTGATGAAAATGCATATACCACAGGATACAGCCAGTGGAATGAAGCATTTCCACTCTTTGTATATATTTAGAACATTTTCTGTTTTCCCAACACATGGACCAAATTTTAGTATTAAAGAAAAAAATCAATTTCACATAGTAAAAACAAATTGAACAAGTCCATTGTGTCTTTCTAATTACTTTGTAACAGAATGTCCAGTGGAATTTGGGGTCAAATCAGGTCATATCTAAACTCTGTGATTTGAAAAAATGTGACCTTTTTCATGTTTACTAGTTTTTTCCAGATTGCTGGATTAATCTCTAAATGGGAAATACTAAATTTCATGTATTTTCTAAGTCTTTTAAGTTGTTTTCAATTTATAACTTTTGTTTATGTACAAGTATCTTGAGATGTTTTCATTTTTCTATTAAATCCATCAATCTTACTATGTAAAATTTACCAAAGTGATACATGGATTATAATCCTCTAACAATTTTTTAAAATTTTTTTATTTAGGGCAAATAACTCTGCCCTTATTTCTATAAACTAGCTACATTGACTGACAGTTTTGGCACTGGTTCCTTTGGAAAATTAGCCAACATTCCCAAAACTACATTATTAAAAAAAAGTTAACTTCTTCAAATATATTCAAATTTATACTAAATATTTACATGTGTTTTTTATTATATATTTAACTTTAATTAAAACTATACTTATTTTATCTTACATTTTAGGCTGTTATTCCATATCTTTATTTTATTAATGAAGAGAGTTGAGGCTACAGATTTGATTCTTTAGAAGATACCTCTAGTCTTTTCCCCTCTTAGTCCATCTAAGTCATAAATCTAGCACTTCACTCTCCTTCTTTTAAGCTTTCTGTGGCTCCCCAGTGTTTATAGGATAAGAAAAGGCTCCTTAGTCCTTCCTCATCTGGTTGCACCTATCTTTCCAGCTACAGTCCTCCCTCTAGTCTCAATGATCCCTTCCTCGTTTCCCTCTGTAGGCCCCGAATATACAGTCTTCTGGAACTTGATATCCTCTTACATGCTTGTCTAGCTTCACCAGTTGTCCCCTTGACCTCCCTCGTTTCCTTTCCTAGCATATTCCCTTAAGTTCAGGACTTAATGTTATATTCCAAGAGGTTTTCCTGACTCTGCAGGCATGACTCAAAACTCCCACTACCAATGCCTCTGTTATGGCTGTGTTGCATAGAATTTCCACAGTATTAGGAAGATAGATGACAAGCAAGTAAACAAACAATTTCAACTTGTGTCAAGTGATATAAAGGGAATGAGTATATGCAATGAGAAAGAAAAGTAGGAGTAGGCTACTTACTGGTCAAGGAGGGACTCTCTGAAAAAATTGCATTTAGGCTGAGACAGAAAATATAAGAAGGAGCCAGCCATATAAAGTGTGGAAGGAAAATGTTTCAGACAGAGAGGCACATACAAAGCTCTAAGATGAAGAAGAGATTGTGTATTTGAGCAACTGAGAAGAGCCCCTTGGTTCAAGTGTAGTAATCAAGGGGACAAGGGCATGACATAAGGTTGTAGAGCTAGATGGAATCCAGATCAGGTCGATCTACATCATTGAAGGCTTTTAAGTAAAGGAATGTCATGAATATATTGCATCTCTTGATGCTGTGTGGAGAATAGATTGGAGGGGAACAAGAATCTCAGGGAAACCAGTGAAGAGGCTAATGCACAGGTTTGACCCACCACTATCTTCAGAGTAGTTACTAATAGTTGTGTCCCTTAAACAGTTCTTTTGAAACCTAGATGAGGAAATACTTGATGATATTATTATTGCTGTTACAATAATAATGCCCTTGGCTGGAGAAGTAGTATATATTGAGATAATGCAAGTGGTATAGTCTAAGAAAGGGAGAATAGATTTTTCTCTTAAGTGCAAAGTGGAGGGTTTTAAGCATGGAGGGATATGATCCAAATTGTGTTTTAAAAAGGGGTATAAAAATGGGTTTGAAAATTGTGTCATAGAAGAAAATAATAAGATAGGAGGCTATTATAAAAATCAAGTGAAATATGATGGAGACTTAAACAGGGTTATGACAATGGAGATAGTGAGGAGTAGGCAGATTGAAACATGTTTAGGATTGGAGTGGAGGTGGGGAATATGAAAGATGAAGATGTCCCTGGTTTCTTGAATGAGCAAGTGAGTGTATAGAAGTTTCATTTAGTAAGATGGGGACACTGTTGAGGGAAAGACCACTAGTTCAATTTTGGAGACATTAAATTTGAGACATTTGTGCCTAAATAGAGATTTTTTAAAAAAGTAGACAGCTAAATATATGAATCTGAAAATGCACATGCATATATGTATTTGTAAATTAAAGATCATACTATGAATATTATTCTACTGTTTTATCTTTTTCATTTAAAAATAAATTATGGAAATGTTTTCATATCTGTAATATAGATTTACTTCATAAATTTTTAAAGTTGCACATTAGTCCAGCCAGTGTGGCTCAGCGGTTGAGCATCGACCTGTGATCCAGGAGATTGTGGTTCAATTCTTGTCCAAGGCACATGCCCAGGTTTCGGGCTCAACCCCCAGTGGGGGGCGTGCAGGAGACAGCCAATCAATGACTCTCTCTCATCATTGATGTTTCTGTCTCTCTCCCTCTCCCTCTCCCTCTCCCTTCCTCTCTCTGAAATCAATAAAGATATATTTAAAAATAAATAAATAAAATTGCACATTATTATAGTATACCATAATTTAATCAACAATTTCCATATATGGTCATTATAATGGATAGTATTGCATAATTTTACAAGTATTTCTGTAGGATAAATTTTAAAAACTGGAGTTGCTGGATCAAAAGGTATGTCCATGTTGAATTCAGACAGAAACTGCCACCCTTGAAAGGAACTGCACCATTATCCATGTATTAGAGTGCCAGTTTCCCTAACATTGGATTCTATCCATTTATATTATGTTTTATAATTTGAAAGGAGAAAATCTTACCTTGGCGTTATTTTACTTTACCTTTTCCTGATCTGTGGTGTTGACCAGCTTTTCATATGTTTATTAGTCATTCTATGTTTTGGTTCTATGCTAAAGGATATGAAATGGTTCTAGAAATATAAAAGCAAAATAATATTAAAATATTTAAGAGAACAAAAATGATAAATGTAAAAATGAAAGAAGAAAAGAAAGGAAGGAAGATAATAGGGAAGAATAAAGGAAGGAAGCAGAGACCTGATTACTATTTATTTGTTTGTTATTGGATGACATGAGAATTTTGGAGAGTGGTTGGTAAGGAGAGGGTTAAATATTTTACAAAAATGATCATTTATGCCTTTGCTTGTAAAAGTCGTACATTAACAAAATATTATAGTGTGTTTTTTTTAATATGTCTTTATTGATTTCAGAGAGAGGAAGGGAGAGGGAGAGAGAGAGATAGAAACATCAATGATGAAAGAGTTATTGATTGACTGCCCCCCTGCAAGCCCCCAACTGGGGATCAAACCTGCAACTTGGGCATGTGCCCTGACTGGGAATTGAACTGGCGACCTCTTGGTGCATGGGTCGACACTCAACCGCTGACCCACACCAGCCAGGTAGAACTCAATGTTTTAATGTCTCCTTTTTTACCTATATCTTAAGAGATTTTTGAAAACAAATCTGCAAATGCTCAAGAAACTTTGATAGTTAAAGAGAAAGTTAATAAGGACCTTAAGAAATATTTTTTTCCCTTGGAGCAGCCCAGTGTACTTCATAGAGCAGCTACAGCAGTTATAGCAAACTCAGTAAGAGGTCTCCCAGAGCCATGTGTATCCTGTTCTATTAATAAAGGAAATGTCGACTAGGACACTGGGGATTAGACACAACTAATTTTCTAAAATGCCATTGAGTTGATCTTTATCTGTAAAGCCAACACAGACATACGAATGGTTAAAACGAGCTCCTTGCCTCTCAGATTTCAGTGGATAAAGTCTGGTGTTTTATTTCACACTCATAGTACAGCAACTCTGAATGGTAAGAAGTCTTATTTGTTGAAATAAGACTATTATTTTCAAATACTACTCCAATTATTAGGGTTCTTGGAGTATGTATTTTTAAATTAAAAAGCAATTTAACTTTTGTTTAACTAGACTCTGAACTCTACATTCCACCACTATCCCCCCAAGAAGTCTGATACTGTGCTCTCAGTTACAAGTTCGTGGTGGTTGGACCAAGTTGGCATGTCCCCAAAGCACACTGGCTTTTTTGGAGACTATTTATGATCAAATAAGTTTTGTCATTCCAACACTAGGAATGACAAGTTAAACACAGCCCAACACTGTGATTCTTTGTGGTGACTCTGCTGACTTCAAGAGCAGTTGTTTTACATTGAATGCCCTAAGTGGTGGGTCTATTATGAAAATTGAGTCCTTTAAGCCAAATAACTATTATTAAAATTGGGAAGTTTGGCTACCACACACATGCAGACACTGTTCTAAAAAAATGTTATATGTATTAAATGATGGTATCATAAAATAATAAGTCAGAATTTGACAAAAATTTATCAAAACTCCAGAAAGTATTGAACTTTCTGTTGATGCCTTGAAACTGAGGTTAACTTCTGTGATATTTACTACTTTCTGCATATACAGTTTATACTATTTGTGGACGTGTTATTATTCAGACATATAATTTAGATTCTAATTTCCTAGTCATCTCCTTTTAAGGGTGATAGAGGCAGAAGTTGCAGTGTTAAATTTTTTATAGTAGGTTAATTATAAGTGTGATGAAATATGTAAATTACATGTACAGAATACGCATTTGATGCATCAAGATAACATAAAAATGAAATTTGATAGTAGTAGTTTTTAATTTTTATTCTTAAATATTACAGCTATGTTTTCATGATATAGATTGTACATCAAGCTATCTTCTAACATCAGTGATCATATAAAAGATCTTTGGATTTAATATCCTTGATTTCACTCTTAATGCATGGCCCCAAAGTCCTGACAGGTACTAATTTGTCATTTTGCTGAAGCATGGACTGGAATTGCTTGTACTGGATGGGAGCAAATCATGTTAGCCAGGGAGTGAGCCCAGCTGACTACTCTGCAAGAACTTAGCAGGGCAACTTGGTTGTTCCAATCTGATCATCACTATATTGTAACTTCTGTGAAGAGTAAAAAGTTAGTTTATTTGTGAGAAGTTGACCAGAGAAAAAAGCTAAGAGCTAAATGGTATAATATGAGGTGAGAATGCAAAAGCCTATGAAAAGTGATACTTATTTCACTATGATTTAGTTATATAAAGTGACCCTAATATATGCTCTACAAAGAAGTTAGAAGTGGTTTATGAATCTGTGCTGGGTGTGATCTAGCCAATAGAAAGATGGCTCATCAAGTAAGGGAATTTTTAGCAAAATTGAAAAGGCCATTGACGTTTGGCATGAGAGCATTTCATCATTTTGGATAATAAATGGGTTCCCATCTAGTAAGTACTTCCAACAGTATTTAGCACATAAACACTATACAGGTATTAGCTGTGAAGGTGATGGTGATGGTGATAATGATGATGATGTGATTCTGGAGGGAGCTGTGATTTGAGAGAAAACTGACTTCTACAGGCACTTCTATACACCAGATATCAAGGGTCTGCTGTATTGACTTCAGTTAATTACAAGTATATAAAAGTAAAATGTTTGGTGTGGTTTTATCGACTTATACCCATCACTGCTTATTCCTATAGAGGGTCTCATGAACCTCAAAAGACGAACATCTCTATTACTTTTTCAATTATCTCAATTAGAGTCCCTGGAGAAAAATGTATACAATTAGGAAATGATTTAATATGGGCACATAACCCATAGAATTTAGAAACATTCAAAACGATTATTTTAAACATTTAAAAATATTTTGGAGTTTGGCTATCTTTTTTTCAAGCTCTGTCTGGAAAATCTCTCCTCTCTGACGCATGCCTGGTGGATTGCTTCTCTGAGTCCAAATCCCTCTTCTCGCTGAAGCCTCCTCGGCTCCCTCAGGCTCATGCACCCCTCCCTCTGCTGCCCGAGTACCACTGGCCCCCACCTCTGTCCACGTACCAGCAGCCGCCTCGTTGTGGCTGTTACATCCTGGACTGTAATAATTTGCATTTCTCTCTTATGCTCGACTGCAAGCCTGTTGAGAAAGAAAGTACGTCCTCACTAAATATATGAATGAACCTCAAGTCATTTCACATATGACAATATGAGATTAAGAGAGATCTAATATTTCAAGTAATGCAGGTGTCAGGCAATTGCCATGTCAGAAAGAATATAAGTTTCTCCTTCCCAGCCCTGCAAAAAAGATTTTGTTATGAGCTGATAATGCACAGCTGCAGTCAAGGAGAGTTGATTTTGTAAAATATTTATTGAGTCTCTCTCTACTGCATTTCAGGTACTATGCTATTGCATTTCACATGTTTCATCTTACTGAATCCTCTCAACAATCCCATCAGGTATTACTTGTTTTTCCCTCAATTTTCAGATAAGGAAATTAAAGCTAAGAGAGACAGAGGCACAGGTAAATAAATGGCAGGGTAAAATTTGAACCAGATGTTCGGACTCCCTAAGTTGAGTTTTCTCCCCACCATTCTATCCAAACTAAGTTTTTGACCACCTATACTAGACAATTGTTTGAGTTCTAAAGACACTTTTCACACCATGTCAACATTTCTTAAGTTGTTAAAGCCTACAAAGCTATGATATATTTCGCGAACCTTGTCTCTCCCCACTATCTCTAACGTAGATTTATCGTTGATTTTGCCTGTCCTATCCTGTCTTGTAAACATTAATGCCTGAACTAGTTGGACCACTGAGAGGGTAATGTCAAGACATCAATCTATCTGTAACATTCATTGAGCATTCTATGACTAGGCTGTTGCTTTTATGGGGGGGGGGGAGGTGCTTAGGAGGCACCAAATGAGTCAGAGAATTTTCATTACATTTAGACACCATACTAATTCAGAGATGTCACCAGTGATGGTATGTTAACTTTAGGGACAACTGGAAGATTCTTTCTTTTCTTTCTTCTTTCCACCAGATCTTTCTGATTTAAGATTTTTCATACAAATCCAAATTAAATTCTTTAATATTTAGTATCCCTTAGTTCCAAGGAAATGTATTAAGCCTGTCACTGAGGTAAATTAATAGATTGGTTCTGAGCACCTGATGGAGTGAGATTAAGAAAAAGAAAAGGGCCCGGCTGGGGTATGGCTCAGCGGTTGAGCATTGACCTAGGATCCAGGAGATCAAGGTTCGATTCCCAGCCAGGGCAGATGCCTGGGTTGCGGGCTTGATCCCCAGTCGGGAGTGTGCAGGAGGCAGCGGATCAGTGACTTTCTCATCACTGATGCTTCTATCTCTCTCCCTCTTCCTCTCCCTTCCTCTCTCTGAAATCAATAAAGATATATTTTTTAAAAAAGAGCGTGTTTTTTTTAAAAAAAAAGAGAGAAAAGGGAGAAACAAGAGCAGTCATGGGAGGGGAGAAAGAACTAAGAGAAGGCTTGTGCTTGCCCTGCACCTGGGCTTGGATTCCTCCCTCAGGCTTTATCTCCAGGCGCTTCCTCACATAGAGAACTGCCCTCCTGGACTCAGTTTGTCTTCCGTTTCAATTTGTTTACTGAATTTCTTTGGTCACACAAGAATAGATGTTGTATTAACAATAAAATATATTTTCAGCTTTTGTTGTAAAATTATTTTTTGTTCTAAACAATCCTTTATCTAATTTCACCATAAAATAATTCAGACATAAAACTGAGGAAACAGCTGTAAAGAAGGAACAAAAAACATTAACATTTAATCAAAGCGTCTCTCCCTTCTCTAGCATCATCTCTTAATTAATGAAGATTTGAGTGTATCTCTTTGTAAGGCCAACTCTGCATTACTTCAGGTGGTTAAAGTTATGGGGTGCCACTCTAGCAGGTGGATTGGGTGGCTGTGGTGAATCGTCATGAGATGTAGTTTAAAAATCAATGGTAGCCTGGCCCACGTAGCTCAACGGTTGAACATTGACCTAGGATCCAGGAGATCAAGGTTTGATTTCCAGTCAGGACTCATGCCTGGATTGCAGGCTCGATCCCCAGTGGGGGGCTTGCAGGAACCAGCCGATCAATGATTCTCTCTCACCATTAATGCTTCTATCTCTCTCTCCCTCTCCCTTCCTCTTTCTGAAATCAATGAAAATATATATATATATATATATATATATTAAAAAATCAGTGGTAAAGGAGGTGGCTTTATATTGATGTGGCTCCAGTTGGCTACAGGAAACTATGTGAGCTTTAGGGCTTTACATCCTCTATTGCAATGGCTGCCCCCCTCCCTCCCCCCTGGCACACACGCACACACACACACACCTCCTTTGTCAGGTTGTGTAGGGTCAGAGCAGCATCCAGACTATATATCTAACATGTACATATTTCACACAAATTTGGATAAAGAGAGTTGAGTCAAATATCTAGAATTCTATTCAGTAATTCAGCAGAATAAACTCTTGTTTTGGAGTGGTGATATTTGGAGCAATGAGAAGCCTGACAAATTAGTTTGATAATCTTTTCCAACAGCCAGCTTTAGACAGTCTGAAAATTTGTACAACCCTTTTAGCCTGATAGTTTACTTGAGGGTGGTGAGAAATGATGTTGGGAGATTGCATAGCAATCATATAGACAAGTTCTTCAAAATAATCAGAAGTAAATGCAGAATCATTGAGATGACAGAGATTTTAGATGGAATTTGGTATATTTAAAAATGTGCTTATCCTGCTTTTGTTGAAAAGATGAATGAATATATAAATGGATTAACTATTGATAATTTCTTCCCTTAAAGTGTGCCAGTAAAATCAAGATAGATGAATACCTTTTTTTTTTTTAGTCAAGAAAACCAGATTTCTTGGGCAAATTATGCTGAGTGGCCTGAAAGTTCTTAAGGCCAAAATAAGTCCCAGGCCATCAGGTCACTTTTAGCCAAGCCTTTTGCATGAATGGTTACAGAAAGTGCTGCATGTAATCTGGCCAAGCTACGTGATGGCCAGTTCTTGGAATAAAAATTGTGTCTCTCATCTATCTTTCTGCTCTCTAACTTATTCTCTGGTCTCTTCACATTGGTAAGTGATCAAATGACTTAGCATTAGTTGCCATTGTAGAAAAAATTATGTTTAAAAAAATTGATTGGTTCCAGGGTTATGCCATTTCTTTGTTTTAAGAGATTGTGGGTAGGGTGCATAGTAATCTTAGTAAGTATTACTGGAGGAAATGGCAAATTAAAAAGTACTTAAGTTAAAGTTCCTTGGTGAGTAATACTATATTTACTACATTTCTGTGATTCTGAATTTTTATCTCGTGTCAGATTTGACATCAATTTAGTATACCTCTTTTTTTTTAAAGCGGAACTACCATAAAACGTATATTTCTTTGTAAAATAATTCCAATTTTAGAAACATTAAAATGTGGGAGGAAACAGGTATTAAGGAAATAATTTTGTCTGAGGTTTGTCTGAGATTCTGGAGCAGTATTTTAGGAAATTAAATATTGATCAACTTAGACAATATGGAATTTTGCAGAACCTCTTTTTTCCCCAGCCAGTATAATAAATTACTGAATGGCTGTACTAGAGGTTTCCTTGTCATCAATCTTGGTTTTCACAATTTTGGTAAATCTTTTTACAGGAACCTTATTTAGTAATTTGTTTAATAAGTTTATAAATATGTATGCTGTTATACACATATTTTTAGATTGGCATATAATTTGCGGCATAGAGAGAAATATAGGGCTATTATCCTTCAAAATAAAATGCTGAAACTAATACATGAAATTTTTATTCAACTTTTGAAAATACTATAAAAAGTTTAGAAAAGGAGGCCAATGACTGCACTTTATCATTAATGTAACAACAGTGGGAAAAGCCCACACTTTTCAAATGTGGGCCTATGGTAGGCTGAAGCCAAGAACACAATTAATTTACCATTACCTAGCAAATTCTTTTTTAGAAAACTTTATTGTAATTTGCTCAATAAGTAGATAATGGACTTTATTTTTTAAGAAGAAAAAGGGAAAAATATTCTAGAGATACAATGGTGATATACTTTGTTTTATATAGGCAACATACATGTTATCTGTGTTTTATGGTATAATTATTTTCATTTTGTGTGTAATGTGCTTTAATTCCACATGCACTGATTTTGTATGTGTATATTTGAAAAATATTAACTTTGAATCACATTTTACATACATATATATACATATATATGCATGGAAAGTATACAGTATATTTATTTATAAGGGAATATAGATCGCAAAACATACTTAAGACAAATCTAATCCATAAGTGCAGTATTTAAAAACAAAATGTATGATAACTAGGTAAGTGAGCTCAATTCTTAACAGATGCTGTATTATGTTTCATAGTATGTAACAAACCTTTTTGTTTTTAACTTTTGTGTATCATTATACTATCCAATCATGGCTATTTAATAAAGTACAATGGATGACTATTGACGTAGTTCTTAAAGAATAAATAAGAGAAACCAAACAAGATACTACATTGGCTACAGATGGGATCTAAGAACCAAAAACAAGAGGTTAATGTTGAAGAGCTTCCTGAGCTTCCTGTGGAAGTCAGTCAAAATGAGACTGAACCTAAAGACTTGCATCTCTGACCTTTGCTGTCTCCAGAAATCTTTTTGTCATGATGTGCATGCGTGTGTGCACAGAGGTATGAAAGCTACCTAGATGGAATAGTTTGGAAAGTAACATAAAGCACCGTATCCTTAGAGGATTGGTGATTCCACATAGGTCTGTGTCACTTGAAGCACTACCTCCCATCGAATAGCTGGTGGAGACCCAGAGCAGAGATCTGAAGGGATGGGTATGGATCATAATGAATTCCTTGGCCTTGCCCCATTCTTATCCCTCTTTCTAGAAAGACCTCCAAAAGGTGTTTTAAGTATTATACTAAGCAAAATATGCCAGTCAGAGAAAGACAGATACCATGAGATCTCACTAATGTGTGGAATCTAATGACAAAATAAGCTGATGAATAAAATGAAACCAGAAGCATGGATGCATGAAACAGACTGGTGGGTGCCAAAGAGGGGGTTGGGGGTGACTGGATAAAGAAGGTGAAGGGATTAGCTAAAGAACATATATGCATAGCCCATGGACAATAGTGTGGTGCAGGCCAAGGGAGGGGGAGGCGGAGGTGGATGGAGGTGGGCACAGGGGGTATTAGGGACATCTGCAATAGTGTCAACATTAAAATTTTTAAATACAATATATATATGTTTGTGTGTGTGTGTGTGTGTATATATATATATATATACACATACAGTGAGAAAAAGAAATTAGAAAGCACTACTGTGTAATAGTTATGAGATTGGGCCTTGGAATCAGCAAACTTGCTTTGAGCCCTGGCTCTGCCCCACTGGTTTCTCCACAGCAGGTGCCTCTGACTAATGAGCTATTTACTAGGCTCTAAAGGGTGGAAGGGAGGATGTGACTTCCCAGGGGTTCTGCAGCTGGTTCCTCTTCTGGAGGAGCCCTCAGCAGGCTATTGGCTACTCACGCCAGAGGCAAGAGGTGGTCGGAGAATGGCTGGAACAATTCTGGATTTTGTTGTTTTTTTTTCAGAGGTGTTCACCTGATCATTAGCAAAGAAATGGTGGCACAGAAAATGTTCAATCCATCCATCTTCCTGTCTGGTGGCTTTTTCAGTTACCCCATGAATTACATATTTTCACTGACTTAACACATAACCTTGGCCCAGGTGCCCTCAAATGCAGCAATAACATGAAATCCATGTGTTGACTTTGCAGCCATTTTTATTTCTGTCTAAGACAGGTTTCAGGTTAGTAGATAAAACACTCTTGACATCTTTAATACCCTTTACAGGGTCTTTTATAAATAATAGTTGTCAGTTGATAGTTTTTCCCCCAAGCATTGATGACATTTCAAAATAGAATTTGGTGTGTGGCTGCATGTTGTTCTTGGAAAATAAAGACGAATTATTTACATGCTCTACCACCAAATACCTTTTTCATTATTTTGCCATTTAATAATGTTGTCTTAATGCCTCATAGAACATGTGGCACCAATAAGCTAATCATAATCAAAGAAAACATTGATTCTAAGAGTGGTTTGTGGCAATACTTTCTACTGGCATTATGCTTACAGAAAGAAAGATTATTAACACTTACAGTGGGTGAGTTCTCAGAGTGCTTGGTCTTGAGTGGAGTGGGGTAGTGTTTTATTGGAAAATAGCACACATTAAGAAAGGTATGTATCTTAAGTGTATGGTTTGACCAATTTTACCATCTGCATATGCCCACCTAACTAGTGCTCAGAGCAAGAAACAGGCATTACCCAAACCCCAATAACCCCTCTTGTAACTCCTTCTAATTACTATACCCTGTAAGAAACCACTAACCTGACTTCTACCATCATAGATTAGCTTTGCTATTTTGAACATTATTGGGATGCAGCCATAAAGTGTGTACATTTTGTTCCTGGCTTCTTTACACAGCATTGTGTCTGTGAAATTCATTCATGCTGTTGTATACAGTTGTGATTTGTTTATTATAACCACTGCTGTCTAGTGTCGCATGAATACATTATAGTTTATATTGATGAGTATTTGAGTAGTTTCCAGTTTTTAACTAGTTATGAATAGTGCCATTATGAATATTCTTGTAAAGGTATTTTGGTGAACATATGAACATTTCTGTTGGGTATATAGTGATGAGGGAGAGCTGCTAAAAACTGTTTAAGTGCTCAGCTTCAGTAGATGCTGCCGGTTTTCATTATATCTATTACCTTTCAAAAATGCAAACAATCCCTGAAGTTCCACTGCTACATCAAGGTTTCTGAACTATAGACTGAAAGACTTACTGGAAAGGCTGCACCAGAATATCATGGACTAGTCCTTGTCTCTAATAAGGACAGTGGATCCACATAGCTGTATACTATATACACTATATTCACTAGACTGATATGTACAATTTGTAATCGTTTCACCTGAATGTTATTGCATTTTATCTGATTAGCTGCTCTTGGTTTTCTCCTTGCTCTTTAATCATCTTTTCCCTTCAGCACCTATCACTGTGCTGTAGATACTCCTATTAACTCCATTTTACAGATAAGGTACAGAGAAGCTAAGTAACTTGCTCAAAGCTATGTAAGTAGGAAGTAGGGGGGATGTGTGCACCTTCTTTACATGTAAATCATATTAGATCTTTAAAAGCTGATCAGATATAATCCTGAAGACCAGACCTGTGTTCAGAGAAAGCTCATAGGGCTGGTAGAGTCCTCAATTCCACAGAAGACAAAGCATTTGGACAGTTTACAGGAAAATATCTGAGATGAAAGCTTTCTGTCTTGTAATATTTACAGATGCTAAATTCATACCCACCTCAGTGAGCATAGTAGAGACATGGTTAAAAATAAGGGCGCTGGACCTGGCCTTAAATCCCCATCACCCCACCAGAGAATCAAGTTCTCTGAAGAAAACACATCAGACCTGTACTTTCCTTATGATGCTTTTTGCTGGGGTCTTGCACTGAGGGCAGGAGTCATGTCACAGTCAGTTGTATTCCCCTGTTGTGCCTGGTGCTGTTTCTTTATGATAAGTACCAATGAATATTTGTGTCAGGAACAATGAAATACTTGATATTGTATGTTATTTACTATTTATACCTCATCTACTTTTAAAGGACCAGAAACAACTTGCAAGGGAAAAATATGGTATTTACATGTTTTGGGGCAGTTGAGATAAGAGGATTACTACATTTAGGAAGTGACTGACTAAAAATCCTAGTAGTTTAATGCAAAGTAGAAAATATGCTGAGTAAAATGACTCCTATTTTCTGAGAGGAAACAAATACATATCTTGGAAATATTTGTTTATATACCTGTCTTCCCCCTCTAGACAGGGCAGCTTTTTGTGAGTGGGGCATGTGTCTTATTTAAATTTGTATCCCTAGAGCCAATCACAGTGTTTAACATGTGGCACCTGAGTGAATGAACGAACAAAGGAAGAAAGAAGGAAGGAAAAGACGAAGGAAAGCAGAGAGATAGTGCATTTCTCGGAACTACCATTAGAACAAGAATGTTGGAAAGACTGATACATGTCAGTTAAATTATGACTCCTTTACTTGCTAGATGTCTTCCCTTGAGCAAGTTACTTAACTTTTCTGGGCATCAATCTTTATCTATAATGTTGATTAATAATTCTAACCACCTCTTAAAGATTGTATGAAATAATGCATGCATTTAAAGGTCCTGACATATCATGATTACTTGACAAACATTAGTAATTCATTCACTTAGCACATTTAATCAGGGGCTACAACATGCTGGGCCCTATTCTGTGTGCTGAAGCTACAGAATTTAGCAAAACAAAGTCCTTAGTTTTATAGAGCTTACGTCCTAGTGGGGTATGGAGGCAGAAAAAAAATAGCCATATAAAATCAGAGAGTGGTAAGTGCTATGAAAAAAAGATAAAAGCCTGGAAGGCATCATGGTGGTGAGGCTGCTCTTCTCCACAGAGTGGTCAGAGAAGGTCTCCGGGTGAGGTGGCCTCTGAGAGAGCTGAAGGAAGGAGGGGATGGAGTGTGGAGGCCTCAGGGAAGACAGACCAGGTGGAGAAGCAGTATCTGGAAAGGCCTTGCAGTGCAGAGTGTGTTGGATGTAGCTGCGGACAACCAGGAGTCCAGTGGCCTGAAACAGAATGAGCAAGAGGGGAGGGAGAGCTGAGGCTGATGAGAGCAGGTGCTAGATCATGGCCTTGTAAGGACTTCTGAGTTTGGTGGGAAGCCACTGAAGGGTTTTGGGCATGGAGTAATGGAACCTGATTTGTCGCTGTAAAGGATTATTCTGGCTGCTATGTGGAGAAAAGATGGTAGCAAGGTGTGATTGGAAACAGAAGAACAATTAGGAGGCAGTTGAAATATCACAGACAAGAGTTGTTGGTGGCTTAGACCGAGATGGTAGCAGTGGAGATGGGAAGAAGAGATCAGAATTGGGTGCATATAAATGTAGGCTTGATTTGGTTTCTCATTTTGGAATGCATGGGGGTGAGAGAGAAAAAGGAGTGAAGGTAAGCGCTAAGATTTTGGGCCCAAGGAACTAGGTCAACTGGAGTTATTGACCAAGATGGAAAGGATGGGGAAGATTTTTCTTCTGGGTGGTGGAAGTTGATGGAGGAGAGATCAAAGATTCTTATTTGCGTATTCTCTTATCTATTTATTCATTCACTGCTCATTGATCTGCTGCTGTATGACAGATCAGTGAGGGGGAAAATGACAAAAACCTTTTCCTTTTAGAAGTTTTCATTCAAATGCAGGAAGACAATAGATAATAAATAATACATTAGTGAACTTGCTGTTACTGCCTCAATTCCCTTGTGAGTTCTCAAACAACTTGCTTCTAAAACCTTTGGGCCACAACATCTTCTGTTGTCTTTGATGATACTTTCTTTTCAATTTGCATCTCTTTTTTTTTTCCAGTCCTCTTCAGATGCAAAAAAATAGGCTCTTCTTTGGCACACAATTCACACCAAATGCTCACTCTAGACATTATTTGTAGCTGAATTCTCCATAATGAAATATAAGTGTACATGCTTATCTAGACTTAGTGCTGTTTAGATATGTATGGAGATGTGGTGATCTAGTTTAGGGGTACTAGCTCCTTCCTGCTTAATAGTAACTTGTCCCAAGTTCATAATTTATTCCAGAATCATCTTGACAATTTTTCTACCTCAAATTTATATTTCTTTGGCCATGCTCAAAACCTGTATAGCTTTTTGCTCACCTCAGTACTCGTTAGTGCAGCACGTTCCACTGTATTTCATATTACTCTAAGTCCAAAAGACAGACCATGAAAAAAGTGTTCTGCGATCAATAGGTTTAAGAATGCCACATTTTATCTATCTCACTTGGAAATTCACACTGTACATGACCATTTTTAAGGCTCTGAGAAGTCTCACAGTAAGAAACTTGTTTAAAACTGTTTGCTCAACATGTCTAACGCTTACTTTATCATAAAATGGGAACTTAGTAACATTCTGCAGAAATAGTGTTCCAGAGTTCACACTTGGGGAAAATGCTGAGTGGGCTGACAGCTTTGTAGGCAAGAAATCCAGAGAAATGGGTTCCAGTATTGAAGCTGGCTTTGTTTGTGTAACCTTAAGCAAGGCAGTTAACCTCTCTGTCCCCAAGATTTCTCATTTTTAAAATGCTGGTAACAGCACACTCTCTCCTAAGTTCGCTTTGGGCTTTCCCTAGTATGTCTAAATGCATAAAATATGAATGAAAGCACTTTATGCACGTTTAAGTAATATAGTTTAAATTTTACTTTACATGTCTCTTCAGTCAAGCATTTAATTTCCATCTCATGCATATTCTAAAGTAATATTTATTTTTAACTTACATAGTAATTTTATTGCCAAGTTAAGTTCCTCTCACCAGCAGTCTAATTTGTGCTTGTTATCCATAGCAAAGTGTAAACTATCCCCTCCTATAGGAAGTCATCCTCAATTCAGCCTCCTCCTCTCTGTCCCCTCTGTACTCCTTTGGTCACTCATTGAGAAAGTCTGTCCCTTCTCTGGTACGTAGCTCTGCAAGGGCACAGACCATGTCTTCATTGGCTGGCACATAAAGCAGGAGTTCAATTAATATTGCTCCGAATCCTAAATTGTTCCATTTCTAAGAATTACATCATTCTGTTTTCAATTTTGGTACCCACAAAACTGGGGGAGGGGAGCTCTCTTTCCTTCATCTTGAGTGTGTTTATCATCAGGGTTCCCACAACATAATCCTTCACTGGCTTTGCTTTGGTTCTAGTTCTGAGAACAAATTGTCCTGTGGTTCAGGGCACTGCCTGCTTTCCTACTGAGACTTGGGCTGTCTCTTCCCTCTCATTCCTTCCTTTCCCTTAGTGAAGTCAAACACTGATCAGTAGAAGCAGGAACGACTCCAAGGCTTCCTTCTTTCTCCCTTCTTTTGAAATAATTGCTCTTCCTTTGATCCACATTACTATTTTTTTTAATGTACTCTCTGTGTAATTGTCACCACATTCCTGTGTAAAGACACTTGGAGGAGGGAGAGCCCATGGCCCTGTCACTTCACCTGTGAGTCTTAAGTTAATGATGACAACCTGGCTCACTAACTTTTGAAGCTGTCTCCCTTTCACCTCACTCTTCTCTCCTTTATTTCTTCACCTAATTGTTTTGGTTTCTTTGCTCATAAGTTCTCTATAACACCATTTCTTCATACAAGCAATAGCCTAGGGGAACCTAGGAGAGAAACACGTGAACAGTAAAAAGACCAAATAGGATCTCTCCTAGACACTATGATTAACAACTTACACTGGCTGCTCACAACAATATATTATTATCCCTATTTTACACATGAGGAAATAGAGTCACAAAAAGGTTAACTTGACCAACATAGAAAGCAGAGAATCCAGGCTTTGAAACTTGGACATTTGGCTCCAGAGACCTTTAAAAAAAAAAAAATCAATATATATATATATTGATTTCAGAGAGAGGAAAGGAGAGGGGGAGAAAGAGAGAAAGAAACATCAGCGATGAGAGAGTCATCACTGACCATTGATCAACTGCCTCCTGCATGCCCCCCACTGGGGATCGAGCCCACAACCCGGGCATGTACCCTGACCGGGAATCAAACCACAATCTACTGGATTCTAGGTCAATGCTCAATCACTGAGCCATGCCGGCCAGGCCAGAGACCTTATTTTTAAATCCACTCTATTATACTCCTACCAGATGCAGTAGGAAGTTGTTAATGTCTGATGCTGGGCATCTGTGAGGACCTGAGCAAGATGCCTGGCATGACTTTAGTGTGATCGAATGACGCACAGAGAACTAAGAAGATGGATGCTCGGTGGGCCAAGAGAAGGTAGCTGGACAGAATAGTAGATATTAATGAAGACTTTAACCAAGAGAAGACACAAAGGGTGTGATAGACTCTGAGGGCAGGAAGAGCAGAAGCCAGCTATGGCAATGACAGCAGAGAGTGGTTGGAGAGATAGGATGCAGAATGGTTGAAAACTTTGGAGCCATGGGTTGGAAACTGGGCTTTGCCAATTTTAGCTGACTTGTAGGTGGCTCATCTACAATGGTGCTCAAATTGCAGTAGCTGACAGTTCCAAGGTCTGAATGACAGGTTGACTCTACATCATATACTGCTTTCTTAAAGATATTTTCAAGGATTTAGAGTCTCTACACTATATTCTGATAAGCTCATCAAGTTTGGGACAGGATCATGAGCTTTCCTCCTGATGAGGAGAAAATATGTTTCATATAGTTTGTGGTGGCTGGCATGGACTCTATACAGAATTAAGTGTCCTATGCCCCTGTTAGTATTCCTGTTCCAGACAATGCCAAATAGTCTCAAAATCTGATATTAGATAAGTCTTTTTATAAGACTTAAGTTTTTCTGTACACTTCAACTCATTAATTATAAGCTTAAAATGGTACTTTATCTGTGGTTCTAGATTTTACTCAAAGAGACATAGGCATTCTCTATATTTCTAGAACGCTGTGATTTAAAAAAAAAAAAATTACTTTAATAAAGAGCAAAACTTGAAACAGAGTTTTCAAAATTCACATTGGGAATGTAAGAGCTATTGTTTCGCCCTACTTGCCTCAAATTATAAAAGAGAAATGGACTTAAAGGAAAACTTGTATAATAGTAAAGCTGGGTAAAGAGGAGGAACAATTGATAGTTATCCAGGGCACCAGCATGTTACACAAAAGGTCACCTCTATGAATGAGTCACTTGCAGTGGGCCCACAAAAGGTATACACCACAGTAGCAACAGATGATTGCCATAGGGCTGACTTCCGAGGACAGTGGGTCCTGTTACCTGTGGGCCTTTGGTGCACCAATGGAGATCTGGTGGTCCTCCTACCCCCGGTGCCTCCCTCTCCTCAAGTGTTTGGTTCACATCAGTGTTACATGAATATTTAAATAACACCAGTTTGAAGGGACCAAATTATTAGTTTGCTTGGGTGCTTGGGGAATCCGATGTTTTGGTCAGAGCTGTGCACTATCTAAGGGAACATATTAAACTGATAAATGTTAATCTATTAACCTGATATTGCAAAAATGCTAAATCTAACAACTTGGATCTTTATGATGATAAAATACAGAGGCATCATTGCACAGACCAGAGAAAACTATGACCAGTTGAGTGTTCTGGTCTAGAGCCTGCCCCTAACCAACACTGGGATTTATGCTTATCATTTGAACCTTGTATCAACTGCATTTTTTATTTTTATTATTATTTTTTAAAATCTTGCTTATAATACTTCAACAGTTCCTAATGATAGGAGTACTAATCAAAAAGTTTCTTTGGAAAACTATGAAAAGACATACACTTCCAGGTAGAATATATACCAAGGAAGAATATGTAATAATATTATAAAATCTCACAGATTTGACTAAAGCAGATGTTTTTCATGAATTCAAAGCATTTTATGGCTGAAAGGGATATCAGAGAGTAGGTAAGGTCTAATTTGCTTCCATTGAAGCCTAGAGAGGTTGCTGAAGGTCGCAGAGATTTGTCCTGATGTTTAACATTGACAAATGTTTGGAAAACACCTTCTCAAAAAACTCATTGCACCTGGAATTGCAAATGGAGCAGGAAGAGGGAATTTCAGTGCTTTCCCTAAGTAGCCTTTTAGTTGTTTCCAGCTTCTTTCCTTTAAACATGAAATGAAGGGATGCGTTTATGAGTTTTGCTGCCTGAATTTTGCCTTGGTGTTTATTTCAAGTGAAATGTTGCAATTACAACTATACTTCTCACTACATATTTTTTTCCAATGAGTTTGGCTCAAAAACTCACACTACTTCCTAAATATTATAAACATCATACACTATTTATTATAGAAAGGGGAAACCTCAAACCTGAACAGAAAACTAGCTTGAATCAAAATTAATTTGAAAATCATATTGGAGGCTTAGAAGGGCAGGGTGAAACTCACTCACTTGATCACAGCCAGGTTTTTAATTTTTTTTTATTTTAAGTTTTATTATTGTTTCAAATATTACAGATGTCCCTTTTTCTCCCCAATGACCCGTTCCACCCCGTTCCTTCCCCCTGCCCAGTCCCTCTCCCCACCGTTGTCCCTGTCCTTGGGTTGTGCATATATGCACATAAATTCTTTGGTTACTCTCTCCCCCTCCACCCACCCGCCCTCCTCCATCCCTCTGACATTCATCAGTCTCATCTATGCTTCCATGTCATTGAATCTATTCTGTTCATCAGTTTATTAAGTTCTTTAGATTCCACGTATAAGCGAGATCATGTGATATTTGTCTTTCGCTGCCTGGCTTATTTCACTTAGCATAATATTCTCCAGGTCCATCCATACTGTCCCAAAGGGTACGAGATTCTTCTTCTTTACAGCTGTGTAGTACTCCATGGTGTGAATGTCCCACAGCTTTTTTATCCACTCATCTACTGATGGACACTTGGGCTGTTTCCAGATCTTAGCTATTGTAAACTGTGCTGCTATGAACATCGGGGTGCATATATCCTTTCTGATGAATGTTTCAGGATTCTTAGGATACATTCCTAGGAGTGGAATCACTGGGTTGAACGGCAGCTCCATTTTTAATTTTTTGAGGAACCTCCATACTGTTTTCCATAGTGGCTGCCCCAGTCTGCATTCCCACCAGCAGTGTACTAGGGTTCCCCTTTCTCCACACCCTCGCCAGCACATGTTGTTTGCTGATTTGTTGATGGAGCCATTCTGGCAGGTGTGAAGTGATACCTCATTGTGGTTTTAATTTTCATCTCTCTGAATGATTAGCGACGTCGAGCATTTTCTCATGTGTCTCTTGGCCGTCCGTATGTCCCCTTTGGAGAACTGTCTATTTAAGTCCTTTGCCCATTTCTTAATTGGGTTGTTTGTCTTCCCCTAGCTGAGTGCTATGAGTTCTTTGTACACTTTGGAAATTAGCCCCTGATCAGATTCATCCTTGGCAAATATGTTTTCTCAGACCGTGGGGTTCCTTTGTATTTTGAGGCTGTTTTCTTTTGCTGTGCAGAAGCTTTTTAGTTTGATGTAGTCCCATATGTTTATTTTTTCCTTTGTTTCTCTTGCCCTAGGAGATGTATCAGTAAAAAGTCCACTACGTAGGATGTCGATCACAGCCAGGTTTAATGCCCAAAGCTAATTTTAGAGGAAGAGCCCCATAATGTCCTCTTAGTCAGGGTCCTCCAAGTAGACATCAAACTGGGATTAGATGTGCAAGGATTTTACTAGAAGATACCAGGGCCAGCTTCATAGGTGATCTACCCATGCAGTTGCACAAGGCCCTGAATTTAGAATACTTGGTTTAATACTCTATTATCCCTGACTCAAAACTTTTTTATTCCCCTATCACCAAAACATATTTATTCAGGAAAAAGAAAGGGTTACAATCCAGTGCACGAAGATGTGGAAAACCACATGCACACATGTTGAAATTCTTCATAATTTTTGAACAAAGGGTTCCGTGTTTTTATTTTGTACTGAAATTATGTACTTGGTCCTGTGAAAGGAAATGGGGAGGGAGCCAGGAGAGGTAGAGTAGTTCTGTCTGACCCCTATGCAGATCTACCCTGAGTGAAGGTGAGAGGAAGGGAAGGGGGATGGGGGACGGGGTGGAAGCTCCTAGGCTGCAGTGCAATCTGAGGAAAGTTTGGTCTGCAAGACAGTCATAGGAGTCCTTAAGCCAAATTGGCAGTCAGAGGAGGAAGTTAGATAGTTACCCAGGATACCAACACATTACACAGAAGGCCACCTCTATGAATGAGTTGCTTGGGGTGGAACTCTGTCTCCCAGGAACCTTCCTGCCTCAGCGCTGCTGCTGGCTCAGTCATTGGCTGGGAGCAGCCATGGGAGGTGTGCAAACACCAGGATGGAGTTCAGAGCAGCAGCAGGGGCCCTAGGTAATTTATGCTCCCTGCTGGAGGTCTGTGAGATACACTCTTACGACTCCTCATAACATTCCCTAAGTTCTGCCTGATAACTCTGGAGATTCCAAATTAACATCAGTACCCGTACTAGTTTCCTATTGCTGCTGGAACAAACTGCCACAAACTTGATGGTTTAAAACAACACAACTTTTTATCTTATAGTTCTGTAGGTCAGAAGTCCAACATGGATCTCATTGGGCCAAATCAAGGTATCAGCAGAGCTGTTTCCTTTCTGGTAGATCTAGGGAAGAATGCATTGCCTTATCTTTTCCAAGCTTCTGGAGGCCTGCATTCCTTGGCTCATGGCCCCATTTCTCCGTCTTCAAGGGCATCATTGTTGCATCTCTCTGTGCCTTTATTCTGTAGTCAGGACCTCCTCTGACCACCACTGGGAAATGTTCTCTGGTTTTAAGAATCCATACAATTAGAATGTCTCCCCCAACCCCTGAATTAGATAATTCAGGCTACCATCTCATCTCAGGGTCTTTACTTTATTCACATCTGCAAAATTCCTTTTGCCATATAAAGAAATATATTCAGGGGTTAGGATGGGACATCTTTGGAGGCCATTATTTTGCCTACCACACTATTTTTCCGTTTAAACTAGCTTTCTTCCCAAATTTCTCTCTCATCCTTTTTTTTCTTTTATTTCAAGGGGTGTTTTGCTTGTTTTTGTAATGAAAGAGGTGGCAGTTTGTGGCATATGCAGTGGACATAAGTGATATTGATGTCAAATGACTGACTGAACGAATGAAGCATTGTGTTTCACCTTAAATTAATGGTAGGACTCTTAAAGGAAAAATTACAAATCTATTAATTGTGCATGTGTGTTGTATAATTTCATTCTAAATATACTTTTGTTCTCAACACTGCACTTACATGAAATCAGAACACTTGGGAGTGTTTTGAAGTCCTAATACCCAGGCCCACAAAGTACCAGTTAAATCAGAATTCCTGGGGCTGAAACCCATCTATGCTTTAAAAAGCTTTTGGGTGATTCCAATATGTAGCTCAGGTTATAATGTTTTATATGCTTTAAACTGTGTGACATATTTTTAACTTGGGCAAAGACAACTGAAAAGCTTTTAACATTAGATTTTTCCATAGTAGGTACTTTTTCTACTGAATAACTTTGTTTTTTAATCTTTTGATTGAATTTATTGGGGTCACACTGGTTAACAAAATTATACAGGTTTCTACAACCCATCATCTGTACACTGTATTGTGTGTTCACCACCCCAAGTCAAGTCTCCTTCCATCGCCATTTATCCCTGCATACCCTCCTCCACCTCCCTCTACCCCTCTTGCCCCTGGCAATCTCCACACTGTTGTCTGCATCTATGAGTTTTTTCTCTTTTTCTTTTTCTTTTTTGCTCAGTCTCCCCAACCCTACCCAGCCCCCACCCCCTACAGATGTCAGCCTGCTCTCTATGAGTCTGTCTCTATTTTGCTTTTTAGTTCAGTATGTTCATTAGACTTCCCATATGAGTGAAATCTTATGGTAATTGTCTTTCTCTGATGGGCTTATTTCACTTAGCATAATGCTCTCCAGGTCTATCTATGCTTTTGCAAAAGGTAAAATTTCCTTCTTTTTTACAGCCCCATAGTATTCCATTGTGGAAATGTACCACAGCTCTTTTATCCACTCATCTACTGATGGACACTTGGACTGTTTCCAAATCTTGACTATTGTAAATAATGCTGCAATGAACACAGGGGCTGTGTTCATCTTTTGAATTAGTGTTTCAGGTTTCTTTGGATAAATTTCCAAAAGTGGACTTGCTGATCATAAGACAGTTCCATTTTTAATGTCTGAGGTAACTCCATACTGCTTTTCATAGTGGCTGCACCAATCTACATTTCCACCAACAGTACATGAGGATTCCCTTTTCTCCACATCCTTGCCAACACTTGTTGTTTGTTGATTTATTGATGAAAGCCATTCTGACAGTTGTGAGGTGATATTTCATTGTGGCTTTAATCTGCATTTCTCTGATGATTAATGATGTTGCGCATATTTTCATATGTCTCTTGGCTCTCTGTATGTCTTCTTTGGAGAAGTGTCTATTCAGGTCCTTTGCCCATTTTTAAATTGGATTGTCTTCCTGGTGTTGAGCTGTATAAGTTCTTTATAAATTTTGGATATTAAGCCCTTATCAGATGTATCGGCAAATATGTTCTCCCATTCAGTGGGCTGTCTTTTCACTTTGTTAATAATTTTCTTTGTTGTGCAAAAGCTTTTTAGTTTGATGTGATGCCGTTTGTTTAGTTTTTCGTTTGTTTCCCTTGCCTGAGGAGCTATATCAGAAAAAATGTTGCTGTGATAAATGTCCAAGGTTTTACTGCCTATGTTTTCTTCTAGGATTTATGGTTTCCAGACTAACATCTAAGTCTTTGATCCATTTTGAGTTTATTCACGTGTATGGTGTAAGTTGGTGGTCTAGTTTCAACTTTTTGGATGTATCTGTGCAATTTTCCCAACACCATTTATTGAATAGGCTATCTTTTCCCCATTGTATGTTTTTGCCTCTTTTTGACTATAAAGGTGTGGGTTTATTTCTGAGCTCTCTAGTCTGTTCCATTGATCTATATGTCTATTTTTATGCAAGCACCATGCTGTTTTGATTACCATTGCCTTGTAATATAGTTTGATATCAGGTAAAGTGAGTCCTCCAACTTCATTCTTCTTTCTCAAGACTGCTGTTGCTCTTCAGGGTCTTTTGTAGTTCCATATAAATTTTTGGAATATCTGTTCTAGCTCTGTGAAATGCAGCATTGGTATCTTGATAGAAATTGCATTGAATCTATAAATTGCTTTGGGTAGTATGGACATTTTAATGATGTTAATTATTCCCATCTGTGAACGCAGTATATGCTTCCACTTAAATGTATCTTCTTCAATTTTTCCTTCAGTGTCTTATAATTTTCTGAGTATAGGTCTTTTACATCCTTGGTTAAATTTATTCCTAGGTTGTTTTATTCTTTTTGAAGCAACTGTGAATGGAGTTTTCATAATTTCCCTTTCTGGTAGTTCATTATTGGTGTATAAAAATGCAACTGATTTCTGGATATTTATTTTGTATCCTGCTACTTTACTGAATTCATTTATCAGTTCTAGTAGTTTTTTGGTGGAATCTTTAGGGTTCTGTACATACAGTATCATGTCATCTGTAAATAATGACAGTTTTACTTCTTCCTTTCTAATTTGGATGCCTTTTATTTCTTCTTGTTGTCTGATCGCTGTGGCTAGGACTTCTAGTACTATGTTGAATAAGAGTGGTAAAAGCGTATATCCCTGCCTTGTTCCCACTCTTAAGGGAAACACTTCTAGTTTTTACCTATTGAGTATGATGTTGGCTGTGGCTTTGTCATATATGGCCTTTATTACATTTTCCCTCTATTCCCACTTTGCTGAGAGTTTATATAATAAATGGTTGCTGGATTTTATCAAATTCTGTGTAGAAAGACATCTATTTATATGGTCATGTGATTTTTAGCCTTCGTTTTGTTTATGTGGTATATCACACTTATTGATTTGTGGATATTGTACCAAATTTGCATCCCCGGGATAAATCCCACTTGATCATAGTGTATGATCTTTTTAATGTATTGCTGGATCTTGTTTGCTAATATTCAATTGAGGATTTTAGCATCTATGTTCATCAGAGGTATTGGCCTATAATTTTCTTTCTTCTTTGTGTCTTCATCTGGTTTTGGAATTAAGATAATGCTGGCCTCATAAATGAGCTTGAGAGTCTTTCTTCCTCCTGAATTTTTTGGAATAGTTTGAGGAGGATAGTTGTTCTTCTTTGAATGTTTGGTAAAATTTGCCTGTATAGCCATTTAGTCCAGCACTTTTGATTGCTGGGAGTTTTTATTTTATTTTATTACTACTTCAATTTTACTAGTTGTAATCTTTTTATTCAGATTCTCTGATTTTTTCTGATTTAGTTTTGGAAGATTATATGTTTCTAGGAATTTATCCATTTCGTTCAGATTGTCCAATTTGTTGGCATATGGTTGTTTGTAATATTTTAGTACAAACCTTTGTATTTCTTTGGTATCAGTTGTTACTTCTCCTTGTTCATTTCTGATTTTATTTATTTGAGTCCTCTCTCTTTTTTTCTTGATGAATCTGGTTAAAGCCTTGCCAGTCTTGTTTATCTTTCAAAGAACCAGGTCTTGGTTTCATTGATCTTTTGTACTTTTTTTTTTTTTTTACTGTATTTCATTTAATCTTGGTCTGAGCTTTATTATTTCCTTCCTTCTACTCACTTTGAGCTTTGTTTACTGTTCTTTCTCAAGTTCCTTTAAGTGTAATGTTAGATTGTTTATTTGAGATTTTTCTTGTTTCCTGAAATAGGCCTGGAATGCTATGAGTTTTCCTCTTAGGACTGCTTTTGTTGTATCTCATAGATTTGGGGTTGTTGTGTTTTCATTTGTTTCAAGCTATCTTTTGTTTTCTTCCTTGATCTCATTATTAACCCAGTCATTGTTTAGTAACATGCTATTTAGCTTCCATATCTGTTTGTTTGTTAGTTTTTTTTCTTCTTGTGATTGATTTCTAGTTTCACGTCATTTTGTCAGAGAAGATGCTTTATATGATTTCAATCTCTTAAATTTATTGAGACTTGTTTTGTATCCTAACATGTGGTCTGTCCTTGAAAATGTTACATGTGCTCTTGAAAAGAATATATATTCTGCTGCTTTGGGGTGAAATGCTCTGAAGATATCGGTTAAATCCATCTCATATAGTGTGTCATTTAAGGCTACTATATTCTTGTTGATTTTCTGTCTGGAAAATGTATCCACTGATGTGAGTGCAGTTTTAAAATTCCCTGCTATGACTGTATTATTTTCAATCTCTGCCTATATGTCCATCAGGATTTGCTTTACATATTTAAGTTCTCCTATGTTGGATGCATAAATGTTTATAAGGGTTATATCCTCTTGTTGGATTACTCTCTTTATCATTCTTTGTCTCTTACTATAGCTTTTGTTTTAAAGTCTATTTGGCCAGATAAAGTATTGCCACCCCAGCTTTTTTTTCCCCTTTCCATTTGCATGAAATATCTTTTTCCATCCCTTTACTTTTAGTCTGTGTGTATCTTTCGTTATGAGGTGGGTCTCTTGTGGACAGTGTATATATGGGTCTTGTTTCCTTATCCAGTCAGCTACCCTAAGACTTCTGATTGGAGCATTTAAGCCATTTAAATTTAAAATGATTATAAATAGGTACATATTTATTGCCACTTTATACTTTTAATTATGTTTTTTTTAAATATATCTTTATTAACTTCAGAAAGAGGAAAGGAGAGAAAGAGAGAGATAGAAACATCAATGATGAGAGAGTCATTGATTGAGCCCACAACCGGGGCATGTGCCCTGACCGGGAATCGAACCCCAATCGCCTGGATCCTAGGTCGACACTCAACCGCTGAGCCACGCCCGGCTGGGCTAATTATGTTTCTATGTTGTGTTTTCTTCTTCCTCCACCTGCCTCTCTTTGCCTCTCCCTGCCTCCGCCTGCCTCTGCCTGTGGGCTGCCTATTAGGCTCAGTCACTGAAAGAGCCTTTGACTGTACTCCTTAGCAGGGTGTAAGCTTCACATGGTGGGGCAAGAGGGAGTCCAGAGAGTGGGGCTATTCCTTTTCCTTAGGTTGATGCTGCATGGAAGGGAATGCTCCACCCAATAAAGATGGTGTCTGTAACATGGGAGAATGACTTAGCACAGGGATCCTAACGTCTCTTTCTCCAGCTTTCTCCCCAAAGCCACAACCTCCAAACTCTCTTCATGCAACTCCAGTCCACTGCACCCTCCCTATGGGAGCCCAGGGTGAGTGGCTGCAAAAATTTTTTTTATATGTTGGCCATTTAAGAGGGTGCCTGTATCTCTAGTGGACTTCTGTCTCTCCCTGGCAGACAGACACCCTGCTGCTTTTCACAGCCAGCTGTTATGTGGGTTCCTCTTCCCGGCTCTGGTGCTCTGGGCTGGAGAACCCAGCTTGGAGTTTCAACCCCACATTTATCAGGGGGAACCCCTTGTAGCTGAGATAACCCTCTGGAACTTCAGCCACCTCCCATTGGTATGGGACCAGCACTATTCACATCTCCACCCTTCCTACCACTCTCAATGTGCCTTCTTCTGTCAATCCTTGATCATAAGCTAGTGTACAGTTGGTTATTCAGGATGTTTGTTCTATAATTTAGTTGTAATTCCAGCGTGGACCTGGGAGGAGGTGAGTGTAGCTTCTACCTTCTCCGCCATCATCTTAGATCTCTCTTGTATTGAATAACTTTCATTTGTAAGATCTTAATAGACTGATGAATAGTAAATAGTTTCATTTATCAGAAGCAACCCATGATCTATAGTCCAAGACTTAAAGACACCAATAGTTTATTTGCATTTTTAGGATAATAGAGGATAAGTTATGTCCTCTCTTTCATGTTCTCTCTCTCAAAGCCTTTACTATTATTAAAACCTAAAAGCATTAACATTATAGGACTTAGAAGTAAAATAAATAACAGACCAAGCAGATATTAAAATTGCACAAAATAGAAAAATAAATCACAAATTAAAAACTTAGAATAAATATATATGTAGGATCCACAATTGTAATTAAGAAACTGTGGGACATTTACTTTTTCTGGTGTTAAATTCCTATGATCCTAAGATTTGCTGCCAGCTGGTATTACTTTAAATTGGATAAAACAACACCACTTCAGCACACTTTGGGAAGTATTTTGGGATGTCATAAAAGTAATTCCCAAAGAAGACTTCTGCCAGACACGCAAGGGTATCACTTCAGACAAACTGAAGGAGCCATTTGACCCAGCATCAGGGAAAACGGAAAGAGAACTTCAGTTATTTGCTTATTTAACTATTTTTAAAGACATAATTAGTTCTATTGAATTATTGCAGTGGAGGAAGGACAGAAATATGAGAACTAGTGCAAAGTACGAGGGGAAATAAAGGCAGTGGCAACTCAACTTAAAAATTTCAAGAGTTTAATAATATTGAAGCAAGGACTATATTGGTTTAATGGGTTGTTTCCTTTTGTTTATTGCTGGACAGTAAACAAGAGGTTTAGAGGCCTCTGTAGGGAAGAGGTGTTGGTAGGTTCAATGTACCTGTCATGCTCTGTTCCTGGTGCTGCTCAGGGCCAGTTGAGGGCAGATCCAGACAGAAGAGCGATAGTGTTGGTCTCTGTGTTTGTTCTTAGATGACGGTGGGTCCACCTGACACTCCAGGCTCCCACTCAGCTATTGTAAATGGATTTATTTCCCCTCTAGAGCATGTAAATCTCCTTAGGAGAGAACAGTGAGGATGCATCAAACTGCAGACAGAGTGTTGAGACTCATGTTTCCTCTTCAGTGAATGGTCACGTTCAGAAACAAAATTGATTTTCCAGCCACTTTTTTGAATACACTTCACAAACTTCCAAGCTGTTAATGAGGACCAGTGAAAGGTCTGATTATTTTCCCTTCTCATGAAAAATTGGATTCATCTGCTTTTCTCTACCTTTTGTCCTTGAATTTCTCTCCCAAAGGGAATACACAAACATAAGAGAATGCAGATTCTTTGGGGCTGGCTTTAAGATATAATGCATTTTCTTTTTCTAGACATCTTTCCAAACTGTGAAGCAGCTATAACATGGTTTTAGGAATGACATCTCTCCTGCCCCATCTGGCTGCTCAGGGTATACCCGAGGTAAATCAGTTATTAGAAAGTGAAGTGTCTTCTTTGTAGAGAACTCATTATCTCTGAGATGACACATACTGGGTCTGGCTGATTCATCATTTTGTGTAAGTGAAGAAAAGCTCTTCTCGTTACCAATGAGATGCAGAAACTCTCTTCTCCTTCAGTAAATAGAATGTTTTCCTTGCAGACTTGTTGTTGCAGTTCTTGTTGAGTGTAGTTATTTTCTGGGTTTATGGTAAACTTAGGTGAAAGATTGTCAAGTGACCACATTTGGGGGATTGATGAAGTGTTCTGTTCCCTCCTTATAAATTCACCCTGAAGTACACAAATTTTCTGGGGGTCTTTTTTCATGAAGAGAGCTGTATTAGTCTTCCATTAGTTAACATTTATGATGAAAACAACAATAAAATTTATTGTCTGAAACAGAAAATATCAATCCCTCATACCCAATTTGTCTGCTGTACTTTGGTTCAACCTCAATCAAAATTGAGTCAATCAGGAATGACCTCATAGGGTCACTAACTCCAAAATTAATTCTGGTTTTAATGATATATGTCTCTAATTTATACCTAAAAAGTGTGGACCACCTGTGTTGTTGACTGGTTGTGATCATCTTGAGACCTAAGGGATTTGTATCAAGAGAAAACCCAGACATGCAGGATACATGTTCTTTAAAGAAATCTTATAAAAGTTATTTTCTCAATGAAATCTAAGTTACTTACTTTTTATTTTATAAAGCCATAAAACTCATGGCTTTTAAATGATTGAATATATGTTTGTGATTTTTTTTTTCACTAGCCTCTTTCCTTATAACCCTTCTCCAATGACACCATTCATGTAGCATAACCACAGGCCTTTTAAAGCACATTTCATAGACAGGGCTACGTTTGGTACTGGGCTGTAGCTTAAGTGATACAATTTTTTAGAAAATAGCAGAATTAATCAGATATATTCTGGTGAGCTAGAAGTCAATGTTTATGATTATTGTCTAAAGCCAAACAGGAAAATGTTAAAGCAATAATAAATATGCACTCTCTCATTCCAGTATACCAGCTTAGGCAAATTTTTGGCTGGAAAAGCATAAGTGAGTAATTAGATAATTGCTGCCTTGATTGAGCTTAATAGGAAACATTTCAATTAGGCTAAAACTACACAGAAAGGAAGTGGGTTTTTTACAAAGGGAAACATTCCTTGTCATGCAACTGTCAGCTTGTGCCCACACTAAGAGATGGGATTAAGTGGATCTCTGCAAAGGAAACAAAAAAGAAATGATTGCAGTAATTAGACCTATACTTAAACATTGTGTCTTCTGATAGAATTTCTTGATGATTCTAGCTTCGATAACGCAGCCCCTATAAACGTCTTGCCTGTAACAAATTACTGCCTTAAATCTGTGGCAAAACAAGTTCCTGGAAAAAAAGTTATGATTTTCTCATACTACAAAAACTAACATTCTAGAATTGCAGTCCTCTTCGCCAAGCCACCTGCATGCTAGCAAATAATCAGAAAGGCCATTTGGGGCTAGTTTGCATGGTTAATAATTTCTCCTTAGTATACCTTGAGTATATGTATCCAGTTGCTGACTCAGGGCTTGAGCCAGATGTAAAAAGGCTCCTTTCTCAGAACAAGTGTCCAAGGAACAGTGCTATTCTCAATATTCTGGAGGTTCAAGTAGTGATATGACTCTCTGACCTGTCAACATAGGAGTTTTATCCATTGGGAGGGCACATGGGTCCACCCATAGGTGGTTAAATTCTTGCAGATGATGTAATTACTGATGCAGTATTTCGGCCTCTAGCAAGTTGCAAAGTGCCCAGCCCAAAGCTTCACACATACAGACATTTAATAAATCATTACTATTATTTTGCTGTTGCTTTATATGAAAAGGAAAATAGCTTGAGCTCTCGCTAAATGACAAAAAGAGAAGCTACTTATAGAACACCAAACTACTATACCACCTCTGTAGAAATGTGATATGCCACCCAAGTCTCATAAAGATATTGTCAAGACAAATGTGGGTCTCATTTAAGGTATGCTGAGTCCCAGGCACTGATGTAACTGAAACAGCCCCAAAAGGAGCTCCTTCCTTCTGCCTCTCTTGGGAGGGCATCTTCTCCTCCGGTGTATCTGCCGTTACAGGGGAAACAGCGGGAACAGCCCAGGTTAGGAGACGGCAGCACTGAAGAGGCCATTAATGTTCTTGTATTGTGTAGTGGTTAAGATCATGGACCTTGGAATCAGGTAGGTCTGGTTTTTCATTTGGGCTCTGCTACTATCTCTGTGATCTCTGGCAAGTTACTTAACTTTTCAAACCTCAGTTTCTTTGAGTATAAAATGGGAATAATGATATTACCTCCCTCCTAATTGAAGTAACGCACAATTAAGCACTCAAAAATTCTTGGATCCTATTATTACTAGAGGGCGGGAGTTCTGATAACAGAGCACAGTGCTTAAGAAATGCTTTTTGAAGTCATTGGTGCCAAGGGTTTGCTGCCACATGCCCTTCTCTTCCCAGCAGCCAGGTTTGTAAGCATTGAGTGCCGTGGGCCAGGGCCACCTCGCGTCCGCGTCAGTCTGGCAGAGTGTAAGGACTGAAGCCAAAACCGAGATGAGCTGAAACCCTGCATCCAGTGGCCGCTGCTGAGTCCTCCCACTTCTGGTCAGTGTTATTCACAGTCTGACAGGTGGGCCATCTCCCACTGTGCTCAGCAGCTTTGTACAGAAAGCAGTGCCCCTTGCCCGTACCCAGGTGAAGCAGTCGGGGGTGTGATGTTCTTTCGGTGCTGAGGACTAAAAACGCTCCATCTGACTATTTACTCTATTAGGACTTTAACATAAAACAGGCTTCAGTTGCAGTTAACTTTTTGGCGTCCTTTTGAGGGGAAAACTGGAAGCTGTTGAATAGAATGATTTGCATTGTTTCCTAGAACATGGGGGTAGGGACGCCAAGCCCATGACCATAAGGTTAAAGAGTTTGGGCCATGGCTGATTTTAGATTCTTAAAATAAGAGTCTTACATAGCAGTACCTTGTAGTTTGTATAGTAGCATGGTAGTGAAAGTTTCTTTGGGGGATACGTTTATAAGCATTTCATGCACCCCATACAGAATTATTTCTATTTCTTTTTTCTTTCTTCTCAAAATTAACCATGGTAAATTGAATGAAAAGGAGTTTCAGACTTTCATTTAGTAGGTGAGGCCTTAGTTAGTTTTTTTTTTCTTTGGAGTAGTGGCCTACTAAGTGAGGAAGTACAGAGGATCCCCAGATGAGCTCCACAGAGAGAGCTGGCATCAGTTCCATGGAGAGAGGTGGTGACAGTGCTGTTAGGTGCTGGGAGGCCTATGTGTGTATTTCCAGGCCTTTGCTTTTCGTGAAGAGCTGATAGAGGTTTGTTCCCACTGTCCCCATTTGTCCTTAGACTGTTTACGATTAATTTTCCTGTGTGGAAATGCCCCCTGTTGTGGAAAGACTCAGGTGCCGTGTGCACCCTAAAGGACAGATATGTCTCGTCTTTTCTATCATACTCTTTCTTACGTGGTTCTGCATTCAGCACTGCGCCCTTTCCCCAGGAACCTCTGTTCCTGAGAGTTTCACTTTATGACAGCAGCTTGACTTGCTGCCAGAGAAGCTGGAAATGAAGGAAATTTAAGATAAATATCAATGGTGATTTTTTTTTTCTTGGTCATTCTCTTGCTCTTTTTTTTAAAAAAGGAAAATCATATGTTCATATCCTAACTTGTCCCCATAGAGGGTCAATTACAACCAGTTGGCTGTAAATCCAATCCAAGAAAAACACTGAGAGAAGGAACTGTAGCACCAGATACTAAGGGTCTCTAGAACCACTATAAATGTTAAGAGCGTGTCAGCTGTGAACTAAGGGCCTTTAAGCGATATTTTAGGACCAAGCACTTCCCAGCATGGCCCCAAATGAATAAAAATTAGCCAGGCGTTTTTGTATGGTTAGGTTTTTTCTGGAAACTTTTAAAAGTTAAAATAAAGCCTCAATTAAGACTTCATAAATAATGTGATAAAAGTTCATTAGCAGGCCGTCCATAGTCAAAATGAAACTAAAAAAACTGGTTTGGTTAAGTCCCTTTCCTACCCAAGCTCTTTGACATCATCGCACCTCTTGTGTACCTAAGCAACTTCCAGCATTCAGCACTCCTCCCCTTGACATCTAGAGAGAAACAGTGTATGTTAAGAAAGGGAGTCTTCACAAAGTTAATGGTAATAATAACTATGTTTTAGAAATTAAAAAGAGTTTTGAAGTTGGCAGCCCATGGAATACCTTTTTGCCAACATCTAAACCTCAATTAGTGCACATGCAGTTTTGAAAACCAGAAAAGTTAGGAGGACTTAAAAGTTACTGAAGACAACAGAGATCCTTCCCTGCAGCAGCAGTCACTCCCTGCCCAGGGAGAGCTAATGGCAATGCAAGCATTTTTGGCCCTTTAGCCAGGTGAGAATGGAGATCTAATTTCTTCATCCTACATATACATGCAATATGAAATATGAGCATTTGAAAATAGAGCAGTAAAGACCCCATGCCAAATGGCAGTAATTGCTTTCAAAAAATTTATTTTTGCATTCTTTGAGACATTTTTCTTCTATCTAATAAGCTTCTTGAAGACATTCTGGCGATGTGCTAGAATTCTAGGTGGTTGTCCTATTATTGTCAAACTATGTGATGGTTAGCAAGTAATTGAACCTCTGTAAGCCTTAGTCCCTAATCTATAAATCAAGGTGTTTAATTAAAGGTTTAGATGACCATTTCCAGCTTTTACATCCCAGAATCCGTGCATCACATTATCCATTCAACCTCAACCTTGACAGTGAATCAGAACCAACTAGGGAGCTTAAAAAATTACAGATACCTGGGCCCCATCCCGCAGAGGTTCCAAATCAGTAGGTCTGGATGAAGCTTTTTTTAAAATATATTTTTATTGATTTTTAGAGAGACAGGAAGGGAGAGGGAGAGAGAGAGAAAGAAACATCAACAAAAAACATCCATCAGCTGCCTTCTGCATGCCCCTTCCTGGGGATCAAGTGCGAAACCCAGGCATGTGCCCTGACGGGGAATAGAACAGGTGACCTCTTGGCGTGTGGGATGATGCTCCACCAATTGAGCCACACTGGCCAGGGCTGGGTGAAGCTTTTAAAAACTTTTAAAAAGTAGATGTACAACCAGGGGTGAGATTGCAATGCACAGTTAACTTTTTGCCAGGCACTTCTGTGTTCCTAGGTAGAGCAACCTGATATGTGGTGAAATCACTTATGAAAACGTCCCATTTTGGCTTTTATATCCTGGATGCCCGCTTCCCTTGGACAGTCTTTTGAAAACCTCATGCTTTCATGCTTTCACATTACAAAAAGGCAAGCATCCAATATATCACCTCACCATTCAGATAAATGGTAGAAGGGTGTGTATGCTAACTATGACCTGTGGAAAAAGCATATCCTGTTTTATCTAGCTCGTAAAATTGTCTTGAGGGGAGACATTCAAGCTTGATAGGAAGGACTAATTAAGGGATAAAGAAATATTAGGCAATTTTACATTCAATCCTTGTAATTAGATAAGCATCGAAATTCCATTTTATAGATAACAAAAGTAGGTCTCAGTGAGGCTTACCTCTCTTCCCCAAGATTACACAGAACAGGAGTGGGGCACTCTTGTTACATCTAACTCATGAGCCTGTGATCTCCCCATAAGGCTGTGTTGCTGCAGGGAGGGGAAGAAGGGTCATTCTGCATAAACAGGGCCTTTCAAGCGCTTCTATGGTCATTCTTACACAGATCTATCTAGTTGGAGGACTGCCCATGGTATACACAGTCTTCATTCCATAATTCAAGAGCCCTTTAACTTGGAACTTTAGGAAAGTAATGAAAGAGAATACTTGAGAGTGCTCAAACCCAAATGAAAGAAACATGGTAAGGCTGGGATAAGACCAGCTCTCTTAAACCCAACTGGAAGTAAGATAAATCATTACTATCCTTCTGGAAAGCAATTTGGCAGTATATATCACATTCTTTGACACAGTACTTCCTCTTCTAGGAATCTGCTTTTAGGGAATAACCATTGGTGTGAACTAACATTACATAAAAAATAATACTCTTTAGAACATTATGTATAGTTGGAAAAAAGGGAAAATCTAAAAATTAGCGAAGGTGAATAGTTCACTACACTTAAGTACATCCATATGATGAAATATGTCGCATCAGAAATAATGCTTATGAAGAGATTTTAATGAAGTGAGGAAATATTAATGATATTATGTGAAAAAAGGACACAAAACTATATGGTATGATCTCAGCTATGAAAATAAAGGATGTAAGCATTAAAAACTCCAAAATGTTAACAGTGGTATCTCTAGGTAGTAGGATTATAAATAAAGTTTATTTTCTTTATACTTTTTATACATTTAAAATTTTTTTGTAAAATGATCATGTATTATTTTAAACATTAAAACATGCTTATGAAAAAATAATCATGGAGTTTGGTTAGAAAAAGAAGATTGGACAGAAATAAATTAGGGATAGTAGACCAGAGACATGATTTCTAAATAAATCGAACAAACCCACCAAAATGCCATTTACTCTGGTAAAAATCCTTCCTCTCTGGGCTGCATTATCTCCATGTTTATAAATTAGGGGAGTGAATCAAAGGAATGTTAAAGACCTCTTTATCTTTAAAAAAGACTTATTCTTATCACAGCCTTACTATAAAGAATTCCCATTTTCTGATAAGAACAAAATAGAAGTGTTATCCAGTAATTTCTCTAGCCTGACTTTTTTTTTTTTCCCCTGCCTTGAAACAGTAACCAGGCTATCGCAGAGATTCCCATGGTGTTTCAAGGGCATTAATAGTTTTGTGACATAGGGAAAGACCAATTCCGATAAGCATATGGATACATAAAGACAAAGTATGGCTGATTATATACTCTAAAGGTATCCACTGCTACAGCTGAATCTGGGTGAATTAGAAGCTTAACTTTTGAAGCATTTGTGGGATTGCAAGAAGCCAATGGAAATCTTTAATGTTAAAAACAAAAAAATAAAGAAATGAGCAGCCAAAAACAAAACCAACCAACCAAACAAACAAAAAACAAATAACAGAAAAACAAAATAAAACAAAACAGAAAAACAACAACAAAGAAACAAAACACCCACTCTTCAAAAAAATTTTCCCCCAATCCCCAGAAAACGGAAATCAGAAAGGACAGTGGTACATGATGGGATCAGGAGACATAGACTGAGGATTGCTGTAATTTGAGATTGTTAACCTAAAATTTCTGAATTAACCAAGATGGTCTGTAGGGGAGTTTACATTATCTCACACTAGTTATGCCTTAGGCTCCTGGTAGAAGGAAACCCAAATCCTCTAGTAAAGTGACCTCACTGCAGACTGTCAGGATTCCCACAGACTGAGTCTACTTAAATATGAGCTCATTAGGATTCACCAAGTAAGGTGAAGGCCCAGCAGGGTCAGGACATTGGTTACATACAGTAGGGTTCAGTAAATAAGTGAATGGATTGAGGACAATGGGGATAATAGTTCTCACTTTTGGAGATGGATGTTACTGATATGAAAAGGGAAAATATAGAATATACCTTGTGGCATTAGATTCAATTGCAGATACTGGGTGAATTTATGACTTTTAATATATGTCGATAGATCTAGAAATAAATATAATGTAAAACTGTGTCTATACAAACATGCATGTATGTATCTGCATACATATATTTTGTTGCTCTGTCCACTTGAGAGTGCCTGAGAGATCTCAGTAGTAAAGAGCGCACCTAATACCTAGATCTTCATTTCTAAATACCATTCTTCACTAAAAAGTACCTGGAACTCTTTGGAGAAATGGCTTTATTTCAGGCTCGAGGCAGGGATAGAATAAGATAAGCTTGGCATGCCTAATGCCAGAAAGTAAGGATATACTCAATGGATGATAGGGAACTGTGAAAAGGATATATAAAATAGTTTGAAAGAGCTCTAGTTGGCCAAATCTGGGAAAATTTGAGCATTAATATAACAATACTAATGGATTCTATCACACTGAGTAAAATGGGAATCCATGAATTCTCAGTGATATAAATAAATAATTTAAAAAGTACATGGAGATAAGAGAAAGTTCCTTTCTATAGTAGAATGATGACTATTAAATGTAGAAGAGGTAATATATTTAGGTAAGTATAGCAACAATTACAGTAATAATTCAGTCAAGGACTAGCAAGATATGCTAAAATTTGACATCCTGTGCCTCCCATGTTGTCCTGAAATAACAGCATAATGATTTTAGAATCTGAATCTTATCATGAAGAAGCATCATAAAAAAACAAATTGAGAAGCACTCTACAAAACCACTGACCTGTAATCTTAAAAAAATGGTAATATCATGAAGTTTAAGAGAAGATTGAAGAACTGTTTAAGACTAAAGGAGATTGAAAAGACATGAGAACTAAGTGCATTGTGTGATCCTTGATTGTATTATTTGCTATAAAGTACATAGATGAGACATTTAGAGAAAATTTTGAGATCTCTGGATGAGGGGTTAGGAAAATTCTCTGTATTATTCTTGCAGCTCTCAGTTTGAATTTATTTCAAAATAAAACATTAAGAAATCATTACATATTTTTTAAAAATTACCAGATAAGGAATGAGAGCCATTAGAAACAAAAAAAACAAGAGACTTACACCTATGAAGGTTTTAGATGTTTGAATTGTAAGGTAAGACTTTTAAATACTGTTATAAAATATTTAAAATAAAAGTTGAAAAATAAAAAGTACACAAGGATCAAGAAACTTTAAAAAAGTACTAGGCAGATAAGAAAAAGAACCAAATTTGTAAAAGTGAAAAAAAGTTGATGTTAAAACATCAAAGTCTAGGCCAAACAGAAGATCAAAGAGTTGAAAATAATATTAGTGAACTGGAAGAAAAAGCTAAAGAAATTATCAAAATGTGGCGCAAAGAGATAAAGAGGATTAAAAATAGAATTGAGCCCTGGCCAGTGTGGCTTAGTTGATTGAGCATCATCCCATGCACCAAAAGGCCACTGGTTCTATTCTTGATCAGGGCACATACCCAGGTTGTGTATTCAATCCCTGGTTGGAGTGGGTACGGGAGGTAACGATCGATGTTTTTCTCTCTTTCTCCCTCTCCCTTCCTCTCTGTCTAAAATCAATAAAAACATATTTTTTAAAAGGTAGAATTGAGAAGTTAAGAGACATGAAGAGTACAATGTAAAAGTCCACTATCCGTCTAATAGAATGCCCATATGATATAATAGGGAGAAGAGCAGAGCAGCAATATTAAAAAGAAATAGCTGATGTTTAAAACAGATGAAAAATATAACTCTACAAATAAAGGTAGCACCACTATATACCAAGCAGAAAAAATTTTAAAGTATATACATAGATATATCATAATAAAACTGCAGAACACCAAAGACAAAGAGAAGACCTTAAAAGCAGCCAAAGAAAAAAGACAAGTTGTTTAAAAAGTAATGAAAGTCGGAAATGAACAGACTTAAACAGCAACAGTGGAAGCCAGGAAACAGTGGAATAACATTTAAACATGCTGTCAACTTAAAATTTTGTAGCTAGCAATACTGTATTTCAATAGTGAAAATGAAATAAAGATATTTTCACATGAAAACAGAGTTTATATGTAGTAGTATTCATATATTGAAGCCCTAACCCCAATATCTCATAATGTGAAGGTATTTGGAGATAGGAACTTTAAAAAGGTAATTAAGTTAAAATGAGACCATTTGATTGGACCCTAATTCAAACTGTCTAATATATTTAGAATAAAAGATTAAGATACCATGGGTACATATGTGCCCTGAGTTGACAACCATGTAAGGACAAAGCAGCTAGATAGTTGACCATCTGCAAGCTAGAAAGGAAGGACTCAGAAGAAATCAAACCTGCCAGTACCTTGATTTTGGACTTTTAACCTCCGGAAATGTGAAAAAAGAACTTTCTGTTGTTCAAGCCATCTAGGCTGGGGCATTTTGTTATGGCAACTGTAGCAAATTAAAACAAGTAGGTTTCTTTCCACTTACCAAAGAAACTTTAAGAATCACACTTTATACTTCAAGAAGGAAAAATGACCTTGTCAGGAATGTTTGAGGAGAATTATTTTTTTATTTCATGTATGCAAGTTCAACAGGATAAAAATAAGTTCACTGTGTTGTAATTTTTTAGTAATATTTTACTATTTTTTTACACTGAGAGTTTACTCATTAAGGAGTGTTCACACTAAGAATGAAATGATACTATGAATAATACACAATGAATAATTTTAATTATTAAATGAGTCACACTCTTGTGATGGTATATTTTATAACAATTTCTTCATGGCATACATTCTTTTAAAATGAGTTTAAAGGATTCTAAAATCAGTTCTAAAGTTCAGTTTGGTGCTGAACTTTTACAATTGCCTATAAGAAGTATTAAGACCATATAATGTTGACAGTATCAGACATTATTCATCTTTCACAAACACTTTTCAGAATATTTGACTATATAGGATCACTATAGTCATACCCCAAAGGGCACAAAGTCATAGGGATGGCCAGTAGAAAACCTACTGTTGTTTGCACAACACCAAAACAATTATTCAGTTCAGTGAAACTGCGAAGAGTAAATTAATAAATCAGCCTTTTGGGTATTGAATGGAGCAAACACTCAGTTCAGTGTTTTCCTGATAGTTGTTTATCATTGTATATACCTAGTCTATGCTTTATTAAATAAATGCAAGGTAAAGAACAACCTTTTCTTCTGTGATGGTCTCATCCTGCAAGCCAGAAAAAAATGTCAGTGACCTTGGGGCTGCCCTACAGGTAACTTCTATTAAGTTAAATCACTGGACTAGGTCCTGGTATATATTCAGAGGACACTGTCCCTGCCCTCTGGGTTTTATAGGGGCTAATTATTTTTAAGGAAATTTCATTGTTTAACTGAAAGAGAATTAGCTTCCAGGGAGCAGGTTAGGAATTTATGTTTCCTTTAATGAGTCTTTCTGGTCTCAGAGCTTCCTGGGGTATATGTCTACAGATTTTTGTTCTGCACAGGACTCTTCTCTCTCTGTACAAGTTAAAAATGAAGATGAGCCCGGCCGGGCGTGTCTTAGCGGTTGAGCGTCGACCTAGGATCCAGGCAATCGGGGTTCGATTCCCGGTCAGGGCACATGCCCGGGTTGTGGGCTGCAGCCAATCAATGACTCTCTCATCATTGATGTTTCTCTCTCTCTCTCCCTCTCCTTTCCTCTCTCTGAAATCAATAAAGATAATTTTTTTTTAAAAAAGAAGATGATAGCACCATATTTAATTTATACACAAACATTTTGAAATTGGGTTTTGAGGGCCTGGGTTTTTATCCATGTTTGATTACTTATTTAACCAATTAGAAGATTGTCTTTAGACAGTGTAAGCAAAGTTTTTAGAGTACTACTTTAGCTGGTTGTTTAGGATTCCTCAGTCTTCTATAATAATTTTTACTGAAAATGTTGGCTGGCTTGTTTACCAATACAGTAATATATGCTTGAGGGAAAAGGCCCCGTATTGTGTTTTGTTTGAGTACCTCAAAGAACCAGGTACTTAGCAAATACTTGGGTTTGGCAAATACCAGCATCATGACGTCTAACGTGTTACAGCATATTGTTATCTTACGGTAAACTGTCATTGAAAGACTGAGAATAGCTGCTTGATAGCAGTGACCAAAGTTAGCTAACAATGCAATGATCCTAGCAATGTGTCTCATTTGTGGTCACTGACATCATCTGACTGTTTGGGGAAAGAACATTAATTTTCTATCTAGTTGAGAATAACCAAGTCTAACTAGGAAATGATGTACAATATATAAAACTCAATCTTCCAAATCAAGTAATTGTATCATTCTAGAGCATACTAACAGTATGTGGGTATGATATTTACACACATATATATATTTTTATCTTTATTGTTAAAAGTATTACAGATGTCTCCTTTTTTCCCCCTTATTGACCCCCCCCCCGGAATATTATGCAGCTGTAAAAAAGAAGGATCTATTACCCTTTAAGACAGCATGGAGGGACCCAGAGAGTATTATGCTAAGCAAAATAAGCCAGTTAGAGAAAGACAAATATCACATGACCTCACTTATATGTGGAATCTAATGAAAAAAATAAACTGACAAACAAAACAGATCCAGAGACATGGAAGCATGCAACAGACTGATGAATCTCAGGGGGGCCTGCTGAGGGAGATTAATCAAAGAACTTATATGCATAACCCATGTGGGTATTATATTTTAAAATTCTATACTAGATTAGACTTTACACTCTACATTGAGGCATTAGTATCATCAGAAAATAGGATTTATATAAACAGATAAATATTATCCATCAAAACTGCCATCTTAGAAGTGTTGCAGCAGTTCTGCCATTGCTAACAATTTTTTTGTTATACCCTTAGATCCAGTTTGAGTCACAGAAACAATACCTTATAATCACATCTTGATTTTAACCCATATGATATTCAGCTTGATCATGTTAATTCCTGTGGTTGCTTCCAAACAACATTTGGATTTTTACAAAATTTAAATAAATTCTCAAAAGAAAAGCTTTGTGATCACTGACAGAGGTAAAGAAAGAAGAAAGAAAAAAAAGAAAGAAAGGAAAAGGAGAGAAAGAGAGAGAGAGGGAGGGAGGGAAGGAAGGAGGGAGGAAGGGAGGGAAGGAGAAAGGAAGGGGAAAAGAAAGAGCGATCTCTGAGGGCATATCCCAAAGAATTCCTTACAGTGCTATGTGAAATGAGAATGCTAATGCTATCTATGTATTTGTCTCAACAAGACCACAACTTTGAAGGAGACAAAATCTGTTTTCGTTTTGAAAATTAAGTAACATCTTCCGTCTCTCTTTGAGAATAATGTGTAGTGTACATAATAGTGCCATACACTATGCTACACCATGATAAGATCTAAGAAAACAGACTTTATAAGAAGACTCCACTTGCATTAGAACATATAGAAATTCATTACGTTGTCACATTTTCCTCCAAAGGCTGTCCTGCTGTAAGAGAAGAGAGGTAGCAAGAACCATTCTGTTTCCCCAAGAGTTTGGGATGAGCCAGTGGCAGTTGTTCCAGAGCTCAAGATCCTCATCAGGAAAAATCATTTATTTCTGTTGGCTTTGTGACATGAAGGCAGACACCTCCATTAAATCTTTTTAAAAATTATTTATTAAAACACTTGAACATTTACTGTGTGTGAGTGGGTCTGCTAAGCAAAGAAAATAAAACTTTCTTCCTCTCTCGTCAATTAAAAAAATGCCTCATTTGTATCAAGTACAGGAAGGAAGTGTTTGTTTAAAAATGAGCCAAATACCATCCCCCAACCGGCCCAACCAAATTTCAAAACCAAACTGTTGAGGACAGAGCAGGGCAGGCAGCGGATCACTAGATCACAAAATAAATTTTAAAAGGATGAAACAAGTAATTAAATCAGGTTAAAAAAAGTCGTGCCTTGAAAGCAAACTGCTAAATATAAAGTGTAATATGTTTAAGAGGAAATGGAGGCCATGTAAATACGTTGTCCTCCATGCGCACAAAGGGAAAACCAATGATTCTGAAAAATTCTGAGTAACATTTACATGTGTTCTGGCTGAGAAATTGAGAGGCTGCTGGTAGGGAATGGAGCCCAAAGACATGCATTCAGCAGGGAGGCAAGAAGTGCTTTTCACACAAGGCTCTCTAAGCAAGAGGATGGACTCGCACAGGGAGGCAGGTGTGGCAGCAAAGCAAGGGAGCACGCCTGAGGTGCAAATCCTAAATGAAACTTGGTTCCTGCTGAGGCTGAGCCTCTGCCCCAACCTGGTGCCTGGTGAGTGACTCAGCAATTTCCAAGAGCCCTAGCTTGAACCAGCCTCGCCCTAGGGGTGGGGTCCTCCTGAAGCTTGGGGTAGCAGGAGAGGTGAGATGCAAATCCTCTTACCATATCCTGACCCCACATTGCACAGACACTTTGCATTTGAGTTGTTTTTACCTACAGGCCATGGCTTGTCCTTAAGGTACCGCTAATCATTTCATTTCAATAATGCCTAAAATGTGGGCTAAACAAAATCAAATAATACAAGCAACAACACAGAGAAGTCTGAGAAGTGAATGTGCAGCTATGAGCCTGTAAAGAAATTTGAAATATGTGAGGGTTTTCCTACTGAAATTACTCAGGTCTATGGGGGACATTCTGACCACCCTGTGCCCAATGCTGATCTCACCTTTTATGTTCTCATATGACATGTACAGGAGGGGGCCCCCATCCCTTGTTGGAGACCTGCCTACAATTATTTCATGGGCTCAGTGCATGTTCCTTCTCTCCTGTGCTGCGTAATTGGTGGTCTGCTGTACACTGTGCAGATGTTCTCCTGTGCTATTTCATGATTATTTTTCAAGTGGCCTCTTAGTCAAGGGATGGCAGGTCAGCACATGGAAACATCTGCTCTTACCATTTTTCTAAGCAAACAGCAGATGGCATTGCTGCTGTCCTTTTGATCTGGAGCAAAAACTCCCATGGCTGAGGTGTTGGTTTACATTGACGCTGCCTGGCAAGGGACTGCCTGAGGGTTTGCCTCCCCCAACGGTAGCACTGCCTACAGATGTTTTCTCTGCAACTCTCATTTTTAGTTTGTTTCTTCCTGTGACTCTACTTCTGCAGGGTGTCTTGAACTTTGCTTCTTCCTCCTGTGACTGTTACTTGATCGCCCCACTGTTTTCAACCATGGTCCCCAGGTTTCCTCCCATTTGTCACCTGTTGAGTTCTACTAGTGTTGCCTAAGAGAAGACAGTAGAACTGTCTCTCAGGGTCACCTCAGGATTTGGGCACTGGATATGCACCATGGACTAAATAAGATTATTTGGGAAATAGCTGAACTACCAAGTTTTTTCTAGGTGCTTGCTCAGCTAAACAAGACCATCTTAAAGGTGCATTTTAAGAGTTGGGTTTGTAAAACTTTATAATGTATGTGTGTTTTTTTAAATTTGTACTCATTGAACAACTCCTGTCTTTACAAACAGTGCAAATATACCAAAAAAAATTCTTTTTCAACTGTGTTTTCTAGATGGTGTTAACATGTTGGAAGAAAAAAATATCTTCCTTGGATTTCTCCTTGATTTATATTGGATTTTCAATGCATATATTTCATTGTAGTGTAACATTTAGTCATCTGTTGTACTTCCTCATTCTCTAGCATCTTTCTTTGGTAGGTGTTTCTTCCTTGATGTCATCAGTCAAGTTCTTTATGTATGTCTTTATTTCTTCTGCCTGGCCTCATTTGTTCTATCAAGAGTTTTGGGAAATTTCAATTCCTTCATTTGAAAAATGGGGATAATTAAAATATTTTCCTTTTAGGATTGTTGGGAGGATTAAATGAGGTTATATATGGCTAGAAAGTGCTTTTATTTTTAATTTTTAAATACGTTTTTACTGATTTTAGAAAGAGAGGGAGGGAGAGAGAGAGTGAGTAAAACATCAATCGGCTGCCTCCTGCACGCTCCATACTGGGGATTGAGCCCACAACCTTGGGCACTTGTCTTGACCAAGAATCAAACCCACAACCTCTCAGTGCATGGGCCAATGCTCCACCAACTGAGCCACACCAGCCAGGGCTAGAAAGTGCTTTTAAACTGGCAGTCATCATCATCTTCTTCCTCATCTTCCTCATTGCATCATTGATAGGTCAAGAAGTCAGAGGACCCAGCTTGACTATTCCCTTGCTGAAATTTTGGGCAGTATTATTTTTTATAACTGGTCCAAGTTTGATTTCCTCTTATTATCTACTGGTTTCTTGTTTTATGTATTCAAGCTCTGCATTAATTTTTTTATATCCCTAGAGAACTATACTCAGATACAGTTATTAAAATTTTAAAATTTCATTTGATATAAATATTATAGATTTTGGCTAAAAAATCCCCAAGTTCATACTTGTTAAACATGGTATAGTAATTACCACATTTAAATATTTATTCTAATCTTCACCTTTGGTTGTTGATAAAAGAAAAAGAATAGAGCCATATTATCAAGCCTTCCCATAGAAACCGATATACATTGAAACATGCTGCAGAGAATCCTGTGCCTTTCCACGTGTTCCTGGCTTGCTCACTCTCTCATTAGAGTTCCACCTCGGATCTGCAGAGTCTGCTGATACAAAATGGCAGGCATGCACGCACTCTGGATTGCTTCTTATGCTAGCCAAGCTACGGTAGGTAGCTCCATTCAATTTAAGTTTTATGCAGCTACTGATGTCTGTTTATATGCTTGCAAAATTAGACTTCAGATGGCCCAATTTTTTAGGGTATGTAATTTTCCATAGCAAAATATTTGGAGTCTCAGGAAATACAAGCTTTTGGAGTATTCAGCAGCCCCCTGAAGTTATTAGAAAAAAAGCAATAATACATGTACCTACTGTTTTTAAAGACAAATTCTCAAATGCATAAAAGTTGTCAAAATGAAGGTCTGTACACAGCCACTCTTCCAGAATTATATTAGCAAATAAAAAGGGAGGGGTAGAGGGGATATTTAAGAGAAAGAGTGACTCATGTTTCTAACAAGAAAAGGCAGTCACTGCCTGTGTGGAAACAATGCAGGAGCCCGTCTGTTAACGTCTAAGTCATTGTAGAAGTTGGGATTACTAAGAGTCAGTAAAGTTTAAATACTGGTGATTAGTTTACGTAACACTGGAAAAACAAATCTCCTTCTATCTTTCAAACAAATATTTCTGGTGAGCCCATCCCAGTGTCCTTTTGTTTCACTTCCACTCAACTCTCTTGGAGTTTGTCAAATCCTGTTATTAATATGTTGCTCTTTTTTCTCCTCATATGTAGCCTTAGTCACTAATGTGAACAGGCTGTCCCAGAGGCTTGGGTATTCTTAGATAACTTTAGTACTACATTTGACTTTATCTTTGCAAATTTTGATTTCAAAATTTGATTTGCCACACTTCTTTTTCCTTCTGCCCAGTTAGCCTCCCAATTTTAATCATTTAAATATTTTTTGTGTGTGTGCTATTTCCTTTCCTCTTTCTCCTCTGAGCTTTCAGTTCATTTCTTCATTTACTTTGTTTCCTTTAAGCTTTAAAGCTTATTTTGGCCCTGGCTGGGTAGCTCAGTTGGTTGGAGCATCATCCTGCACGCCAAAAAGTTGTGGGTTTGATTCCTGGTCAGGGCATGTACCAAGTTTGCAGGTTCGATCACCGATGGGGCATGTACATGAGGCAACTGATAGATGCTTCCCCCTCACATTGATGTTTCTCTCTCTTCCTTCCTCTCTCTCTCAAATCAATAAACATATCCGTCACCGTGTTTGGTGAGGATAAAAAATCCACTTATTTTACCATCCATTTGGATTTGTTTAACCACATGTTATAATTTATTGTAATTCAAGTTTAATTCTTCTAGGGAAAACCTTTTCTCTTATTAGCTATGTAATATTTTTTGAATCAGTCAATTGGTCAATTTTCAACTCTAGGAGATCAACTCCAAAACTGGCCTTCCCTCTCTCCTGAACCCGAATCTGCCTTCCGCATCCCCTGCTGAACATCTGTACGTTGGTTTCCCTCCGACACTATCAGTCCATCACGTCACCGTGTTTGGTGGTGAAACCCGTTAGTCATCCTAGTCGGCACGCTTGGCATTTTCTTCGCCTTGTGCCTCCGTGTTTCACATTCAACCGGTCACCACATCCTATCAAGTCAGCTTCCTGTTCCTCAGATCGCATTGCTCAGTTCCACGATCGCAGGCCCTGCATTCACTCAGCCCCTCGCCACTTTCTCCTCCACCGTTCCTGACTGTTAACTCATCTTTCTGCCGTTGCCACCATCCCCTTCCCTGCCCCTGCCACATCCAGTCCTTCTTACAGCTGCCATATCTTTCTTCTTAAAACATGGCTCTAGTAGTTGTTTATTTCTGCCCCAAATCTTTCAGTGCTTCTCTACTGCTTGTTCCTCCCTCCCCAGTCCCAACAGCCAGGCTTGGGTACTGGTCATGCTTCACGGCCTGTGCAAACACTACTTCTCAATGAAGCCATCCTTGATTCTGCTATGTTGCCTCCAAGCCTACTGCTCAGTCTTCACTTTACATGTTCCTCTTACTCTGTCAATAGTTACCTCCCCTTATAGCTTATTGTGTATATTTCTTTCTTTTTGGCTAGAATTTAAGATCTGTGAAGGTGGGATCATTACCTTAATTATTCTTGTATTCTCTGTGGTTCCCAAAGAATGCCTTATACATGCTTGGTACTCGATAAATATGTTATATGTTGAAATGTGTATATAATTTTATATATATATATAATCTCCAATATCTTCACTGATTTTCTTTTTAACCAATATACACAGCCAGTGTTTCATACTTTTGCAATATTCCAAGAATCAGGACCTCCCTTTCCTAAACAGGACTTGTACTTTGAGAAAGAAAGGGAACGAATCCCTGAAAAGTCTGCTATTATCACTTCTGGATTAATGGGGAAATGCTGAAGGAACCTGGAAAGTTCATTTCACTTTGCCTTGCTGAGCAAGCTTATATATTTACCTGAACTTTAAAAATCTTTTTATATGTTTATCTCCTCTGCTAAGAGGTCTGAATTCTTATGTGCAGAGATTGAATATATTCAATGTGTAAATGTTGAATGTACAAATGAATATGTAAAAATAAATTTCATAGCCCAGGCCAGGTGACTCACTCAGTTGGTTGGATCCCATGCACCAAAAGATTGTGGTTTCAATTCCTGGTCCGGGCACATACCTGGGTTGTGGGTTTGATCCTGGGTCAGGGTGAATACAGGAGGCAACCGATGGATGTTTCTCACATCAATCTTTCTCTCTCTCTCTCCTTTCCTCTGTCTCTCAAATCAATAAAAGTCTGTCTCTGGGTGAGAATTTTAAAAAATCTACATTGAAAAATAGATTGTATAAATGTAAAGAAGCTGGAAATTTTAGCACAATTTCTCTTAAGATCTCTTCAAAGAGTAAAAGATTAGCAATATACCTAACCCATAGTAATTTGTTACCTTTATTTTTAGTTCAGTAGAAGGAAACCTGCACGGAAAGATTAGGTTGAACTATATGAAACTGATGATTTTTGAGTATTTTAACAAAATAGCAATTTTACATAGTCAACCTCCTGAGGCACAGAGTGGGATCAGTCTTGAATCTCTAGAACTATATGTCAGTGCTGAGGATCTGTGTACAGCTGGATTTTTTTACACCCTAAACTGGTTTGCTTTTTTAGTTTTGACTCAGCCTATGGAGATAAAGTGTTAATTAGTAATGCTGTTCATTTGTCATTACTGGTAATTATTGGCTTAATTCTCTGCTAGCTATCGGTTCATATTAGTTCATAATTAGTTGGGTTTATTATACTAGTAATTAAAATATCAAATTAATTGAGTATTTCCTTTGCTTTGAAGTTGCCCTAAAGGTATATACATGTCTTGTCTTGACCCTGACTCAGTAACTTTCATGCTTGTTGGTGAATTATGCTCTTTGGCTCATCCATTCATTTATGATTTCATTAGCAAACGTTTCTTGAGCACCTACTCAGCACATGCCATCTCAAACAATGTAGGGTTCCTGACCTCAAGGAGAGATGGTATGAAAAGTGCCAATCCTATGATCTTTGTTCAACTGACAGTCACCGTGATAATCATTATTATAGTGGTCACCATCCCAACTGATAGTTATATTTTTAAAATTTCTCTTTATAATAAAAAAAACAAACATTTACACATCATTTTTTCTTCTTCTGACATTTTCATGACTAAGGAGAATGACAATCCAAAGGAGATGGCTTCATTAAGTAAATGCTCAATTGGATCAACTTCATAGGAATTTATTTAGACCTTTATTCAAGGTATTCAGAGACAATGGAATCTGGAGCCTTGCTCCCTCCTCTGCTCTTCCCCTGTCCTAAGACTCTAAAGCATCCGAGAAACATTTCACCTGTGAGAGCATGGTTCAAAACCTGAACCACCAAAACCCTCTTGTTGGCATCTGCCTATATCATCTGTTTGGGATGGAAGATTTGATGTATAAAAGTAAGTGTCTAGGACTTTGAGGGGCCCTAATACTTAGCTCAGTTGGCAGTAATAAAAACCAGAGTGTGATTTCAGGCCTCTAAGTGTCAAGTAGATTCATGGTGGTCCAGCCCCTCATTTCACGAGAGTCTTCCATAACCCACGGGGGGAACCAGACTGTAATACAGGAGATTAAGAGCTAAACAAACCTATTCCCACTCCTGGAAAAGCAGCTCTGCCCATAAGCTCTAGAGCAGGACCCTGGATCATCAACCTTGGGCATCAAAGGCCACATATTTACTTGTATAATTCATTTGTATAATTAATTTGTACAGAAGAATAATATTTAATCACAAAATTTAATTGAAATTGTTATGATATTGTGAGAAGAGGAAAAAGCTGAATTTTCTTAATTTCTACACTACTTCTGGCACCATCTTTTGATTTTTGTCTCTGCAACTTCATAATTGAGAAGAAATCAAGCCAGAAGGAACTCTAAAGACCTTTGTTTATATTAAACTTATTAATTCTGCTTTATTGAGAAGACTTGACCCCTTTGGCTGCATTATCTTGGGAGTGGTCTGTATTTCACTGTGTTTTCTTTGATATATGTACAAGAAAATACCAGACCCTAAAATAAAATCCCTTGCTGAGCTGCTTCTCCCTGGGAAAGAGTACACTTTATGGCCAGATGGAATGGCATCATGTCTCACTGTTGGGGTAGAACAGAAAAGACAACATCACTGAACACTTTCCATTCTCATTCAGCGGAGGCTCCTTAGTTTTGTCAGGTGCTGTAAGTTGGACCCAACACTGAGCTGCAGCTCAGGAGACAAAACAGTTGGAAAACTTGGGGAAAGGCTCTAAGGGTCAGTGAAATTTACTGTGGGCAGCTGCTGCTTCAAAGCCACTCTCTGTGCAGAAGCCTATTAAGAAGTAGTAGGTTACGTTCCTGCCGTTTCCCTCAGCATGATGGATGATGCTCTGAAAAGAGAAAAGACTTCCTGTTCCATGGAGGTGGCTTTCCTCTAGGCTGCTCTCTGCCTTTCTCAGGCTCTCTCTGTTCCGTTTCTAACCATTGAATTCACTGCTCCACTACATTTAATAATAACCTGGGTTTGTCAGGAATGACTGACTGTGACTCGCCAGTGACTGCTTGTCAATCAGCAGGACCTCCCACTCTCAGAAGAGGGGCTGAGCCGTGCAGTTGGAGCAGGGAAGGGCAGTGAGGGAAAAGAATCAGGTTGCATAAAGAAGAATAACAGAAGTTACTTTAGAATTGGCTTGACCTTTTTTGCCTTCAGAAACATTTTCACTTTACCTCATGTTAAGAGATTATTCCTCCCTGGCCTTCTCTCAGGCCCTGATACTTGCCAAGCCAGCCTCTACCACAGAGATTTTGTACATGCTGTTCCCTCGACTATGCATGCTCTTCCTTCCTTGATTTGCCTTCGTTACTGCTACTCTCTTTGCATTCACAGTTTATGGAGAAACCCCTCAGCCTTCTTGCTTAGGTCGGAGCTCCCAAATCGAGGTGCTCATAAGACAATGCCCCTTTCTCAAAACTCTCCTCCCCGCCCCAACTGCAAGTTTCTCAAGGGCAGGAACAATGGCTGTCAGTCCTCACTACTGTACCTTCAGTGCCCACTACTCAATGTATGTTTGTTGCTGCTGGATATAGTTGACATTTAATTTCTACATTATTAAGAGAGCAGAAGCTCATTATATGCTTTACAGAGGCATAAATAGATACACAACATTCATAGCATGAGGTACATTTTAAGAGCAAGTTGCTTGCTTAGTAACAAGTATAGCAGCCCTTCCTTTTGTGTGTGAGGAAAGATTGTTCATAATTAAAGGACAGAAAAAATCTTGTATCTGCATATCAAATGGATATATCTATTTTGAATAAAGTTCTCTCTTAATTGACTCTATCAAACAATGACTATTAGGTGCTGGTGTGTTTAGGACAGACTGTCCTTTGCTGTTGTGTGGAGATGACTAACATAGACAAGATCCCTGCCCTCCTGAGGATTATCATCTAAATAGGGAGCATCTGATAAAGACCAGAGAAGAAAGTGTTCACTTATAGGAATGTGGGAGAATCACAATATGTAGGAGAGGAAGATCTGATCCTCTCCCTTTCTAGAGGGTCCAATCTGTGGAACCGTGAAGATAAAAATGTAACTCACTCTCAGTTACTGGTGACACATATAGATCTACAACCCACAAATCTTATGATTTCATTCTAAAATTAACCCAGTCTTTAAAAAGAGGATATATCAAGATTCCTTACAAGATTTGGGGATGGCAGCAAGGATGGATGCATTTTGTTGACTGTTGTGCTTAGATGGAGTTAAGTATTCAGGAAAATAAAACTTCACGTGGAGGTTTCCCTTTTCTATCTAATTTAGAGGTTTTTCCTTCCCTGTGAAATCACTGCAGGAACTTCTCATGGTGCTGTCAGGAAAGGAGAAACTCAAGGGATCAAGGTCTGGTTCCGCTTAGCCCTCCAACCAGAATAGCTCCAGGTTGATTTAGAATTTTAGAATCTCATTAGAAGAAATCATTTTGCTGCAATGATTTGCTAACTTTTAGTTAGACTACAGAGCCCAGAAATTCTTACACAGGGCAGATGACAGTAGTCAGTAAATAGGAATGTCAGAGAAGCAGGATGATAATAAACTGGGAGGTGTGACTATAGTGTGTAGACAAGGAAACGAACAGTAACATTTCCTATAGGAAAAGCAAGACATTGATAGGATTTTGACACTGATCCACAGGTCAGATGGGACATTAGTTCAGACTGTGCTGAATCTACTCCAGAACACACAGGGTTCTCCCTTGAGGTAACTGAGTTGAATAGAAAAGAAGATAAACAATTCCTTTGATCAACTGAGGAATTTCCTCAAATTTGCCTTCCTGTTGCTTTGGAGGTCCATTCTCTATGGTAAAAATAGTGGGGAGGGTTAGGATGTCTGTGAAGTCATAGAACAGTGTTTATGGGAAACTCCCCCCACTTTTGGACACTTCCTTGAAATGTTTCTTTAAGATAGTAAATGAGGCAGAAAAGCAGAAGAGAAGCCACCTTGAAAATGGGGATTCAGCTGTTCCTCATGCCAGTGACACTACCAAGCTATCCACTCTCTTACATTCTGTGCAGTTCTTATCCCAAACCAAAGATATATTTACAAATTGTTGTCAGATGGCTCTCTTATAGACTGTGACTTATTTTATTTTTGAATATTATATTAACTAGAAATGTAATATTTTCATAAGAATATGAAAAGTATTTGTCATAACTTAACAGGAACCTCTCAGAGTGAGAGAGCAGGAAATAAAGCCAGAAGGAAACTATTTCTGGTCTAGTGTACCCTAAGAAATATTGGACTTGTTCTAGAATATTCTGTTCTTATTTCTGAAAGGATAAATAAGAATGCTATAGTTTTTATTTGGAAAGTATTTCTATATGTAATTTGTGTGTATCTGTATACCAAAACCAAAATGAAATTATTCAAACATTGGCATGTTAGAGATTATGAAATTCTCTGTAAATATCACTATCTTGCCCTGGCCAGGTAGGTCAGTTGGTTAGAGTGTTGTTCTGATACACCAAGTTTTGGGCTTAATCCCTGGTCAGGGCACATACATGAATCAACCAATGATTGCATAATTAAATGGAACAACAAATGGATGTTTCTAAAATCAATAAATCAATCAATAAGTAATTGTTTAAAATATCACTGTCATGGGATCTTTGTCCTTTGTTAAAAAATAAGAAATTTAAATGTCTATTGACTATTCTTAAAAACAATAAAAATTTGTATCTTAAACTATCAACAGTTATAATCAAGATTCACTGATCTGGTTGAGAAGAGAATTATTTTAAAAAGAAGTCTGCCTAAGATTATAATTTAGTGGAGCAGAAAACATAGCTAATAACTATGGAATTGTGGATTTATGTTTATGTAGAAAGTCATAGTGATTGTGATATGAAATATGATGTCCTTTGATTGAAGCATAACTCTGCTCTGTAGGTTGGGACCAAAAGGAAGCACTTTCAGTTTATTTTGAATTTGATCAATTCTGAGGATTCCAAAAGGGAAACAAAGCTAACAAATATTTGCAAAAAGAATCAAATTAGCACATCTGATGGCTAAGCGATCCGTATCTTTTGAAAGTAACCACAAACATTTAAAAGTGAATATGGAGCCCGACCAGCGTGGCTCAGCGGTTGAAGATCCAAGAGAACAGTGGTTTGATTCCCAGTCAGGGCGCATGCCCGGGTTGCGGGCTCAATCCCCACCCAACAGGAGGCAGCCAGTCAGTGACTCTTTCATCACTGATGTTTCTATCTCTTTCCCTCTCCCTTCCTCTCTCTAAAATCAATAAAAATATATTTAAAAAATAAAGTAAAAGTGGATATGAAGTAGATAATTGGAAGACAAAGTTAGAGCCCAACCAGAACCATTCCTTTAAGTAACTTAGAAAAGGCTTTTCTCAATTTATAGAAACATCCTCATGGCTAGAAAAAAACAAAGTAAACTAATAAATCAGAACTAAACTGATTAAACAGATATAAGAAAATCATTACTCTCCCCCTCACAAGCAAGTTTGTCATTCTGGTAAAACGAAGCTGAATAGATTATGTTGATGTTGAATAGTTTATCTTCTTGAAATGCATAACTAAATTATAGTTCTGGGTGAGCACACTAAGTGGGATTATGTGATTATACTGTAGGCACCAATTCTACTTATATTTTTATTCTCTAATGCTTCATACCTAAGCATATTGTTTGAGTGTTGACAAGGTAGCAAAAGTATTACTTTGTCCTTTTACTGCACCTCTCATGAGAGGATCTTTAAGAGCTTTACTCACATTAGTGTGTTATTCCCAGGATTACTCTTCCTGTTGTATAACTGAGGAAACTGCTTCCCATGGATATAAGTAACTTGTTCAAAGGCTCAAATCAAGTCTCTAATGTGGCTACAAAGCTGCTCCTGATTCCAGGGCTTGACTGTTCCGCCCTCAAGATTAACACTCGAAGGAGGCATTCTGCAATGGCTCTCACCCAGAGAATGGTCATGTGGACCCTATTAAATTAAGAATTTGTGAAAGTACATGAAGAATCTGTTTTGTAGAGCCATTTTGTACAGAAAACGTTTGCTGAGCAAATGCAGTAATACACATATATAGAAAAGTGGTTAACTTGCTGCGTAGAAAGGTTGCCAAGCATTTCATGTTCATTGGCTTACACTCAATATGCTGATTATAAACAAGCTATTGATTCACAAATTAAGGTGCATATGATTAAAAACATTTTATTGGTATTTGGTTGGAGTCCATGGTAATAAGTATTTATGAGAAAATAATAAAACTATATTCATTTAAAAACATATTTGCCCATTTTAGTTTTTCATGGACTTAGATTAGGAAATTCTATATGTGCATAAGCAGTCTTGGAAAATGAAAGCACTAAGTATTCTTTGTATATATAGCAAAAGTGCAATTTCAAACAGAGTTTTCACCGGAGAGATGGAGAAGAGAACTGTGGAATTGTGAATGCAGCCAACCTAGTAGACAAGAAAGGCCATTCTTCACTGAGTATTTCAAGTGTCTCTGCACTTCAGTTAGCAGCTTTCTTCACAAACAAAAAACAGTGCTATTCTATCTAGGGGCCCTTTGGGCTGAGCCACGTAATGAGGGGCCTCAAAGTCAGTGCAAGCCCAGCCTGGCTGGGAATGAGGGTAGATTCAGTTCTCCGCATGAACCTTCGGTGGCTCATTTTGCAGGAAGGGTTAAAGGTTCTAGTGGCCCCATTTCCCACCAGCAAAGAGTCAAAACATGCCTTCTCCCAAGAGGGTACAGAATGCCAGGGACAATAGCCTGCATTGCCAAGCACATTGATTCAGCTATTTTCACAACCCCATGCGTGGTTTTGTATCTTTGTGTTGAAGGCAGATAGAGCTATTATGGTCCCTGTATGAATAATCTATTATTTTAAAATATAAATTTTCCCATTACTCTGTCAGCCATAAATACCTTCTTTGCTAAAATGTTGTTCAGAATCACCACAGTCCGAGGAGGGCTGTATTATATCCTCTGTTCACATGACCTAAGCAGCATTTCTGCACGACTTTGGGGAATAAAACAGGAAAAAGGGGGGAAATATTTAAAATAGAATAAGCTTAATGGCTTTTTCACTTATAGTTCCTTCAAACACTTTAATATACTATGAGGGGGTACGTACTAACCTTTGGTGGAAAGGGAAGTCTATTTGTAACCGAAAGAAAGTGGAAAATATTTCTGGAGCATTTTGACTTTCTTTCAACCTCTTAAAAGATTCAAAAAATATGGAATAGTAAAATAAAAACTCAAAGGCTGCCAGCGCAGGTCTCACAATAACTTGTGCCAAAACTAAAATTGCTGCTATTTATATTAATATAGTTCTACCTCACTACCAAAAAAAAAAAAAAAACTGGCTTAGTCAAAAGAACATATCTACTACCTCCTCCTCACATTCTAGAGTTAAAGAAAGCAGTAAAATTATAAATTATTAAAAAACGAATTTCATTGTACTTGGTATGTCTAACCCTTAAAAGAGACTCATCTTTAGAGACAAGAAAGGCTGGATGGTTACATGGCATTCTATTATCTTTAATCAAACTGGGGAATACTTTCCAGATTCCTTCCAAATAAAGCATATGCTATTACTATATTTTCTGGTTATTTTCCAGATATTCCAGCTACTGATTTATATTTGATGCTATTTGATTAAGTTTTAAAAACATTGTGCTAAGGAATAAAATGGAGCCTAGTAGACAGAAACAAGGATATTAACACTAATAAAAAATTTATATGTGAGAAAAATAACTTTGGTAGCAGGCTTGAGAAGTGATGAGTGGTAGGAGAGAGCGGGGGCAGTGAGCCTCTTTGAAAACTGTTGCAATTGTCCCGACAAATGATGAGGAGATCTCAGACCAAGACTGTGAAGATGGAGTTGAAATACTTCCAAGATGTGGCATTGTTCATAGGCTGGCCTTGGGCTCTAATTCCTCTTCTATCAATTCTATGGGAAATGTTTTTTCTATCAGAAGTTATGTTTTAAGACTAGAGGTAGGAGGGAAGGTGTCTGTCCTAGAGGAAGACTCAAAACTGCCTCAGCATCTGGTGGGTCAAGGAGTTTAGAGTAGAGGGTCAGGGAATACTTCCTGTCTCCCCAACTTTAGGGAGGGGCTATGTCTCTCTACTTCTGGTATAATATTCATGTGCAAAGGGCATTTTTGAGACACTGTTTCATCACTCTGGAAGGGCCTGCATGTCCCTTGCTCCCGCCCTATATGGACAATAGCTTTGCATGTCCACTGGAGAGCCCAGCTGCCATCTACTCACCAGCAATGGAGCATGGATGGCCCAAAGGGGAATGGTCCCAGAGCTTGTGGGACCAGACTGAGGCTAAGGTCAATAAGGGGTCAGGGGTAAGCACTATGCCTTTTAGAAGATCTTCCTGGCCTTGTATAGTGTGGCCACTTTCTCAGCAAAGCCTCTGAGCAGTGTTTTTCCAGGCGTGGCTTTGGATGTCTTGTGTCTGAAACACCTGGGGGAGTCTTGCTAAAGCTATCGATTTCCAGGTCTTAGCCCAGGCCTTCAGAATCAGATGCTCTGGAGGTGGGTTTTTACAAATTCACTCAGATAATTCTGCACATGAAAGTTTGATAACATTGTCTTAAACCTCCTCACCTAACAGATATAAATTAATTTTAAAACTAGTACAGTGACAATAGTGTTATTGCTTTCAGAATCCTACATGACCAGTTAGGCTCCTGTGTGAACCTCCCTTTTTCTGATACATGTCATGAGAGTGGGTCTGTGCTCAGGGTGGCCGGAGAGTGGAATCACCAGTGCTGTTGAAGTAGGTGTTTCCACAGACTTTCTTGCTTATTTTGGCTGTAACTGTGTTTGATGATGCTGAGCAATATTGTGCATAACTACAGACTGTAGTTTTACATTTTTCGCTCTGGAGGGATTTGCTGTAAAGGTACTGCCAGAAAAGAAATGAGAGGATAATGCTGAGGCCATCTCCAGGGAGAGTGGCTCAGAGAAGTGAGGGAAGGAAAAGACTGAGGTGGCAGGTTAAGGCAAAGGGGGTAAAATACAACACAAAAGAGAAGGCAAAAGCGTGACATCAGCACAGGGTTCACGTTGCAGTGTAGGGAAGTTGTATGAAAAAGGAAGTCTCAAGAAATAGAAATAATTATTATGTTGTTATGACTTGAAAAGCATAGGCATTTATCTGGTATCACCTCTACCTTTTTCTTCTCTCTCCATTGCTCATCACTGGCCCCAAACAGAGAGATCTAGTTCTGTTTTATGAAATCAATTTTTTTTAATCCTGACTTGGTCTTCATTGTTACCCTGGAAATTCCAGATTGCTTTCTCAGTCACAAGCACATGTCTATGTGTGGTTAAGTGGGCAAACTACTGAAATGAAAAGAATATAATTAGATAAAAATAAGGTTCACAAGACTAAAAATAAGGATGCCATAAATTGGTCAGTGAAAATGGATTATGGCTATATAAACACCTGACCTTCTTTTGGATTAAATTTTTAGATTTCTATTTTTTCATGTAAATTAAATAATCAAAAACAAAAAAGGCACACCCGTGCACCACTCTACCTTAGGTATTTACAGGTTTCACACCTACCTAGTCTCAGCTGATGTTCAGAACAGTCCTGCAGAGAAGCAGGGAAGGAGTCCTTGTCCTGTTTGGACAGATGGGGAACCTAACAGCCAGAAAGCTTAAGTGACCCGCTGGACACTTTCTGATCAGCAAGTGGCAGGAGCATTCCAGCCCATCCCTTCTGGCTTCGAGTTCAATGGCCTGTTCTCCAATGTGCCATCTTTTCTCTTGCCTTAATATTCAGGAGAAGATAGACATTAGAATTGCTTTTCAGTCACCTATTATTACTAAATATTTACCGGAATATCCATTATGTGTTGGTTTGTTTATTGGGACCAAACAAAGAAATTGTGCACTAATTTGTGGAATCTAGATGCAGGAAATTCAAAGATATGAAGGTGAAAATGAGCAAACAATTGAGTTGCCTTTCTGCCTTTCATTCTTTCCTGTGGGTGTCTCAGGTCAGGTGGGGACATGTGCCCTTTCTTCTCCTTCTCATTGGCTTTGTGGATAGCCTATCTTTTCCATGGGCCCTTAGGCCCTGGGAAACACGGTAAAGACTGGACATGCTCGGGCTCAGAGACCTTATTCTCAAGGTTGTAAAAGTAGGTGAAGCATCACCCCCTCCACCTGCAGTCAGTGGGCACTATAGAGAATTAGAATATTTAAAGACATTTCTTGGGGTTTTAGAAAAGGTGGAGAGGAGAATGTCCTAATATGAGTGAGTAGAATCTATACAAAGGGCTTGGGATCTAGCAGTCCAACGAGTCAACTCCACTTGCCTTCACTCTATCTTAGGATTCCTGGTGGAGGGGAGGAAGGGAGGACAGTGGGGCCGTTTGATGGAGGAAGCAGTGAGTCGGCTGCCCTCTCAGTCGGTATGCCTTTGGAGGAGTGGGGCACAGCAACACCCACTGAAAGCAATACTGAGGCTTGAATTCATGCCACACACTCTGTACTCCCTCAAAAGACATTTTCAGCTGATAGTTGAAGTAGCCACAAGAAGTACATGACAGTGATTTTCTTGCTCCATGTTTTGAATGGTAGAATCATTTATTATCTAAGCAACTAAAAGGCTAAAAGTTTGTGGAATCAATATGCATAATCTAGCAAGACAGTTTTTCAAAACAAGCCTGAAGAAGGGTGTTATTCTACTGAGAGGTTGGTTGCAGAAGACAGTTTTGGGGTGTGGTCTTGTTTCTGGAGGCTTCCTGCAGATGGTTTGGCTCTTTCAAGTCTGTTCTGACTTATCTGTGTGGTGGCCTCATGTAAACCTTTGGAAACCAAGTGGCTTCACTCAGTGTCCTCCTCACTCCGGCTCCTCTGCAGGTGTGTGTGTGTGTGTCTATACACATGCATGTGTGAGCCTGACAGTGTGATGTGGGAGGAGATTGTCAGTCTCCCATGTCTGGGTAAGGCCTCAACACCTGGTGATGAGACTAGTTTCCACAAGGCATAGTTAATAACTCTTAATATCTCCGATGTCAGGAAGCTTGCCTCTGAAGGAGTGCTTGGCATTCATTGCGAAAGGACCATAATGAAGCACATACCTACAGGAAGACTTCAAAGGAGTTTCATCTTTGAGATTCCTAAAGGGACAATCTCTTAAATAGTTCCTTAATTATGGAACTTTTTTCAGACTCACTTTACTCTTCAGTATGTGAAAGAAGTGTGTGTACTGCTTACATAAGGCAAAATATAAAATTGGATGGTGTTGGAGCTGTAGTTGTCTGTTTCTGAGTGAGTGCTGCTTGTCTCAGCCAGGAGGGCCCAGGGAACTGGGTGTACTTACCTGCTTTGATTCTGGCACGCGTTCAGCAACGTGGGCCTATGGAGGCGGTTGTAGGTGTTTGGCGGTTTGGCCCACTGGGAAACACCTGGAAATGGCTTAGTTGAATTATCCTTAGTAGCTCTCTATGTGTATGGTAAAGGCCTAGTGGCTGAGAGGGAAAATACAAGCCTGAAGTTATTCCTGAAGACCTTCTTCCTTTTTTCTCTGGTAACACGTAACCAATCATATCCTAAGATACGTGTGTTCAAGGCAAGCAACACTATAACTTATCACTCCCAATGGAAAGAGTAGACTTTGCTTAGAGCTATTGAGGAGAAAAAGATATATATAATTGAACGTAAGCAAAATGCTATATAAGTGAATATCATTATAACAAAAAGGTCTGTATAATAAAATAATTCTCATAATGGGTCCAGAGTCTATACTAATGCTCGTTGTTAAGGTGGACATAGTGAATTTTGTTGAAAAGAAACCAGTTAGCAGGGACACTTTTCTCATCATAAATATTGCTGTTGCTGTGTGACATTTATACTAACAGCTGCATTTGAAAGCCTAATCAAAGTTCAGTTTGTTCAGGCAATATGATTGGTTTCTCAAATGTGGGGCTTTTATGACATTTTAGTTGTGGTTGATGAAAGACTCTTGGTGCTTGTCTGGAGGGAGCTGTCAGGACATAGAACTGGCTGTGGAGCAGGAAGGACTTATAGAGATTATCTGTGGTACCCTGACCTCCACCCCCAAATAACTTATGTTATAGGTGAAGAAATAAAAATCCAGAGAAGCAGATTCCCCTATCCAGGGTCACACAGCATGTTAGTGAGTGAACCAGGACAGGAATTCAGGCTTCCAGCCAAGATCAGACTGGCTCACCCCTGGCTTCAGCTGTAAACACTTGCCCCCAGCATCCTGATGGGCCCTGAGGAAGGCACCTCTTGCTCCCTAGGGCCTCCGCAGGTTGCAGTGCCTCTTCTTGAAATAAATCTTTGCCTGTAGCAGCACTTGGCCCAGGAATGATGGGGCAGCAGGAAGTAGGAGAAAGGAGGGGTTGGGGATGAAGACCATGGAAGAGTGTCCTGTGTCTGTAAAATAAGATGGACTTGCTTTTGTGACCTACTCTGGCTCTCTGGTAGCCAAAATTCTTTGAGCAGCAGATGGCATCATTTGAACATGCATTCAGCCTTTTAGTGTGGTGCCTTTCAGAAATACAAATTGGGGTGAAAAACTCTGACTTCATTCTGTTCGTACGCATACAGAGAACTTGGGGGTGCCTATGACTTTGGTCCTTTTATTTGTACAAACTGCTTATGTTACCATGGGCAAGCCACATGACATAATATATAAAGGAAGGTATCTATTTTTGTCACTCTGAAAATAATTGTTAGATGATAAGGCATTTAGCATAAAAATTTCATAAAACCAAATTTCAGATTTTTTTTCAGCTTCTATGGCTGTCTGTGTGATTAGTGAGTTATTCTGCTGAGACCCTTAGGGAATTCATAAATATTGATAAAAATAGTTTGAGTTCCCATATATCTAAAAACTATCATACTTCCTCTTCAGGTACATAAAGTAGATGTGTGATGAATATTCTATTTGTTGAAAGAATGAATGAATGAAGGAATGCTAGGGAGCTAAAAGTGGCTAAGTTAACAGAGATTGAGCTACTTAAAAAAAAATAGCAACATTAGCTTGATGTTATTTGGTAGACACAGTAAGGTACAGTATGCATTACTAACCTCATTAAGTTCCAAATAAAACTCTATACTTTACACTATTTCTACAAGAGGTTTTATTAGATTTCCTTAACTGGTGTCATATTTTTTGGCCAGGGCATTTTCAACCAGCTTCACATAAATAAAGTTCTATTTTGTCACCATGTCATAGTAAAATAAACTGCTTGTACTATGCATCCCAGCCAAAGCCAGAGCAGACGGGGAAAGGATATAAATGTGTCAGTATTCGGGGAGAGAAAACACATAAATGCACATGGTGACTCTTAACTCTGAGGCTCAGCGTGATCCTAATTCATTTGGGTGACATTTAGAAAGCTACTCCCAACATAAATAATATGAATATGGTGGGGGGTATCTCTGACAGACACAAAGTTGAAAAAAATGGCCTGAAAGAATGCACATCAGATTTTACAGGTGCCCGGAACCTTAATGTACAGTGATGGATGACCTTTTTGCGAAGGTTGACATAATGCTGAATGGAATGTTTTGTTTATATCTGGTACCGAGTTTATTGACCAGCACCAAAGGGTAGGACCAAGCTGAGATTTGAACAGTCTCTACTTTTTTCATTTTGTGGAAACTGTTTTCTGTGTCCCACCCCCTCACAGGCAACAGTTCTTAAGTTGTTCCACAGGTATCATTCCACAAGATGGATTACTCTTTTTAAAAATAATCTTAGGCCTAAGTATTCATTACCAGAGGTGCAATTGTTGACGGGTAAATATGAAAAATTAGGCAGAGAAGGTTTTTACCACATTTATCATATATCTTTAATCTTGATTTGTCATCTCTAATGTGTCTACAGTTAAAATTCCCATGATTAATGGTGAGTTGCTACCTATAGATAAAAATGGTGAGAGTACCTATAGATAAAAATCACAAAACTCAGAAATATAAGAGACCAACAAGACAACCAAGCCATCTGAATGACAGCATAGATTTGTCCCCACGGTGCTCTTTCCCACGTGGATGGAAAAAGTTATAATGAAAACCAAGGAAAACTTTTAGTATCAATCCAAGTGATAATTTCCTCTCATCGCTTAGTAGGAAATTATCACTGTACGAAAGCAATCCCTTTTGGAAAATTTTCCAAGTACTTAGCATAAATTATTTCCTTAAAATGTCAGCCATTATACCTAGTTATTATAACCTCTTGAGCAATGCTATATATTCTTCTTTCTTGATGGTTATACCTTTCAATTTAATTTTTTTTGTTTCCACCTTCAGTCACTTTTAGTTTGATTGTTAATTCTTTGATTGTTAGTTTAGTTAATTCTTTCATTTATAATACTTTTGGATGCCTACACTGTGCCAAGTTTAGAGGATCATACAAAGATGCATCAGGCAAGGAACTTTCAAATGGCTTAAAGAGTAGATAAAACAGGTACAGAAATGCCCCCAATATAAGGTAACATGTGATCCATCTCTTTAGAAAATTACAGATAGAGTTGGGGGGTGCAGATGCAGAAATGATCACTAGTTTTTACTGAAGGGCCCTGGAAAGACTTCCTAGAAGAGGGCCTTAAATAATGCTGGGAAGTCACTCTCCAGAGAACAGGAGGAAGTAGAGAAAAGCGATGGAAGGCACAAGGGAAATGAAGAAAGTCACAAATAAGGGAAGGAAGCAAGAAGCGACAGAATTAGAAAACAATGGAAACATAAGTTAGGACCAGATCAGCAATGACTTTGAGAAGCCAAGCCAAAGAGTTCAGGCTTTCTTCTGTAGTCGGTAGGGAGGAATTGAAAGTCTTTAGCAGAAATCGACTTGATCAGAACTGTGCTAAGGAAGAGAGAGCTCTCTAGGATGAGGCCAGCTGGGAGGCCTTGAGGAGCAGGAGAGAATTCCTGTAAAAAAACATACAGGAAGGGCGGGGGGGGGGGCAATGGAGTAGAAACATGAGGCAGTAGTCCCATAAGAGGATCAGAGACTTTTACTGGGGATGATGCATTAAGATTGACTTTCAAGGTTTCGGTCGAGTGACTGGGAGTCAGTAAAAATGCTAGCAGGTTCTGAAGAGATGGAATGGCAAGTTCAGTTCTGGACACCAGGATAATCTGGTCCCACAGGGTTATGTTGCATATGTCTTTGAATCTTCAATTGCTAACAAAGTGTAGATGCTGAATAAAGTCAGAATGTTATTTGACAAGCAAATTGCCCCATGTGAAGATGTCCAATAGGCAGTTGGAAAATCAAGCAATTCATAATTTATTTTCTCTCTTTGCAATGTCTGGTACATCGTACACACTTAAGCATATATTAAACATCTAATAAGTTTTATTTCTTAACCATAAGAGTGGTTAAAATGCATAAATGGTAAATAGATATTTTTAAATAAGTTTCTATACTATTGTGATAATTTCCAAAATGATAATTTATATCCTCTCTTTCCAGTTTATGCTGAACACGATATTGGAACTATATGGTCTTATGCTGAGAAAATTTTGATACCAAAATTTTCAAAATTGGTATGAAAAACCATACCAAAATTAATTTCTGCCAGTAAAGGACATTAACTTTCAGCCATTTATCTGAAATATGAAATAAAGAAAGTTACCTAAAAGTATTTACTTCTTTCGTTTTGTCATCTATTGAATATTAAAGTGGGCACAGACTCATGTTTTTCAGTTTGAAGCTAACCACTTACAATTTTTTATATGCTGTTTTGTTCTGTTTTGGCTTTTCCTTAGTCTTCCATATTCCTGACTTTATATATGCTTTAAGATTTGTGACTTGATTTTATCAACTGTTTATGCCATCTTCAGGTTTATGCCATGTTCATATTCAATGTGGATCTTATCGGTTACAAAACAGAAATATTAATGCAATTCTTGTTATTTAGCCTAGCCTGCCACTTATAACAAGTAGCCCCAAAATACCCTGCTGTATTTATGTGAAATTCAAAAGTTAATAATTAAGAAACATCTTAAAGTTCAAGCACATTGCTGATTAGTAATAGCTTATAGTATGTCTTGTTATCATTAACCAAGTATTTCCTGACATTCAACCCCTGATAAGCAAAAGCAGTGTTGAGACATTGACCATAACACAGGCAACTGATACTTCAAAACCAAATAGGTATAAGTAAAGATAGAATAACAAAATGATAAAAATCAAATTCCGTAGCACCGATGAAGAATTCAGAGAACACTGGGTAGCCACATCTTGATGATAGATGAGTAACCAGATCTTAATGTTCTGTAAATACCCAGTCATTTGAGTGAAGTCTTCTTGAATATCCTGTTTTTCATACCTGAAACATGACAACTTGGAGACTAAGCCCAAACTATAGAAGGTGTAGTCTTTTTGCCCAAGAGACATGTAAATATAGGAATCTTTAAGAACATCAAATAATAGACAACTCCCCTCCCCCCAAAAAATAGGTGCTCTATTTCCTGTTTCATTATCTGTACTGCCAAGAACTGAAAGGATGAAGGCAATCTTTCATTTCACTGTGATCCTCTTTTTTTAGGTTCATGTTTACCCTGCATTCATTGTACCTGAAGCAAGACTACCTGGAGCACAGGCAAAAATGAAGCCATTGCAAGTTTCCCCTGTCTAGGCTGTATATAACCAGTGAATCATTCTGTGGGGTTCCAGAATGCAGAATTGCAGCTAGTAAAATCTCTGGGTACCCCCAAAGCCTGTAATCTGAAGCTCTGAACTGATTCCCTGTTTGTGTGTAGAACTGCTATATATCCACAATGGTAGATCAAGACTGATCTCGCAGATATGTATTTTCTTTGTAGAAGATACCGGGCTCCCACAGCCGTCTATTTCCACAGTAGGGAGAAACAGGCTAATAACATGGATTTGAGTAAGTGGTTTGGTGTGCCTGGGTTTCACTCATTCATTTGTTTATTCCTCTACTGATTTATTCTCTCATTCATTCGCTCACTCACTCATTCATTCATTTAGTCACAAAAAGACTAACAGAATTTATTATCTTAGGCACTGAAGTCGAGATGAAAAAAATTATACTTATCCTTGTCTAGTAGGACACATACAAATGAACAACTATATGATACGGTGTGATTCCCTCTAAAATAGAACTAATATGAGCAAAATGTTAAGGGAAATGGAGAAAGAAAATATGTACCCTGATAGGGTAGGTTAAGAGAAGGCTTTACAGTAAATCAGTGACTCCCAAATGTGCCTACTGAAACCATGCCTATTCATGATGAACTCTTCACTGGGTGGTATGAAGTAAGAAACGTAAAGACTGTGTCTTCCTCAAACTAATTTTAATTAAGTCAAAGAACTGTCATTTTAAAGATTGTGTTCTTTCTACTTCTGTGCTGTTGAAATTTTTTCTTTCTTTCATGAAATAATGGCGAGAGTTGATAAGGCCAATCTAAAACTTTTTCTTACTTGGCAAAATAAAAAGTTGACAACTCTTTGTTACTCCTCAAGATTAAAAAAAGATTACTGGTATGTGAAATGTTGTAGTTTGAGGACCACCAATATTTGAGCTGACCTTTTTTAGGTTGATCTATTTCCCAAATCTTGGTAACAGTTAGAAACTAGTAAATCCAGGCAGTTATTGTTTTCAAAATGTAAGACTAACCTGAAACTATAATTTGCTTTAAAGAGGGTAAGGTGTCTCCACAGATAATTCTGAAGAGCCAAAGTTATCACCGAAGAAGCTTTTGGCAAACATTTCCCATTCACATCCTCTTTGTGAACTCCTGGCAGTCAACCATGCTTTACCACAACACTGACCCTAGTTCAACATTAGAGAAAGAAACACGTGTAGTATGGACTGCTGTCTGCTTCAGTGAGTTAGATTTCTGTAATAAGTGGATTTGTTTTTGCTTCCACTATAGTCATAAAAAACTCCAAATTCATCTGCCTCACTGATAATCGCTGGATTTGATGAGGTTTATTAACATCTACCACTCATCTGAAAGCCAAGTTTTCCTCACTGTTCCCCATCCATGGCAGAACCCTGGAGATGTGACCAGAGGGTTGCAAGTCTCACATCCAGGGCCCTAGGGTGTGCAGGTAGTGAGTGAATGCCCTAAGAAAAGGGCCAGCGCCACAGTGCCCCTTCCTTGGGGTCCTGGGCACATCCAGTACAGAACAGGGTTAAGAGCAATAAATATGTCCCAAATGGGTTAATTTTACTCTGCATTAGTATCAAAATGGCAATTCTTACCCAGCCACATGGCAGTGTATTTGAAAACAATGTGAGCAGGTACATTGATATTTAACTATTAAAATAAAATATTTAACTGTTCTTATGTAAGCACACACATAGTTTATTTGTATAAATCTCAGACTCATTTCTTCCAGGAGACTGGCCTTGTCTCTATTTCTAGAAAGAAAATAGTAGCATGAAGTTGGCATTGTTTTGTTTTTTCTTGCTGTTCAAATAAAAATCACAGCTCAACTGCACAGTTTTGCAATGGCCAAAATGTAAGGAGAACTAGCCTATTTTCTTAGTGTATCATGATGTGCCTAAAATTTAGACTTGCAAAGTGTAAGAGGGGACAGAGTTTTAAAGATAGCTTTACAGTTAATTTAAGTTTCAAGAAATAATTTTTTATTCAATCATGGCACTTTGGGATATTTTAGAGATCAAATAAACTTTTCCTTTCATTTTAAGTTTGAGGAAACTGAGGCTCAGAGAACATAAATAACTTTTTCAAGAAGGCATAACCAGATCTAGACTATATCAGCTCAATGGCAATTGAGCTATTTTAATATTATTACATTTTAATTGTTTGTTGATGCATTTGCAAAACAATTCTTTGCAGAAAATCTGTTTCTTGCACAAATATTTAGACAAAATAAATGACTCTGTTTAATGAACAAGTCTATGGATAAGGAAACCCTATATCTTTTATTTGCTCTTTGACATGGCCCGAATAATTGACAGGGCCTGTGCATTGGTTAGTAGGGAATTCAGAATTTTGAGACACAGTGTTGCAAAGACTCAGAGACAGTGCCTTGGAAAGAGAAGTGGAAATAATATAACTAACCAGTTGCCCCTAAATTCCCTGTTCTGTTATTTTTTAATGTTCTCACTCTATTTTAAGTTATTATATTGCTTAAATCCTATTTCTGAACACAGTTATTGATTGCTTAAAAATAGGCTGTCTTGATGATAATTACCTATTTTCTTTTTTTGTAATGGCAAAAGAGAAGTCAAATTATTGCTCTTTTTGTGTAATTTTGTGGCTTAGTCACCAAAACATTGTCTGTGAGACAGGTAGAGAAGGCTGCTTCTGTAAGGTGTGGCAGGCGATGTTGACTTCAGATTGCCCCCTTTTTTCTTCTGGAGATTCAAGGGCAGGGAACACTCACAGTGTGGGTCCAATAACCATAGCTGAAGAAACCTAGGAGTTAGGTTATGGAGCCTTGCATTTGACTCCTGGAAAGCTGTTGTGGGGGAGCAGGGAATGTATATTCCTTACTGCCTGCTTGGGATATCCTTCCACACTCTATGACAAGAGTAGAGGGAGGGACTCAGGCTTTCATTCCTGGGATTCAAAACAAATGATTTGATTACCCACTGCAATGAGAATATAAATTGGAAGTTAAGCTGTGGGGCAAGTTGTTGCTGACCTAAGGCAAGTGGTGATTAGTGTAACACCAGAAAGTTAGGCAGTTTCTCTCCCTGCCCTTGAATTAGAATGAAAACTCCTGGTGGCCAGGGACTATGTTTGTTTGTTTGCCATTTGCGTCTCCTAAGACATGATAGGAGCTATGTATTAGTTTGCTGGGGCAGCAATAACAAACTGGGTGACTTAAACAAAAGAAATTTATTTTCTATAGTTCTAGAGGCCAGAAATTCCAGCAGGGTTGGTTTCTGGTGGGATCTCTCTTCCTGGCTTGCAGACAGCTGCCTTCTCAATGTGTCTTCACATGGCCTTTGGAAAAAAAGGGAGATCTTTAGTGTCTCGTCTTCTTAGAAGGACGTCAGTCCTATCAGATCAGGGTCTCACACTATGACCTCGTTTAACTTTACCTCCCTAAAGGATCTGTCTCCAAAATACAGTCACACTGGGGGTGCTCAGGACTCTAACCTATGAATTTGAGGAGGGGACACAGTACAATCCATAACAAGCTAACAAAAGTTTATTGGATAAGTTGCTGGATAAAATAAATGTTGGTATTCCACAACAATACATGATAATGGCTTTAGAGAGGTATCTTGCAGAAAATTCCATGGTCGAGGGTTTCCCCAAATGTGTTCTAAGGGATACTCTCAAGATGCTCTGTGAGAACAGGATTTGCATAATTTAAATAGGTTTGGAGAACTCTGCATACTACATCCCTCTCTTGGAGAGTCAGATTATACATCAGCATATTAAAGTTTCTGACATATACTTCAGAAAAGAAAGCTGTTTTACTGTATTTAACCCACAGTTCCATATGTTGTACCCACATATTGGATACAGAACCCCACCCCTCTTTATTTCTTTCTCTCTCCCTCTCCCTTTCTCTATATACACACACACACACACACACACACACATCAGTAGATGTCCTTAAAGAAACCCATTGCTTCTTTGTCCTTCAAGAAGTCCATTGCTATCTATATGCCCACTTTGGAAAGTGCCTCAACCCATGCTGAGCAGCAGTGTTCTCAGGGCTGGGGGCAGATTTCTAGTTTATGTTTTTCTTTTGCATCTCAACTCAACTCCAGACTCTCAGACAATGGGAATCTGGAAATGAACATTACTATATAAACTTACCAGTACTATGGCAGTAGCAATAAAAAGAAAGTTGTTTAAGGTAAAAATTGATCCCATAAATATGGACATAACTGTAAAAAGGAGAAGCCATTTGTTTGGGCCTGGGGCCTGGGGGGGGGGGGCTGAAGGATAGAGGGGAAGAGGGAGGGGGAGAGTCTAGGAAATTCCTGAGAAAGAAAAGGAGCTCATGTGAAAGATGATTTAACCTTTATTGTGCTTTAAAGACAAATTTAAAGCTTATTTTTAATTGGTTTGGTTTACAAACATTTTCATTTGTTTATTAACTTATTTTAGTGCATGACATGAATTTAAAAGCTTCATTGAAGTACCTACAAATATCGGTAATGGTATGTAAAAGACAGGACTTGTGGTAAGTGTCCACCACCAGAATCAAGAGGAGAGTGAAGACAATTGGGTAGATGACTGTAAGTCAAGATCAAAGGCTCTTGTATTACATCTCAACAAATGAGATAAGTTTCTTGAAACTGCCTGAAAGTAGGATACTTTTGATTGTGGTGACTGAGTTAAGTCATTTTTCCTTAGTGATGCTCTCAAGGAAAGAGAGCTGGATTGGTAGACACTGGCCTTTTAAAGAATCTACACCCAACTCTAGGCTTAACCTGGACCCATTACTTCATCTATCTAATAATTATCTAATAATTACCTATCTAATAATGTGGAGTTTGGACAAGGTGGTTTCTAAGTTCTCAACCAGTTTTCAGGTTCTGTGACTTTTATCCATTAGATCAGTTATTGTGAAACAGGTATATAATGCAAACCACATATGTAAATTCAAATTTTCAAGTAGTCATGTTAAAAAATTTACACTAACTATATTTCAAGTCTCAATGGACACGAATGGCTAGTAGCTATCTTATTTAGCTAGACAGGCTCAGATATAGAGCATTAGAAAGCCAAACTTTTCATTACTATTCCATACCCTGGAGTAACTTTACTTTGTTTTTCAATGTTGGTTATTTTATTATATTCTACTAGATGTCTAGTAACTTTCATTTTCTTCAAGGAGGTTTTTGTTTAATAATTTCCTATTAGTTTTTCCTACCTCTTTTCCACTTAGCGCTACAGAATAGTTTTCTCTGAGTGCAGGCTTATCAGTTATGCCAAACTAAGTGTGATTTTTTGGTCACTTTGCTAAGGATAAAATCCTTTGCAAAGATTTTTATCCTTGCTAAGAATTATGAGCTTAACAGAATCCACTTGCGGTCTAATGTAGGACTGAAACTCATGCTACCATATATATTTAAGGAAAGTATATAAATCTATACACCAGCTAACCCTAAAAATCTATTGTTTTCTGACTTGTATTATCCCAGCTAACCAGGGTAGTGAATTTAAAAAATTGGAACCTTTGACTTTCTTTACATATTCTGAGCACCAAGTATATCATGCATAAGGCAGTACTTATAGCTGTGTCTGCAGTTGCATGTATACATGATATAGATTTGAAGGCATAATTGCACACTTAGGAACTGGGATTTCTAAACTGATGTGTCTAAATTTCCATCAGAGCTAAAGCTCCTTCTTATTAAGACTATATTTTTCTGTGCTCTTATAAAATATTCATACTTTGGAGTCATGATGGTTCCTTCTTAGAAGAAAAATAAGTATCTAGTTACTAATCCAACATTCCCTGAGAAGCTCTCACTATTTCTATATACGTATCATTTAAAATAGAATCATGCCTAAAATGTGTTTTGGGTGCAATACTTCTAAAAGTCTTAAAAACAGCCCCTTCTAAGAGGAAAAATGAGTATCAAGTTACTAACCCAATAAAACCTGAGATGCTTTTGCTACATATGTTCAGATATATATCGTTTAAAATAAAGTACTCCCTAAAATGTGTTTTGAGTGTCACATTTGAGAGGGAAAATGTGTGCAGGTGACCAAAACTCTCTGGTTTTAGTGGCATAGAAGTAAATCAGACCTAAAATACCATCAGATGTGGGTGTCTGTATGTGAGACTGTTTTGGAACAGTCTGTGTCATGCATTTCAGAGTAGACATGATAAATCATCATAAGCTGAGGACCACCACTGTGTTTGTGGAGCAAAACCCCGGCCTTTCTCTGCTGGATAATAAACGATCGCGGAGCTGGAAGGGAGTCATGTGTTTCACACTGGCCGGAGACAAACTATCTTTGAATCCAGCCTTCTTAATTCACCTGTACACATCCTGCATTATTACTCAGGTGCAAAGCAGAAGTGCTTTTTGTCTTTGAGGCTGAAAGACCCTTTAGTTTAAATTATGAACCTTCTCTGGGTTTCTTTGAGAAAGTAAAATAAATGCTGTAGTGGTTACTAGTTGTAAACAGTTCTTAAAATACACAGGTTCTGCCCCATTTCCAGTGAAATGCTGTGATTTAAGAATGCCTGTTTATTGTTACTTGGTGTGCAGCTGCGCTATGCAGGTAGATGTAACTGGATTCTCGTTCTCATTGTCACTTATGGGCTGTTTCAAAAGGCAAGAGTTGAAACAGCCTAAGAGCAAAGTACTAGATAATTTTTAGAAACTTTTGCTGAGCACATGAGGTGGGGTGAGGAGGATGGGAGGATACAGAATTAGGTAAATTCACAAGATTAAAAACACCACCACCATATTATAACCCAGACTGGGCAGCTCAGTTGTTTATAGTGTCTTACTGATACGACAAAGTTGCAGGTATGATCCCCAATCAGGGCACATAGAAGAATCAACAATGAACGCATAAACAAGTGGAACAACAAATCCATGTTTCTCTCTCTCTCTCTCTCTCTCTCCCCCTTCCTCTCTCTCTAAAATAAATGAATAAACACATTGTAAAAGAGAAATAGTTTCCAGAATGAGGTTGCTACATGACAGACTGAAAAAAGGTTATAATATTATGCCAAATAAACACATATACAATATTAAAACATGGCCCGAGTACAGGTTGGTTTGTGTTAATAGCTCATTTCCATTATCTGTCAAGTTGGATTTCATGCTCCGGCCACGACAGGCTGACAGCCGAGAGGGATTATTAAGATTGCAGGGGTGGCCATCTTTCAGTGGACTGCTAGGCTGGACAGTTGAGTAAAACCAACTGTTACTCGGATTTTAATTAATTGGACATTTGAGAATTGTGACAACACATTTGAAGTAATGATTTATGGAAGAAAAATTTTACCTACTCGGTATTTTGCAGGTCTTTTTCTTAAGGCTGATTATATCAGGCAGGCAGATGCGTGTACAAAATAGAAATTTAAGGGACCATATGTTAATGTCATTGAAAAATTTAAAAACACAAATACTAAGTTTTTGTTGGAATTACTATTGCTGTTATTTACCTATGGGTTGTATATGACTTTATTTATGGTACACTTAATTAAACTTAATGAATTACATTTAAGATAATCACACACACACAGTCTTTCTCCTACATTGATAATGGCCAGTGGCTAGTAAATACAGAATTGATTTGGAAGGAAGAGGAGTTAATCCTTGAATGCGCCTATAGTAAGATTTCAGACACTGTTTCAAGCTTCTGACATTCTATTTTAATATACATTTTCATATATTAGTACAATGTGAAAACAAGTAAATTTGCATTTGAAAACTTGTTTCATACATTATGTATGATTGCTGGTGTCATTCTGCTTATTTCTTGTTCTGAATCTAATATTTTTGTATTCACAACATTCTCCAGGTAGGTATATTCACTAATTTATCTGTAATTATCTGATGCTTTTTATTTTGTACTAACAAAAGCATGAACATCATTCACATCATAGGTACATCATAGGACCAGAGAGTATGTTGCTAGCTTGCTTATATTCCTATATCCAAACTCCTAGATTTTGAACAGTGACTTTTTTCAACTTTTTTTCTTTATTGAATAACATTAGGTATGCTTTTATTGCGATAAATACACATAATATAAAATTTGCCATGTTAACCATGTTTAAGTGTTTAGTTCAGCAGCATTAAGTGTATTCACATTGTTTCGCAGTCATTAACTCTCATCTTGAGAAACTGAAACTCAACCCATTATACAATGACTCCATTTCCCCTCCTCCCAGCCCCTGGCAACCACCATTCTGCTTTCTCTTTCTATGAATTTGGCTACCCTAAGTACCTATATAAGTGGAATTATACACTTATTTGTCCTTTTGTGACTGACTTGTTTCATTTAGCACAATTTCTTCAGGGTTCATCTATGTTGTAGCATGTGTCAGGATTTCCTTTCTTTTTAAGGCTGAATAATATTCCATTGTATGCAGACACCACATTCTAATTATCCATTCACCTGTCGAACACTTGGGTTGCTTCTCACTTTTGGCTGTTGTAAATAGTGCTGCTTAGAAGGTGTGCATACAAATATCTCTTCTAGTCCCTGCTTTCAATTATTTTGGGTCTCTGATCAGAAGTGGATTTGCTTGATCATATGATGGAAATTTGTTTTAAATAGGCTAAAAATGAGATATATCACTTGGGTACATGGTATCAGTTCACATTTTGTGCAATATTCTTAACTCCGCTTTCTTCTTTAAAATTCTCACTTTGTTCATTAACTGAAGGTAATTTTCCTCATCACTCAGCGGTATTGAAACAAGCATGGGGGCATTTTAGAATGAGTAACGATCTCTGCTTTTATACTCAAAGGTAGTGCAGAAGAACTAGGATAATTGTCTTGGGCAGAGGAAAGAAGGTTTTCTGTGGACCTAAGTTTAGGGTACCCAGTCTTGGTTCCCTGTTTTGTTGGTTTGGTTTCTGCAGTAATAATGCTCATTGTACTTGAAAAATGACAAGCGATGGAATGGGCCGGGAGAAAGGGAGAAACATGACATTTATCACTGCTAATGAGGCCACCAGGAAACTCTCTGTGCTTAGAATTGTTTGCAAATGTACAGTGGTTTTTGGTCGTAGTCACTTGTTTGTGCCTGTGCAGGAGCTGGCCACTGGACTCACCCTTCCAATGCTGGAGCAGATGTCTTTCTCCTCAGTTTGGCTGAGGAGGGGAATGTCCTTCACCATCTACGGTGTTTCCTTAGATGCAGTTTGCTCTTTTCCCTTTGTGGTTTCCCAAGTCCTAACCATCTCTACCTCCTTGGGGAAGTTTTCCTTGACACCATCATTTCCAGATCCCCACCCTGAGCTAAAGGCAGTTCCCTTGCTCTGAATTTTCATAGCAGTCTATCTGAGCCCACTGTGGCTGTCAGTTTTTTTCTGCTACTTGTCACATGTCTTTCCCCTCCCACTAGTGGCAGGCTCTGGCTCTGGTTGATCCTGTCTTGTCCCATAGCACTCTGGGCCAGGGTGCCACGTGTGAACAGACTTCAGGACCTGATCCTGACAACTGGACTGCGGGGACAGAATCCTTTACCTCTTCATCAAGGTCACCTGAAAAAATACAGAGGTGGGCACAAGATTGTGGCTCTGTGATGTGACTGGAGTGAGAGTAGGGCAGAGCTTGTATTTATGTGAATTTGGGATTTCAGAGGGAATTAGGGTGTCCTTTGAAGCAAGCCTCTCTTGCCAGTGAACTAGGACCTATCAGTTTATTTTTTCTCCTTTTATTCCTTCTCTTATAAATTTACTAATAATTTCAAACAATATAAAAATCTGTTACTATATATTCTCTCAATCAACTAATCAAACTTCTTCTAGGAGATTTCCGAGCCAGCCAAAGGATACTTGCTAACTGGAAGGCATAGTCAGGTGGTCTAGGACACAGCCCTGTTCTGTCTATGAGTTTTCTAAGAGAAACCATTCTGACCTGACATGGCAGAGCTTTCAGGTGAGGTACTAAGTAAGCTCTGTGGAGCCAGTGGGGTTATGCTGGTATGAACCTGGGCCATCCGGCAGTTCTGCAATTTCACGAGAACTCAAGTCACAAGGGGCGGTTGGCCTTATTCCCTCATGTTGCAGCAGAGCAGGGACCTTGAGGGACAGAGACGGCCCTCCACTAGTGTAATGCTGGGAACAGTTCATTCATTTGCTCAGAAATAAACTTTTAGATGTCTAAAATATAGTATGAAATAAACCCAATTATATTAGCCAAAATATTAGTTTTTAAAGTTGAGCATCAGTATAGTATATAGGATAGGCCTTAGGTACCTGGTTAGGTGTGAGTTATCAGGTTAATACATAAGATGAGAACAGGACACTCCATGATTAACGATGAGGCAAAGATCATTGATAGGAAAGCATGTGTTTATGAACCTCTCTCACCATGTATTAGCTAAAAACCAGACCAGCTATCTAAAAACGATATAGCTGCTTGATAAAGCAAAGCAGATCTAGAGGAACAGTGGGGTACTTGCATGTTAGTAACCTCAATCAGTACCCACTTATGGAATAACAAGAAATAGGGGATAGATGTAGGCCTTGGAACACTAATAGGGAAGGTGAACTAAAGTCCATTTCCTAGTGTAGAAAAATATAACCAAACCTTTTATTTAGGAAATTATGGAATCTCACAGTTGGAAGAGACCAAAAAGTCACTGGGGAAACTTAACTGATGTAATAGTAATCCTGCCTTTGCTCGCTTACATCGAATTGGGGACTCATTGCCTTCAGTGGCAGAAGCTCTCTGTTGAAACCATACCTTTTCCCAGTCCCAAAAGATACAGGAGGCAGGGCTCAAATTTAGTAGCCCTTCTACTAAAAATGCTAGGAAGAAAAATAACTATACTTCTGCGCATAATATTGACATTTGAAAATTCCAAATGTACTGTTAAGAGATGTGTGTAAGTAGTGTTGGGTGATTTATGTCCCAGATACAGACAGAACTTTACAAATAGGCTGTCACTTGATTTCATAAAAATTGTTTGCCTGACAGAGAATAGACTAGTGTGACCAGGTTTGGCAGAGCATGTCAAGGGAAAAGAAGTTTGTACAATCCTTTTTTTCACTGTTGTGTTTTTCACCACTGCTGGTCTTGTTTCTCATCGCCCCCACTCCTCCAAATTTTCTTTTTGGCTTTGCAGAAAATGAAAATCATAAAATTTGGTTGCCTACTTAGGATAAATCGCCCCAGACACCTTTCTTTTATCTTCTTTTCAGATGTGTGTGATAGAAATCACAGATTAAAATAATGTGTTCTTTTCCCAGCATGCCTCTGAGACCCCAAAAAAACGACTCCTGTCTGCCTTCTCCACTAGGTGCCAGCACAGCTCTGCTCCCTGCTTTTGTTCTGTTCTGATGGCACTTCGGCTAATCGTGCATCCTCTTTAGCAACAAGGACTTCGAGTGTCTGGTTTATTTGTTTTGTTTGTTAATTTTTACTAAATTTGACCAAAAAGATTCACATTAGACTGGCTTTCTAATCACTAAGAATTTCAGTTTCAAACACTGTTCAAGGTACGATGAATTTAACTCATTACAAGTAGCAGGATCTTTCATTTTTCGTCCGAAGTCAGTATTAATTGTGAAACAATGGATAATCGTCAAATTACTGAAAATTAAACAACTGTGTAATATAAATAAATTTAAAGAGGCATGGCATATTTATAAATAAGAACAAAATTTTAGGTGCTCACCAGTTAGTTATTCAGGAATTAGTTTTCCAACTTGATGACAATTATTTCTCTTTTAGAGTTGTGTTTGTAATTTGATGTATCATTTGTTTTGTTTCATCAAATTACATGTTCAAATTTATTTGAAAAATTCTTATAGGTTTCAAAATGAAGATAATACAGTTGTTTGCTTGTTATAGAATTCTATGTATGAAACAACCTCTAAAATTAAGTTTTTATTTTCACCTACTCCAAAGGTTTTGTTATTTTAAAATATAGTTTTTAAAATATAAACCTGAATTTTTCAATAATTATCAGTTAATATTTTAACTACTAATGAAGTGTAGCATGTAAAATTATTCTGTGAACAGTTTTATTTAATTTTGTATATCCGAAGCTATATAAGAAAATACAATAAAAACATCCCTGCCATAACTAAATATATACCATAGATCTTCTATTCAAAAATACCATCAAAATGCAAATTAATGTGGTAAAAGTATTTCTTTAAATAGCGAGAATGCTATGATTCAAGATGTATATCAAAATTCTATAAATTTCAAATGTATTTGATGTTATATTGATAGTGTAATTTAAAGCTACAGTCAGTATTGTTGTCATCAGTTCTATTTTTTTAATGTTAAATATATAGGCAAAGCCTTTTCTGTACAATTATGTGAAACATGATGTTGGAAAATGATGAGAGCCATAAAATGTCGACTTCCTAAACTGTATATTTTGGCTCATGGCATAGCTTGATTTCTAAAAACATGAGATTTCTTTCCTCTGTTTTATGGTGTATTATGGGATAGGACCACTGATGTTACTGATCACACACATTGTAGAAAAGACCACTGTGTGCTCTGAGAGTTTGGTTTGATACGACTTAGTGTCATTTTGAGTAAAACTTGGATTATTCAAATTTCAAGAACCTTCTGGACCTATGTAAATATAATACATACTGCATAATTCTGTTACTTCCATTCTGATTGTTTCTTTTAATCTGTAGGAGTATTTTGTGTTCAGAAAAAAAGAAAACGGAAAGCAATGAAGTGCTGTTTAATCTGAAACAGAGGTTTTTTAAGTGCAGTCTCAGAAGCAAGATCAAATGACCTATCCAGTCATTCCATATCTGTGATTCCTTCCCGGGACTTCTCTCGAGTTTCTCAGATCGGCCCAAACCCTGGCTGGAATACTGTATTCTGTACTTTGTCGGTTTTCGGTATCAGGCAGTCATAGTATGGTCAAGATTCTATCTAACTGCAAAGATTGTTATCTATAAGTTTGAAATTCTTTGTTGCTATGAAGTTCAATAAAAAGATTTTAGTGTTGAATTCAACCCAGACCACAGAATAATTAAATTCATTGTTTCTGATATGTTGCATGGGAAGATATTATGTAATTGAGTTGCTTGCATCTTTGCAATTTATTTTCTTAAAAAAAAAAAAAAAAAAGTCAGGCTATTAACTATATATGGCAATTAAAGAAAAGTGCACTGAATATCCTGGCAATACATCACTTTTTTCTGTGTTTGATTTAGGCGTCTGTAAAAGGACACCACTTATGCCTTTATAGTTAAAATACTGTCATTTCCATCATATACCCCTGTTTTTAGGAGTTTGGGTTTATAGCTCAACCATTTAAAAAAAATCCAACCTATATTCAGATTAGTAAATTTCTTAATCTGGAAGAAAACTTTAAAAACTTGAAATCAATGTAGTTTTATTCCTTTGAATTTGAAAGAAACCAAAAGAAAAAAAAAATCTCAGTGGTTTCTAATATAGTTTTGTTTTTCTTCATCTGCAAACTAGCTTAATTGTACAGTGAGATAATGTTATACCGTATTAATTCGGAGAGACTGCTGATAGTTTTTAAAGTTGACTGAAATTCAGTGTAATTATGAAACTTTTGCAATAAGCATTTTAGAGTCTACATTTTAAAATTTCTTGTTAGACTCCCTTTCTATGAAACTATGTGGGGAAGTAGGTGTGTCCACAGCTAAGGTGATTTTTAAAGTCTATTTCAGTACCTTGTGGAGAGCTAATTCAGTGATGCAGATCTCTAGGAAAGTCTGAAGTGAAAAGGGACCCTGAGTATAAAAAAAAATGCAAAATAGCCAGGAACTAGATTTCCTACTTTCTTACAGTTCATGTTCTTAGTGACTAAAATTGTCCATGTTTTCTATCCATTTAAGACTTTGCTCTTTAAGTGTTGCTAGTGGTGCTGGTTCTTCCAAGTCCCTGTGTCTTCTGAGTCCATTTTGTTCCTTTTGGTGAGATTAATAAAACATAAGCAGAACTGTATACATGTACAACTTATTTACATATGTGTATACATATTGAATACTTTCCTCTCAAAGAACCCATTGGTCTATTTGATATAAAATACTTTTTTTAAAAAAAAGGCTCCTTCACATTGGACAACAAGAGGCTGTGAAAGTGCCAGAAAGGAGAGGGGCTGAATTCTGGGAGATTTGAGAAAGCTCCAGGTAACCCGGAGATGGTACATCAGAAAGATTTAGTTGGACAAGAAGATGATTATGGGAATGAGAATGAGGGATAGTCATGTTTACCCGACAGAGCCATTTAACAAAAATGCTGTCTTAACAGCAATGCATGGGAATATATTCTTTTCAATCATCTTGCAGTCAAAACCCTCACAAAAGGAAATGTGCATGATAGAGAAGTCATATTTATATGTTCCCCCCCTGGTTCCAGCTTATTGGATTAGGAAAAAACAAGCTGTCTCTCTTCACTTCTTTTAAATAGAGAAACATGGCTTTTTTTTTTTTTTTCATAAATGTCTGACCACAAATTTAAGTTTACTAAAAATTGTTACAAATTATATTAGAAACAGAATTTTGCAACAAAACCTCACTTCATAGCAAAACCTGTTATATGAAATAAATATATACACCAGACACATGTTTGAGGGGACTTCATTGATTATAAACAGATTCATAATTTAAGTAGTAAATTTTGTTAATGTATTTAAAATATGATTAGATTCTCAAAAATTTGGTTCACATAAAATTTTTCAGACACACAAGCTGAAAGTCATGAATGATTACTATCTAAGCACAAGAGAGTTAAATTTGAATATATTACAGGTCGGTATATTTCAATGATGCAGTGAGAAAAGTAGATTTCTGGTGTGTTTTTTATAAATTTGTGTTTTGCTCATCATAAGCCGTACCTGTATATACAATCCTAACTTGACTGTTTTTCATCAGGTTCTTGTTTAGAAGTTTATGAGATTAGCTGATTGCTAAGGAGCCCAAATTTCTTCATGGTTAATTCTGTTTGGTCATTAAAATGAGTAAAATAGCCAGATGTGATCTTGGTGATCAAATTGGATTGACTGTTCAGTGATCCAATTGATTGTTTGGCAATCGTTTGTTATTATGTATTGAAAAATCAAAATCAATCAAGCAAAAGAGAGCCTATTTGATCCCACATATAGACAAAAGCTTGGTGGGATGCATACTTAGGAGGGGGAGATACAGAGATTCCAAGGATCCCACCCTGCCGTTCCTCTAACACTGTCCATAGCTTGATGGTCTCCAACAGTGCCTTGCTTGCCTCATCACACAAACAAGGTGGTCTTTCCTTTGCAAAGAGCTATGTCATTTGGCATCAGGTAAACCTGCCTAATTAGAGTGCTAGATTAGTAGACTCCTATGGAGTCCTGGTCAAATCCCTGGGCACAGTCCACCCTGTGCCACAGGGACTTGATTTGTTGCCATCCATGAGTCAGTTTAAATCAACATCTAGGTGTTGCCAGGAGAAGGCTTCTCTAAGAAAGATAAAGTAAGAAGAGGTTCAACAGTGGGACTGGTATATAACTTAACAACATGCTTTCAGGGGCTAGGTTTGAGAAAATAATCTAAATCAATAGTAGAAATGTAGACCTCTCAGGCCTCATCATAGCCTTTCCTGAGGACTCAGCGGGAAGGAAAACAGGCCAAATATTCTATGTAGTCCCTGAAAAAAAAAGAATAATAGTGTTCTCTCCAGAAAATATCCAAAGTAACAGATTAAGAAACAAAGGTATTTAGCTCACCTATACTTGATTATTATATACTGTTGTTTCTTTGTTTCTTAGCTATCTATCAGAAACTCAGTCCTCAAAACAGCAATTGACTGCCTCTGTGCCATTAGTCTTTGAGCACTTCCAGTTCTTTCTCACCTCCCGGCCGCTGCGTCCACTGTGCTCTGCCGGGACTGCTCTCCTGCCTCTTGGCATGGCTAGTTGTTTTTCCAGTTGGTAAAACTGGAAATTTTCGAGACTCTAATCTGTAATCTAATATTAGATTTAGAGAATCTAATCTGTAATGGCCTGTCTCTCTCTGCCCTGTTACTCTGTCTCATTATTTTTATGTTTGTTTCTTTCATGATCCAAAAGTATGTCGACATGGTTTCCTTTATTATTTGTTACTCTCCCTCACTGTATTGCCTTCATCTTGAAAAGTGCCGGGGGCATAGCATGTGGTGAAGGAGAGTCAAAGGAGTGAGCGCTACCTTCTGAATTTACGCACCGCACACATGTTGCCAATAGGCAGCCCAGGTCCGGCGGAAACCAATGCCACTCTCCACTCTGCCGCAGTCACTGGTTTGCAGAAGCATGTTTGCTTTTCCCTTGGCGCTGTTGCGTGGCCATTCTTAACTTAGGCCGGTGTCCTCTGTAGGAGAAGGTCAGTCAGGGAACACCTGCCCGCTCCCTATTACCCCAAGTGAGAGCAACACTTCTGAGGGCTCTTCACTGGCCGTCTTCTTTCCAGGGGCCCAAGACGATGGAAGGCAGCGAGACAAGGCACTGTCCGCGTCACTTCGGTTTAGCCAGACACAGTAGTTTCTACAGTGCGACTGCAGGGTTTTGTTCAACAACAGACATGCAGTCAACCAGCAAAAGAAAACTTCACAGTGCTCTGAAAGGAAGCAAATATTTAGCGTACTCTCTCCTGCCTTTATTTTTTCTTTTTGTGTCTGGAGCTGCGTCGTCATGTCTGTCTGTCCTTGCACTGTAGACAGGACTCTGGCTGCATCCTTGTACTTCCAGTTACACTGTTACAAACGAACGACCAACAGCAGGAGCGTCCAGGCAGCGGGGGGAAGGGGAAACGGGTGTCCTCCTGTATTTGAATGTATTATGTATCTAAATGAAAACCAGTTAGTGATTCTTCTAGAACAGGAAATTGAGATATTACATGATTTTCTTCTGGATAATTTAAAAAGGTAAATGGAAAAAATAAAATTCATTTTAAAACTATCATATTGAAGGCCCTCCCCCACCCCCTAATTTAAAATAAAGCCAATATGTATACTTATATTACTGTTCTTGGTATTTCTGATGATTAAAAAAAAAAAGAAAATAGATCTTGCCTCACAATCACACAGGCACTTTAAGCAGATCTGTGAAGGAAAGTTCCCAGAGAGCCTTTGGGTGATATTTCCGTTTATTCTGAGAAGTTCTGGTCTGTGATTTAGTTATTGCTTTACATTGTCAACACTTCTATCACAAATCAGTTGCCAAATGTGGAAAAATTGTCAGTGGCTTTGAAAGCAAATTCAGGGTAATAGTATTCATTTTAAAGGCTTATCTATCTGCCCTGGGCAACACAGAAACTGAGAAAAGGCAAACAGTACAAGCAGCGGCCAGGGTAGGGGGGAATGGGGAGGGGCCGTAGGGGGAGGGTCATGAAAAGCATTCCGGTCTGTTTGGGTCCTTCACAAATCCTGAGGAGATAACAGCTCATCCAGTCAAGCCCATTCCTTACTTTCAGGAAGTGCTGTGCAGGTAAATGAGGAAATTATTTGAAGAGGGATCATGATGGGTGTGGACTGTTTGTGATTCGGCTTGGGAGAAACGCAGATGCGAATTTCTTTAGCCTGACTAGGATTGATTTCCCCTGATGGGCTTCTCACAACCTCTGTGATTGTTGGCCTGAGGTTTGTAAAACTGATAGTACAGCTAGATAAAAACCCAGTACCAGTAGCCGAAGGAACTGTGGGGTAATTTACCTTGTAGTAACTATTCCATCATTTAGAAGCAAATTGTTTCTTCCTTGACATCCAAGGCATGCAGACTTCTACTCTTTAAACTTTGAGGACTCTCTAAAACACCCTTCTGCCTTTTTTTTTTTTTTTTTTTGAGTCTCTAGAGAATCCAAATATATTTGTTTTTTAAAAGAAAAGTCTAAAAATATGTTATTTTACAGAGACTCTGGGCTGTAAAATGGAGAAGATGAAAAATCTTTGACTGTACATAACATTCTTTCAGAGTTTGATATAAACGCTTATTACAATAATACTTGAAGGATGCTACCCTCCTTCCAGGTGTCTTTGCTAGATTTGCAAGGAGTGTTTTATTGTCTAAAATATGCTATAGTCTGATATCATCAAGGAGATGGCAGTGAGGAAAACTTGGAGTTAAACCATGTAATCAATCAGATTTGAAACAGTGACAATAATGAAATAATGTGGCTCGACTCCACTAAATATTCATGGTGAATATAGATGTTAGGTGGCTCCCATATAAATCTGTTTGCTCCTAAAAATAATTTAGTTACCAGGGCTAACCTGGAAAGAGAATCATAGTGTGCAAAGTGACACCATCTTTCACGTAGTGAGAATCCTTCAAAACAGTTACTGTCTTAAACTTGGTGTCAGCGAACAGGGGACCTCTCAAGCTAAGCTCTGAGTCAGTCCCTCGCCTGGGCAGCTTGCTCCATGCCAGGAAAAAATGAAATGGAAAGATGTGAGGGATGAAGAAATTTAATTATGATTCAAAATGATCCTGTTAGGAATTACCTATAGAAGATTAAGGGGCTTAGCCAGAACAGCATTCTGGGTTTGTGCAGACAATTAGGAAACCTAGACCAGCCCAAAGCTTTAGAATCCTGAATAGATGTTTGAAGGTGGCCGTGGCAAAGTATGGAATTTAGAATGGATTGAAAGCCTTCTGGCTTCTCTGGAATTAATCATCCCCATTTAAAATATGCTGATAGGATTCCTGAGAGTCCTGGTGACAGCCTCCAGGAGAAAGATGAGGAACCGGGAGGTTTTAGCTGCTGGGGATGGATGGATGGATGGATGGATGGATGGATGGATGGATGGATGGATGGATGGACGGACGGACAGACTTGACAGGGGTAGTTGTGAGTAGGTTGTTAAAGTATTTTGTGAAATAAAACCCCAAAAGTGAAACATCAAGCCTACTAACATGGAAATAGCACCTAGAAAACATAGGAAGTGCTTAATAAATGTATCTTGAACAAAGGTTTGGGAATAAGTTTTAAAATGTCAGCTCCTCTACAGTGTGTGTGCTTGTGTGTGTGCGCATGCGTGTGTGTAAAATCTAATTAGACAGCAAAAGTGAGACTTTAACAACTACATTTTATAAACTAAAAGCAGAGAGTTCTACCACCTTCTTTTCACCCCGTACGTCCTGGAGAATTGGAAGTTAAGTGGAAATGGCATAGGAACTGGGATCATTAATTTCAGTCAGTGGTTGGTGGCTGGTGATTTATAGCTTTAATATAAATGAAGAGTTAATTCCCAAGGGATGACATTCTTTTAATTTTTTTTTATCTCCCAAGATAGAAGAGATACAGATTTCTTTAAAGGGAGAATTTGAGTCTACAAATTTTAAGACCCTGGAATGTGTTGCTCAGAAAGTTGTATAACTTACTAGAATCCGTGGGCTTGCTCTTGCTTACCTTAATTCTAGAGATTCACCTTTCTAAAGAGATCTGTTCACCTTTCCAAAAAGTGTGTGAGGTGCCTGGATTAAAATCAATAGTAAAAGGCCTCTGCTTTGCCTGAGATTCAAACAGCTGTTCTCTACTCAAGTCCTGGAAGATTAATAATCACGTAATTTCCACCTATTGTCCAAATAAACCTTTTTTAAAAGACAGTTTGGGTCTAACCAAATATTGATTTTAAAAACAGTATTTTGGAACTTAAAAAGTCTAGTTAAAGTTTGATACTTTTCTAGCTAATCTTTTCCCCCTTTATCCACTCTCCCAAATGCTAGCTTGTAGCTGAAAGCTCTTCCTGGGGTTTGCTTTCAACTTTCAGCCATGCTCAGCATGAGAGAGCCTTATGTTGCTAAATTCTCAGGATCCAAAAATCTCCCGACCATCTCTGTTATTGATTCCCTCTCTCGGTAACTAAATGGATTGCTGTGAGTGAAGAGAAAAGAGAAAGGAAACCTCGTCTGCTCCTTTTTATCTTGACATCTACAGCGCAGGAGCAGAAAGGGAAAAAATACGGCTGTATTGCTGAGTGTCATTTCCCTGGTCAGGAAGCTCCCCATCCTGGGACTTGAGGAGGGGACTGAACAGCTTCTCGATTCCTCTAGCTGAGCTCAGACATAGTTCTAATGTGGAGGTGGGTGGAGGTTTAATGAGTTTAGCTTCTCCATTTGGTATCTACTTTAGCTTTGAGTATCTTAGCAAGGAAAATTTTGTGACTATCTTTTCAAGGGCCTAGATATTTGATAATGAGATGTGTGAGCAAAGCCTAAGTAAAGTTTTTGAGGAGACAAAGGAATTTTATTACTGTTGACCTCTCAAGATGAACAATAGTTCTGCTGTTGAAGCTGATATGCATCAAACACCCTGGCATGGAAATGTCCATGTTTGAGCACTTGAGAGCTGGTGGCAGAACCCTCAAACTCTCTGTCAGGAGTTTCTCTCTGAAATCCAAGAGTGGTCAGCCCACTTGGAGCTCATGCTCGCTGCCCCAACTTTACAGACACAAACCAGACATCTTCTTAAGTTCTGTCCTGTGTAGGAACCATCTTTCCATCATGCAACTAAACTCAGTTTTAATTTTAGTTTCTAACTAGATCTGATTAAGGGTGTGTCCTGATTTTAATATTCAATTCACCCTGCTTTCATCTTGGGATTTAAACTTCCATTAGAATAACTACAGTAGGCTTTGAACTTTAATGTGATTTAATTAATGCTACCAAAAACAATACCTAATATTTATTTAGGGCTTTTTTTTAAAGCTCAAAGTATTTAATGTGTTTTTACTTATTTAATCCTTATAATATCTTGTTAGGAATATTAGAAGTAGGTCTTATTATCTTAATTTCATAGAAAAAGAAATGGAGTCACAAAGTAGTCAGGGAGTTAGCAAATGTTCTGAGTTCCAAGTGCACTCACAATGATTTTTCAGTTTTCCTGCCTTCCCTTCTCAGGGGACCTTGTTGCTTTGCTATATACTATAAATACATTATGCAGTGTATAGTTTTACTATTCTCAGGCCCATCAAGTTTAATGGGGTAGCCTGGCGTGGTTCCTAGAGCAGGATCATGTACATGATAAATATTACTTTATAAGATGATGTATTTTGGCTTGAATATGGTTTACCGTTTAAAAAATGCAACAAAAGGGAGCATGTCTTACTTAATTTTGTTTCTCTAGCACCCAGAATGGTGCCTGGCACGTAGTAGGCACTCAATAAATATTGTTCAAACAAATGAAAACATCATATTAAAAAGTAGCATGATAAAGACCAGAAGACTATTAAGACAAATAAAAGGAAGTACTACTTCACTCAGCAGGAAGTGCTCAAATAGGACAACCTACCTCCACATAAATCCCTTGGTTCTTGGTGAGGATCAGCCACTGATCTGGGTAGAATGTAGCCCCAACCAAGTATTCTGACTTATGGAGTTACTGATCTTTAGAGCGGAAAGGGCCATTTGAAATCATATAAGCCTTCTCCTTGAAAAACATTTTTTAATAGATCTAGAAATTGAGATTGTATTTCATTTTGCCTTTAGGAAACACAAATTACCACACTGACAAATTTACTTTTGAATTGCTTCATTGAATTATCTAGGGCGCTTTTTTTTTCTTACTTGTATGGAAGAATTTGCAAGACTGAGGTGCAGAAAGCTTAAATGACTCTTTGGGATCACACAGAGAATCCATAGCATAATCCAAAAGAATCTAATAGTGAATGGACATCAGTGTCAGAATCACCTCTTTCATCAGGCCTTCTATATTGCAAAACGTCTCTAATTAGCACAAAATACATGATTAAATTCTCAAAGTCCTTGAAAATTAACTGTATAGTTTTTAATTTAAAAAAACTATCTTTAATTACAGGTGACATACAATATTATATTAATTTCAGATGTACAACATATTGATACGATATTCGTATATTTTAGGAAATGATCACTGTAATAAGTCTGGAACCCATCTGATACCATCTATAGTTATTACAATATTATTGACTATATTCCCTATGCTGTACTTTATATCTCTGTGACTATTATTATAACTGGAAAATTTAAAATTTAGCTATTCCTTTAAGGATATACATATGGATTTTTGCTAACTTTTTAGTATTACAAGTGTTACAGTGAACATTTTTGAACCATATGTGTTTGTACACATTTGTTATCATTCCTATAGAAAAGACTCCTAAATGTAATGTACTTAAAGTTTGATAGGAATTGCCAAACTATCCTGCAAACTACTTCTACTCTGTACGCTCCTAGCCAACAGTGTAGCATCATTTCCTATTTCCACACAATTTTAATTTAACTATATTTTAATTTGGCATCACCATCCAGAAAATGATGCAGAGCAAAAATTCTGAGAGGCATTTTAGTTGCCCCTCCCTTATATCCAGTCAGTTAATAAATCCTGTCAATTCTAATTCCATGTCTTTTGAATTTACCTGAATTATTGCCTTAGATTCCTAACTGTTCCTCCCTGCTTTCTATCCCTCCTTTAATAAATTCTCCACACTTAGGCATCAAACATGTAACCCCAATGTATCTCTTCTACTTAACATTTTTTAATGGCTCCCCATTGCCTCCATAATAAAGTATTATTATGAGCCTCCCAATCTTCTGGTTTCTGCCGAATCATACCAGTCTCACATTCCTAGGAAACTTCAGCTCTCCACTCTGGCAAACTATCCTCACTGTTGCTCAGGTGATCTCCTCTGAGAAGTTTCTTATTCACCTGCAATTTAAATTGCCTGCTCCTCAGAGAAACAATTTTCTACTCACAGTTAAAAGTGATATTTGTGATTTTTCACTGCATAAATGAAAATAGCATGACTTTCAATAATCTATTTATTCCTTCAAGGAGTATTTACTGAGGGCCTAATATGTGTCAGGTATAATCCCAGCCTCCCATACTTTAAATAAGGGAGTCAGGAAATTAACTCAATGTGCACTGAACTCACAAGTGGAAAAGCAAACTGATCCACTGGAGTCCGGAGGAGAGGTGTCAAAATTAGATAGACCACTTCAGGGAAGCCTCCTTAGAAGAGGTGATTTTTGAGCTGAATTTTGAAGAACAAATAAGAACTATTGAAAAAGGTAAAGGGACAGGTGATGTAAGCAGAATACAGAGCATTTGGGAAAGCCAATACTCAGGTGCCTAACTCCCTCAGATAGCTATAAGAACTTGGATATAGTTAGATGGGCATATGGGGAAGAGCTTGGTGGGGAGTGGCACTTGAGATACAGGAGGATGCCAGATCATGAAGGCCTTCATGATTGTGCTAGGTCATGAAGGTGCTAGATTGAGAAGTTTAAACTTCTTTGTAACAGTCATTGAGCACCATTGAAGGATTTTAGGTAGAAAGATGAGAGGCTTGAATTTTGTCAAAAGATTATTAGAGTGGTGGAATGAAGAATATACAGGTTTGGGCTACAGATGATAAAGCAGGGGTTTGATGGGGGTTTAGATGGTCTCAAGGAAGGAATACTAGTTGTGTAATTAAGCAGGTAG